>NW_027256882.1:227058609-227741734 GCF_029215685.1 Pituophis catenifer annectens | reverse complement strand
GTCATTTTTCTAAAGATTAGCATAAGCTAGGCTGTTAAGAATGCCCATAAATTATTTTCCATTCGTCAATTTCATTATCTATCTTAGATCGTTCTATCCAGGACTGTATTGTCTCCATCAGCTTGAATGTGTTTACTTGCACAAACATTGTTTCTGTCATCTACACATACACGGCATGTTAGAAAGAAGGAGCTCTCGTTTCTAGCAAAATGGCTGTTATAAATGGCAAAATGAATAATGTAATTCAAAGTCTGAATGGGGAGTATTTGAACAACAACAACAAATGAAATTAATAACATTGATGGGAGAGGCATAAAGTAAGATGCACAAGTAAACAGTTGTGCCATTGTAGCATCCTTTGGAATGGCATGCGCTCTGCTTGATATTTTCCTACTTCTGTATTCCTCGGCAGGCTGTTGTTTCTGTTCCTGCAAGCCAAATATCACAGAGAAGGGCACAGTTACTGTTCATCTCAGGGATGTGAAAGAGTGAAAATACAGGCCAGCTTTCAGTCAAAGTCTTACAGTAACTGTTCAGCAAACGCTTACCCAAAGTACTTCCAGAAACCAGCTGCTGTGAAAAGAATGCCCACAAAAATAACTAATGCCTGTCAGAAATGCGGCTCAGACCAGGTGAGAAATTATTGTAGAGGTAAGATTATATGTACATATTGAATGGTTTATCCCATGGCTATCTGTCAGGTTGGCAGGTGAGTTGCAGAAAGAATTGAATATATTTCTCAAGGAAAATATGTGTGGGAACCTGTTGCTTGTGTTTAGTAGAACTGGCAAAAAAATATTTTCTCAATATGAAATTTATTTGCTGCCCATCCTGTATCAAATGACTCTGGGTGCTTTATAGTATAAAGACATTAAAAAACATTAAAATAATAAAACAAAGCAGATTAAAAACTATTCAAAAAAAAAAAAGATCTAAAGTTCTTACAATAGAACCTGGATGTTCTTTAGGAGCAGTGTTTACTATTTAGATCTTTCATTTTGAGGGAGCAGCTTTAAAATTCTGATAATAGCCCAAGTCAGACTAAGGATGCTTCAAAGTACTAGCTGATCCTAGCTTCCATCTGAGTTTGTATGGGTCGAAACAAGTTTAAGATTAAATCCCTGCAAGATGGATATGTTATTTGTCAGATTTCCACTATTTGGAAGTGGAAATGCCTTCCCGAGGTATTCCTAAATCTATATATAGAGCCCATGGCCGGGGGTGGGGGTGGGGGTGCACTGCCTGCTTTGGATGGCCAATTGCAGGAATTTGAGGACTGGGATGTGTTCCTATCATCTTGTTTACTTAACAGACTAAACATGGAGTGGCTTCTGAAAACAATTGAGACCTTCAACTGGAGCAAAGTATGGCAGCTGCTAATTAGGGTAATAGTTGCATTGGTCACCGTCTTGCTTCCAGGTCCAGTTCAAAATTGGTTATCTCTTTAAAGTCCTGCATGACTTGGTGCCAAGATCCCTATAAGATCATCTTACCCACCCAGATGTAGCTTCCTTGTGTGATCTTCAAGGAAAGGAATGCAGAGGTTGGTTTTTTTTTACCACGAGAGGTAGCAGAGCTAGGTGATGGGCCTTTTCAGCTGCTGCCCTGACCTTGGAATCTTTTGCCTTCTGGGGTGAAGGATATCAACAACATTTTGGTTTTCAAGAATCCCTTGAAAACTTTATTTTGTAGTGGTTATAGGTGTCATTGATACTAAGATTGCCATAGGTTATTCTTATTATGAGTTTTTTTTTTTACTTCAGTTGTAAACTGCCTCAAGCCCTAGGTGAACTTTTGTATGCAAAGGTAAATAATTCCCCAGATATTTGACACTATAATTTCTACAGTTCTTCTCAGGAATTTTGTTAATTTAGGCTTTGGAGTACAAAATCCAAAATAATGGATGATTAGTATAGATAGCTTCCCCTTATTTATCGCGATGGTTGTCAGAAAATAATGGTAGGTAATGTAGAAAGAAAGAAGCAGTTTAATTGCCAACAAAATAATTTATTGTTTGTAGAGACTCCTTTTCTATTTGTACTTTTTTACAGTATCATGACTGATTTTTTTCTGTATTGCTTCATTTCTGAGTTATCGTGCAAAAATATTTTCTTAGAAAAATTATAGTCCATTGATTTATATTATTTTTATAGTAGCCACCAGTTTAATGGACTAATGGTAAGAGTGGGTATCCAGAATATAATATTATCCATATATAAAATAACAAATGAGGTTTTATACATACCATATTTTTTGGAGTATAAGACACACCTTTTTCCACCCTAAAAGAGGCTGAAAATTTGGGCACGTTTTATACTCCAAATAAACTTTTTTTTCAGCCCTAACAAGGCACTAATGAGCGATCTTCCCAGCTTTGCCTGCTCCCTTGACACTCCTCTCTCCTGTGCTTTAACGAGGCACTAACGAGTCAAGCAATCTCCATGCTTTGCTCCGACTCTCAGCTGTTCTTTAGACGCTTTTTTTCAGTCCTAACTAGGCACTAGCTGAGTGAAGCGATCTCCCCCCGCCCCCCTCCGGTGCTTTGCCTGCTTTTCTCATTGCTGCTTCCTCTCAGCTGTGCCTTAGAAGCTGTTTTTTATCCCAAGCAGGGAATAAAAAACCAGCAAACTAATGTGCTGAAGCTAGCCAGATGAATACCTGGTAGGCAGATTTTTTTTCCCCTATTTTCCTTCCCAAAAACTAAGCTGCATCTTATAGTCCGAAAAATATGGTATATAAAATTGAACAGTATTTTACCAATGTGCAAATCTGTACAGGATCCAGTACACTCCAGGACCACTGTATCTTAATTCAGAGATGTTTTTTAACAACTTTCCTTTGATTCAACAAAAATGCATTCTTTCTCATTTTATCTTACATGGATGCTTGTACATGAACTATCAAATAATACTAAAAATTACTAGTTTTAAATATATATGTTATCCTTAACATTTAGGTTGTATTTACCAGCGATCCTCATCAAACTTACATCTTTGTGAAAATCCAAACTTCAGAATCACAAGAATATTCAGTCTCTGTAAGTATTCTTGTACTCTTCCTGGGCGTTACCTTCCTTTCAGTGTGAGAGGCGTATCTTTCAAACTTGTAGATATTCGACAGTAGATGGTTAGGGCAGAGATGAAGAACCTCACCCCTTCTATGGCGGGCATGAGTTATCTTTGCCTGCCTTCCAAGAAAAGCTGTGGCCGCAGACTACTTCCCCTTGTGAAAAGGGTGAGGCTGCCTATGAATCTGGCCAGCCCAGAGACTCATCTCCTGCTTGCTTCATGAACAGAACAAAGAAGATCTTGCTTAGTGAAACAAGGAAAGTGTTTGCTGTAAGCTAGCTGCCCACCCTGCCTGATACACAAAGAAAACAATAGATGAGAAGCAGACCAAGCAGCCTTTCTGAAGCATGGATTGAAGGAGCGCTCCCAGGCTTATCTCAGTTTGATGCACAGAAGATAAAATGGACACAAGCTAGTCTCTTGTCCTATAAGGAAGAGAGCTGGATTTCTCTCTCTCTCTCTCTCATACACATACACACACACTGGATCTCTTCCATTTCTAACTGCTTAATCGGCATCACACATTTTTGCAAACAGGAGAGAGAAAAAAAATAAGTGAGGGGATTGACATTTTCGGCATTCCTGTCGCTGAATTTTCAGAATGCCTTTGATGAATTTCTATGGGAGAATTTCTACATTAACACACAATAGCAATGTTTTAATACCCTTCATCCTTAGAAAAGCAATTGTTTTAAATGATGGGGGAGGGAGTGGAGGTAGCATTAATTTATCTCCTTCCATTTTTTCTACTTCTAAATACAGAACTTCAAAGTAAATCTTTCCGTTAACTAGTATTTATGTCCTAGAGCTTAATGCAAGCATTAACCCGATACTGTGATCAAAATTCAGGATTGAGGGGAAAGAAGTAGACTGAGGGTTTACTAGCGAGAGTTTTATTTAAATCACAAGGCAGTTGAAAGGAAGGCATTAACTGCAGACTGCAGTGATAGATCTACCATTAAAAATTCTAAGTAAAATCATCTATACAAGGCTGCAAACAAGTCTCTCTTCCAGGGTCCAACATGTGTCCTCTGGACACACTTGTGGTTGCCATAAAACACAGTTTTTAAAAGGAGGCCATTAGTAATTTCTTGCTGGGTCATCAATAGTAATTGTCCACAGCCAGAAATTCAGTACAAATAGTCCTCAACATATGATCACAGTTGGAATTGGAACTTCCATTGCTAAACAAAGTGGTTGTTAAGTGAGTCACATCGAATTTTACAATTATCTTTTGTGCAGTTGCTAAGTGAATCTCAGGGTCCTTAAGAAAACCTGGCTTGCTCATTGGCCGCTTGTCGACTGTGAAAGTTGCAAGTGGTTATTACGTGACCCTGGGACGCTGCAATCTTTGTAAATATACAGCAGTTGCCAAGCACCCAAAATTTGATCTGTAGGGACACTGCAATGGTCATAAGTGTATGGACCGATCATCGGTCGCTTTTTTCAGCATCATGGTAACTTCATAGAGTTGCTAAATGAATAGCTGTAACTTGAAGGCTACCTGTATTGCCATTTATAAGCCAAGGCATGGCAAATGCAAGAGCATTCTGTTAGTGGCAGAAGATTACTGTATTTACAAATGACTCTTAAAGGCATGGAAAAACTAATGATTTAAGAGGTTTTTCCTTTCAGGTCAATGGTGTCAAGTTTCCACTGAAAGAGGTGGGCCTTCTTGCCATAGTCATTGATGCCTGTGTGGGTAAAGTAACAAAAGAAACTTTCTTTCCTGAAGAGAAGATCAAGCTCGTAGAAAATTATATAAAAACTGGAATTCCCCAAAGGTAGGTCAATATAGTATAAATCCATCAGCTAACTAGTCGCCTAAGTGGACAGAGAAATGAAAATGTAGCATTTGTTTTTAAAATCCCCCCAAATGCTGTCAGAATAGTTATGATGCTTTTGTAAAGGAACAAAGACCTTTCTTTATTGCTGTGAACTGGTTGTTTCTTTAAAATTCAGAGTGCTGGAAGAATTATCGTGCTCTTTTATTAAAACTGCTTAGTCATGTGTAACTTGTGCTAGAAATAATTCTGCAGTTTGATCAGTTTTGAAAATTGAGCATATGCACACATTGTTCTGTAGATTTAGTTGCATTCAATAGATGGGAAATCTCAAGACAGACAGCATTAAACATTTCCAAAATCTTTTTTGTTTCTCCTTGGCTTCTTAAGACCTCATCACTTATTTTAATCATCTTTCTTTCTATTCACAAAAAGATCCCTTTTTTTTTTAAAGAAGAGAAAGAAAATAGAAATTCTAGTATTTTATAGAGAATGTGCCATATTAGCACAATGTGTAAAAGAGGTTATTATTTTCAAAGCATATTGAAATTATTTCTGCAGCTTTCAAAATCTCCCACTCATGACTCATATTTATTAGCTGCAGTAAATCATTGTTCGTCTCTGCTCTCCAAGTTTGTCTGATCAGCATTTTTCTCTTAGGTCTTTAGTTGTGTTAACCAGCAGAGGGAACATAACAGACCTAAACATTTCTCAAGCCTTAATGACCCTGGGAACAGCAAAACCACCAAATCTTCACAATGCAGGTTTGTTTATTTTTGTACATTTTTTCCCCACAACTTTTGAAATCAAATTTTAAGGAGCGTGCAAATTAGGATTGATGTGTATTTTATGAGAGTTGGGCATTTTTCAAATCTGCAGTGTTACCAGAAAAAGACTCTTTTTTTTAATGATATAATTTATCTGTTGAGAATAATTATGTCAAACATAGAGTTTACTTTATTGATTATCCCTTGGGTCATATCAAAGTGCAAAGTTCCTGACAAATATAATATGTCTGTTGCAATATTTTTAGGATCAGACTCAATAAAGATAATAGAAGTTAGAGATTTAAATATATTTCTCTTTAATCATAATAGGCATTCTATATTCGCTGAATATTCAAGATAGAAGCAAGGAAAATGGGGAGGATGGCTCCTTATATATACAAGGGGTGGAGCCAGGAATGGGAGTGGTAAATTATGAATACATTAAAGTCCAAAGAATAAGTTAACCCCTGATGTTCCATATATACATTATTTACACATTAGAGAATAAGGCATTTACATCTGACAAATCCCCCTCTAAATGCCGGTTCGTTATACAACACCAGTTACATTCAGATTCAGGACAATATAATACATATAATTTAGAAGTTAAATATTTGTGTTGTTTAGAAGGTAAGGGTTTTGTTAATATATCAGCTAATTGTTCAGAAGTATCACAATGTATTGCTTTGATGAATCCGTCTTGAGATAGTTGTCTCACGTGCTTAAATTTTATATCAATATGCCTGGACCTTTGTCCAATTGCATCGGATCTAGATATTTCAATGGCCGCTTTATTGTCTTCATGCATAATAAATGGTAAAGTAGGTTTCTTCCAAACATCTGTGATCAAATCATTGAACCATACAAGGTTATTTGCAGCTTTAGACAAGCAAACATATTCCGCTTCTGTGGTAGAAGTGGCTACCAGTTCTTGTTTACCAGTATACCAGTAAACTGGACAATCGTTCAATAGAAAAACATAACCAGAGGTACTCTTTCTGCATGATGTATCACCAGCCCAATCTGCATCAGCATAACAAGTAATTTTTGGTTCTTTGTCATTATTTGGTTCCAATATTAAACAAAAATCTAATGTACTTTTCAGATATCTTAAAATTCTTTTGACAGCTTCCCAATGATACAAGGTTGGTTTGCTAACATATCTTGACAATAAATTGAGAGGTAATGCAATATCTGGCCTAGTCCAATTAGATATATAAAGGAGTGAACCTATAACTGATCTGTAAAATGTGTTGTCTTTAAACTCAGGGGAAGATTCATCAGTGTTTCTAAGAAAATCAGTTTGCATAGGTGTGTCACATGTTTTGGCATTTAAGTTACATTTGTTTAGGAGTTCAATGATTTTATCTTTCTGAGTAAGTTTGAATCCCCTTTTAGTTTTGTTAATTTGTACACCAAGGTATTTATTCACTCTACCTAGTGATTTCAATGAGAAATGTTCGTTTAACTTATTTACAAAGATTTCCCTGCTCTCTTTATGCTTTCCAATATATAAAATATCATCCACATAAATTAATACAAATTCAATATGATCATTACTCTTTTTTACAAAGAAACAGTTATCAGCAGTGGTGGCGTTGAAATCCATGGTCTTAAGTACTTTTACCAAACAATCGTACCATCTTTTGCCAGATTGCTTCAATCCGTACAGACTCTTATTTAATAACCAAATTTCGTTCTTATTAGTGTATTGACTGTGTGGTGCTCTTACATATATTTCCTTATCTAATTTTGCGTGTAAGTATGCAGTCTGTATGTCATATTGAAACACGTCCAGATTGAGTGCAGATGCTACTACAAGAGCTGTTTTGACACTCTCTGTTCTCACTGTTGGTGAATAAGTGTCAGTATAGTCTTCTGGATATTTTTGTGCATAACCTTGTGCAACTAGTCTGGCCTTGTATAAGGTATTACCTCCTTCTAAATTCTTAATTTTATAAATCCACCTGGTACCTATAATTGTTTTATCCTTAGGTGCGATCGCAGGTGTGAATACATTTAATCCTTGTAAACTTTCCATCTCTTTTTCCATAGCTAGTTCCCATTTTTCTCTTTCTTCACGGGGAAGTTTCAATACTTCCTCATATGTATTAGGTGTTATTTGTTCTCCATCCATATGCATTATGTAATCTTTGTATTTATTTGGTATTTGGTTTCTATTGTTTCTAATATTTCTTTCAGGTTTGCTATGGTTGTCATGCAAATATCTGGCTTCCTTTTTTGTTAATGTGTCTGTCTTTATTTTATGCTGACTATTTGTCCAAGTTTTGGTTTTGTTCTTACTTTTGTTAATATTTTGATTTTCTGTTGTTCCTTCCTCGCAAGATATATTATCTTTGCTTTTATTAGGAAATATTTCATTAAGGTGCAATTTAGACCAATTGGCCTGCTCATGGAACACAGCTGTTCTGGATACTATAAATTTGTTATTATTATCAATGAATCTGTACCCTTTGGTTCCAGTTTCGTATCCCATGAATCTTAATCTCCTGGATACGTTTTCTCCCTTTCTCCTCAATTGTTTAGGTATGTGTACGTCTGCAGTAACTCCAAATATGTGCATGTGTGCTAATTTGGGTTTTCTATTGTACATCACCTCATATGGTGTCTTATTCACAATACTGGACCATGTTCTATTTTGAGTGTAATTTGAATAATGTAAGGCTTCTGACCAAAATTGTTTGCCTAAACCAGCATCCTCTAATGTGCATCTAATCATGGTTTGTAGTGTGGAATTCTTTCTCTCTGCAATCCCATTTTGAAATGCAGAAAATGGATTGGACGTGAAATGTAGCATCCCTCTATCCTTTAACCATTGGGAGAATTCTTTAGACATGAATTCACATCCCCTATCTGTCATAATTTGTTTTATTCTGATATTATGCTGTGTTTCTATGCGTTTGTAGAATTCCTTAAATTTCTGAAAGGTTTCATCCTTGTGCTTTAATGTGTAAACAAAACCATAGCGACTGTAATCATCCACTATTGTTAGGAAGTAACGTTTTCTATAGGTAATTGATGGAGTTAATGGACCAACTAAGTCCATATGTACCAAATCAAAAATATTGTTAGTTGATCTGTTAGATTTTTTTGGTCTGGGACTGGTTTTTAGTTTGGTGGATTTACATACTGAGCATTCCAAATAATTTTCACAATTTTTTATTTTGACACCTTCTGCGTGTTCAGTCATTTTTTGTACTACGGGAAAGCTTGCATGTCCTAACTTCCTATGTAAGATGTGAGCACACTCATCATGAATTGGCTTACCTATTTTTGGTTTCTTCTCATTGTGTGTATTTTTGTTATCATGAGTTATTTTACATTCATCATTGTCACTGTTACTGACATTTTCACCATCTGCTTCAATACAATCTTCCATATTTGAATCAATGTTATGTAACCATCTTTCTTTGGTTATCAGATAGGGTAGACCCCCTTTTATCATCACAGTACCTACATCTGTTTTGTTCTTTTCTATAGTTGCTTTCCCCTTTGAGAAAACTATATTGATGTCAGATTCTCTGCTTAGTTTTATAGCACTCAGTATGTTGTGAGGTATTTCTGGGATTAATAATACCCCCTCTATTTTCCCTAAACCAGGCAAGGTCACATTTCCTCTGCCTAATACTTGAACCTTTTCTTGATTAGCTACCTTTATCACAAACTTATCTTCTGTAAATGAAGATAATATACTTTTGTTGTTAGTGGTGTGATTTGTTGCACCAGAATCAATAAGCCAATTATTGTTCTCATCTTGTTGTGTTCTGGTGCTGTCTTGTTTATTTAGCCCATTTAGTGACCCAGATTTTCTCTCTTTTGAATTTTCTCTACCCCCTCTACTTTCTCTGTAATTTGGTGGACTTCTATATTTGTGTCTATCTGTGGAAGATTGTCTGTAATTGTATTTGCTCCTATATTCTGGCCTATGTCTCTCCCTTGGGACTTTGGGACAGTCTCTTCTACTGTGTTCCCTGGATCCACAATTGTGGCATCTAAAGGCCTCATTATATTTATCTTGAAAGACTACTTTCCTAAAAGATTTGTGTTCTGTTTGGTTACTGGAACGATTTTTTTCTTGAATTGTCTTCTGCTATCAATTTGTTAGATAGACTTTCTATTGATAAATATCCCAAATTAATGGTATCTAAGTGTGACATAAAGCTATCCCATGATGGATCAAGTGAATTGATAATAACACTTTTCATTGTTTGATCTGAAATCACTTCCCCCCTCAATTGCAGCTCAGCTCTTATTTTGTTTAGATTTATCAAATGCTCACTTATAGAAACCCCTGGTTTCACTCTAGAAGAAAAGAAATCCTTAGACATTCTTGTGGTTGTGGCTACGCTATCGCTGTGAAATAGATTAAACATGCATTGAATTATTTCTGATACAGTTAGGTTTGGTTTGATGCTATGATACATTGCAGGAGACACGCTAGAAATTATTATGAAAAATGCTCTATGATGTAAACAATCTATTTTTAAAGTCCAAGGTCTTCTTGGAGGACTAGTTATAAAGAATAGTAAATTTTCTTTCATGAAAATAACCTGAAGCTGTTGGTACCACTCTTGTAAATTAATGCCATCAACTCTAAGTTTTGGGAAGTCACTGGGTAAGTTCCCCACATTATTTTGTCCATTACTTACAACCTGAGGCAGTCCGTGGTCTCTCAAGTGCAGGAAATTACAGAACGGCATTGGGATGCTTGTAACGAGTCTGCGCGGTTCTCTGGCCAGTTCAAGTCTTTCGGGGCCGTCTACGTAGTTTTGCACATGCGCGTTGCTCATTTCTTCTTTGGCGCCGTTGTGGAAGGTTCTCTCCATTTCAGCTCTCTCGATCCGCTCCTCTTCAGATGAGTCGGTCTCTGGCTCGGTTTTTGGGGCTTTGGTGATGGCGACGGTTCTTCTCTTTCTCTTGTGTGCGCTGGCACTCGATTCTGTCTGCGGTGTAGGACGGAATCGGCATGGCTCTCTGGGCTCGGGTGTCGTCGTTTTCGAAGTCTGGATGGGAGCGTGCAGGTCTTGAGTTGTCGGTTTGATTTCTTGCTTCTTCGTTGATGTCTTGGAAATTTTCAATCTTGGCCCAAAAGCAGCAAAAAGCGTTTTCATTGCTGACTTTACTTGAGACTTTGTTAAATCGTCTTCACTTTCTGATTTTGGTTCATCTGAAGAGTTTGAGACTTCTTTTTCACTTTCTTCGTCTGATAGCGTTTTTCGCGCCAGAAATTTTGAACTGAGCGTTTTGATTGGCTCTGCTTCACTCTCTTTTGAAGTTCGTTGAAACCAAGATGGCTGCCATTCAAAATTTCGCGCGAGGTCACATCTTTTCTTTTTTACAACTATTTTCTCAGTAGTCATTTCACTCACAGTTTTTTGATCTTTGGGTTTTCTTTAATGACGTTTTTCTCTCTCGCTGCTCCGCTGTTCCTCAGCATCTCTTGGAGGTCCGCGATGAGGCTTTCATCATTCTTTTGGCTTTTTAGTATCTTTAATATCTCTGACCTGAGTTCGTTATTTTCTATCTCAATTTCTTCCTGGTCGTTATTTTCACTCATCAGTTCTTCTTCTTCAGTGGTGTATTCTTCGGATTCTCTCGAAATTGCATTAGTGGATTCGTTGATCATCTCTTGATCAGTTTCTATTTCTTTGCTGTAGGCCCTGGTGTTGGGCCTATCTTTCTTGGACATTTTTAATTACTTATTGAGTCAATTAACCATCCTCTGCTACCAGCTTGTTGCAATATTTTTAGGATCAGACTCAATAAAGATAATAGAAGTTAGAGATTTAAATATATTTCTCTTTAATCATAATAGGCATTCTATATTCGCTGAATATTCAAGATAGAAGCAAGGAAAATGGGGAGGATGGCTCCTTATATATACAAGGGGTGTAGCCAGGAATGGGAGTGGTAAATTATGAATACATTAAAGTCCAAAGAATAAGTTAACCCCTGATGTTCCATATATACATTATTTACACATTAGAGAATAAGGCATTTACATCTGACAATGTCAAATATAATTTAGACTTTTTTTTTTTCCTCTTGTCTGTTTCAGAGCACATTCGTTTTCTGGGATTCAGAGGGAACTTTAAGCCATCTTGGGTAAAGCTCTTTAAAAGTTCTGCCGAACAGGACTCACATGTGATTGAAAAGTACATCCCTTTGCAACTGGAGGAATACGGTTGTGCCAGAGTGAATACAAGCAAACGGAAAGATCTTGAACTCTTAAAGCAGGCTCTAAGAATGCCATAGAAATTAAAAGTGCTTAGGAGTACTGAAGACAATGTGAAATAATTTATTTATTTGTTGGGATTTTAAAATATATTATTATCCCATTTGCTGTTTTGATCTGGACATACGCCTAAACCAAATGCTTGAATGGCAGCCTGTGCACCTTTGGATTGTACAAAATATTAAAGAATTAAAAAAAATATTTGTTAAAAATATCAATCCTTTGGTAGGTATGCTTCTGTTATTATAACATATTTTCTTTTAAAAGCCTTTCTTTTGAGAAATGGCATTGTAGTCTCAAAAAAAAAAAGTATTGGAGAATTAGGATTGTTTACTTTGGCCTGCTTGATCTTAGCCCAAAGACATTTGAAAACCAGTTTTATTTCCAATGTTGGAAGTTATTTTCCTTTTTTAAAAAAAAATCTTATCCGTCTGGGTATGCACATGAATAGTGAACAATTCAGACAAAAATTGATATATTCTGGCAATAATTCTCTGGATGAGGGAAGTTATCTTTTTGAGGTTTCTCCAGTTATGAGATGCTGTTTCTAGGGCATTCTGTCATCTCATTGGGGTATCATTGGATACATTTATTTATTTATTTAGCGTATGGCTGGTCACGCACAATATTAAAACACTTCATTTTTACAGGTTAAAACAAAACAATTAAAAAAAGAGCAGTAAGAAAACCTAAGAGGAAAACAGAAATAACATTTCAGAGTTTAATGTCGAGTTTGGAGATCCAGTCAGTAGCTGTGATTGTTACGCAGAGGAAGTCCCTAAAATCTCCTGGATACCTTCTGTTAGAGCATTCCCTGACTATATGTTGGATAGTCTGTCGGGGGCCCCCGCAATTGCATTGTGCTGAAGATGTATTTCCCCATTTATACAAGGAGTCGGCACACATCCCATGAGTTGTTCTAATTCTATTGTATGTCACCTATATGTGTCGGGGTAGATTAAATCCTGGAGGTATATTATTAGGATTAATATGCTCAGAAATAGTCTTAGTCGTAGTCTTACAAGCCATATTGAAAGCAGCTATCAGAATAAATTGAAAACATCTGTTGTATTTGTGGATCTCTCAGCAGCATACAATACAGTATGGAGGGAGGGCCTATTAAGCAAATTCCTCCACGCTGTCCCCTGCAGGACTATGGGCCGCCTAATAAATAACATTGGATACAGAGAAAACAGGTTAGGAAACGTCAATGGTGAGAAAAGTAAGGTTTTACCCCTAGGCGAGAAACAAATGCATGTGAATAGAAAAGGTGGTACCTGGCTCAACAGCAGTAACCGGGAGAGGAATCTAGGAGCCAGCAGTGTGCTACAGCTGCCAAAGTGTCTAGGCTGCATCAACAGACAAATAGTATCAAGATCATGTGAACTATTAGTACCGCTTTATACTGCTTTGGTAAGACCACACTTGGAATACTGCATCCAGTTTTCGTCACCACGATTAAAAAAAATTCTAGAAAGTGCAGAGAAGAGCAACAAAGATCTGGAGGCTAAAACATGCGATGAACAGTTGCAGGAACTGGGTATGTCTTGTCTAATGAGGAGGACTATAGGTGACATGATAGCAGTCTTCCAATATTTGAGGGCTGACACAGAGAAGAGGAGTTTGACCTATTCTTCAAAGCATCTGAGGGCAGGACAAGAAGTAACAGATGAAAACTTACCTAGAACTAAGGAGAAATTTCCTGCCAATGAAAATAATCAGTGGAAAACTTGTTTCTAGAAATTTTGGGTGCTCCATTGCTGGAGGTTTTTAGAAAGAGCTTGAACAACTATTTGTCCGGAGTGGTTTAGAGTTGGACTAGAAGACCAAAGTCCCTTTTGACTCTTCTGTTACTCTGTTTCTATCCTAGCAGTTGTTTTAGAAGTCAGAACATAGTAGCCCTAGTGCCTCCAAATAAACAAGAGGCTGATTTGAGTACTGTAGCACACAAATCAGAATTAGACATGAATTTAGCAGATGATACAGAAAGCTTACAAACAAACCAAGGCACCTTAGAAAGAAACATTTGCACATAGTCTGGAACTAAATGCCAAGCAGGTAGTTCTTAAATAGTACACAGCTATTTTTCTGTGGTCCTAGCAGCCCTAGATTTCTTTTTATAAAATTTTTCCTGTCACACATTCCTTTTTGCACAAGATAACACAAAGGTGCAATCAGAATGCTGTATTTTTCGCACTATAAAACACATTTTTTTACCCAAAAAAGTGGGTGGAAATATCTGCGTCTTGTAGAGCGAATATTGCAGTGAGAGGAGGGGTTGGTGCGGCGTCGGCGTTCGCCCCTGTCACCGCTGCTACTGTTCGCCACTGCCGGGGAATGCTGGAGCCTTTGCTGCCGAGCAGCTGATCGGCTGTTGGATCTGCCTCCCGGAATACCGTCGATCAGGTGTTCTAGGCAGTGGGGATTGCTGCCAGTGATCGCTGCCGCTGAATGCTAGCAATGGGCAGCGGTGATCAGTGGGAGCAGCAATCTGTGGTAGTGATGGGTAGTGGCAGCGATCCCCACCGCCTAGAACAGCTGATCAGCGGTATTCCAGGTGGCCGATCGAACCGCCAATCAGCTGCTCTGCAGCAAATGCTCCAGTGTTCCCTGGCGGCGGCAGCAGCTCAGCTCAATTGACTGATGGTTGGCACAATGGAGTGTAGCCCTGACGAGCCACGTGCTGAAGCTGACCCAGGCTGTTGGCTGTTTGCTGCAAGGATGCTAGCCAGATGGATGCTGGGAGGCAGAGGCAGATTTTTTTTTCTTGTTTTCCTCCTCTAAAGCTAATGTGCATCTTATGATCCGGTGTGTCTTATAGTTTATTAATCAGTTCAATTTATATAGGCCACCCTTCTCCGGAGACTCAAGGTGGTTTACAATGCATTAAGCAATAACCTTCATACTTTTGTATATACTTGCTTAGTAGGGCTTTTTGGGCCCCCCCCCGAGCGGTGTTCTATTTTATACAAAGTCAGCTTATTGCCCCCACAAACTGGGTCCTCATTTTACCTACCTCGAAAGGATGGAAGGCTGAGTCAACCTTGAGCCTGGTGAGAATTGCAGGCAGCTGGCAGCTAAGTACTACTTTAACAGCAGCAGTTTAGTCCACTGCGCCACCAGGTGCGAAAAATACGGTATATAACAATTCAAGTTGATGAGTCTTTGCTGATTATGGCAATATGTGACAAATAAATTGCTCACTGGTTGAAATAATAAGAAAATAAAGGGTTGGAGTTTTTACTCTGCCAGCAAGAGCAAATGCCAAACCACATTTAACTCAGAAAATGCCCTCTAGCAAAAGAGCCAGAGACAGTTCTCAGCTTTGAAGAAGACCCACTGTTCCCAATGCTGTATCAGAAATCTGCCACAGGTGCTGCTCATGAAAAGCTTATATAGATTCAGTCGAAGATGATTCAGACATGAGCAATTTGCCCAAAGCCTGTCTTGCATAAGCATCACATGCATAACACAGCCATTCTCTTTAGAATGACTGGCCTTCACTTTTGATGAGGAATTGTACAATAAAAAGGAGAGGGACAGCATGTTATTTTGTCTCCATTAGTGATAATAGGGCCATATTGCCTGCCTTCAGTTTACAACTTGGATGAGTTGCAAATTCTCAAACAGGGTGAACAATTATTCTCTGGAATTAAACTTTAAGTTCATAGTATTGTACATACTGGTGTGGTTGTTGAAGCCACACTAGATGTGTTTGTTTAATAAATTTAGAGATCTCCTAATTCATAAGGCAACTCGGCGGTGTACAATTCAAAACAAAAACCATGTAAA
The DNA here is from genome assembly GCF_029215685.1 of Pituophis catenifer annectens. Taxonomy (NCBI): domain Eukaryota; kingdom Metazoa; phylum Chordata; class Lepidosauria; order Squamata; family Colubridae; genus Pituophis; species Pituophis catenifer. The sequence continues at coordinate 227,726,067 of NW_027256882.1, read as the reverse complement.
ATTATAATATTTTAGTAAAATGAGGCATTTAAAACAAGGACGGATTAATTAAACTTAAAAAGGCAGGAGGGGGGCCTTCAAGGCGTGAACCAACCTGAAGATCAAAATCATTCTGATCTTGGAAATATGTCAGCCAAAATTAATTTGTTTGGTTTGAAAAAGATCAACTACATTTATCAGTGACTAGAAAACCCTTACGGGCTTTTTGCTGAAAATAAAACTTGAAAAATTAACTCGTGATTTATGGGCTTGAGGATTAGAAAGGGTTACTTATGGAAAGAAGGAAATTACGATGTGACCTTAGAGAAAGGGAGGGTAAAATATAAATGCATTTATAACTACTGTCAAAAGGATTGGAAGCTACATCTTTATAACCTTTTTCATTTTTCCCTTTCTTACTTATTTACTATTCTTCATCCCTGCCTTTCTTTTTAATATTTGTATTTTTTATCTTGTTAAAAAATCTTCAATAAAACTATATTTTTTTTAAAAAAATGTCACGATAGCTTGAATTAGAAATGCTGAGATCAATGAAACTTAATAAGTATATTCTATGACCTTATTTCTAATATCACTGATTCACCTCTTGTACTGGTAAAAATTCAAGATTAGTTCCCAAATATTAACATGTCATGATCTTTGTTCTCCTTCTACCCACTGTGGTAATGAAACGCCAAGTATATTCCTGGAATCCCCTTAGGACACGAGTGTCCAACGTTGTTGGACTTGTGGACTTCAACTCCCAGAATTCTCCAGCCAGCATGGGAGTTGAGGTCCATTCTCGGAATCCACAAATTTTAAAAGTTGCCAAAGTTGGAAACCTCTGCTTTAGGCATTATTATAAAATACAGATTGGAATCGGCTACAACCCAAAGTTTAGTAAATGTGCCCATACAAGAAAGATGTGGCAAGGACAACGATTACTAGTAAATTGGCATTTCTGGACTGGCCCTATCCATGTAGCAGTCTTTTTTTTTTAACCATAACCATGGGTGGTTAAATAAACCAGAAATAACAATACATGGCTAACTTCGGAACCTGTACTAATCTAAGGCAAAAGAAACCATAATATGGCTTAGCAAAATGTATGAATGCATTCATTGAGATTTGAGAACATGGTTTATAATTTAGAATGATGAGTGATCAATAAACTATGGGATCAAAATCCCAAACAGCATAATATGACTACATGTTATGTATGAACTTGCTACTAACTCTGCATTCTGTTCTGTGCAAAATAAAGATTTGGGAAAGAAATATTCTGGGACAATAACTGCTATCAAAACGTATCAATTATCCAGGCTGCCCAATAGAGATTCCCCTCTCCTGTTCATCTAGCACAAGCCAGCATCCAAGTTCCATGTTTTGTCTGGTTCATTCATCCTTTAAGCCACGTTTATTTAACTGGTTGACTAAGTAAGTCTTAACTGACTCTATCCTAAGCCATAAAAATCATAATTTACATAAACATGATAAAAAAAAATGGTTCGATTCACAAGACATGCAAAATGCAAACTAAATCCACCACAATGGGGTTTTGCCTTTCTTTTTCTGCAATGCTGGAAACATTATTCAAACTTGGGATCAGCTAGTTCAGTTACAGTTCCTACATGTCTGAATCTAAAACTTACAGTTTAAAGATCATCTGGAGAACAATCATGACTCTTTTCCAAGCATGTATATAGACAGACAGAGCGATGATAGCATTTTTATGTAATAAGAATGGATGTAAACCCAAAGGTCAACATTCAGAGAATGCAGAAAAGCTACAAAAAGCTGAAAACTGTCTGTCAGAATGTAGACAACAGAACCTTATAATCTAGTTGTCCTGGTAAGATAACCAGATGCTGGTTCCCCCCCCCCCCACGGAGTTGTAAGGAAACTCCGTCACAGAAAAAGCAAGTAATCAGCCTCTGCAAAGAAGAAAAACCCTTTCCAGCTGATTTTGTGTAACTGAAATGTTCCTAAAGTCGCCCAGCCAGTGTGGAAAAGAGATAATTTCTTCCAAGAGGAAATGGTCTGACATCAGAAACATCAGGCCATTATTAGTTCCCTTCCTCTGTTTTGTGTCTTCATTTATATAACCTTCTCCTACACCCTGTTTGCTAGAAGTTTAACATCACAGCATCGGAAGATCAATATGCAACAGCACTTACTAGAATCAGTTGTTAAAAGCAAATCTTTAAAAGTCCCCCTCTTAAAGGACAATCTGTACTGTTATCAAAGTTGATGTTCATTTTATTCTGGTCAGATTGGGAGGGAGAGAAGCATTCCAGAAGCTGGGAAGCACCACAAGTTTTTTCTATTGCAAGACCCACATCTGCTCTTTGTATGTTTTGGACTATAACTTCCACAACCCCTTAGCACTAGCTATGCTGGTTGAGGCTCATGGGAATCCAAGTTCCTAACACCTAGAAGGCATCCATTAGTCTGTAACCGATATAGCGGATAAACAGTAATGAAGAGGGTTTCTGATGATGATTACTATGACCAGCCACAGGAACAAAGTATTCTTGCTAATTCACACCCACCTTCCCTCTGCCATCCTCAAATGTTTACAATTGTTTCATATGTGCAAGATAGGTTTCCTTGGTCACTGACTTCTGCTGACCACATACGATTGCCAATTTCAGCTAATATGGCAACAGAATGGAAGATGTTTTGTATTTCTTAACTTGGCTGAATTGGGGAGCTCTTCCAGCTGGGGATGCCTGATACGTACAGTACTGCTTGGTGCTTGCGACAAAGATGGCTTTATTGAGGTTGATCTGGGCATTTGTCCGATGGAGGCTGATGCATAAATAGAGTTCCTCGAAGACAAAGAGTTTCAACAAAGGACCACCCATCATTCTGTCTGATTAACTTGAAGCATTTTTCAGAAAAGGTCACTTTAATCATTAGAGTTAATGCATGCCTGTAATTTGAAACTAATGAAGCAGGGCCTTGAAATGACCTCCAGCTCAACCAAATTAACACTTCCTTGCAGAAGTTCGGGGTAAAGAAATACAAAGGGCTGTTGCTATGGCTACCAGTGAAAAGATGGCTGGGTTAGAAGACGGTTTACAACAGGCATCACAAATAAGTTTAAGAGATTTTCCATTTCTGCGGTTTCTTACTCTGGAGAATTAATTTCCAGATAAAATTGTTGTTACAAAATCTTTAACAGATGGGAGCTACCAAAAGATACTTGTGCATTTTGGGAGACTGATTAAACGTTAGGATCATCCATCCCTGGATAATTGCTAGTAATTTTCTTCTTGTACATTTTGTGGATGATTTTAGGTAACAGCACTAGCTCCAGACAGTTGGCTGCCTGAAGCAGGTGAGCAAACATGACTTCTTTTTCCATTCATTTAAAGTCAAGCTGAAGAGTATCCAAAACCAGCTATTGTGGCACACAGGGAAAAAATTTCCATTTCTCTCCATCCTGACAAAGGAAGCACAGTCTGTATCAATTCTCTGCCCTTTCCTGATGTCCCAAATCTGCCTTAGGTAGGATTGTTATGCAACCCAGACCTCCGCACTTTCCGTAAGGCCCTGAAGACTTATTTATTCCAGCAAGCTGGCCTAGCCTAAATGGTTTTTTAATGGGAATTTTTAAATTTTATAGACTTGGGGTTTTAAATTGGGAGGCCGATTCATTTAATTTATTTTAGCTATCTTAACTTTTGTATTGTATGTATTTTAATTTTGGCTGTCCATCGCCTTGAGTCCCTTTTGGGAGAAGGGCGGTATACAAATTCAATTAATAAAAATAAAATTAATAAAATAAAACTCAGAGAATAATAGAATTATTTTTTGTGTGTGATACCACTGATTAGAAGTGGAGTAATTTTCTGTTTTCTTCTAGCTAAAGCACTAGATCAGGGGTGTCCAGCCTTGGCAACTTTAAGATCTATGAACTTCAACACCCAACACCCTGTCTGGGGAATTCTGGGAGTTGAAGTCCACAAGTTTTAAAGTTGCCACAGCTGGATAACCCTACACTAGCTCATCCTTTTAGATTTATTGTGTATCTTATTCAGGAGGGGTGAGGGAGATTCCCAAGTCCTTTAGAGTCACACTGTTTTTCTCAATCTTTAATACATCTTGTTCCCTTCCTATTTTCTGGATTGCATTGGCAGCTGGCAAGTCTTTTTCCAACTTTATGATCCTCAGTGCCAAATACTGATGCTAAAGGACTTTTTCGGTCCTTTAAGCAAGTTGAAAATATTTCTTTGGGTTTTGTATTCTCTTTGGAATCTCCATATGGTTTCAAATTGGCAGTAGGTACAATAAAACAATCTGGAAAGATTAAAACAGGAAAATCCCCAGCCTTGTTATGTCCTATTGACGTCACTTGCCTAAGGAGGGCTAAGCAGCTGGCTTGAGTTCTTCCTGCATCTTTCTGTGTCAAAATTCTGTGACGAATTCGTTTGTGGTCTGCATAGGGTTTCTTGTGTCCTTAATCAGCAAACCACTGAATTATCTTTTTTCTTGTCTTTCAATTCCCATCAGGCAACTGCAGTTGGCAGCAGAAGGATATTCAAAAGAAAGAATCCACAACTTATTTAAGAGCAGGATGCTGCTGATATTTTTTGCACTGTCTTCTGCTAGGATGATAGAAATTAATGATCTGCTCTAGCAGTTCTGAAAAAGCTTCTCCTCCAAATGAAATGATTTCAAGGTTGGGGGGGGGGATCCCAAGAAAATCCAGTTGCCTTTTGGAAAAACACCTTTGAGAAGGATAGAATAGAATAGAATAGAATAGAATAGAATAGAATAGAATAGAATAGAATAGAATAGAATAGAATAGAATAGAATACTTTTGTGTGGTTAGACCATACAGACCTTTATTTAGCTGACCATTTCCATTTAATAATACATAGTTCAAAAGAATATGGGCATTTAAAAATATTAAACCTAGTCTCCGGGTAAAATTAGTTAATATAGTTACTGCTTCTCAGACCATAATTAGTTGAGGCTATAGCAAAAACATGTTTTAATGAAGCATTATTCTCATTGCAACTTCAATAAGACAATGATTCACTCACTATTACACAAGGCGAGGCCTACCTAATATGTTATTGTAAACACAGCTAAGATTCCAACAATGGCTACCTCTAACTGAAAATAATTGTTCCTGGCTGGGTATATATATTTGGATTCTATTGTACTATCACCGAATTGATATTAGCAATGTTATGAATGTTTTTGTTTTATTTTTTAATTTAAATAATCAGATTATATTTAGTGAATCTACTTACTTTTGTTAGGGTTACTATCTACTTCTGCTGTGTTGGTTTACTTCAAAGAATTTCTGCATATTTTGGAGCTGCATGTTGAAATAATGGGCCTATTTTTATTATTCATCAAAACCAAAACTGGAATGATGACTACACATCTTAAATCGCTCCTCTGAATGCAATCAAAATCATTCTGGAGGACATCACTAAAGGAACGTCCTGTCCACTGCTTGGCCCATTTGGGCTATGGAACCAGAGGTGAAGCTTTTTCTCCACTTTCTTAACACTTGGCTTTGGGACTTCCCATTATCTGTAGGCCAACAACCCTAGAGAGAGCAAGAGGATGAGACTTTGAAACCATATTCCACCTAGCCCACAGAAGCTATTGGGAAATTGAATCTGCTTCTTGGGGCACTTTCAGATCATTTTTACAAAACAGTTTTCTTCCAAGATAGCAAGCAGCCTGCCTACATGAAGAGACAAAAGGACATGAAACCTGTACGTCAAAGCTGGACCAGGCAAAAGCAATATTAAGCAATGAAGATAGAGAAGGAAAATTTAATATTAAAGAATTAACAGGAGGTTTGCCACAAGGTGGCAGAAATGGCTAACTCGGGATTGAAATAACTAATTCTCACTGAAATAATACTAAGAAGGTCTTAATCAGCAAAACAGAACAGAATTCCTTCACTAAGGATTTTTAGGCCCTTTTCAGGCTTTAAGAATAAAAATAAGGAGAGCGCTTTGTGGTCAAGGAGTTCAGAATACTTTTGCAGGAAACCTGATAATTTAATAATAATGGCTGCTGTTGAGCTTACTCTCTGTTAAAGAATTCCATAGGATTAAAAACTGTCCTTCTGAAGTTCTTTAATCATTGTGCTCTCTAATAAAATCTAATTATACAGCTGATGCGGGGAAAGGGGAAAAACACATCAGTCAGAAGCAGTGGTGAAATCCATTTTTTTTTACTACTGTTTCTGTGGGTGTGGCTTGGTGGGCGTGGCAGGGAAAGGATACTGCAAAATCTCCATTCCCACCCCACTCCTGGGGGAAGGATATTGCAAAATCTCCATTCCCACCCCACTCTGGGCCAGCCAGAGGTGACATTTGCTGATTCTCCGAACTACTCAAAATTTCCACTACCGGTTCTCAGAACTGCTCAAAATTTCCGCTACCGGTTCCCCAGAACCTGTCAGAACTTGCTGGATTTCACCCCTGGTCAGAAGGTACCTGTGTTAGATGCATTTGGTGAAAAGAGCTGCAACTCATGAAAGCTTCTGCCTTTTATAAATTTTGTTAATGAAAAAAGGTGCTAACAGACTCCTGTATTTTTTTTTTTTATTATTTCTGGCTGCTTTAGACTAACATGGGTCTCATCCTACATTGTTGCCATGTCAAACATTGGAACCTTCTTTCACTCTTCCCAGAAGAATTAGCCTTCCTTCAAAGAAACTATGCCTGTGTCTATGCATAAGAAAAAGGGAAAGCACACAGAAAGACAGGGATTTTCATCCAGCTTCCTCAACCTCTGCTTAATTAAGAGCAGAGTCATTAGGGGGCATCTAAATTTAATGAATAACAAAGAACAATACAGAGTAGCATGTACTATTGCTCATTTTACAAAACTGCGCAATGTGGCGGCAATGTCAAGATCCCATCGTTTCTTTTCGTTCTTCATTTATTGTCTTTTTTTTTTTTTAGCAAATAAAGTGCGGTTGATTTTATTCCAGGCAGTTAGAAATAGGAGGAGGAAAGCTACAGAATTCAGTTTGTGAGCATGGAATTGTCTACCAGATGTGGCATGAGTTGTGCTTTGGCAAATGTCTTGATTGCAGTACCAGCACTGTTATGTCTACATTTAGGTTAACATGACACCACTACCTGCAAAGAGCACAAAGGATTGTTGAGTATTGAGAAATGTTCCCCTTCTTCTTTGTCTGCCTCTTTGACAGGAAGGGAAATGGGAAGTGATGAAAGTTTGGCCTCTACAAGATGGCCTGGGAACAATGCCAAACATCTTTTTGCTTCACAAACCCACAACGTGACTCATGGATCATGTTAAGCCAACCTGGATTCATGACTCATACTAAGTCATTCTTTGATTTGCTTGTTTTGTGGTTTACTGCAATCTGTGTTCAATTGTCATTTATTCAGTAATTGTGGTGAAACGCATCGTGCCTTCGTATAATGTGTCGAACTGAATGGAACGATCAGATATGTATTAAAATGCACATTCCGAACCCCTCAAATGAATCCGTCAGAATGACAGCTGAAGGGTTAATTGTGCAATCGGTGACAGTGAAACCAATTGCAACAGAAATGGGAGAAGATATAGATCACTGGATATGCAAGAGGAAGCAGTGATGTGGTGTCGGGGGAAGCATGGGAGCAATGTGGCTTTCAGAGCGAATGTAACAGCTGCTGCAACATCCAAATCATTCAGGGATTTGCTATGCTCTCAAGTGAATCAAGTGAAAATGCAATTTTTGTAGTCATTTACAGGAAGGCAGAAAAAGAGACGAAATGGGATCAACATATTTCTTTTGACTTTCTAGCTTCAACACTAGAGTGTTCAACACTGAACTAGAGTTCAGTGGGAATAATTATTGGAATTTGCAAAATAAATTTCACTTGGCTGAAAGAGCTCCCATGAAATTATCCAGAAGTAATACCCCATGAGTTTGGTGGAGCTTATTTTGAGATAATTTTGCCATCCTGGTTCTCTTATCTGGTTTTTTATGTCATGAATTGATGTTCTTTGAGAGGGATTATGTAGGGTATCCAATTCCATATGGTGCTAATCCTTGGGGTGTGAAACACACCAAGATCCCATATCCTAAATGCCTTTGATCACCTTCCAGGTGATTAAAATACAAAAAATGATATCATTTCTCTAATGCTTTGGTCTGGTCATGTACTGTGATATACTGTAGTGTAGCCTCACTTTCTTTAAAAAATGTTTTTAACATGCTATTAAAAACAGAAAAGACAGATTGTAAAACCTCTTTTTAACCTTAAAATGCAGATTTCCGAGGCTGAAGAAGATGAATGACCAAACTGTCTAAAAAAATTAAAATAGAATATAATAGTCTGGACAGACCACAAGATGGCATTTTTCTGCTACAAATTGTTTTTTCCTTGCCCGAATCTGTGGGAAGATGCTGGAGAAGCATCAAGTTGTTAGAGATTATAATTTCTAAAAAGAAAAATCTAAATTTCCAAACGCAAGCTGAGCTTACACACTGTTCCTAATTAGTTCAGGGAAATAAGGACATTGGCCAATGAGGCTGCAGTACAATATAGAAAGCAAAAAAAAATCACATATCTCATGCAGACTCCTGACTAGAGGTTTTACCTACGTCTACTGAAAGAACCATCTTCTGCAGCAAAAGTTCATCTGCTTTATTTACCTGGACTTTCTTCAGATTCTTGGAAACTTGGAATTTAGCTTGGATGCTGTGAGAAATGACGGGTAATAATGTCCTCCAGAATGTTTTTCTTCGTTGGAAGAGAACCAAACTTCTTATGTTGTCTGCAGAGAGAAAAGCTGGGTAACCTGACACTGTTCACGGCCAAGATCTACATATTCTGGCTGAATCTGCAATCTACAATCTAGTAAGCAAGCCACAATCACAACACAAACATTGCCAGTTATGATTATTAAGATAGGGAGGAAGGGCAGAACTCAAACACATTTCTGATGGACTTTATTGTTCAGAATCAATTTGATATTTGAGAATCAATCAAGCCTCATCTCCTCTGGGTCACCCCAATACAGAGATCCCTGAACGTCCTTTATCTGTCACTATTTGTAACAAGGGAACTGCGAGTACCCTGCCTACAGCTTACAAATAAGCCGTATTGCTTAATACAAGGCATCTGTATTGTTTATTTTTGTTAGTATGTCTTGTGGTTATATGGCTGCTTGCTGACTGGGCAGCTGTACAAATAAAATCAAATAAACATTCAGCAATTTTGTGTGTGCACCTTTGAGTTTGTATTGTCTCCTGGCAATTGTCTGGATTAGTCCCTGCAATTTTTTTTCGGCAAGATTTCCAGAAGTGATTTACCATTGTCTTCTTCCTAGGGCTAAGAGAGAGGACCTGGCTCAAGGTCACAAACTTGGCTTTGTACCTAAAGCAAATTTGGAGCTCATGGTTTCTTGGATTCTAACCTGGTGCCTTACTTAACGTGACACCAAACTGGTTCTCCCAGCAAATGTATCTATGACAATAATTTCTTTTAAATGGGACTTAGAGCAAGAACAGCCCATAAAACAATTAGGAAAATAAACCTTAAACCTGCGGTGTCAAACTCAATTTAATTGAGGTCCGCATCAGGGTTGTGTTTGACCTTGGGGAACCAGGGTAGGTATGGCCATGATGGGTGTGGCCACCTTGACATCATTCGTGTCAAGGGGGAGGGCTGTGGCGGCCTGAGTGCTCTGCCAGTGAAAATGGGCTCCCAATCTCCATTTTCGGCTGCGACGGACTCCTGCAACCTTCTGCCAGTGAAAATGGAGCTTGGGAGCACCACGCGCAGCCCTCCTGAGCTCTGTTTTTGCTGGCAGAGGGTTGCAGGAGGCTGTCCCAGCCAAAAACGGAGATTGGGAGCCCGCTTTTTCTGGCAGAGGCACTGCAGGCCAGTCCTTCGCTGTTTCCAGGGCAGCCCCGCAGGCCAGATCTAAGCACCCCACAGGCCAGCTCTGGCCCGCGAGCCTTTCATTTGACACCCCTGCCTTAAACAAATTCCAACACTGAGATGCAATCTCCTCTACACTAAATTTTTCATCTTGGCCTGAGTAAAGCAGCAATCACTTTCATGTTGTACTAGACCAAATATGGTTGTGTGGATTATTCCTTAGGATATGCTAGATAAGCTCTGAGATCTGACCTGATTCAGTGCCTGGATTTATACAATGTGTTTCGCCCTAATTAGCCAAATGCATTCAGTTGTATTTAATTGCTGGTGTTTCCATGAGCAAATGTTCCTCAACTTTTGTTTACATTAACAATCCTTATCTATTGAATTTCTTTGCTGCCCATCTGATAATGAAATGACTCTGGGCAGCTTCCAGCATTAAAACATTAAAATCCTAATAAATATCTTTAAAATAATAAAAATCGAAATCCCAATCAAGATATAATATAGCTAAAAGATGGGGAGGGAGGGAACACGATGTCCAAGGGGGGGCGGGGAGGTGAGATTACCTTTTAATTCAACAATCACCTCCAATGTAAGCTTCTCCCATTAAGGCCTCAAGCCATCTGGCAGAGCCAGGTCTTCAGGTTGCTGCGGAAGGACAAAAGGGTGGGAGCCAATCTCACCTCGGGGGGTAAGATGTTCCTGAGGGCAGGAACCACAGCAGAGAAGGCCCGTCTCCTGGACTCTGCCAGCTGGAATTCCTTGACAAACAAGGCCTGCAGCATGCCTCTCCTGCTAGCACAAGTGAGACAATTCCTCAAGTAGCCTGGATCCATGCTATGCAGGGCTTTAAAAGTAATAACCAACATCTTGAATTGCAGCTAGAAGCAGACTGGCAGCCAATGCAGCTTGCAGAGCAGTGGTGTAATATGGATCATTTTAGGGACCCCAAGAAGTGCCAGCACTGCTGCAGTCTGCACCAGTTGAAGCTTCCGAATGCTCTTCAAGGGTAGCCCCATATAGAGTGCAGTGCAGTAGTCTAGATTTAATATGACCAGGGCTTGAATGACTGAGAAAGAGACTCCTGATCCAGGAAAGGCTGCAACTGGTGCACCAGCTGAAGTGGTGCAAAGGCTCTCCTAGCTAAGGCCGCCATCTGCTCTTCAAGCAGGAGTCGTGAGTCTAGGAGAATCCCCAAGTGGCGAACAGGATCTGTCTGGGGTAGTGCAACCCCATCCAAAGATAAGTTGGTTAAAGTCCCAGATCTTTAAGCTCCATGCACCCAAAGCCATTTGGATCTTCCCAGGGTTCAGCTGAAGCCTGATATCTCCCATCCAGGCCCCGTCAGCCTCCAGGAACTGGGAGAGTGTGGCAATAGCATCATTTGGATCATAAGGGCTGGAAATATAAAGTTGAGTATCATTAGCATACTGGTTATCATCCTCAATCCTCACCTCAACCCCTGGTGATGAATGATCTCACCCAGAGGCTTCATGTAGATGTTAAAAAGGAGTGGAGAGAGTACCAGGTCCTGCAGCTGCCACAAAGAAGCGACCATGGACTGAACCTCTCACTCCTTATCCACACCGATTGAGACCGGCCTTGGAGAAAGGAACCAAACCAATGCAAAACTGTGCTGTCCAGCCCCAAACCCTCAGCCAACCCAAAAGGATATCATGGGTGATGGTATCAAAGGTGGTGAGAGATCAAGGAAAGCAAGGATGGTTGCACTACCTCCATCCCACTCTGGCCAGAGATCATCAACAAATACGATCAGTGCATTAATGTGGATCAATTAATTAATCCATGGTCCATGGTGTTACTAGTAACTCTCTCCAAAAGTATCGTATGCATATCTTCCGTCTCAGTGGTTTTCAGCATCATGTTCTTACAACCATATGTTACCTGTCAGGTTTCGGTGCTATCTTGAATAAACTTCATTCTCAAGTGCAAACTGTCTAATGAATCATTTTTATTTTAAGAATAGCAATATCCGACATTTCTGATTCAAATTGCAGCCAAACTGGCCCCTCCTTCCAACCCCCTCCTCTTCCGCTCTCCAACCCCAGTGTCCCATTGGTCATCATACAGATCCCTCTCTACATCCCAGCACGTTCTTTTCACAGGAATGTAGCCCCCATCCTCGTCTCCCAGGAAACACTATCTGTAACATACAAAACTAGGTAAAAGTTCATCTTGTTATGTCAGCGCTGGAAGAAAGCCTAATTTGGAACGCTGACATCACCACTGAAAAGACCATTGCTTTAACAACTCTGATGTTGTCATTTAAATATCATTATCCTTCATGAACTTATCTGCATTTTGCCGCTGTAGTTACTCTGATCTTCTTTTTTAAAAAAATACTTTCCTTGTTTTGTGATATTCCTCTATAGATTATCTTTATGGAGATGCAGTGTGTTTCTTGGATTTTCTTGATTGATGTTAGAAATCAATGTTCAGCTGTTGTACCTTTTGTTGCTTAAAGCTTTCATTCCACATCTTTCTTTGGTTGTTAACGCTAGCATGCAGTAAAAATCCCATGAATATTTTTCTCATGTTGAGAATATATATAGTTTTTCCACTTTGGTTTAACAGCCATTCTTTGCTCTCCTTTAGCTCCGCAAATTCTCATTCTTAAATATTGTAGACCAAATCTGTTCCTTACACTGATTCTACATTCTGATTGCATGCCCTTGGTCTTTTCTGAGCTTGGTTGTTTGCGTGCAGATTTTTTATTATCTGACTAAGTGGGATTTGCTCTATGTTTATATAATAGCTTGCCCTGTCAGTGCTGATGGGGATATTGTTTTCTCCTTGTTAGTTCCTTGAGTAAGGTATTATTTACTGCTTGACTGTTTATCTGGTATTAATTCTGGTGCTAATCTCTGCTTATCCAGGTGTTGATGCCTGGCAATGAGGTGTTTTGGTATTTTTGTTTCTGTCTTGGCTTTTTATTCTCTTTGCTCTGCAATGGTATGAAAATGTGGTTTATCTCTATGTGCCTGCTTTTGGCTGATTCTTCTGAATAACAAGCTTCCAGAAAATTCTCTCATGTTTTTGGATTTAGTTTGGTCTAGGATCAGGAGTGAAATGCTCCCGGTTTGGAACGGATCACCCGATCCGGTAGCGATGGCGGGAGGTGGTTCGGAGAACCGGTAGCAAAAATCCCTGTGCCCCCCCCACCATGCCCAGCTGAGCCGCACGATCATCAGAGGTTGTTTTTTTTACTTTTAAAAGCATTTTTTCTACAATTTCTTCCGCCGAAAAAATGCTTTTAAAAGTTAAAAAAAAAGAAGCTTGTGATGATCGCGCGGCTCAGCTGGGATCTCAGAGGCTTTTCAAAACATTTTTTTCTGCAACCTCTTCCGGGGAAGAGGTGGTTTAAAAAATGCTTTGAAAAGGCTCTGACAATCAGGCAACACAGCTGGGATCGTCAGAGCCTTTTCAAAGCATTTTTTAAAACACTTCTTCCCCGGAAGAGGTTACAGGAAAAAATGCTTTAAAAGTCTCTCTGACGTTCCCAGCTGAGTTGCCTGATCATCAGAGATACTTTTCAAAGCATTTTTTAAAACGATCAGGCAACTCAGCTGGTATCATCACTTTTAAAGCATTTTTTTCTGCAACCTCTTCAGCGGAAGAGGTGGTTTAAAAAATGCTTTGAAAAGGCTCTGACGATCCCAGCTGTGTTCCTGATCAGCAGAGGCTTTTCAAAGCATTTTTTTGCATCTGCAGAAAAAATGCTTTGAAAAGTTAAAAAAAAAAAAGTTGGCCACGCCCACCCAATCACATTACCCCACCACCACCAAGCCACGCCCACAGAACCGGTAGTAACAAATTTTACATTTCACCCCTGTCTAGGATGCTCACACTTTCTTATAGTTGAACTATGATAAAGTCTATTTAAGTGTTGTAAGATTAAGGAGTTTTCATTGTGTCTTCAGACTGCTGGTTGGTGTTTATGGATGTGCTCTGCTAATCTTCTGCCTGCCTGTCCTAGGTAGTAGTTGTTATAGTCCTTACATTGCACATTGTAGATGAGTCCTGTTTTTTCTTCTTGAGCTGCTGTGTCCTTTTATGATGTTTTGCAGGGCTTTAGTTGGTTTGTGTGTCACAGTGATGCCATGTGGGTGTCATAATCTCTTGGTTACGGTTATGGCTGTATGGCAGTGATATCCTTTTCACAGCAGTTGCGTTGGTTAAGCTGCAGTGGATTGAGTAATCAGGTACTTTTTGATAAAGTTACATGGTTATCTAGTTTGTTGGAAGATGTTGTATACTGTAGGTCAGGGGTAGACCTACAGTATACAACCACGGGCTGGATCTGGCCCGCAGGACACTTAGATCTGGCCCACGGGGCCACCCTGGAAATAGTGAAGGACTGGCCGGCAGTGCCTCTGCCAGCAAAAACGGAGCTCGGAAGGACCACTTGTGGCCCTTCCGGGCTCCATTTTTGCTGGCAAAGGACTATAGGAGGATCCCCCCAGCCCCACCCGGTCCACTACAAGTGCCTCCTGACATGAGTGATGTCAAGCTGGCCACACCCACCCTGGCCATGCCCATATGACACCCCTCCCCCCCCCCGAGGTCAAACACAACCCTGATGCAGCCCTCAATGAAATTGAGTTTGTCATCCCTGCAGGAGGTAGTCTGTTTCCTTTTCCTGGTGTTTTGGGCTGCCGCAGTACATTTGTACTTGTCTCAGTAATGTTCTTACACAGATCCTCTTGTGGGAGGTTCAGTCATTATTTTGATAATGGAGCACTTGGATAGTGTGGATTGTTTTAGACTTGAGTTTCTAATTTGCTTTCAGTTCCTCTGCTGATATTTGCTAGATATCCAGGAAGAGTGGTGTGTTCTTGTTTTTCTTTTCCCTTGTGAATTTTATTATTTTGAAGTTGTTCCATGTGTCTTCTCTAGTTATTCTTTTTTATTATGACAAAGATGTTCCATCTAACTGTGAAAGCTTCTTTGCTGAATCACTGTTTTCTTATATGCAATCAAATGTATTCCGATATCATAAGTTTACACTAATGTGGCTTGTTACAGACACCATTATTCCAATCACATTTTTTTACTATTACATCCACAACATATCCTATATGTTGTGTTTAGCTCCTGTTGCAATTTAGCAGATATCTCTACAATGTGTTTGCTCACATGCTGATAGTAAAAGTATATGTTTGTATTACTTGGATGTTCGCTAGATATCCATCAATTCTATTACATAAACCTGTTGTTTATTGCGTTCAAGCAGAGCATACACTTAACAATATTATTTTTGAGTGGTGAATATACCAAAATTTGTTGGCATCATGCAAACACACCGTACTATAACCCATAGCTAAAAAAAAATACAGTGACTAGTTTTATAACATATAATCTAAGATGAAAACCAAACCATATAATTGGATTGTTTTTGTCATTGCTGGTTATACAAACATTAAGAATGGCAATGATGGATTGATTGATGATTGACTGATTAAGTCAGAGTTAACTCTTAGCCACCACATGCAATAGATTTTCTCCATGACTGGTCTTTCAGATCTTCCAATGGGGCACCCATCATCAATGTAACTGAGTCCATCCAGTTTGCTTCTGGTTGTCCTCTTTTTCCTTCCATCCTTCTCAGTATTAAAACTTTCACTAGAGAGGTAGGTCTTCACATAATTAAGTAATCTAAGAAGGTAATTTTGGCCTCTAATGAAAATTTTGACTTGATTTTTTCAATGATCCATAACTTTCATAAAGCCCCTTTATATTTCTTTTGATTTCTTGAACAGCCATTAGATCCTGCTTGGCAGTGTAAAGGGTTTGTTTCCTTTGGAGAAAGAGTGAAATGAAATTCGAAATCACTGTTGCTGTTTATTGCACTTTATTTTGACCTCATTGAATAATGCAAGCTAGTAACATTTGACTGTTGATTTTTATTTGGGTTTAGTTTTTGATAAGCCAGAATTTGTTCTTCTTCCATACCTTCTAAAAGAGGGCTATTATGGCATTGTTGGGAGAAAGATGAGACTTTTAAGAGTTTGTAACTGTAAGCAGCTGATAGTGAAGATGCCAAGTTCAGGAATGTAATGACAGACTCACTCAAATGTACTTTAACAGCTTCTGGGCAAAAAAATGGGGGGGGATGGAAATTATTCCGTATTCCACTAGTCTCAAGAGTTTATCTCACTAATGACCTTACCATAAGTGAATATTCACTGTAGATTAAATGCTACCTAAGGCAGTGAGAAAAGGTTGCCACAGCAACTGTATTCCAAATTCCAGTTGCACATCTAAGGGCCTGAGACAAGGATATACCTGAATAGATCCAAAATGAAATTAGGTGGGTTTTTTTGGAATGGTCTCTGTCTGAATTAATCATAGCAATATTTCTCAGCTGCCCGCAAGAGCAAAACATGATTGCTGGAAGTAAATTTAGAATTTTTAAAACCAAAACATATGATTAATTGGGTTAAAGATTGTAATTTAGCCAAGTTGTAAAATGACAACCACAATCACTGCAATTATCATCATTTGTTGGACAAATATAAATAGCAATAGCACTTAGAGTTATACACTGCTCTAAGCAGTTTTCAGAGTCAGCATATTGCCCCCAACGATCTGGGTCCTCATTTTACCAATTTTGGAAGAATGGAAGACTGAGTCAACCTTGAGCTGGTCAAGATCGAATTGCTGGCAATCAGCAGAGTTAGCCTGTAATACTGCATTCTAACAACTGCACCACCATGGCTCAGTAGTTGTGGTTCCTACAATACAATATTTTATTTCATTATGAAATGGATCTGACCGCCAGAAATTAAGTGGATTCTTGGCAGCCTACAGAAAATACATAATAAAAGCAGAATAGAACATTAGAATAAATTAATTAAAATAGTCATTATTTTATAATAGTTTTATTATAGAAAATTACACCACTGTCTACAATTTAGTCCCCAAAGCCTTCCAGAAGGTCTGAAAAGTGGAGACCATCCACACTTCAAGGAGCAAGCTGTTCCAGAAGACAGCTGCAATGGAGCTTGCTCACCATCAAGCTCCCTTATGCCATACCTCCTGGTAAGGAGTGATTTTAGCAGACACTCTAGTATTTGGGTAGACATAAATTCCCTACATTGAATGCCAGGTTCTGAACTATATAAAATTGTAAGGCTTTACAGGTTGTGACCAGAACATTTAAATGCCCTTGGAAACTTCCTAATAAACAGGGCAGCTAATAATGCAGAGGTGTAATATGGCAATGCCACAACTAATCACTGAACATACATGCTGCTGTATTCTGGGCCAGCTGAAATTTCAAGGTAATGTTTGAAGGCAGTCCCATGTTTAAATAAACCATGGCTAAATCAAAGTTTGAACTTGTTATTTTCTGCAATTAATAATGTCTTGGTTACATTGATATTAAAACAAGTTTTTAATCTCTTAGAATGTAAGGACATTTTATTTTTTATATCCCAGTTTTATTATTTTTTTATAAATAAGTCAAGATGGCAAACATACCAAATTCTCTTTCCTCCTCCTATTTTCTCCATCACACTAACCTTGTTAGTGTGTATACTAATGTGTATAGTGTGTATCTTGTGCTACAGATCTAGGAGGAAAATTCCTACTTCATAATATTTCATAAATATTTCTGTTCTGATGTTGTCCCAGCCTCCCTTTAAAAAAAAACAAACCATGGCATTATGGTCATTACAATAATTCTTGTTTAGCAACTGCAGTTGGGACCAGCAACTTGGTTGTTAATCAAAGTGGTCCTAAATGAATCACATGACAGTGACTGTGCTTACAATTTTACTTCAGCTTCTCTGCTTTACAGCATCAGAAGGATATGACCCCAAACATCCTGGTAAAGCCAAACAGTAGGGAAATTTCCAGAATCAACTCACAAGGAAGCCTGGTAAAAGGATGAAACATATAGCCCTTGCTCTCCATTCCCCCACCCTTTGGAATGCTCACCTCATGCTAATTTGCAAGAATTAACGTTTATTTACATTTATTAGATAGGACGGTGTTATAAAAGAGTAAGAAGGCACATACAGCTTGAAAGGAATGTGCTAGTGCCAACTGTCTGCCTAGCACACTCACAGGTGTGAGCTAGGAGTGGCAAACAAAATATGCAAAAAGCCTTTACTGTAAAACTGATTAGAGTCTTATCAATTTCAGGCAGCAACAGTGAACCAGAGTTCTATTCAACTACTTAAGGTCACAGAACTGAGTTTGTAAACTTGCAGTGAGCACTTTTTAAGGATTTACTTTGCTGTGGAGAAAGGTAGCTTAGGAAGAGCTAGTTTAGGCAATCTTTTAGTTCTGCTGGACAAAAATGGGTCAAGCACAGGACAGCTGATACTAATTGGCTGTAATGGTGAACTCATGAAAGATTGAAAATTGTAAATGAGGTTGCAAGGCTACTATTTCATCAACATCATAACTGTGAAAAGTTGCTGTCCAAGGCAGTCACTAAATGAGGACTACCTGTAAACTAGTTCAAGAAGGCAGGCCATGATACTTAACTCTTCCAGTGCTTTATGGTTTCTTTTAGTCAAGGGATTTATGATTGTCTGTTGGTTTAGGACGGCTTGGAGATATCACCCATCAATAAAGAAGCCTTCATTAAAGCAAGCTAACAACACTTGGCGAGATGTTCAAAGGCAGCATGCCAGATGCTTTCAAGAGAAAAATATTTGATGCAAAATGCAAAGCTGTCATATGGCTCCTGAATGCAAAGATTTTCAGTTGTAGAAAATTCTGAAAAGTGTTCAGGACTGCACAAAGCAGCTCTTGTTGAAACAGAATAGGTTAGCACTTTGTTGTGACTGCATGGAACTATTTTCTTTGTTCTGTATTGTGTTTCTAGCGTGCCTACTTACCGTTACATTTGTCTCACAAGAAAGCAATTTACTAAGTATTGGGAAAATTTGGTTTTTATTTAGAAAATTATATAGTACAATATGTTTATTGACTCATTATAGGACAGGAATAGCAAGTGGTGAATAATGCTCTAGAATTTAGTATGAATAAATATTCAGTATTGATAACAGATGTACCCATCATTATCAATACTTGGTACACTCAGATTGAGTTGATAATGGAGTAAAGTCCATTTTACTGATGCAGAGATGTTTATTCTTCAATTCCATTGTAATCACAACCCTCCAATGTCTTTAACAGACTTGATTCTGCTACTTCACATCTATTAAAGGTGGATAATGGCAACAGGAATGTCAGATCAACAATGTTGAAAGTACACGAACAGCTCTGTAATAGATGTTTCTTTGCAAAGTGAAACAAAACTTCTCTTTGGTTTGCATTGATCATAGAGCAGAATAATCTGTATTCCCGAAACAAAGCTTGAGAAAATGTTGAGCAGAGTCAACCCTGCACCACTAATCATATTCTGCTTGTCTGTAAGGTATGAGACCCAAAGGATTAACTTCAAAAGGCACTGTCGCCAGGTAAAAAGATTGGCAGGATCTCAGTCCAGCTTCCCACGTCTCCATCTTGAATACAGGCTGCATCAGTCTTATGTTGCTATGGAAGAAAGCCAAGAAGTAAAGTAATCCCATCAAGATCAAAGCATCTCAGAATCAGATACAGAAGGAGATTAAAATCTTGGATGTCATCTCATCAAAGAAGACAGAGCTTTACGGAGCTACTTTTAATGAACAGTAAACTGTCATTGCTTCATATTTTCTTTTCGGTTTTAAAAGTGGGATTTTCTGAAATAAAATTCTACAAACCATCTAATCTTGACGCACTATCTGAGGTAGCCTTTTAGCATATCATGATGAGCATTGAAGCTCGACTGTGACAGAAGATGCTTGTGTACTTCTAAACCAATGTGTGACTAATCAGACCCCAGTGATAGAAAGGACTGTTGTATGGAATAGACAGAATCTGCATACAGACGGGAGGTTGAACAACTAGCCTTGTGGGTGCAACCGGAACAATCTTGAACTAAACACACTCAAAACCATAGAAATGGTGGTAGATTTTAGGAGAAACCCTCCTATACTACCACCTCTTACAATACTAGACAACACAGTATCAACAGCAGAGGCCTTCAAGTTTCTAGGTTCTATCATATCTCAAGACTTAAAATGGTCACCTAACATCAAAAATGTCATCAAAAAAGCACAACAAAGATTGTTCTTTCTGCACCAATTCAGAAAGCTCAAACTGCCCAAGGAGCTGCTGATTCAGGTCTACAGAGGAAGTATTGAATCTTTCAGCTGCACCTCTATAACTGTCTGGTTTGGCCCTGCAAGCAAACAGGACAAACACAGACACAAGGACATTTTTTTTCCAAATGCCATCACTCTGCTAAACAACTAATTCCCACAACACTGTCAAACTATTTACTAAGACTGTATTACTATTATTCTTCTCATCTTTCCTATTACCTATCTCTTCTCATTTATGACTATAACCTTGTTGCTTGTATCTCTATGATTTATATTGTTTTATTTGTTTCCCAGTATGATTTGATTGCTTATTTAGTAACTTATGACTATCACCAAGTGTTATATCTTATGATTCTTAATGAATGTATTTTTTTTCTTTCTTTTTATGTACATTGAGAGCATATGCACCAAAGACAAATTCCTTGTGTGTCCAATTATACTTTGCCAATAAAGAATTCTATTCTATTCTATTCTATTCTATTCTATTCTATTCTATTCTATTCTATTCTATTCTATTCTATTCTATTCTATTCTATTCTAGTTAAGGAATAGCAGGCCAGGAATATTAAAGTAACAAGATAAGAAAATGTGAACTAAACACAACTAATATTAGTTTACACCAACCATTCTAATTGCATCTCCTATCCAAATCATCCATAGATTACCTTTTGTTCTTTATCTTCTCATCTTTCCCTTTTTCAGGATTTTACCAATTGCATCTAATCTTTCCCTTCCTCTCCGATGACTCATTCTTCTTTCATATACTTGCTTGACAGTGAGGTGGACAGCTTATACATTTAATAAATAAAAAAATACTTATTTCATAAACCTGTCTCATTCATGGTCTAGATGACCAACCCACCAAAACATTTGTTTTGTTCTGCTCACTCATTTTCAATTCAATTTCTATCCATTCCTCACTCTTACATTCTTGACCAGGGATGGGCAACTCTGGACTTCAACTCCCAGAATTCCTGAGCCAGTAACTATGGCAACTTTAGAATCTGTGGCTTTAACTCCTAGAATTCCTGTAATTCTTTTAAAAATGCAAGTTTCTTCCCAACATGTTGCTTATATACTACCTTTTCACCATTATATTCACATTTCTCCATCCCTTTCCCCATCTCTAGTGAACATTACTAAAATACAGATAGTCCTTGACTTACAATCATTTATTTAATTGCCTCAGAAAAAGTGACATATGTCCTATCCTCTGTGGTCACCTGATAACAATTCTGGCACTTGTCAACTGGCTGGCATTTGCGATCGTTGCAGCATCTCGCAGTCACATGATTGCAATTTGTGACCTTCCCAGCTGGCTTCCAACAAGCAAAGTCCATTTGGGGAAGCTGTATTTGCTTAATGATCAAAAAAGGTTGTAAGACTGTGTCCAATGACAGGATTCACTTTAATGACTAAAATTCTAGTCCTAATTGTGGTTCTAAGTCAAGGACTACCTGTATACAAATTCATCTACTTGATCTAGATGAATTGCATTTTATGTGTAACTTGTAATCATTCGCTCCATGCTCCCTGCCAAACACAATTATCTTGATACATTTATTTTCGGGTCTTTACTCATTGCTGCCTCGTACCATGTAACATTCCCTGCCAATCATTTGACTGCTCAGCCAACGGAAGTCCTCATCTGCATACAAAAACACACTTTTATTCATGTCCCCAATCAATGCACCTCAAATATTATTGGAGGAATTGTTTACACATGTATCCATAAATACATTAAACAACCAAAGGGACAGAGCAAATGACATTCTTGCTTTTCTTCCTGCTTGATGCTGAGCCATTTGCTAAGCATTCTATTTATTCTCATGCATGCATTATTAGTGTGATATACCGCTAATATCACCTACAGAGATCAATCTTCAATTCCGCTTTCATACTAAACCTTCCATGATTCAGGCTTACTAATTTTAACAAAACCATCTACAGATTTACAATAAACTTTCTTTGTCACATTTAAACATTTAATGATTTCCTGAAGAGCAAAAATCTTCTGCTTGGCATATAGCTACATTTTAATCCCAAGTTTTATCTTACTTTCACCTCTTTCAATTACAATACATAATCTTAGTTAATTAGAATCCTGCCAGTCAACTTCCCAGGCACACTTAAAGTAATTTCCCTCTGGTTCTTACATTCCTTCTTGCTAGTCCTATTGTTATCCAGGGAAAAATATTGACATTCTTTAAATTACTAGGCATAAATGCATTCCCCAAACATACACATACAATTAAATTGTTTTTTAGAGCAGCTATATGTAATTTTAATAATAATCCAGTTATGCCGTCAACACCTGAAAACTTCATGATCCATCTTGGTTTCACTGTTGGATATATTAACATCATTTCTGTACAGATGACTCTTTCTAGCAACCTCTCACTTCAATTTCATTTTAAAATATTTAGTTCCAGTTTGATGAAAATTTTAAAAGATGAAAGGAGGTGAACAGAGCTAAACAAAAAGTGTCCAGACAAGTGAATGGATTTATTTTTAATCCATTCACTTGGCTGGACGTTCTTTGCTTAGCTCTGTTCACTTGTTTTAAAATTTCCATCAAAATAGCTTTGTATTTTTTCTGCCAGTTTCTTGCTATTATTTGCCTCCCTCTCTCTCTCTCTCTCTCTCTCTCTCTCTCTCTCTCTCTCTCTCTCTCTCTCTCTCTCTCACACACACACACACACACACACACACACACACACACACACACACACCATTCATCCAAGGATCCTTGTTCATACTTTCCATTAGCATAACTCCACAAATACTTGGCATATTGTATAACATAATTACTTTGACCTTGATCCAAGCAACTTTCTGTTACATCTACTTTCCATTCATAGTATTGGAAAATTGATTCATGATCTAATACTTTTTCATACAGGATTTGTCCCTTTCCTTTCTGCAGTCCTTTAGCCTTTTTTCTAGTTTCCTTTTCTGCTTCTTCCTGTTTGTTCCATGTTCCCAAGATCCAGTTTTGACACTAACAAAAATGGAGATCCCTACATTCAGAACTTCTGATCACTTTGTATCCTTAACTAGTTCTCTCAGCCCTCCATCATAAATAATCTATTCAACCATCTATCTAGATGTACATTCCTTCTTTTTCTATATGTATGCATCAACAAACTTTAGTTTTCATTTTGAATTTGGAACAAATAAAGCTTTTTCAAAGTAGATATACACATACATTTATGTTTAAACCACATAATATATTCAAAATGAAGAGATTGTCATTCTCTTTCATTCTTCTCCATATGGACCAATGACTTTTCCCCCCTAATCTTCAACTCAGGCCCACCTTCCATTCATGTCAAATAGCAGAATATATTTCCTCTAAATTGTATTTGTTTTAAATATTGCAAATGTTTTTCCATATACTGTACATATGTACTTTTTCATTATTACTACTCCCTAGAAGGTCACATTCATCTTTTCAGCAACCTATGAATTCATTTTTGCATACATATCTCAAATAAATTTATAGTTCCTGCCATCACTTCTACCCTTTCATTTTTAATTAAACCTACATTTTCTAGCTCGTATTCATCAGTTCTATTCCATCAATACTACTCCAACTTGTATTCATCAATTCTACTCTGTCAATTCTACTCCAGCTCGTATTTAATAATTTTGCTGGTTTTGGTCAATTGGAACTTTCAGATACTATAATGCTTTGTAATAAAACAGAGGAAGAGTAAGTTATCAGCCTTAGTGGTTTGCAGTAACATTTTGTATAACATATTGAACACAGAAAATAATTTGCCCTTAACTTTGGGGCTGATTTCCAAAATTATTCTACATTTCTCTTGAACTTAAAAAAAATATTGCTTTGCAAGGAAGTTATACAGAGCAAATTTTAACTATCAAAATATTTTATATAGTATTTTTTGAGAATTTTCAATGATATATACACTATATTTACCATTTTTAATGCAGTGAAGCGAACTATTAAAGCCAATACCTTAAGAATATCTTTTCCCCTTTAGCAGTTTTATTGCATAACTTATTTTTAAGGTGGAGAAAAATGATTAATGCAAGCCAATTATCAATGAAAACATCAAATACAAGTAAAAACATGATTCATCCATCATATTTGCTATTTTTGCTATTTCTATTAAGTTGATTTTCCTCTTTGTCAGTCTTGGAATCAATTCTGTCAGTTTTGTTTTAAATGTTTAACTGAGTAAAATGTGGTGGATATAGATCATTACTGAGTAAAAAAGGATGATGGCTAATAAGACATATGTTGTAGATATATTATATGTTAATATCACAGGGACATGTATGCCACCAATTAATCTTGGATTATGAGTAGCTCGTATTCAATGGCATAATAAAGTGCAAATTAAAATACTCTAGTTCTGATTGCACTGGCTTGTACCTCGGAAAAGTCAAATACAGGGGAAATAGCAACTATAAAAATAAGCAGAATAGATTTAAGGAGCAAAAAGAGCAAGGGTTTTTTTTTTGTTAAACTTTAAAATAGAAAAGCAATCTGTCCCAAAAATAGTAAGACAAGAAAATGAACTTCAGAAGAGTTTGGGAAGATATAAATCTCTGACAAATTGTGGCTGCAAGATACAGATTTAGATATACACTTTGTAGAAGAAAGGAAACAATTTATGTACTTATATTTTTTTATTTATTACATTTTTATCCCACCTTTATTATGTTATAGGTAACACAAGGCAGTGATCATACCTAATACTCTTTTCTCCTCCTATATCCCCAGCAACAACAGTTGTGAGTTGAGCTGGGCTGAGAGAGCGGTACCGGCCCAAATCACCTAGCTGGTTTTCATCCCTAAGGCAGAAATAGAACTCTTAGTCTCCTGGTTTCCTGGCCAGCATCTTAACCACCAGGCCAGACAAATGGATAAGGAAAAAGAAGAATAGGAAGAGTTTAGCTTAGGAAGAGAAAACTTAAGCTATAAAATTCAAGTTAAGGAAGCTGAGTGTCAGCCTCACCTTGCACCTTGCAAGTAAAAAAACAATCTTTGGCTCCATTTGTTGCAAAAGGTACAGTTTTATTAGAAGTCAAGTGAACTGCAGCAAAGCAAAGCCAGAACTGAAATTTTCATGCCCAATAATTCCCCAAGTGAAAATCTTTCCCCCTTAGGCACTTCCCATTGCTGCCCCCCATTGTCCAATCAATCTCCAAGAAGATGTTTTTGAAACGGCCACTCTGATTGTGTAGGCTGGCTTGCAGCTGTATTCTTCTCATCACGAGGTGACCTTGAAATACTGTCTCAAAGAGGCACCTTCACTTTTGTAACTTTCATTTCTCCCCATCCCAAGCACTCCCCCCTTCTCTCTCTCTCTCTCACACACACACACACCCAGGGTTCATGGCAGACCGGTACCAAAGGGCAGGCATGCAGGCATGAGGTGGTAATTCTGACACTAAGGCTTTTCTTCCCTTAGCATTTTGTCCAATTAGGATCCATCCCTTGCAGGCTGATAAGGAGAGAAGGGCAGTTGTACGGTGGAAAGATTCCCGAGGATCAGTCAGCTGTGTGGCCAGCGTGGAGAAAGAGAATCTGGTGCTTTCATTGGTGAGAAAATTGCCCAGTGGATTGACTGGGAGAAAGCTCAAGGCTTGAGAAGATAAGAGGAGGAAAATTGGACTGAGATTGGACCCTGAAGGAAGCATCAAGCAACCAGCAAGATAATGAGAGGAAAACATTATATACAACATTGTAGTGAGCATTTTGCCAAGGGAATTCGTAAAGATGTCCTCTGCTTTTGGAGAGTGGAGTGGAGTGGAATGGGATGGGATGGGATGGGAGGCATTCTATTCTATTTGACCATACCAAAAAGCTAAAAAACAAGACAGACAAAGTCATAGGATATTTACATTATAAATCATCACCTCTACAATCTACCGCAATCTGTCCTAGGTAGTATATCATCTTTAGAATAGTCTTTGATATGAACATTTCTATGCAATGTGGCAAATTTGCAATAGGCAAATTTGTTCCTTGCAAGAAGTAAGTCAATTTATCCCTTAGTTTTCTAAGTCAGGATCAAATACAAATGACCTTTTCTGCAGAATAAAGTTTGTAGTCAAACAGGATATGTGTGATGTCTGCAAGAGCTGTTGCACAACCACATGTACACAATCTATCTTCAAATGGTACTATTTATATACTCGTAGGCTTGTTAGTTCTGTAGTGCAAACAGTAAAATTCCGTTCTGTTCTTATATAGACGCTTAGTCTTTTTCGTATTGAATATGCCAGAAGGAGAAAAATGGTCAAATAGAGCCCCTTCAGCCTAAGTCTTGCCGGCAGGTTTATTGAAAAATATCCTGCTGGGATATCATTTATTTGAATTCAGTATCAGATATGAGGTTGTAATAGAAGTTACATTTAAAACAAATCAACACAAAATCAAAGAGCATCAGCACCATCATTGGTCACAGGGAGAGGCTGAAAAACTATGGATTTTATTATGGTTGGTATCTAAGTCAGGATGGTTGGCTTATAAAACTTCATCTGGAACAGCCATGGTTTAATTTTTATCTGTTTCTCTTTGTATTAAAATGTAATCATACTAAAAAAAGAAAGAAATTGTGTTTGCCTTCATCATATCAATGCAATACAGACAGGGGAGAAGTTTAGAATCAGAGAGGCCTGGAAGAAGAATTTTGGCAATCATCAACAATAGTGATTTGTAAACTTTGGGTAGCCATCTTTGACAAGATGAAAAATGTTGTTTCTATTGGTGATTTTTACAACACTAGTCTAGTACTTTTGGGGAGCTGGGTAATTTCCAGGAGCCCACCCCCCAGTGTGCTTTTGCAGTTTGAAAAGGTGCTTTTCATCAGATGTAAAGTACAGGTTTGATGGTTACCAGGGACCACTTCTGTTTGGAGGCACCAGTGTTGCTGGAAAAGTGTCTGATATAAATGTAAATAAAATGCAAGTACAAATGCCTTTCTAAAAACTGGGGAATAGAGGATTATTTAACAATGCTTAATAAATTAAACCACAATTAGGTGAGGCTCCACAACTAGCATGATTTATTTATTTGCATTTAGAAGGCTACACACATTACATAACAAATAATCCACTAAAGCAGAGATCCCCACCTTTCTGGCTTTGCAGACCGGTGGTGGGAAGGGGGGGAGAGGAAATTGTTCTACCCAAGCGGCTGATAAGCACGAGCGTGCAGCTCCAATTGCACAAACAGGATCCATGCGTACCTGCCACTCATGCAAATGGAGTGCATGTGCACTCGCTTGCCCGCTCCTCATGGAAGTGGGGATGCGCACATGTACGCGCTCAACTACCGTTTCTGTGGCCTGGTTGCAAACACCTCACGGCGTACTAGTGGGCCATGGCCCAGAGGCTGGAGATCCCTGCACTAAAGACTCTACAACCTAACCCCATGCTCCCCCAGGGAGCATAACCATGATTTTAAAAACTTGCAGACATCTTGCAGAAGGAGAGCTACATGCATTTCCATACATGCCCTCCATAATCAAGAGGGCAGGCACCACAACGTAGTAGGTGCACTTTCAGATTTTGCTAGGTTGCATTGCTTGATAGAACAGTTCCAGAACTCTCCTCATTATGACTGAACTGTCCAGAGTCATTGGAAGTTGGGCAGTACATAAAATGAATAAATAATAAAAGTAATAATAATTAGTTGATAGGCAGAAACCATTAAAGACAAAGGATCCCTCAAATAACTGGCACCTTGAATTGCACACAGAAAGATACAGAGAGTCCTTGAAATATGAATAGGTCACTTAACAGTTCGAAAATATGACAGATACCCCACCTCCAGAAAGCTACATATGACCTGTGGTGGTGTAGTGGTTAGAATGCAGTACTGCAGGGCTAACTCACTACTCATTCCAGGAGTTCGATTCTGAATGGCTCAAGGTTGACTCAGCCTTTCATTGTTCCAAGGTCAGTAAAATAAGGATCCAGATTGTTGGGGACAAAGACTGACTCTGTAAACCACTTAGAGAGGACTGTAAAGCACTATGAAGCTGTTTATAAGTCTAAGTGCTATTGCTAGTGGTATGACAACCATTCAAAGCTAAGGTGGCTGCAGCACCCCCATGATCATTCCCCTTATGACCAACCACAGAGTCCTGCAGCATCTCTCTCCTCCATCTGACCCTGTCAAATCCCCTCAGTACTTGGGCCTGCTCCCCTGCCGACTGGAAGCAGCGACCATCTTCAGTGTTATGACAATTTCTTGTGGAAATGGCGGCCTTTGCAGATTGCTTTTATTTTCTTGGGAAGATTGTGGAAGGAGGAGAATTAAGATGAATGAAAAAGAACTATAGTTGAAAAGTTGCTGGTTTGTCCTCTGAGAAAGGGACTAAATCTGTTTTCTGGGTTTTTTTCCCCAGTTTGTCTTACTGTCTTACACAGACACCCTGAAATGGGTGTCTGTGTTGGTGAAAAACTTTCATCCAGTAATCTATCCAGGATTTTGACCAACTCTGGTAAAGTTTTAATTTGGAGTCCTGATCTTGTTGAGTGGATTTTTACTCTGTCTTTGCCTTAGTTGTTGGAAATTATCTTTGGTGAATTTGATTCTGCCACACAAAAGTTCAAAAGGGTCATTGACAGTGTGATTGAGAATATCTATGGCCTAAGGATGAATGAGAATTAGGGATGGATACAAGAACAGTAGCAAATCATATTGGACATGAAGTAACATGTGGAATTTGGAACGCCTAAAGGCTGATGACCAGCCATCCCTTTCTGGAAACTTGATTCCAATGCTAAATGTTACATCACACTAAAGCAAAACTTGGTGTGATTTTGCACATTTTGATAATGACCCAAGGGAATATGCTTGCAATTATTTCTATTGAGCACTCTAAAATAACAACAATAAAAAAAGGTGTTTATTCTCCTCCACTTCAAAATGAATCATTATTGGCAGTGAACAGCTTTCATAAATCCACTCAACAGTTCAAATGCAAATATGCAAAGAGTTTATCCTAGTATTGTCCAGTATGAGTCAGAAATTCAGGCTAACCTTGCATTGTTCTATTTTTCCATATAGACAAAGGATAAATACATCTGCCTACGTATTTACAGGTCTCATTTTTATGTCTGCATTATCTCTTGATTGTGACAACTCCAGTTAGTGTTCATACTGTTTAGCTACCAATATCCTGGATAGTTGCAGTATTTATTACCCTCTGGTAAGCATTAAGCTGTTCAACTATGCTGTGTTAATAGGTTACTTCCGCTGGTTTTCATGCACTGCTCTCTCATCAGTCAAGAAGATAACATGCATTTTTCTTTTCTTTTTTTAAACTTTTCTTTTCCTTTCTTTTGCAGCAATAAATTCAAGTAGCCATGTTCTTGGGAAATAATGCAACAGGAAAGAAGAGGTGTAAACTAAGGAGCTGATTTGGTTTGGGCTTTTAGGGGATTGTTCTCAGATTTGCATTTTTATCTCTTAGGTTTCAGTGATTCCATCTTCATAGGAGAGAGAGACAGAGAGAGAGAGAGAGAGAAAGAGAAAGAGAGAAGGGGAAGAGGATAAATAATGCATGATGTTATTGGCTGAGAAATCCTCCAAGAATTTACTTCAAATAGCATACACAATTACATTGTTAGAGTCTCGGAGCCATTCCATTAGGGCCCATCTGAACATGTAATGTTTCCCAATTAAATGTGTTGGTAGGAATTATTCATTTTAAATAATTAAATAGTTTCTAAAGCTCCCTGTAGAGCGTTACCATGGAGGACTTGACCGACCACTGGGAGTAGTCACAGCATGCCAATGTACAATGTAGGGAGACTGCTTAATGTCATGGCTGCCTTGAGCTGTTTGGATTGCTACACATCTTCCATTCTCTGGTTATAAGATTGTGGCCAGTTTGTTTTAGAGTTTGCAGTATTGCAGTAGGAAGACTTTGTTAAGGGGATACTTTCTTAAGCCATACGCTTATAGATTGATGGGGCCGGTCACAGTGGTGAAATCCAAATTTTTTTACTACCAGTTCTGTGGGCGTGGCTTGGTGGGCGTGGTGTAGCTTGGTGGGCGTGGCAGGGGAAGGATATTACAAAATCTCCATTCCCACCCCATTCTGGGACCAGCCAGAGGTGATATTTGCCGGTTCTCCGAACTACTCAAAATTTCCACTAATGGTTCTCCGAACTGCTCAAAATTTCCGCTACCGGTTCTCCAGAACCTGTCAGAACCTGCTGGATTTCACCCCGGCCGGTCAGCAGGCATGAATCAGCTTATTCAGAGAGAGAAAATCACCTTGTTTTTCTCCTGACTCCTAACTGAAGCTATCTCAAGGGGAAATCATTATATTTGGAGATGAGATGAAAGTAGTGAAATCCATGGTGGTATTTTCCAAATGTGAGCTATTCTTGGGGTGTGTTTCAAAATCGCCCATTATTCAGTTGCCCCTCATTCTGCAAGATGCATTGCGCAAGACTAATGCACAATTATTACCAATTAAATTTAATAAGTGCAGTTTTTCTTTAGAAATCAATTTTTTCCCCCAATTATCCTCATTATGGTCTCCAATCAGCATTTTATACACTTGTGGGTTTTTATACACAGTTGTGGATTTCAGATTCAGATATATATATATATATATATATATATTTCATAAATGATTACCATTGGAAAATTGCAAAGGGGAGATGTCACAGCTGAGAACACCTTGTCTCAAGGGACAATTGTCTTTATTTGGAAGAAGTTTTTTAAAGACTTAACTTGAGGTCAAGGGAGATGGATGGATCTCTATATAGGGTTCACAAAC
The DNA here is from genome assembly GCF_029215685.1 of Pituophis catenifer annectens. Classification (NCBI taxonomy): domain Eukaryota; kingdom Metazoa; phylum Chordata; class Lepidosauria; order Squamata; family Colubridae; genus Pituophis; species Pituophis catenifer. The sequence continues at coordinate 227,695,230 of NW_027256882.1, read as the reverse complement.
AGTTGCCAACAGGTTGAATTATGCTCAAATACAGACTTGGAAGTCCACTGTAACTGTCCAAACCCTGATAAGATACTTTTTAAATGACCAGTCCTAGTTAAAATCTGGTGGCAGGATTATTATTGCTGCCATAGCCTACAATTCATAGGTTGTGAGAGCAGTATGAATCTTGCAGTATGACCAAACACTACAGCAGTGGTGATTTTTTTTACTACCGGTTCTGTGGGTGTGGCTTGCTGGGCGTGGTGTGGCTTGGTGGGGGTGGCAGGGGAGGGATACTGCAAAATCTCCATTCCCTCCCCACTCTGGGGCCAGCCAGAGGTGTCATTTGCCGGTTCTCCGAACTACCCAAAATTTCCGCTACCAGTTCTCCAGAACCAGTCAGAACCTGCTGGATTTCAGCCCTGCACTACAGATGTTACTTCAAATATAATTTTGTGTATTCTGCCACTTGATTACTAATCAATTATTAATTTCTTATTTAGCAATTTGTTCCATGAGTGTTCATACGAAAAACAAAAATAAAATCACTCTGACAGCCGAATTTCTCCTAAAATAGAGGAAAAATCCCAGCAGGATATTTGTATATATTAAAGGTAGATGTATATCCCTGCATGTTAGCAAAGCACCTTAAAGAGCTCCAAGGCTGTATAGATTAATCACAGTTTCCCTTATTTTTAGCATTAGTCTTCAACTAGCCTTTAAAGTAGGCTGTAATATATTTATTATGCTGCTAGGAGGTTGTTTTCTTGTTGCTTTTTCTTGACCTGTTTAATCTCTTTTCATCATTTATTACACCACCACCCACCCACTTCCAGCTGGTTATCAATCTGTGTTATTCATGCTCATTTGCTATGGCTACGTAAATGGGACATGGATCTGTGGGGAAATAAGTTCTAATTTACTTATTTCCTTCACTGCAATCCCATCTCCTCTCTCACACATTCCTTTAGTAACCCTTAATTTTTTTAATGGTGGTATAGACGATATTTGAGAATCAAGTAAAAAAAACCAGAGATCCAGTATGAGGGTTTTTTTTGCTCCAGGTTTTTAAGTAGGCCACACCATAGCTTCAAAGAAAGTAAATCAATTCTAGGTAGGATGTATATGTTTAATAAGCATCTGGATTAGGGTAGAATATTTTAATTTAGAAAATGATTGTTTTATTAGTTTTATATTTTTACAAATCCTATTTAAAGGACTCCCCCCAAAGTGGAGCAGAAATGCTTCTTTAACACAAAGGGAGATTTTGGGAGGAATAGAATCATAGACAAAACTTTGATTTGGAGTTGAGGAAATGTGCAAGGGTTTAATTATTGTTTTTGAAACATGCTTATTTTGCAATCATTATTCAATTATTCAATTATTATTCAATTCATTTATACAATAAATAGTACACACCTTCTTTCTGACATTTTCTTGATTATGAGCTCTCTTTTTTTTGCGGAAATTTATTTTTATTTTTAAACAATTCATCATTAATCAATTAGTGTAACATCTGGGTACAAAAAATTTTTGTGTCATCATATTCAACATTTATCATCATTTTCTTAGTACATATTTATCTTTCCTCTTACATTTAAATTTAATGTATTACAACATATTTTCCCATATTTTTTTACATTGCCTATTGTCTATTGTCAGTCTCTATCCATTGATAAAATTGCCCCCATATGTTGTAATACTCTGATTCTTTTTTTTTCTGCTTTCCAATTTTGTGCAAATACCGTTCTTGCTGCCCTTATTACATGTATAATCAAATATATATTTTCTTTACTAAATTTCTCTGGTAAGATACCCAACAGCTCCAGTTTAAGATCAATATGTTGCTGTGTCATTTTATCTAGCCATATTCAAATTTTTGCCCAATAATTTCTCTCTTCTGGATATGTCCACCACATGTGATAGTATGATCCTGATATCTGGTGGCATTTCCAATATTTAGTTGATTTACCTCTGAACATTTTTGCCAATCTTTCCGGTGACATGTGCCATCTATAAAACATTTTATACAAATTCTCTTTATATGCTATAGCCATTGTTAATTTGTATTTTTTCCCCATAATTGCTGCAATTTCTCTAATTCTATTGTATATCCAAAAAAATTTGCCCATGCTATCATTGTTTCTTTTATTCATTCTTCTTCTAATTTAACTCCAAGTAAATAACTATAGAATTTTAAAATCATTTTCTCATCTGTTCCTGTGAGTATCTTATCCAATTCTGTCATCTCCAAATAAAAATATTTTCTTCTTTTCCTCATTTCGATAGCATAAAGTTCCTTCCTTATCCATTAATTGATTAATTAGTTTTTTCTCTCTCTCCTTTTTCATTTTATAAGCCAACCATCTACCTGGCTTATTAGCATTTTCAAAGAAGTTTTGTTTGGACATCTTTATTTTATTTGCCAAGTCCTCTTTTTCAATTAAATTCATTTCATGTTTTTTCAAATCCATTTGATTTTTAATCCTCTTATTTTTTGTGTCTTTTTGTAATTCCATCTCTAACTTCTTGCATTCCTCTTCCAATTTGTTTTGAGATTGTCTTTTCTTTTTATTTCTTTTTCCCAAATAAGTCATTGCCAACCCTTGAATGTATGCTTTTGCTGTATCCCACACATTTTGCAGTGAGGTATCTTCCTTTTTGTTTTCCCTGAAAAAGAAAACCAATTCTTTCTCCATATATTGTTGAAATTCTTTTTCATTTAATATTGTTTGATTCAAAGTCCATCTTAATCTCTTTCTTTGTCCCTTCCATGTGATTGTAATCGAGTTATGATCTGCCCAAATGCTTGCTTCAATATTTATATCTTGCACATTAACTAATAAATCAATTGACATCCACATCATATCTATTCTGGACCATGACCTATGTCTATTTGAATAAAATGTATACTGTTTCTCCTTCAAATGTCTTTCTCTCCAGGCGTCTTGAATGCCTAACTCGTATACCATTGTAAAAAAAGCTTTTGGAAGGGTTTTTCTAAGCTTTTTGTTAATCTTATACTCCAAATCAACTTCTCTTATTGCATTAAAGTCTCCCTTCATGCAGATATTTTCATACTCAAATTCTATTATTTTCCTATGTAATTTTCCATAAAATCCTTCTTAATTTTCATTTGGTGCATATATCGCCACCAGGAGTATTTGTTTATAATTCTGTTACTTCCACCATAAGGATCCTCCCTTCTTCATCAGTAAATATTTGTTTAGGTTCTAATTTCTTTTTAATATATAATACTACACCTCTTTTACTTTGGAGTGTCAATCCAGAAAATAATTCTCCCAATTTTGGATATTCCAATAGTTTTTCGTGTTGTTGTCTAATATGAACTTGCTGTAAACATATTAAGTCCATTTTTAGTTTCCAATTTATTAAGTGTTCTTTTCCTTTCTATTGCTGAATTTAGTCCATTAATATTTATTGATATTGCTTTTGTTTCTTCTTCCATACTTTACTTATTACTAGTTTTTACCGATCTTGTTGTTCTTAACTCTCTTTGATGTTTAGGGTCTTTTAACCTTGCTCCTTCTGTTATTGCTCTTTCTTCTTGTTCTCTTGCTATCTCTCTTTTTTGTTCTTCTTTTTCTTTCACCACTTCTTCCTGGATTCTAATCTCTCTTTTCCAGTGCTTTGTTGAAAATTGACTCAGAGTAGATATTAAATAACAGCGGAGACAGAATACAGCCCTGTCTGACCCCTCTTCGTATTTCTGCATCATCTGAGTATTTTTGGCCTAGTCTCACATTTGTTACCTGATGCCAATATAGATTCTTTATGATTCGGATGTCTTTGTCATCTAGTCCCACTTGTTTCAGGATTTGTAATAGTTTGCTGTGTCTTATGTTATCAAATGCTTTTTCAAAATCGATGAAGCACATGTAAACATCTCTACAGCGCTGTACAAGAACTTGAATGCTGAATAGGGCATCTTGGGTACCAAGACTGTTTCTGAAACCAAATTGTGTGTTACTTAGATACTCCTCAATTTTGTTGTATATTCTTGTGTGAATTATTCTCAGGAATATTTTCAGGGCATGACTCATTAAGCTTATTGTTCTGTATTCAGTAGACTTCTTTACATTTATTTTTTTTGGGATTGTCACAAAGGTTGACTTTAGCCAAGCATTTGGTATCTTTTCTGTTTCATATATTCGATTGAAGAGCTGCAGTAAAAATTTCTTCCCATTGTCTTCCAGCAATTTTAAAATTTTTACTGAGATATCATCAGGTCCTGTGGCTTTTCTTATTCTAGCTATTTTTATTGCATGTTCAACTTCCTCCATAGTGATGTTTGGACCAGTTGTTTTACTTCCCATATCAATGTCATCCCTAGTGTCCTCAAAAAGTTCTTCAATATATTCCTTCCATCTTTTTAGTTTTTCATCCTCATCCAAGATGATTTTCCCCTCCTTGTCAACTAAGTTGTTCGTTTTCTTTTTGTAGACACTTGCTGCTTCTTTCACTTTTTTATGTTAAAGATAACACTCTCAATATGCAGCTCTCCACCAGGCACACCAGTTTCTTATCAGTTCCACCAAGAGTCTCAAGGTCAGTCCTCTTATTCAGTTTGTACAAAACAATGTCTTTTCACTGGTGCTTCTAGATGACGCTGCAATTCACTTTCACTCAAGGGAAATAGGAAAAATTTTGTAATGATAGTTCATTCAATCATTTCAACTCAATTCCATTTCTTTTCAGAAAAATCAAAACTTTAAAAATACTCTTTCAGGATTTCTGCTCTAATTCCCTTGTTTCCCAAATCAATTCTACTAATTCATTCAATTTTCTTCTTCCATTTAGGCCAATCCACTTTCTTCACTGCTAAACTGCCAGAGGCAAAGAGCCGGCACATGCCCGCTCTCCCCTCCTCTCTTTGTGCTGTTTCTTTCTCTTCAAACTATTTCCAGGGGTTTATGAAATGAAACATATATTTAAAAGTATTTAAAAAGCAAGCTTCTCACCCAGATGATTCTATTTCCTTTACTTCTCCGCTTCAGACATGACCGCTTCAGCTTTGTAGCAGCTCTCAATGGCTGCTTTCTCAACTGTCTGGTTGAGAGGCTTCTTCCGACCAGCCAGGGAATTTGCGACTTCCCTGTGCTTGCCAGTCTGCCTCTCTTGTTCATCCTAGCCCAAACCATAATCCTAACCTTACAGGACAGCTTCGGCCAAAAAAGACCCTCAGATTGCTGTGATATCAACTATCCTTCAGGAGCCCCTGAAGACAGCGTTGTTTGGCTGTGGACACTGGCCACGCCACACTTGATTACAAGCTTAAGGGTTCTAAAACCTGATTTTAGAATATTTTAGATTTCCAGAGCAATATATAAAAAAAGAGAGGTGTATAAAACTTATGCTGTTTTACTGGTGGGCCAAACTGTGAAATTCAATTTTGCTCCAATGCTTTTTCCTAACCTTAAATTTGTTCCACTGCATTTTCACATTGGTGTGTGAGTTTGACAAAAAGCCCAAAAAAGTGTTTTCATTTTCCATCTTCAAAGGAAGGATTTTCCAAGCACCATTTCTAAGGGATCCAGATATTGCAAGTGGTTTTTTCAAAAATAATGTTCTTTCACTAAGATGTACAAGAGTGGGAAGACTGTTTTGTGGTTATCAGTAGTTATTTAAAGTTTTAATTGATATATTGTATGAGTCATCATGAATTTATTTCCTAATACTAAAGAAAATATTTTAGAACCTTAATTAACATAAATTAGCCTCTTTGTATATAGCAAAAAGTACCTGCAAAAAATATAATTGGTATAATTGAAATAGATATTGAAAATCTGAATGCATTTTGTGTGCCTTTTTGAATTGTGAATGTATGCAGAGATCAATCAAACAAGGTTATGACTGAAAGTACAAGAAGCTTGGTTTACTGAGGAGCTGAGGGAGATGAAGCGCCGGAAAAGACGCCTAGAGAGTAGTTGGAGGGCCAGTCGCACTGAATCTGACCGGACACTGGTAAGATCTCATATTAAGAATTACCTAGTGGTGATAAAAGCAGCGAAATGCACTCATCTTGCTACTCTTATTGCATCATCAGATAACCGCCCGGCCGCCCTGTTTAGGGTGACCCGCTCCCTGCTCCACCAGGAAGCGAGGGAGGACCCCTTGGAGGGAAGAGCCGAGGATTTTGTTCAGTATCTGTATGACAAAATCACTCAGATTCAGGAAGATCTGGACTCCGACTGGGTAGATCCAGCAGGGATGACGGAGGCAGGTCCTGAGAATGTTATCTGGGATGAGTTTGATTCTGTGACCCCTGAGGACATGGACAGGATTCTGGGTAGACTGAATGTGACCACATGTTTGTTGGACCCGTGCCGCTCCTGGTTAGTGCTGGCTTCCCGGGAGGTGACGCGAGGCTGGCTCCAGGGGATTATAAATGCTTCATTGAGTGAGGGTGTCTTTCCCGCCGCCTTGAAAGAGGCGGTGGTGAGACCTCTCCTCAAGAAGCCTTCCCTGGACCCAGCAATATTGGCTAATTATCGTCCAGTCTCCAACCTTCGCTTTGTGGCGAAGGTTGTTGAGAGTGTGGTGGCACGACAGTTTCCCCAGTACCTGGATGAAACGACGTATCTAGATCCGTTCCAGTTGGGTTTCAGGCCTGGGTACAGCACGGAAACAGCATTGGTCACGTTGGTGGATGATCTATGGAGGGCTCGGGACAGAGGTTGTTCCTCTATCCTGGTCCTATTAGATCTCTCAGCGGCTTTTGATACCATCGCCCATGGTATCATGCTGCACCGGTTGGAAGGGTTGGGGGTGGGAGGCACTGTATTACGGTGGTTCTCTTCCTTTCTCTCCGACCGGTCGCAATCTGTGTTGACAGGGGGGCAGAGGTCGACCCCGAGGCCCCTTATATGTGGGGTGCCACAAGGATCGGTCCTCTTGCCCCTTTTGTTCAACATTTATGTGAAGCCGTTGGGCGAGATCATCCGTGGTTTTGGGGTGGAGTACCATCAGTACGCTGACGACACCCAGCTGTACATCTCCACCCCAGACCACCCCAACGATGCCCTTGAAGTAATTTCCCGGTGCCTGGAGGCCGTACAGATCTGGATGGGGAGAAACAGGCTCAGACTCAACCCATCCAAGACCGAGTGGCTGTGGTTTCCGACGTCCCGATATAGTCAGCTGGTGCCATCGCTGACTATTGGGGGCGAAGCATTGGCCCCCACGGAAGGGGCTCGCAACTTGGGTGTCCTCCTGGATTCACGGCTGTCTTTAAAAGAGCACTTGACGGCCGTGACCGGGAGGATTTTTCATCAGGTTCGCCTGATCCGCCAGTTGCGTCCCTTTCTGGATCGGGACTTGTTACGCACGGTCACTCATGCCCTCGTCACCTCCTGCCTGGACTATTGTAACGCTCTCTACATGGGGCTCCCCTTGAGGAGCACTCGGAGGCTCCAACTGGCGCAGAGTGCGGCCGCGCGGGTGGTGATGGGAGCGACGTGGCGCTCCCATGTAACGCCTCTCCTGCGCGAGCTGCACTGGCTCCCGGTGGTCTTCCGAGTGCGCTTCAAGGTTTTGGTCATCACCTTCAGAGCGCTCCATGGCTTAGGACCTGGTTATCTACGGGACCGCCTGCTACCACCAATAGCCTCCCACCGACCAATACGCTCCCATAGAGAGGGGCTCCTCCGGGTGCCGTCGGCCAAACAATGTCGACTGGCGGCCCCCGGGGGAGAGCCTTCTCTGTGGGGGCACCTACTATCTGGAACGAGCTCCCCCCCGAGATATGGAGGATTCCGGATCTGTGTACCTTCCGTCGCACGCTTAAGACGTTCTTATTCCAGCAAGCCGGCCTGACCTAAACTTTTCCTCTTTTAAATGGGAATTTTAAATTTGGTTTTAAATTATTGGGGTTTTAAAATGGTTCAGCCAAATTTATTTAATTTGTTTTATCTCTATTTTAAATTTTGTATTTATATGTTTTATTTTATGGCTGTTCACCGCCCTGAGTCCTTCGGGAGTAGGGCGGTATACAAATTTAATAAAATGAAATGAAAAAATGAAAGCTTGAGGAACAAACACAACCTTGAATTTCTCATTTGTTGTTCCTCCCATAGAATAAAAAAGCTATTTTTTTCTCTCTTGCTACTAAGGAGCTTTGAAATTATGGACCCTGCAAAAGGGACCTTCACCTTCTGAACTCTTCAAACCTGCTTCAGAAAGAGGAGGAACTTTCTGTGATGATTTGGAGATGGGAGACCAATACAGATGAATGCTGGACATAGAAGAACAACAAAAATGTCATTTTATGAATGGAAATCCATTAACAAGAAAGTATGGACAAGATGATCTCTAAGATACTTTCTAGCCCTATGATTATATTACTTTGTTTTCACAACACACTGAGCAAACTAACCAATTAGCTTGAGATGTTGTACAATTACATGAATGAAGATTATATTTCTATCTACACATATATCATTTAATTTAGGTGCTGCCCAGCTCCAAATCAACACTTCTTTCAAATTTTGTACACCATAGTTTGTAGTGTAATATCTTATGTGAACCAGCCACTGAATTCCAAAATGCAAGCTTTGGGGATTTGGTAGCCATCACCAAAGTATTCCAAGAACTTTCAGCGGAAATCCAAACCACTATTTCTGTGGATTCCGGCTGAAAAATGACACAGACACTCTGTTTTTATCAGTTCAAAACCAAATAAATAAAATGATGAATTACATAAGTAGGACAAGCATATCAGAGCTGCAAAAGACAGCAAAGAAATGGGCAACCTGGACTTTTGCAGTTCTGCTATGGTAGCTGGGATAATGGGTAGTCCTCTCACGATCAATTACATTTTGACTTGGCTTTTTTCCCCCTCATGTTCCAAACCAGAATTGGACAATTTGCTGCCACCACTTTGCTGCCGTCACCTTGCCCCCATCACCTCACTGTGGCCACCTTGCCCCTGTCATCTTGCCCCAGAAATTGGCACCTTGCCAGCTCAGATGCGGATTAAAGTCCCCAAGCTTGGAATTGTGTGTGTGTGTGTGTGTGTGTAAGTATGCACACGCATGGAACAATGATTCACTCGTAGATTACCTTTTGCAGAGTGGGGGTGCTGGAAAGTGAGGCTATGAAGCATTCACAGAAGAAATGTGGTCTGGTGGGTACTTTTGCTGGCCTTAAGCCTGGCCGGTTTTGGAAACCAGAGTGGAAGGCCCAAGCACACAGCGAGTTGTCCCTGCAGTAAGTTGTTGGGGCAAGGTTTTCCACAGTGAGGTGGTGATGGCAAGATGGCGGCGGCGAGTTGTCATAGACTCTTTCAAACATTGCACTTTTATTTCGTTTATCACTGCCTTCTCCAGCCTTTCTCTGGAGAAAGGCAAAATCCTGCCTTCCGTGATGAAACCAGTTAAATTCCATCAATCGAGCTGTCTGGACTATTATTACATCCAGACTCAATGCACTGCTATGTCACAAAACATTTCATGTCTGTTGCAATTGTTAATCTAGTTGATCAAGCATTTTGAGTGCCAGCTTGGATAATTATCTGCTTGTTTTAAAGAGAAAGATAAGTACCCAAATAAGGAAATTGATCATTTTATTTAAGGTGACAGATGGCATTCCTCCCCCCTTCCCCCCTGCTCCTAATGAATTGATTATCTCCACAGTTGACAAAACACTGGGGTAGGAGTCAGCTTAGGCATGGAGTGATTAGGTTTCCTTTGCTTGTCTGCAGCTTCATAAGCAGCAATGTCAGAGGAGAGAGGAAGAAGCAAAGCCCATCACTGCAACTGTGGCAGAGGCAGCACAGGTGAAGTCTTGAAGCGCTCCTTACATCTGTCTCTGGCTCGTCTCAACTGAGATCTGTCTTAGCTTGCACAGGTGGAGTGCGCCGTCTTCACAGAATGAAACTTTTGGAAGTGGACTCACACTGGTTGAACTGGTAAATCAAGCCCAACTTTCCCCCATGAAGAATAAATCCACCAGTTTGGTGAGTCTGACATTTCTCTAAATTTCTCTGCAATTGTACATATTTATTTTTTCAGAGCCGCCAATATGACATATTTTTTGAATGTTAGAAGTGAGCATCAGAGAATATAAGGAGAGTCAACTTTTTCCAGAGCTATAGATCTTTCATTAAAGAAACCCCAAAATATGCTGTTTTGGGTAATTACCTCTACAGTGTAAACTGCAAATCAGAAATGTAAAGCAAATTCTCATATTCTAAGATAATTTTAAATCATTTTTTTCATAACATTTTGTTAGTAAAACTGACAATCACAATGTAAATCAAATTTTAGAAATATAGCCATGATATCATCCATGCAGTTGATTTTTAATTAATTGTTTCAGGACTGTAGATCTTGCACTTAGATATGAGAGGGTTTTTTTTAATATTATTTGTATTTCAGTGCAATGAAAATGCAATAATTCTTGTATTATCTTTTGAACATGATGCATTACAAAATGTATCTACAAAATACTGAACCTGGTTTAAATTATTCTTCTGAAATAATCAATAGTATATAATTCAATGATATGAAGTATGTCTTGTTCCAGTGATAGGTCAGTAGATTAAATTGTGATTCAAGTTTTAAAGTCTTTTGTACATGATCAATACATTATTAAGATTTTTTTGATGCAGCTTGAAATATGAAATGTCAAGTTTCAGCATATCACCTTACTCTGTGCAATTACAGAGATGTTGCTAATTTTTAAAATAACCTATTGAAGCTCTTTGGGAATTAATTCATTATTTTCTAATACAAGTCAATTAAAATGGTGATTTATTTATTTTTACTTACCTTTATGTCCAAATGAGAATGAGTTACAATCCAATAAAGCATCAAGTTCTGCTGTCACATATGGGTTGGTAATACAAATGTACATGCATGTGCTGATGTTCTCTTTAAGTCAATTAAGTTTTAAATTGGTCAGTGACAGAACTATTGTGCTCTAAGAAATATATATATTTCTGATTATTGCAATAATCAAGTAGGAGTACAACAATTTCAAAAATATCAGTTGACATGAGAAATGGAGAAAAAAGGTGGATGAGGTTATATATTGAATTGCTTTATCTTGATTTTTTTGTTTCATTACTACTTTAATCCTATTTGAGAGAAATAAGTGGTTTTTATGTTAAAACAGATAAAATACAGGAAATACAGAGAGGTAAGCTTAATATTGCAATTATTGATATATTTTCTAATGAAGTTTTATTCTTTTCTCTTTTTTGTAATTGATTAACAATACAATCTTTTGCAAATATGATGCCTCAACTTGTTGGCTGGTGCCAAAGTAGCACAATACTCTATATATCACAGTTGTATAATTATTAGTATATTTCTATAGTATAGAAACAGAAATCAATAATTCTGTATTATTTATTTACAGTCTGGGATTATACTTTTGGAAGATTGAGTTCTGATTTGACACTTCATTAATTGCATTGTAAATATACTTACTCATAAATCCTGTAGGTAATTTAAAATGTTGTACATAGATTTAATCACACTGACACCTATCAAAATCTGTTTAGACTGGTGTTCTATATAAACAGGATTAAAATGCACACAAACAAAGTTTATTCCAGAAAAAAAAGGACTAGCTTTATATTCAGTCTAGAATATAGACATTAGGACTAGCTTTATATTTTTAACCTTTTAAATAATATTGTGTATCTTCCCATTAAAAGTTTGGAAACTGCATTTATCCAATTGTTCTGCTTATTAATGCAGGCATTTGCAACGTATTTTATGATTAGAACTTTTTTTTTTTTACTATTGCTTTTGATGCCTGGATAATCTCCATAGAACTGCATACTGATTTAAGCAGAGGATTATGTATAAACAAGGGGCAGCCATAAAAGAGAATGGAGTCTTAAATAATAAATGTTGTTTTCATGTGATTTCCACACACAAAAAGAAAAATGATAAAAGGAGATAATTGAAATAATTATCTCTCCACAGATTCGCCTTCCGAGAAGCTGAATTTAGTAATGTTACATGAGAATTTTTCGTTCAAAAACTGGTTTTAAGAATTTAAATCATCTTGTAAGAAAACCTGATTTGTATTTACTTCATCTGCTAGGAAATGTATGCTTCAACTGCCCTTTACAAATTATAGGTTGTATATAATTGCTTCCATCAACTAAAGGAATCCCTAATGCTGGCAAACCAGATTTTTCTTTTCCACTATATTCTTGCGTAAGATTTGAGCTGTATGTTTGGAAAATTCAACAGATTAGATTTTGGAAGTGAAGCAGAGAAGAAAATAAGAAAAATTTAATCTTCCACCATTCTGAAGGTAGATGTTCATATGATGTTGGCTATAGCCGATGTTGGCTGTAGCCTTATACTATTCCTCTGAAGATCTAGAATTATAACTAAATGCAAAGCATATTTGCTATCTAAAGTATAATCCACAATATTACAAAGAAGTTTTCACAAAGGTAATTTTTATTTGCATTGTGCTAAAATTGAGCAGCCAGCATGGAGCATCTCAGATTTCAGCAGTTTTGTATATTGTATTCTGTAATTTAACAAAAATGTTCAGTATGGTACAGAATAGTCAATGTTTTTCAGTAGTTAACAATTTATGCAGATTAACAACAATTGATTTTAGTTGTATAACAAGAAAACAACAGACTGAGAAAGCTTATATGGCATATCAAGATTTTTTTTATTCTTAAGTATATCAATGGTTACACTATTTATATAGAGATAAATCAGAATTATTCTTTTATTTTGGAAGTATATACAGGTTTTGTTTGCTACTTTCGTATGCGTTCCCCTTTCATTATACTAATCTTTAACAAACACATCAATCTTGTGTTAAACTGTTGAAGAATGCCAGCTTGATGAATCATTCAAATTTGAGATGTAAACATGTAAAAGAAAATAAAGTGCCAACCTGTCATTATAGCATAGAGCGGAGTAAAATACATATATTTTATACTGGGTAGAATATAGACTGGGTAGAAAAAAAGACTCTTGGGTATATGACTAGGAATGTAAGATTTCATTAATGTTCTATCCCCTTTAATAAAAAGAAGATCTATCAGTTAAAGAAACAGTCAGTGTTTCACTCTCCAGACCAATCCTTAGTCATTCAACATTCATAATGTTCATAAATCAGAGAGATGGAGCAAAAAGGATGCAAAAGAACCTTCGTGCCTATTGAGATCATCTCAAAGGTTCCTTACAGTTGTCACAAGCTCAGCTGATTGCAACTGAGAATCAAATTTTCTCTGCTGCAACTTTCAGTCTACAAAGTTGAAGTTTCTGAACATGCTCCTAACAGTTACATTTTAATTCATAATTTTACTGGCTTTATTTGTTTTATTGGTTAAATACGGTTTTTAACCTCGTGATTTTAAATTTGTTTTCCTTTAGCCTACCCAAACATTTTGCTACTTGGCAATACATCATTTAATAATGCAGATTAAATAAAAACTTAGAATAACCCTTGACAAGGCTTTCTTTCTGTAAACAAAAATATATTCAGCTACTATATTAATAATCTGCCAAACTGAATGGGCACACACCATTATTTATTGTAATTCAATTGATGGGCTTAATAATGTACGTTTTATGCCTCTCTCCATTTTTTGAAACAACATTCTTATATAACCTGCGATTTGTGTATGGAGTAGCTTTATAAACTAAAATATCCTTTCTGCATCTGAAAGCATGAGAACTTATTCAAATGCAATCAATATTGAATGGAATAAAATGTTTATTTTTCCTTTATCAAAACAAAGGATGTTTACAGTTGTAACAAGCAGATATTTCAGATAACTAGAGTAATTTAAGCCGTTATTTGGTTTCAATGTCTATGTTTATAGTAACTGGGTGCAAAATAAGAATTTAGCTGTTGCTGCACTTTTACATCCAGAGATAATTCCTTCTGATGGTCTCCGTTTATATAGTCAAGTTCTCTTATCATTTATGACTAATGAGAACATTTTCTGGTTCAAATTGATAAAGAATTGGAATCTAATAATTGTCTTAATAATATAATTTTCAAATTATAGGTATTTAAGTGTGTACAGATATTTTTTTCCACCTAAGTGTTTTGATGTTCCTATAGTAAGAGACTAACATAAGTAATTTTTATCCATAGGAAACACGTTAGCTATCAGTAATGTTTATGGAATTATAAGGATGGGAACAGATAAAAATTATAGAAGATATTGTGCAGGAGTGAACGCTGTTAGTAGTTGGCTCTTTGATTTTGCTACCTTATTTGATGATTTAATAGGTTGTGAATAAGAGCAGATCTAATGCAATGAAATATATGCAGTTCAGGGTTGGGTTGTGGAGTCCTTGATCCTCTCAGTGTTTGGTTGCTTCCTTGAAGATGTTCATTATTGGATTAGATCACATCTTTAATGCTAACAAAATGTCTACAAGCAAACAACCAAACTCAATAGTCCACCAAGTATTCCACAAAAGCAAATCTATAGATCTGAGGTGGTTCTGGTTCATGTCTTTATTCTTAGGGGATCTAAATATTTGCACGAATGGTCCAACACTCTGACATAAGAAAATGGGTGCCCAAATAATTGTCAGACTTTCAAGACTCAGTTGCTTGAAAGCATGGTCCTTCACAAATCAAGAGAGCAATGGGAAATGCATATTAAAATATACATTGACAATAAAAGTAGCCAGTGTTAATAATTAATTTAATTCTTAATCCATTAATTATTTAACAATATTAAAACATTATGAAAAAAATGAAACATTCTGTAGATGTTTGAAAAACAAGAAATCAAACTTGCAGATGTTTGAACTATAGCAGAATAAGCATGTAGAAGGATTACTCAAGTGGGAGACATTGCCGAAAACTTAAGTTATTTTATTTGCCACGGGGGAAATGCCTTTGGAGATAAGGGGAAAAGATGCTGCCTAGGGAACAATCAGACAAGAGAGAAAGGAGGGGGAGAGAGGAGTCTACAGCTGCATAACAGGCAGGGGGAAAAAAATTAGAAAAGAACCTCCCTAACTTGTCAGGCTATAAAAGAGACAGCAGCAAATGTGTACTTTCAGACTTTCAATATTCTGCTGATGTAGTCTTACCATAAATAGAATTAGCTCATCTGGTCATGTTTCCTGTTTGGACTACCTGCAAAGGCTGATATCATTGTTATTATCATCATCATTATCTGGTTGCTTTCAGTCCCCTACCAATCATATGTTAAAGCTGGGTAGCACTGTATAAAGATCAAACACCATAATTGTAGGAGATTTGAAGAACTATTCACTTCCTCAAACTGTACAAAATAAGAAACAAACCCACTGTAATTTGTAAAGAAAAGACAAAGTTATGCAATGGCATTCAAGTTAACAAATGACTGATTAGTGTCTGCAAGGAATATAAACTGATTAATAAGTGATGTACACTTTGTTGTTATTGTTAGCCAGACTGTAATAAACTAGTGACTATTCTAAAAACAACAGTTGATCAAATTTTTACAAAGTAAAGGCATTTTTCTCCTTCAAAGAGATTCTAATTATGCTTAACTCTGATTTTTTTTTTCAATACATTCCACTTATTATTTAGAAGGTTGTTGCCCCAACAATTGACAATTACTCCATCTCATTGGGACAGTACTGACATGGAAGTTGTAGATTCTCTTTTTTACTGAAGTAAATATAATGAGGCACATAAGCCTAAGAGTAAATGGAATTTATTGCTAAATACTTATGGATTGCATGATATTTCAGCTTCTGGCTCAGCAGGAATCTATTCCAAAATTTCCGCATATAACTATGTCCTTCCAATGTTATGCCTAGTGAAAGGATTACCATCTGAATTTCTGTTCCTATTCTTTAGTTTTAATATTTGTTGAAATTATCCTGTATTTTGTACGAAACTGTATTAGCAACTATTAAATTATATCCAGCTCATAATATTCCATTCTCAGCTTTCTTGATCATGGTTTTGCCCTTTGAATGTCAATGCCCATTATAACAATACAATATAACAACTATTTGAAATGTGTCAGGATTGAAATTTTACAATAAAATATATGTGCACCATATGGCTTTCTTCTTCACTTTCTGAGATCCAATTATTAAAATCTTTGGTAACAATAATGGACCACAAATTGCTCAAAATGTTTCTTCCAGCTATTAAAAAAAAAAAAAACTTATAAAGCAATGCTAATAAAGTACTTAGAATCTCGAAAGTATTGGAGCAGTCAAATGAAAGCTAACCTGAAAATATTGATATTTAAAAAAGTCATGTAGCTTCGTAATGTAGCATATATAGTACATGCAAGAGAAGTTATTTCATTTGTTCATCTAGTATGCCATTGTGGCTTTTTTCATTCTTAAAATTAAGAGATTTTTTTAAAAGTCATCTTTCTTTGCTTGAGTTGTTCAATATCCATACTATATAATGGTATTCCGTTGTTCATTCCTCTCATTTCCTTCAGCTAAATTTCTTTAAAAGGAAAAATTAGGCTCTACTTCAGCTGATAACAAGAGTTCTTTCTGCTCTTTTTGCCCTCTCTTCTTGCTTGGATAATTATAATATTGCAGCTCCCTGTTGTACCACTCCCGAAACACAGTCAAGTAGCGATAATTTGATATAACAGAGTTCAAACTCATAGGCAGAGATGAAAACCATCACTAATGAAATCCAGCACAACTTACTAATGAAACTGCTTTTATCAGCAGAAAATGGGACTGGGCAATGTTACCTGAAGATCACGTGAAGGGTTAATACCACTTTATAATGCCTTGGTAAAACTGCAGTGGGAATACCGCATCCAGCTTTGGTTGCTACAATGTGAAAAAAATGTTGAGACTCTAGAAAGAGTGCAGAGAATAGCAATGAAGATGATTAGGGGCAGGGGTGGGTTCTAAATTTTTTTACTACCGGTTCTGTGGGCGTGGCTTATTTTGTGGGTGTGGCTTGGAGGTCATGTGACTAGGTGGGCGTGGCTAGCTGGTCAGAGTCATTTCTGGAAGGTCCTCGCACTTACGACCAGTCCTCGCACTTACGACCCGACTCATTTGTTTGCTTTTAACACTGATCAGCTGTAGGACAGCCCTTTGAAGCCCCACGGCAAGAGTTTAAACAGTTGTTTTCCCTCTAGTCATCAGCTGGGACTCAGGAGGCAGCAATAGATTGGGGGTGGGACCAAATAAAAGGTAAGAATAACGTGGGGGGTGGGAGGGCAGGGGGGGAGAACCAGTTCGGTGACGTCATATCGTCACCGCTACTGGCTCAGCCGAACCGGACCGAACCGGGAGGAACCCACCACTGATTAGGGGACTGGAGGCTAAAACCGGTGGTGAAATTCAATCGGTTCTATCCAGCTTGGACGAACTGGTAGCACCAGCGGCAGGAGGCTCCACCCACCCGCCCGGACGTCATCACATCCCGTTTTTGACCCTCTGCGCATGCTCAGAAGGCTCTCCGCATGTGTGGAGGAGGCACGTGCACTCACATTTGCAAACCGGTAGCGAAGGTAACTGAATTTCACCCTTGGCTAAAACATATAAAGAATGGTTGCTGGAACTGAGTATGTCTAGTTTAATGAAAAGAAGGACTAGGGGTGACATGATAGCAGTGTTTCAATATCTCAGGGGCTGCCACCAAGAAGAGGGAGTCAAACTATTCTCCAAAGCATCTGAGGGTAGAACAAGAAGCAATGCAATGGATGGAAGCTAATTAAGGAGAGAAGCAACCTAGAACTAAGGAGAAATTTCCTGACAGTTACAACAATTAATCACTGGAACACTTACCTCCAGAAGTTGTGAATACTCCAACACTGGAAGTTTTTAAGAAGAGATTGGACAACCATTTGTCCGAAATGGTATAGGATTTCCTGCCTGACCAGGGTTTGGACTAGAAAACCTCCAAGGTCCCTCCCAACTCTGTTATTCTCTTATGTTAGATACACCCTCAAATTCTTTCTGGAGTGTGTTCTGTGATTGGAAAGGGGCATTTATTTATTAAATTTATATATCGAAATAGCAATAGCAATTAGACTTATATACCGCTTTATAGCGCCTTTACAGCCCTCTCTGAGCGGTTTACAGAGTCAGCATATTGCCCCCAAAAATCTGGGTCCTCATTTTACCCACCTCGGAAGGATGGAAGGCTGAGTCAACCTTGAGCCTGGTGAGATTTGAACTGCTGAACTGCAGCTAGCAGTCAACTGAAGTAGCCTGCAGTACTGAACTCTAACCCAGTGGTGGAATTCAATTTTTTTTACTACCGGTTATGTGGGTGTGGCTTGGTGGGCATGGTGTGGCTTGGTGGGCGTGGCTTGGTGGGCATGACAGGGGAAGGATACTGCAAAATCTTCATTCCCACCCCACTCCAGGGGGAAGGATATTGTAAAATCTCCATTCCCACCCCACTCTGGGGCCAGCCAGAACCTGTCAGAACCTGCTGAATAGCACCCCTGCTCTAACCACTGCACCACCTTGGCTCTCTAATAGTTGAGATTGTGCAGGGAATTTCAAGACTGAAGACAATAGAGCGAGTCCTAATTTCTCTTGGTACTTCTGAGAGTACGATTTGATTTCTAACAAGATAATTTAGGATTTCACCTCCAAATGACTAGCAATTGGAGTCATTTTAAAATATTCCTGACAAGCAGTCCAATTTTTTTCAGAGTTTGCATGTACTTTACCTGTTCTTTGTCTACTCTTCTTTCCCCCATTCAGGGGTGGGTTCTAAATTGTTTTACTACCGGTTCTGTGGGCGTGGCTAATTTTGTGGGTGTGGCTTGGAGGTCATGTGACTAGGTGGGCGTGGCTAGCTGGTCAGAGTCATTTCTGGAAGGTCCTCGCACTTACGACCAGTCCTCGCACTTACGACCCGACTCATTTGTTTGCTTTTAACACTGATCAGCTGTAGGACAGCCCTTTGAAGCCCCTGGGCAAGAGTTTAAACAGTTTTTTTCCCTCTAGTCATCAACTGGGACTCAGGAGGCAGCAATAGATTGGGGGTGGGACCAAATAAAAGGTAAGAATAACGGGGGTGAGGGGGTGGGCGGGGGGGGGGAGAACCGGTTTGGTGACGTCATATCGTCACCGCTATGGCTCGGCCGAACTGGACCGAACCGGGAGGAACCCACCACTGCCCCCATTCCTTCATTTCAATGTGCTTCTTTTTAAATAATAGTTATATTATGAATTTTCACAAGAATAAAAGATAACCTGAAGTTAAATTAAAGAAAAGAAGTTAAAGAAAAGGAAAATGGAAAGGAAAGGAAAGGAAAAGAGTGGAGAAGCTAAAAAGATATGTACATAGAAGTAAGAAAAGACAAAGAAGTGATTCCCCATCTTCCTTACAGCAGATAAATACAAACAAGAAATTTTGCCTTCCTCCTTAAGATCACATCATAATTTCCTTCTTTACATATCCAAACCTTTTTATCAGCAAATCCATTCATTATCAAATTATTTTTTTCAATTTTTAACAAAAAGTCCATACATTTAAATTGGTTTCCATCTGTCATCACCCTTTGATTATATTAATAAAATCATCCTATTTTAAAGAGAAGAGTATTTTTTTGTAAATATCAATGACACCAAGATCAGTTCTATACACAGTAAAATTGCTAGTATATTCTGTATTCATAAGTCAGGGACAGATTTTGAAAGAGAGATATATCTACTATCTATTGGTAAACAATAAGAGTCAGTGAATACATCGTTTTTCTTTCTTCTGACACAGACAACAATTTATATTGTTTATTTAATTCAAGGTAAGTGTTCAGGCTTCAGTATTTCAGTGCCTTTATGTACTGAAATACTTATTTCTGATTATCCATATTGATATAAATTCTATCTAATTATAAACTAATGCAAATAAAAAGGCTTCTGTTGATAGTTCTTACATAGTTTTTAATTATAATTTAATATGTGTGGTTTTAACATTTTACTTTTTTTTTTTTTTACTTATTTTACAACTTGTAAGCCACCCGGAGTCACTCAGAGTAGGGAAGATGGGCAGCATAAAAATTAATAAATAAATAGTTAATAATATAAAATCTGCATTTTAGCAATCTAAGCAAGGTTTATCCCATGGCAATGTTTTTCTACTGAATGAAAAAAATAAAACAGACTATTCAGCAAGATGTTTTCTTTAAATGTATTTACCTATTTGCAAATCATGGAAACTTTTAAATATAGAAAATATTTTTATTGGCCAAAATAGGCTCTCGGATCCTGCAAGCAGTTAGGAAGAGTGATCCAGACTAAGGAAATTCCTTCAAAGTCCTTATCAAAGAGAAGTAAACACAAGCATCATTGTTTCAAGACACTCTGGCTTGTACGTATATATAGGACAATATGATATTACATATATCCAACACAAAGAGGGAATTAGCGATACATACCAAGTATAGTTTTCTGGAGTGGGGACAATGTAAATGTGCAAAATTGGTTTAATTATTTCAATTTCAATTTATATGCCGCCTTTCTCCAAAGACTCAGGGCGGCTCAGGCGGTTTGAGCAAACTTTTACAAATTGTAGAATAAATTTTTAAATGTGAAACTATTTTCAAATAGTTTAGAAATCTTCAGATACAATGTAATACTACAACCATCTAATTGTACAGTTGATTGTAATTGCTATTCTATATAGATTACAGTAATTAATTCAGAATTATGAAATTAGCCATATTTGCATAAATGTAAAGAGTTGGCATAGGAACCAGCAATAGGCTAGTATGGCAAACATATCAAGAGATCAAGCTGAAATCGTCCAACAAACCTTGAACTGAGCCTTATCATGAGACAAAGATAAATTTAAAGGAGACAGATTATGCATGAATGCAATTGGGCACATTATGATAAGTAAATGATTTGTACAATTATAAGAATGCACACAAATCACATAATTTGATTTAAGAGAACTATAACATTCTAGAAATGACCCAAGTTATTCTGGCTACTGTAGGTTGTCTTTTGATGCAATTGAATCTCCAAATAAGATGATTTGGGGAAAATAGAACTCTACTTATTCCTATTTGGAAGAATGGGGGTGAGGTGAGAATGCCAATTATTGCCCACTGAGTCTTCTTAGGCTAATTAGTAAGATTAATGGTAGATATGTTTAATGGACATTTTTGCACTGGTTGGAAGAAGACAACATCCTAAATGCGAGAATACAGGATTCTGAACAGACTATTCTGTATTATAAAGAGACTGATATTTTCTCAACTGATCAAGAAATATATCCAACCAGCTCATTTTCTCCTACTTGTAGATCTTTAAAAAGCCTTTAATTTCACTTCTAGAGAATTTTTATAGAACAATCTTAAAATATCTGTAGTCAACAAATTGTTACATGTAATCCACAAGAATACCACTTGAGAGAGTAAGATATATCTTAACAGCTCATCTCTTAGATTCTGCTCCATCTAGTAAGACAGTTAAATTATGTTGTATTTTGACCCAATTTTTTTACATAAAGGCAACAGTAGGCAACTTAAATAAGGAAAAGTTCCACTTTCTCCTCCAGCTAGCCAATAGACCTATGTCTAGAGTGCTTTAAGAGACTGAGGTTGCTATATTGTTACAGGCAACCTCAGTCTTAGAAGGCCCATGTTACTAGTGTATATTCTATAATGAATGCTTGTCACCAACCAACTATGAGAAAAGCAAAGTCATTCGTTTTGCAAGTGGCTTTTTAACTGTATCTTAACAAGTTCAGAATGTTTCAGAACGTTAAGAAAGTTTCTTTCTTAACAGAGAGAAAGAAATAGAAAAAAATATAAAATACAAATCCTCCCAGGAACAGAAAAATATAGTTACTCAAAAAAAAAAAAAAAATTAAACAATCAGATGTTTGCCATATGCCATATAGTATACAAATGTTAAATTTCTAAATTTATTTTAGGGATTGTTTTAAAAAAAGTATGATTCTATAATTTAAAATATTATATAATCCAATTATGGACATTTATGGTTCATGGATTAAAGAACTGGAACATCAATAATGGAACAGTGGCGGATGCAAGTTTTTTAAAAAAGTTAGATTTGTTTCAACAGATTTACAATGAAAACGTTTTTAAAAAAAGATTTAAAACTGATTTATCAAAAGATTAAATTAAAGTTTACTTGATTATTTTTGAAAATCTGGTAAATTAAAACCATCATCCTAAATAGATATTCAGTTTAACTAATGAAATCCTCTATGATCTATTTTCCCATGTAAATTTCCTGAATAACATATCCATCTGAAGAAAATATCTGAGATTAATGTTAGAGCTGCACTTCTCATAAATAAAACTGTATTTCAGCTTAGCCCAATCCACCTAAAAAATTCAGGTTTTAGCTAAACTCAGTGTACATTTCTCCAATACAATATTTAAAAAAGGATTTGAATGAAAAGAGATGGATAGTGTCCTGTAATATTTTTGCACTATTTAGAAATAGTATGGCTTTAATAGATTAAAACAGCCCCTGCATTTTAATCCTCAAATTCAGATTCAGATGAAAAAAAATCTCTACAGTACAATACATGGGACACTAGTCAATGTAACTAAATATTAAAAGATGCTGCTGTAAATGGTTAAGACATTACTTTCAAAGGATTCTGAAATAAGTATTTTCTTTTCTTAATGTATTCTTTGGGAGCATATTTGAATATGTATTTGAAGAAAAGTAACTCTAGATTCAAAGGAATTTTACCTAGATTTTAGCACTTACCAACTAAGACAAGGAAAGCTACAAGAGATGAAAAAATACTAATGGTTAATTTAGTAAATTATTCACAAAATTAAATTATGCAAGACTTGTAATCTGTATAATAATCTTTTTCATCAGATTGGTGCACAATCAAGTTTCCATCGCTATACTTTGCCCACAACATTTTATAATGAAACAAAGTTATAAAATCAAAAACATGGATGAGTCAGTAATGGAGCACAAGTATAAAATGAATACATAACATGTGTAATTATTAAAAAGTATACACAGTGGAACTGTGCAGTACTAAGAATATACACAGAAGCATGGTAATTAGCAAGAAGGAGCATTACATAATAAGACTAGCAGTGATTTTGCTGTCAAGGTTAAAATTATTTACCAAGGAAATGAATGCACCTCCTTTATGCAGAGATGAATTATTAAAATATTATTGGCTGTTTTCTCCAAAGTGATGCAAAGTGAAAGTTGCATCCTTAAAAATGCTGTCCACATTTCTCTGGTAGCTTTGCTGATGAGTGTAAATCAGAAGTGTCAAACTCACAGCCCGTAGCCCAGATGTGTCACGCATTGGCCATGCCCACCCCCGTATTAGCAAAGGGGGAAAAAGTTGTGATACGTCATGTGACGATGTGTTGTCGCAAGTTTGACACCTCAGGTGTAATGATGGTTTGGAACCTAAATCTGTTCCAATGATATCAATGTTGCATACCCACAGGAACATGAGGTAGTAGATTCTTGGATCTTGTCCTACCTTTAGGTTTCAAATCCACCCATCTTACAAAAGAGGTAACACTGTGGTGTTTACAACACCAGTGTTCACCCAAACAGGTTTCTTGCTGCGCTTGACTTAAAAATGATTATTTTAGTTAAGAAATAAAACAGTAAGTTGGCAACAAAGCAAAACAGTCTTTGGATGAAATTAGTTAATTAACTGGGCAGGTTGTAAGTATGAAAAATGGTCATAAGTCACTTTTTCCAGTGCCATTGTAACTTTGAATAGTCACTAAATGAACTGTTGTAAGTCAAGGACGAACTGTAGAGAAATATGCATTATATGTCGCTGTGATCTCATACGTTATAAGTGGTATCAGGAATTTTGATAAGATTATTTTATTGGGAAAACAGTGCTCACAATGACATTTAAAACTTCATAATAAACTTCTTCATGTTTTAAATGCTAACTTCTAAATATAAATGATTTGCACTGTGGAATAGAAGGAGCTCGGTATGTGGTGGGGCAACAAGTAAATGCCTTTCCAACTTTGTTTGCTTACCTACCTGACTAGATTTTCAAGGTAGTATTTTACACAAAATTCTCACATGCGCATCAAGATTTCTACCTTAAAATGAAAGGGTATCTAATCTGCATTAATATTTACATATAGATAGATAGATTGGCTAATAATTATTCAAAGTTAATAATTTTTGAATAATAAAGTAGGTTTTATGTTTTACTTTTTCATGAATTTTCTATATATTCACTTACCTAACGAAATAGTGCAGGAATCCAAATTTAAGTATCTCTAGCAGGCTGCCTAGCCTCAGCTTGAACATACCCAGGAAAGAGAGGCTCACCATCTGTCTGGATGATTGATTCTATAGCTGAAGTGCTCTTATTATTATTTTTCTACATTTCAGTATGTTCCTAGTTCAGTACCTAGTTCTTGCAACTGAATCCATTGTTCCCTATGCTACTCTGGAATGTGGAGAACAGATCTTGATCTTGATTTCCATTATATCTTGGCATATAAATAGCAGGTATTTGAAGAGCATTTCTACATTCTCTGCTTCCCTTGATCAATATTAGTGGAACTATTGCTTTCTTATGTTGACATTAGACTTTACTTTTAACGCAATAATCACACATCTATTTTTAGATAGCCATTAATACCCACAAATACTTTTTTAGGAAGTATTCAGTGTTATTATCAAGCAATAGCCCCTTCCTTAATCTGTGTGTTTGACTTTGTTTCTTATATGCATACATTTGCATTTCCCTCATTCCACTATTTTCAGTCTATTTCTTTAACCTATTAAGATTATTTTGCTTTCCAGAGTACTAATATACTGCCTGATGTTATGTTTCTGCAGATTATAAGAATTGTGTCTTCTACCTCATTATCCAAATCATTAATAAAAATGAGTGTAGAGGCCAAGACTTCAGGCACCTGACTTATCCTGCTCTAGTTTGTTAGGAAATAGTTTATGAGCACTCCTTGAATGTAATTTTTGAGCCTGCTATATGTCCACTTAACTGTCATGAAATCCAACTCACGTTTATCTAAATTGTTAATCTCATGAAGGCTTTTGTTAAAATCAAGTTATATTTCACATTCAATATTCCCACAATCTATAAGGCAAGTAACTCACTAAAACATAAGATAAATTTAATTTTGTTCATGATAAATCCACACTGACTAGGACTATCAGTCCTTCAGATTTTATCCTTATAAAAGCATTACACAATCACTTTCCCCCAATATTCCAAATATTTGTACTTTCCTATTGGTAGTATCAAGTTAAGGATATTGATTAACTTGTGTCTCCATCTGACAAAGAAAGCTGGGTTTTCTTGAAAGATCAGTCTTCACAGATGTTGTTTCCTAGCAGATGTTTGGTAATCCTGATTTTCATAAACTCTTTGAAAGATCTGCACCTTAGTTTTCAAAGACACCCCTCATCTCTTCTCTTTGATTTGATAAGGAATAGTAGCCACCAGCACCATTGCTTTTCTGTATTTCTCTTTTAACTCAGATAAGCCTACAATACGAGTTTGTTCACTTAGATTCCCAAGCAGTGGTGGTTGCTTATAATAACATTGCAACTTCTTTTCTACTGCTTCCATTCCTTTTAAACTGTATCATTCAGTTGCTATATTCCAATTAAAGGAATCCTCTTGCTAGGTCGCTGTTATATCTGTTACATTTATTTTCCTTTACTACTACCCTTAGCTCATTTTGTTTATTTTCCATACTCTGGCTGCTAATGTACAGAGAATAAAGGGCATGAAATTTATGAACCAATGTTCTTTCTGATTTTTTTTTTTAGTGAGTGGTTTAATAAGCCCCATTACAGCAACACTTTCTTTCCTTTTGCAATGCACAAATCTGTTATCCAAGGTGCATCTCCAACCCCCACAGGAATCAGTTGAAGCTCTCCTGGCCAAATTCATCAGACATTTTATCAACACTTCTTATGTACAATATGTCTCATTCTAGACAGCCATCATCCAGCTTTATCTTAGCCGATGGTCCCAGAAGCAAAATATACAACCATCACTAGTATTCTTTTCCCTGTGGGGTCCTTGGTGTTCTCTGAGCTTTGTTGTTTTCTTGCAGACATTTTTTTACCAAACTCGGTAACACCATCAGTGCATTGATGTTACCTAGTCTGGTAGTGAAAGGTCTGCAAGAAAACAACCAAGCTCAGAGAGCACCAAGGACCCCACGGTTCAACTCTAAGCTATATATATATTGGAATCTTTTTTCTCTTTGTGATCCACTTCGGCATGGTTCCACTATCTTTGAAGCACGTTGCCTTTTTACCAGGGGTGAAATGCTCCTGGTTCGGACCGGTTCGGGCGAGTAGGTAGCGATGATGGCTGGTGGTTCGGAGAACTGGTAGCAATGACAGCTGGAGGCTCCGCCCACCCGCCCCATTCCCCGGAGTTGGGGAATGCACCATTCCCCGACTCCTACTGCTCACCTTTCTCCTGCAGCTGGCTGTCAGGGAAGGCAAGCGCCCGAAAGATACCGGAGTCGCTCACTCTCCTTCTTGAATGAGCCGCTCTGGTCCACGCGCCGGCTGCGCAAGTGCTCACCGTTTATTTAATTCAGCGGCAGGTTGGGTGTGCGCTTGTGCAGCCGGCATGTGGGCCAGAGCAGCTCATTCAAGAAGGAGAGTGAGCGACTCTGGTATCTTTCGGGCGCTTGCCTTCCCTGACAGCCGCCGGCAGAATAGAAATATAAAAATTTTTCCCTACCGGTTCTGTGGGCGTGGCTTGGTGAGAGGGTATCCTGTGACTGAGTAGACGTGGCTATGAGTGACTTTGAGTTGGCCACGCTCACTCAGTCACAGGACACCCCCCCACCGAGCCACGCCCACAGAACCGGTAGGGAAAAATTTTAGATTTCACCCTTGCTTTTTACTGATATCAGCAAACTGATTTGTAAACTTTACAAGGTGTTATTATGTTTAAAATAAATCTACCCTTTTATCTATGAGATTCCTGAATTCCATTGAGGAATTTACTCTGTTCTGTGTTCTTAAAGAGTGACAGGACTAAGTTTATTGCAATAAGATGCTTAGTCAGTTAATCACTTCTGACATAAAGTAGAACTCTCAATATATAAATAGATTCAAATAATTGCTCTATGTTTAGCCAATCCAAATCTAACTTTACATTTCATAATATAAAGCCCTCAGGATATAGAATTTTTATATTCTATGCATTCCGTCCCACAGAAGTAGACACACCATTTTCCTCAGTCTAACAAAAGTTCTTCATTTATGGCATCTGACATCCAACGAGCAGATTAATAGTGGGTTGCCAGAAAGACAGACTCGGGCTTCAGGAGCTGGTTAAGTGACACCATCTCAGCATTGGCGCTGAAGCCCAGTTCCTCAAGCGAGATCACAGAGTCTTGCAATTCTACTGAATTTGAATTAAAAGTGAATTTAAAGTGGAAATTAATTTTAATATAATGAACCAGCAATGATAATATGCGTAGATACTGTTATCCATTGTTACATCTAAAGCATTGCCTTTGGTACATAACACCTAAAACATTGCCTCATGTTTATATCTTATAGTATCAAATATAAAATTAATTCAAAGAGAAAATCATCTTTTGCTAGTCTTCATTAGCAGAATTGTTTGTTTATACCACAGCATTGTTATGCTACAAAGGAGTCCAGTCCTTTAAAAAGTAAGTGGGGATCTAGTAGACTACCTGGGGAAAAGTAAAGTGATTTAATGGAAGCACAATTTATTACAAATGATGAGTATTCTGTCTCATTAGTGTCCAATAATCCTGTGAAAGACATTAGAAAAAGCATAATGTAACAGATCTCATTGTGCCTTCTAGTTTTTTAAGTATCCCTAGTTCTCTGTAAAACCATTTTTTAAAAACCTGCTAGTTATAATGTTTTAATTAATTGGCAACAGTATTTTTGAAACTTCCTTAGCCATTAAAACTGCTGAATATGACTAAGAATAAGCCTGAAGAAGTGTGCCAATGCAAAGTCAAAATCTTTTCAAAGACAGGAGGACTAAAGCCAGATATCTTTGCCTTTCTTATCTAAAAAGTTTTATCCTTATTAAATAAGTTGGGTAAAAGCTACAATACTAAAGCCTTATGTTCAGAGAAACCCAAGTTTTGGATGAGATACAAGTTCAAAGAAGATAACAATGAGATCAAAGATTGGTCTGAAACTAAACACAAGAAAAAGCGTGACATCAAGCAACTTGATTAATTAGTGACAACAATCCCAGAAGTTCTAACTGGTATTATAACTCCAGGATATGCAGGTCATTAAGTAGAAAGATGTGGGAGTCCCAGGTAAGGAGTGCAGAAGCTGCAGGTGTGTTGCAGGGAAGTGCGGGTGCTACAGTCATATATTAGGGAGCACAGGTATATCCACAAGGTTTGGGGAAGGGCTGGCAGAGGCTATGGGTGTACTGGTAGAGGCTGCAGGTGACTGGAGCAATTTACTGGGATGGCTAGCAAGTTTCCCTGCAGGCTTCCCCACTGACTTTACTTGTGGGAAGCTGATATGAAAGTTCACATATGTGGATCATTGCAATGTCATAATTGTGACTCAGGCATTCAGGTGCCTGAATTGTGATCACGTGACCTTAGGATGCTGCAACAGTCAGAATTTTGAGGACCAGTCATACATTCATTTTTTTCAGTGCTCCTATAACTTTGAATGGTCACATAACAAATTGATATAAGCTGAGAAGTACTTGTAAAAGGGAAGGGAAAAATTCTTCTATCATTCTGGATATTTAAATTGAATTTCCTCTGCTACAGTTCAACTAAGACAAATAAATTAATAATGCTGACAAGGGAAGACTGCAGTAATTATCATTAATTAATCTTCTTAGAGGGGAAGAGAACCTGGCTAGCAAGGTGAGGTAGACCAACAAATTTTCCCAACAGACTTGTTCCAGCCAAAATCTGAGATGACAAAACCTTAATTGGGGTCCAAGAGAAATGCAGCATAGTTCCAGTTGTGCTAACTAGAGCAGTGATGGCTAACCTTTTTGTCATTGCGTGCCAGGAGGGAGGGGGCGGGGGTCGCGCCCACACATGTCCACACCCATAATTCTATGCGTCCCACCCCCACGCATGTGCCCGTGACCCCCCTCCCCCTGCTCCTGGCACGTGATGGCCCGGTAGCCCTGTTTCTCTTTCTCACCTGGCTTCAGAGCCTCTCTAGGAGTCTGGGGAGGGCGAAAACGGCCTCTCCTCCCCGGAGACCCTCCAGAGGCCAGAAATGGCCCATTTGCCAACTACCTGGCACACGATGGCAAAAAGATTAGTTGTAATATTTCTCAGCTAAGGGATGTGGTGTCAACCCCTCCTGAGTAAACCAGACAGAAAACATGACTAGATGAGCTAAATCTACTTTATTGTAAAATTACATTAACAGAATCTGGCAAGTCTGAAGGTCCAAACTTCCTGCTGCCACTTTAATTCTTTGAATTAGGGTAAGTCCTTCCTAGGTTTCTTTCTATGATCATTATATCCTGGATGACTCCTCCCCCCCTTGTCTGATTGCTTCCTAGGTAGCATTTCTTTTCCTCATCTTCCAAGGTCTTCACACATGTAGAATGATACAATGATCCATGGTTGAGTCTCCAGTCTCCAGTCCTAAAGCTAGCTTGCTCTAAGGCCAAAGTATTTTCAGAGGACATCAGATAGATCCAAGGGTCTTGCTAGGAGTCTAACATATAACGTGCTAATTACAGATGGTGGGCTAACTGGGAAGTAATTTCAGTTACATTTGTTACAGTTGTTACATTTATCAATTGGAATATTAATAGAGTTAAGTCAAACTTTAGGAAGTTGCAGAAAGTTATTGATGGTTGTGAAAAGAGGAGAAAGCACAAATGTCCACCATGCAGGATTTAATTTTAAATGTTCTGGGAAAATTCAATTTTTACCAGAACCTTTATTATATTTCAACTGAGAGATTAGTTTTTGGAAGGTGAAACTGGGGTCGTTCAGGGAGAGGCTCATTGAATAGCTGGTCAGAAAATTCACTGCCTTCAGATGCAATATGTAAGCCAAAGAAATGTTCAACTCATGATTCAAGGGGGATCCAACCTGGCACTGAAGCACCAGCAATTGTCACATTAGAATTTGGAAATTAAAAAGAGCCAAGATTCAAAATCCAAAATTCAAAACAGTCGCACCCATTATTTATTTGAAAATTGTAGGTACAAAGTAAGAAGTACAGGTAGTCTTCAGTTTGCGCCCATTTATTCAGTGACCTTTTGAACTTAGAAGAGTGCTGAATGACTGGTGGCTGGTGATTACAACTGGCCCACTGTTGCGGTCCGCCAGCAGCCTGAGGAGCTGGCAGCGGAGTCAGACAGTGAGGAGGCTGACGAAAAACATAGGCCAGTCCTGGAGGCTGGGGAAGGCCCAGATGAGGGCTCTGCGTCAGAGGCAGAGATGGGGCCAGGGCCATTTGGGAGTGATGTGCGGACTCGGGAGCCTCCAGAGGTGGGCCGAAGAGAGGCAGAGGAACAGGAGGAGCCTATTCCTAGTGCACGCATGAGAAGAGCTGCCAGAAGGCAAGAGCAGCTAAAGCAAAAAGAACAATAGGGCCAAGAGATGATTGGCCCCTCCCATAAGGCTTAAAATGGCTCTTGGGCTCTTTGTTGGAAAACAACGTTGATAGATTGGTTTCTTGTCTTACTACATTCATTTCTTGTCGGCGTCTTCTGCTTTTGAACTTTTGCCAAGAGAAGCCTTTGGCAGTTTGTCTAATGATACCAAGGTTGGTGATAAGGCTGAAAAATTGTGTTATGAAGAATTTGTTTTGATTTAGTTTGGACTACGCCTAGAATGAGTTACTTCTCAGCTGTTCTAATAAAGTCTGTTTGTTTCGAACTGTTTGCGTCTGATAATACCTACTTGAGCCTGGGTTATAACACCCACAGAGTTCTTGCCACCCCAGCATCCCCATAGTCACATGATTGAGATCTGGGCACTTTAAAATCAGCTCATGCTTACAATGGGTGCAAAAGTTCACAGTCATGTGATCACCATTTACAACCTTCCCTACTGGCTTCCCCAAGCAAATTCAAGGGGGAAATCTATCAGGGAATGTTGCAAATTGCTTAGGTAAATCTCCTCCACCTTCACTCCTTCCCTGAACATTGCTGCCCTTGCTTTGTGCCACCCATCTTACCACAGAGTAACTTGCGAACTGTATAATTTAATTATGCAATCTTTGATTTGCTTAGTTTCTGTTATCTTACATATATAAATAAATTGTTCTAAGAAAATATGCTTATATTTATAATACGTTTATGGATCAGAGACAACTTCCTTGTATGTCCACTCATACTTGGTCAATAAAGAATAAAGCTATTCTGCTCTGCTCTGCTCTGCTCTGAAGGTAAGGACTCTAGGGGGCGGTGCCCATCTTTGTTTCAAAGCCAAAGAACCAGCGCTGTCCAAAGACATCTCCGTGGTCATTGGCTGGCATGGCTAAACGCCAAAGGTGCACGGAACGCTGTTACCTTCCCACCAAAGGTGGTCCCTATTTTTCTACTTGCATTTTTTACATGCTTTTGAACTGCTAAGTTGGCAGAAGCTGGGACAAGTTACAGGAGCTCACCCCGTTACATGGCACTAGGGATTCGAACCACTGAACTGCCAACCTTTCAATCAACAAGCTCAGCGTCTTAGCCACTGAGCAACTGCATCCCTATAACTCAACTCAACTCAACTCAACTCTACTCTACTCTACTCTACTCTACTCTACTCTACTCTACTCTACTTCTATTCTATTCTATTCTATTCTATTCTATTCTATGTTTTATGAATTCTATCAAGTCTGCCTTGTTTTTATAATTTATTTTGGACTATACAATTTATATCTTTATTTTATTAAATATTAAGCTCAGCAATTTTTATACTGACTATTTGTACATTCAACTTAATAAAAATATTTAATATTGAAGTGAGGAGTAATACATATAGACTAATTCTTTGGAATATAGTCTTTATACTGATACCTTTAAAGATGCATCAGAGAAGATAACTTTTTAAGATTTTCTTTCATCCTGCCCTTTATTATTTTTATAAATCTTTCAAGGTGGCAGACATACCTAATGCTCTTCCTATTATTCTCACAACAACAATGCTGTGAGGTGAGTTGGGCTGAGAGACAGAGACCTGCCCAAAGTCACCCACTCGGCTTTCATGCCTAGGATTGGAAACAACTTTTCTCCCTATTTTAAGGAAGGGATCCATAATATGAGTTTATATTTATTAGTCATGCTTCTACTGATCTAGATGTAATAAAACTGGATTTATTTTATGTCATTATCTTTACTTATTATATTTTATAATATCACGCCTAGTTATATTTTTCTGTTAATTATAACTGTGTTTCGTGTTGAAACAGTACTTTCTTGTATTTCACTATTAAACATTTTTAAACAATGTATTCAATGAAGAAGTCCATACTTTCTATTGAAGCTGATGAAAAACTAGCGAAGAATGAACCCTGCAATTTTGCTGAGAGCTCTGTGGACAAAAAGTTTCTATGAGTGTCCTCGGAGCTCACACTTCGTTGCGGCGGGGGGTCGCACTCCCCCTCCTCGCCTCTAAAGAAAGCTCCTCTGCTCCCCCAACCTCTCCGGGGCTGAGAATGGCAAAAAAAAAGCCGCGGAGGCTCCAGAAAATCATTCGGCACAATGGAGCTAGCACCGCGCCGATTTTCCGCCCTGACAGCTGCACCAGAAGTCAAATTGGAGTTTTAGCCTATAGGATCTAAGGAACTTTGGATCCAAGATCTTTCCACACTCCAAGCCATCTGAAAATTAATCCCTTAACTACATTGGTTTGAGTTTGACATAGCAAAATTCCCTTGCTTTCATTTGGAGAATAAAAATAAATTTACTTAAGGTAAAAGGCACCTTGAGGCTCTCCCTGATATATGATGTCTTGGTCAATACAAGTTCCATTTCTTAGGTGACATAGGATATTCTACAGGAATGGACAATCTATTACCTTTTCAATGGCCCCGATGGCTTCTGAGATTACATTATTAAATTTCAAAATTAAAAAGTAAAAATGGGGTTTTTTTAACTTATTTTTAAAAAGAAACTTTAACTCTCTGGTAAAATGGGCTTCATGCACTCTTATACTAAAGAAAAAAGAAATCCCAACATGCCCAAAACTGGAAGGGAATTTCTCCCCCAAATGTCTTCATTTTTGGTCTCCTCTGACACTCTGTAGCTGAAGACTTACAGAGGAGAAAAGTGAAACATTATTAGAACAGTAAAAGGGTCTTAGAACCAGAGAACCCAGAAAACCAGTCGTAAAATATTTTCTCATGAAAAGTAATCTTTAATTAATGATATGGTTGATTGTGAAGATACTGTTAGAAATTAATGCACTTGTCAAAATTTCTGTTCATCTTTAAAACCTGTATCCATTCCTGTTTCCCAATGCAGCAGATATGACTCTTACTGCGTTAGACAGTTATTTTACATAAATTAGATTAGGGAGGCTTAGCATGCCACTTTTCTCATTTAAAGGCTTTGGAAATGATGGAATAAATTTGAGAGTCTCATGGTGTGCATGTGCGCACACACACACACACACACACACACACACAAACATGCACACGCATATACATACACTGAGTATTTTACATATATATTCTAAAAATAACAGGCATTCATTATAAGCATTGCCAGCAACAAATGTGACTGACATGTAGCTACTCCAGATATGAAAGGACTATTCTCATGGCCTTAAATCACTATGACATTCCGTAGGGAAATTAATCACAAATTGATTTTTTTTTTTATTAAATAAGTAAGGTCTGCAACAAAACTCTGCAGTACCCTTGCCAGGTGTCCACTATTTGAGCAGACAGTCCGCTTTTTTCACATTATGTTCACTATTTTTTTTCACAAAATAGTGGACATTTTTTTTATTCAAAAGCTTTATGATGAAATGGTATGTAATCTAAAGCTGTACAGTCTAAGAGAATAAGGATAGGAGAATCGTGTTTTGTCTTTTTTTTTTCGTAAGTTAGAATGAGACAAAGATCAAATATCCATTGAACTCAATTCTCCAAAAAAATTAATGATGAGATTAAAATAAAAATATATTATAAAATTATGTACAGTTCACATTTTTAAAACGTATTGTAGCTTGTGTCGACTGACCTAAAATGGCGTCGAGTGATGAGAGTGATAGCCGCGAGATTTCGAATTCTTTAAAACGAAAGAGAGGAGTGTGCAAATACACCAAAGACTGGGAAGCTACTTTTGCATGGATTACCAACAATGAAACCGACAGAACAAATACGACGGCCTACTGTAAATTGTGTCAGAAATCATTCACAATTGAATATAATGGTATAAAAGCTGTCACACAGCATGCAAGCACAAAAAATCATTTAGATAAGGAGAAAATAGCTTCCAGCAACAAGCGAATCAATTCGTTTTTCATTGTTAAAGACTCCTCTTTCAGTGAGAAAGTGACTGTAGCTGAAATGGCTGAAACTTACCATGGGATCAAGCACCATATTTCTTTCCTGGCTCAAGATTGCGGTATTAAGTTAATGAAGTAAATTTTTTGATGATTCAGAAATTGTAAAAAAGATGTCTTGTGGAAGAACCAAATCATCAGCTATTGTCAATGAGGTTTTGTATCCTTTTTCTATTGAGTTGGTTCTCAATGATCTTAAAACTGGAATTCCATTTTCTCTCTCCACTGACACATCAAACAAGGGAAATAGCAAAATGTAACCCATTGTTGCACAATATTTTACTTGTGAAGAAGGACTGTGTGTGAAAATTTTAGACTTTTATGAGGATTCTTTCGAAGATTCTACATCAATAAAAAATCAGCTGTGTCAAGTTCTTAGTGATAATGAATTGGAAATAAATAATGTTTCAGCTTACTCAGCAGATAATGCATCGGTCAATTATGGAGTGAACAAATCTGTTTACCAAAAATTATTGCTGGAAAATGACAATATTGTAGCTGCTCATTGCAATAATCACATTTTACACAACAGAGCAAAAAATGCATTAAAGCAGTTATCTTTTGATATTGAAAATGTAGTACTGAAGGTTTTTGCCGAATTTTCGAATTCTGCGAAGAAACGAGAAGAGTTGAAATCATTTTTTGAGTTTTGTGAGTCAGAATTCCATGAAGTTTTGCGCCATGTTCCAACACGTTGGTTAAGTTTGTTTAAAGCGGTAGAAAGACTTCTTTTAAACTGGATACCTCTAAAATCGTATTTTATTTCTCTTGGATCTGATGAGTGCAATAAGGTTATCTGGAACCTTATTTTGGATAAGGAAAATGAACTCGCAAAGGACGATGAACCAACAATTTCAGAATTGTATTTATATTTCACGTACTTCTTCATGTCAATAATGCAAGATACCCTACTGAAGCTGGAAAGCAAGAAAATTCTTGCATGTGATCTTCACATTATCATGTGTAAGCTGCATGATTCTTTGCAAAAAAAAAAATACGATGAACAGTTTTTTGGAATGAAAGTTTTATTTGCCTTACGTAAAAAACATTTGCCTGAGAATGCCATGCAAAAGTTCAAGAAAGAAGCCATCAACGTGTATCAAAGAGCCATTGCGTACCTAGAAAAGTGGTATAATTTCACCGATTCAGAATATGAGACGCTAAGTTGTTTCAATCTAATTGATCGCAATAATCCTCCAACTTTAGAAGAAATGGCAAACATCTGGTTATTATCACCATGGCGAGAAGAACTTCCACCCAACACTCTCTTCGATGAAATTTCTGCCTTAGAAGAAGTTTATGTTCATCTGCAGGGCGATTCATCCCTTGATAAGTGGACGTACTTTTTCAAGAAAGAGCCAGCTCTGAGTTTACTGAAACTGTTCCAGTATTGTGCATCAATTCCTGTATCAAATGCAAACGTTGAACGAATTTTCAGCGTCATGGGAAATTTGTGGACTGACGAACGTAACCGACTGCTTGTACCATTAGTTCGAAGTGAACTTTGTATATTTTTTAATATTTCTCAACGTTGTACTGAAATTAAAGAATTATTCCTTAAACACAAAGAATTGATCAAAGCTGCGCAGTCAAATAAAAAATACACACGACAGCAAAGTAAAATGTAATTTAATATTTTACATATTATTATAATATATTTGATGTTTTGAATTTTAAGTAAAGTTTTGAAGTGATTATTTTAATACTTGTTAAAATGTTTGTAAGAAAATATATAATTTAATTGTAAAAAAATTTTAAATTTTTTTACTACTCCCCCCCCCCCGCCCAGCTTGTCCGCTATTTTTTGGAAGCAGACCTGGCAACCTTACTTTGGGGTTGGCTTTCTTCCCTTTCATCTTTTTTATTGTACAGCAATCTTTCTCCTCAAACCTACCACCTCTCTCTTTTCTTTCCTTCTTACTTTCTCTTTTCCCCCCTCTCTTCTTCTCCTCCCTACTTCCTCTTCCTTTCTCCTTCTCCTCGTCTCTTCCTCCCTCTCTTACCCTCACTCCTACTCTAATTTCCCTTCCCTTCCTTCATCCCTCTCTATTGCTGTATCCTTTTATGCATATGGACTACTCAGAGGGCTGAAAAAGTTATTTTTGACTGGTCCTCACACTTTTGACCAGTCCTCAAACTTACGACTGTCCTCACATTTTACGTTTTTTGCCCTATCTTGTCACCATGGTGAAGAGAAGCAGTTGTGAAATGAGTGACATGGTTGTTAAGAATGCTGCACCGGCATAAATGTGACGATGGTTATAAGTGCGAGGACCTGTCAGAAATGACTTTTTTCTATACACATAGCCATGGCCACCCGATCACATGACCAGCTAGCCACACCCACCCAGTCACATGACCTCCAAGCCACGCCCACAAAATGGTGGGTGTCCCGCTTTACCAATGTTAAAATCTGGTCACCTTAATTTAGGGTCATGTGATCCCCATTTGTAACCTTCCAAGCTGGCTTCTGACAAGTAAAGTCAGATTTACTTAACAACTGCATGATTCATTTAACAACTGTAGTGACATGCTTAACAACTGTGGCAGAAAAGCTTGTAAAAAGGGGCACAACCAGGGATGAAATGCTCCCGGTTCGGACTGGATCACTCGATCGGGTAGCGATGGAGGCGGGTGGTTCGGAGAACTGGTAGCAAAAATCCCTGTCTCCCCCCCCCCCATGCCCAGCTGAGCCACACAATCATCAGAGGTTTTTTCTTTTAATTTTTAAAAGCATTTTTTCTACAACCTTAAGGAGGCACTGTTTTACGGTGGTTCTCCTCCTATCTCTCCGACCGGTCGCAGTCTGTGTTGGCTGGAGGGCAAAGGTCGACCTCAAGGCACTTGGTTTGTGGGGTGCCACAAGGGTCGGTCCTCTAGCCTCTCCTGTTCAACATTTATGTGAAGCCGCTGGGCGAGATCATCCGTGGTTTTGGGGTGCAGTGCCATCTGTACGCTGATGACACCCAGCTGTACATCTCCACCCCAGACCACCCCAACGATGCCCTTGAAGTGATGTCCCGGTGCCTTGAGGCCGTGCGGGTCTGGATGGGGAGGAACAGGCTCTGACTCAACCCCTCCAAGACTGAGTGGCTGTGGCTGCCGGCGTCCCGATATAGTCAGCTGGTGCCATCGCTGACTATTGGGGGTGAGACATTGGCCCCCACGGAGAGGGCGCGTAACTTGGGTGTCCTCCTGGACGCACGGCTGTCTTTAGAAGAGCATATGAGGGCCGTGGCCAGGGGGGCTTTCTATCAGGTCCGCCTGATATGCCAGTTGCGCCCCTTTCTGGATTGGGACTCCTTATGCATGATCACTCATGCCCTCGTTACTTCCCGCCTGGACTACTGCAACGCTCTCTACATGGGGCTCCCCTTGTGGAGCACTCGGAGGCTCCAATGGTGCAGAATGCGGCCGCGCAGGTACTTATGGGGGCAACATGGCGCTCCCACATGACACCTCTCCTGCGCGAGCTGCATTGGCTTCCAGTGGTATTCCGGGTGTGCTTCAAAGTATTGGTTCTCATCTTCAAAGCGCTCCATGGCTTAGGGACCGGTTATTTACGAGACCACCTTCTGCCTCCGATAACCTCCCACCGGCCAACACGCTCCCACAGAGAGGGCCTCCTCAGGGTGCCGTCTGTCAGGCAATGTCGGCTGGCGACCCCCCGGGGAAGAGCCTTCTCTGTGGGGGCACCCGCCCTCTGGAATGAGCTACCCCCAGGGATACGACTGATCCCGGACCTCCGGACCTTCCGCCGGGCCCTGAAGACTTTTTTATTTCAGCAAGCCGGGCTGGGTTAAAAATCTTTTAATTGGGGAATTTTATGGGTAAGGGGTTTAAAATTGTATTTTAATATTTGTATTGTGTGTTTTTAATTTTGGCTGTTCACCGCCCCGAGTCCTTCGAGAGAGGGGGCGATATAAAAATTTAAATAAATAAATAAATAAATAAATAAACAACCTCTTCAGCCGAAAAAATTTAAAAGCCTCTTTTAAAATCTTTTAAAAGTCTCTGACGATCCAAGCTGAGTTCCCTGATCGGCAGAGGCTTTTAAAAGAAAAAAAGCCTCTGCCAATCAGGCAACTCAACTGGGATCGTCAGAGCTTTTTGAAAGCATTTTTTTACAACCTCTTCGCCGAAGAGGTTGTAGAAAAAATGTTTTTAAAAGGGAAAAAATATTGGCCATGCCCATCCAGTCACATTACCCCCCCCATCAAGCCACGCCCACAGAACCAGTAGTAACAAATTTTAGATTTCACCACTGGGCACAACCCACTTAACAACTGTCTTACTTAGGAACAAGAATGTTGGGTTCAATTGTGGTCGTAAGTCAAGGACTATCTGTGTCCTGGAATCTATCACCATCTTTGACAAATGTGCCCAATTATCGGTGATTAATATTAATGTATGGTTTATATATTTTTGAAGAAAATTAGCCAAAAATTTCTGAAAATGAATTCTTAGCTCATATAGAATTATTTCTATTTTCTTCACGGTATATACATTGATGCAATATAGGAAATTGATTTGGTTCCCATTGTTAGTTACCAAGGTTGCTATTGCAAAGCACTGAAAAATTAAAATATGGATATTTTAAGGTCAGCGCTGTACTTAAAAGTCTAGGAAATTTGCTAGCCAAAACATTAACAACATAGCAAATAATTTTGAAGGATCACAAAATAAGGAATATGTTCATTCAAATTGGGCTACTATTTCATAGCTGTACTTTTTCTAATAGCTTATTTTCATCTGTACAAATATTATTCTGGGTAATAATGTTGCCCATTGGTAATAAAACACGTGCATTTCGCTTTAAAATTGTCTATGTATTCATGTAATCCTGAATTTCCTTCTTGTTTGCTTTTTAAATTTATTTCCTTTTTTTAAATTAGTAGTTATTCTATTTTTTGTCTAGCTAGCTTGTTTGTGTCAGCTAAAAAGAGAGAAAAACTCACCCAGATGGATAGGTATTGTGTTTCCCTGAAAATACAACATGTCCCAAAAATAAGGCCAAGCCTGATTTTTGGGGTGGGCATAAATATATGCCCTCCCCCAAAAAATAAGCCCTAGTGAAGGGGTGGGCGTGGCCAGCACAGGAGGCAGCCCTTCCCTTCAGGGTCACCTCAGGACTTCCCGGCCCCTTAATTGGATCAGCTGAGCCGCTCTGGCCGCCATTCACAAAACAGCTGATTCATGGGTGCCACTCAGGCCGCTGCCTCCAGCAAGCGCAGTCATTTTTGCAGCCAATTGTGGCTGCAAAAGAAGTCGGAGGCCAAGCAACGCACCCCACATGCCTCATACCCTCCTTACCTAATGGTGACAGTCACAGCAGGCAATTCCATCCACGGAACAGCTGCCTCATGGGTGCCACTCTGGCCAGTACCTCCAGCAAGCATGGCCACTTTTGCCATCAATTGCGGCCACTTTTGCAGCAGGAGGC
This sequence comes from Pituophis catenifer annectens, assembly GCF_029215685.1. Classification (NCBI taxonomy): domain Eukaryota; kingdom Metazoa; phylum Chordata; class Lepidosauria; order Squamata; family Colubridae; genus Pituophis; species Pituophis catenifer. The sequence continues at coordinate 227,655,379 of NW_027256882.1, read as the reverse complement.
CAAATAATGTGTCCCATGTGCCTCGCGCCGGCCTTCCAAAGGCTACTGTAGCAGCAGCTATCCACAATTTTTTTTACCCTTATTTCGTGCCGACTGTACTGGGCCATGTGGGTCGGGATGAAATAAGGGTTAAAAAATTGTAGATAGCTGCTGCTACAGTACCTTTCGGAAGGCCGGCATGAGGCGCGAGTCTTCTGCTGCAGGAGTGGCTGCGCCCAAGGAGCGCTTTTGGGAGAGAAGGCAAAGGGGAAGCAATCACTTGCAAACTCCCACCCCACTCCCGCCTCTCCGGCAGCCCCAGACACCCAATGCCTGTGCCGGCCCGGCTTCCTTTTCCACAGTGCCCGGCTTTTTATTGAGGAGGGTGGCAGGTGGGGTGGGGGAGAAGCAAGATGCATGGAGTGAGACAGGGCTTGCTCGTCTTGCCATCTCTTTTCCCCCTCTCGCCAGGCATGGCAGGACTTCCTGCCCCTACCCAAATTGGATGCAATTTGGGGGCGGCAGGTGGGGAGGGGTGGGGCTGGGGAGACATGCGATGTGTCTTACCTGCCTTGCAGCTCCATCGCGTGTCTCACCATTGTCTGCAGGCAAACATGTTGTAGGGTAAAAAAAACCTCGCGAGTTCAAGAAGTTTGATTTAACTCGCAAGTAGTTTTTTTTTTTTTACCTTACAACATGTTTGCCTGCAGATAACAGAGAGACACGCGATGGAGCTGCAAGGCAGGTAAGCCACGCGTCTCGCGTATCTCCGGCACCCGGTGATGGGGGGGAGAAGAGACAGCAAGAGAAACGAGCCCCGTCTCGCTCCACACGTCTTGCGTCTCCCTCGCCCCACATGCCATCCCCCTCGATAAAGAGCCAGGTGCTGTGGAAAAGGAGCCAGGCGGGCACAGGCTTTGGGTGTCTGGGGCTGCCGGGGGTCGCCGGTGGAGATGCGGGAGCAGGGTAGGAGTTTGCAGGCGAGGGAGATGGGTGGATGTATGGATGGGAGGTGGGCGAGTGCCAAGAATGCTGGGGAGATTCCCACCTTTGGTTGCCCCATCGAACATCTGACAAGCGGCTGTGTTGCGCTGCTACAGCAGTGCAACACAGCAGCAGCCATGAGGTGGCCACGCTCGCCGCCTCCTGCACTCCCAAAATAATAAGACCCTCCTGATAATAAGGCCAAGCCCTTATTACACGGTTCAAAAAAAATATAAGACAGGGTCTTATTTTCGGGAAAACACAGTAGGACCTTAGTCTGTTTTAGATTAGTCTGAAGTTACCATGATAGTTTGTTCACGCAGCCTATTGGATTTTTTCCTTTTCTGGAGTATTTTTCTCTCTCCTCACTTTCACAGTGTTTATTACATCTTCCCACAAATTCTCAGATTCTCTTTTGCATATGTTTAGTGTAAATTCTTGCTATGAAAAGAGGCATATTTAGAAAAGGCCTCCTCAGCTTCTTAAATTCTGAATTATTTCTCAAGGAATCCAGACTAACTCTTTTTCTGTTGCTTTATGCAAACAAAGCCATTTGTACGAAACCAGGTGCTTATAATTTAATACAGCTTGTTCAAATAGCTTTTAACTGTTTTAGTGCTTTTGTTTCTTTTAATTGATATGTTTTAATAATTCTGATGTACTTCTCTACATTTATAATGCTGCTTTATCTTTTTGTTATTGCTAACTGTTTTGAGCATCGTTTTAGAAGGAATAACAGGATAAAAAAAGAACAAATTTCTTCCATTTTATGAAAAATGAACAAGGAACTGTGTCAATCGTTGCTATGACCGTTCGTTACCTAAAACACTCAAAGCAGGAATAGTTTTGGGCAGAATATGATTCCTCTTTGACCTCATACCTCAGCATTTAAAAAGATTTGCTCTTTTGTTAAAATGAAAGCTAGGAAACTGGACTATGCATCATCAGGAGATCCCCACTGGCTATTTTGCCTAGCATTGCCTATCCATAGTCCAGCACAGTTAGCTGGAAGAGGGAGCAATAAGTCACATTTGGATTTTACCTATCAGAAATATGTATACAGACAAATAAATGTTCCTGTGTTGAAGGAACTAATTTCATGCTTTCATTCGGCAGTTGCATTTATTTTTACAGGCTCTCAGTCATTTCCTTACCTATTGAAAATTCTGTATGAAACAGAAGAATGATTACTAATGTTCAGTTAATAGAACTAATAGGATAAAAAAAGGAAAGAAAATTGGAACATTGTTGTTTTCAAAAGCAGGAGATAAATTTCTCTTCCATTTTCCCATGTATCCAGACAAGGAAGCTGTTCCCAAAAGAAACTACATCTCCACCATGAAATTATTTGATTATGTTTTTCAAATATACAATACATCTAATTTTCTTCATATAGTTGAACAGAGGTTAGATGTGCAGTTGTAGTATAGAAATGCATATATATCAACAAATAATTAAAAGTAAATTTTAACATGTATGTCTAGCAGCTAGACTCTAGCCCCGTGATGGCAAACCTATGGCACGTGTGCCACAGGTGGCACACGGAGCCATGTCTGTGGGCACGCAAGCATTGCCCTAGCTCAGCTCCAGTGTGCATGCGCATGCCAGCCAGCTGATTTTCAGGCCTTCTGGGCCCACCAGAAGTTGGGAAATGGGCTGTTTCCGGCCTCTGGAGGGCCTCCGGGGGGGGGGGAAGGCCGTTTTAAACCCTCCCCAGGCTCCAAGAAAGCCTCTGGAGCCTGGGGAGGATGAAAAACGGGCCTACCGGGCCCACCGGTAACCTTTTGCCATCACGTGCCAAAAGCAGGGGGAGCACAAAGGGGGGGTTGCACACGCATGTACAGAAGTTGGGGCATGGGAGATTGAATTATGGGTGTGGGCACACGCATGCGTGACCCCCCCATGTTCCCCCCACTTTTGGCACGTGACGGCAAAAAGGTTAGCCATCACTGCTCTAGCCTATACTCATAGATAAATGCAGTATGGAAATGAAAATATTCTTGACACAATGTGTGCAATTTTAATATAAACTTTTGTTGTACACATTAAGTGGTTCAGAAAAAGAATGTATTATTACAATAGTAATAATAATTACAATTACAATAATATTACAATAGTAATAATAATAGCATAATGTAATTTAATAAATTAAAATATAGGAAAGTACTATTAGGAACATTAGGATTAGAAAATTACCTTCACTTAGTCTCTTATTGTATTTATCTATTTATCTAAGCTTAAGCTCCAGAACCAGGTTCAGGCACCAGGCTAGAAACTGGGTGAACATAAGTTCTAGTCCTGCCTTAGCTGGGTGACCTTAGATCAATTTCTCTCTCTTAACTTTGGGAAGGAGGCAAAGGCAAACACTTCTGAAATCTTGCCAAGAAAATTGCAGGGACTTGTCTAGGCAGTTGCCAGGAGTCAACAGTGGCTCAAAGACACGTATACACAAACCTAGATAATTAGACAAATATACCAACATATGCCTTTATAAGAACCAGAAAGCTCTCCTGCCCAATATTATTATAAGAAACTTTTAATATGATAGTTTCATTTGTTCAATATTAGGAAATTACTTATTTTCTAATATCTTGGTACTTTTTGATCTTTATTTTAAAAAATAAGTAAACTGTTTAACACTTTATAAAAATATAAGTATATATTGTGATGTAATCTTTCTCTCCCCACTTACTCGATAAAAAACACATTTTTAAAAAGTAAAAACTGTCTTCACTTATGCTCAGTTACTTTTTTGTGCCACCTACATAGTTTATGTCTGAAAACATTAGATTTTTTGCAACTAGTTTAATACAACAAAACACTTCCTACTCATGCACAGATTTTAAAAATTATACAGTGTAACATGGATGTGTTAAAAGGCTTGCTGAAAACATCTGTCAGAAAGGTGTTTGTGTGACGCAAAATCCCTTCTTATTCTAAAAGAACCTTGCTTTTCAAGGACGAGGCCCTTTAGGCTCAATAAAATACCCATCCTAATCCTTGCAATGTTTTAACAATAAATTATAAAACTATTTTCCTTAAGCGGCACACAATATAACAAAATTGAACCTTTCAGTATTTAGTATTTCCAAACCCTACACCCAAAATCATAAACACTGATATGCTTAATTAGAAGTATGTTGGTAAGCATCCAGCCTAGCAGGGAGGAGGTATCATGTTCACAGCTAGCCTGGAGTCGGTGTGCAACTGCAAAAGGGCTTCCCCTAAATTCCTTGGAGCCTTATGTAATTGTTCCCAAGAGTGGGCTTCCAGATGGGGGAGGTTCTTGTATTATAGGCAGAATATAATAAAGTAGTTAGCTCAAACTTCGGATCTGTGACTCTGATTGTTCTCGCCTGATATTTGCATTGAATTCAGCTGAATAGTCTCACAATGAGAATTTGTCGTAAATAGATTAAAGGAGGAAAATATTTCTTTTAGCAACTAGGTAAGAGTGCTATCTCTTGCTTCCTCTTCCAAATTGAAAGTGAGTTAACTATTGGCCTAATATTCTTAAACTTAAGAATATTTCTTAATATTTCTTAAATATTTCATCCAACATTATTTTTGCACATGATTAAAATTAAAAAGGAATGTTCAAACTCTCCGATTTCCATTCAAAAATAAAATAAAATAGAATGAAGATTTATTTTAATCATCTCTTTTGAAATTAATTTAACTCCCAAAGAAAGGAGCTGATTTCCCTAGTCCTATACCTCATCTTACAGGAAAAGGATATAATGGAAAGACATTGGAATGAAAAACTGTATTATTGTGTGATATTGGCTATTAGCCTTGAGGGCAGAGTGACTGCCTCTGAAGGCTGTTTGCTGAGAGATTATTGGTGGTCCTTGCTTAATGACTGCTCATTCAGTGAAATTCAAACTTACAATGGTATTGATTAAGCCATATTTATGACCAGTTCTAGCACCTACATCAATTGCAGCAGACATAAATGGCAACTAAGTGAGGTCCTTGCTTAATGACCCACAGTCATTTGCTTAATGATGGCAACCAGGAGTGCCAGAATTTCCTTTGCTAAGTGGTGTAGTAACTCGATGTACAATTTTATAGCCATGTTGCTTAGCAGTGGAAATTCCAGTCCCAATTACCATTGTTAAGTGATGACTGCCTGTAATAGGCTTCCTTGTACACTTGATTGGCCATTGTCGGAACCGACTGCTGGACTAGATGGGGCAGAGATAGGATTTAGCAGGGCACTTCTTATGTTCTCACACTATCTAAAATAAGGCTTCTTTGTTTTTATAGTATTGCTTTAAAAAGAAAGCATCATTGCCAATGCACTATATAGCTTGTAGGGCACATAGAAATAGAAACTGAACATATTCACATGCCAAACTTCAAACATAACTAAACTTTCCCAATGGGTTCAGCTACAGATGAGCAGATAAACCTCTTTTAGCAGTAGTTTGCTGTTCCTCTCTTGTCCAACTAGCATCGCAGCACCAAGAGGTTGGGAAAGTATTCTTCTTCTAGTTATACTTGTTTAATCCTACATATGCCACCAGAAGATAAAAACAGAAAGGGAAATAGCAAAATTACTTGACTAGGTTTTAACAAAATGTGGATCCATGATTGGGATAATTAAGACAAATGCTAGATAAAAATTGTGTCTGGTAGGCTTTTTCTTTTTTTAACTGTTTAATAAAGTTTATACACTGTTATAGACTTAATTGCACTCTGATTTAATGTGATAGGCAGAACTGTATATTGAATGTATCTATGTGCATTTCAGAGGTGGGTTTCAGCAGGTTCTGACCAGTTCTGGAGAACCAGTAGCGGAAATTTTGAGTAGTTCGGAGAACCCATAATAAAAATTCTGACTGGCCCCACCCCCATCTATTCTCTGCCTCCCAAGTCCCAGCTGATTGGGAGGAAATGGGGATTTTGCAGTAACCTTTCCCTGGATTAGGGAGGGAATGGCAATTTTACAGTATCCTTCCCCTGGAGTGGGGTGGAAATAGAGATTTTACAATATCCTTCCCCTACCACACCCACCAAGCCACGCCCACCAAGCCATGCCACGCCCACCAAGCCACACCCACAGAACCGGTAGTAAAAAATTTTGAAACCCACCACTGGTGCATTTGCTTGTGATTCTAAAGGAACAGTCACAAAGCATACAAAATCAAAATGGCCCACAAAATCATTATCATAACATTTCTAGAAAAATTGAAATATAAGTTGAGCTACTAGGATGTCTGTCACCTTTTGTGAGAATGTGTGGCATAGCTAAGTCTGATAAGCAGTTAGGGTTTTTTCCTATTATATCCTTGACAACTGCTTTGCATTAGCACCCTCAGACTTTATATATGAAATCTATTTTTATTTGTGTCTTATGTTTTGAGAAAAAATTATTATTATAGCTTTTTTCTAAATATTACGTGTTCTCTTCACATGATAAAAATATATGTAGTTGGATGAGCAACCCAAGACTATTAATTTAACAAGCCCATTTTAGTTTGGTGTAGATTCATAACTGAACTAAAGCATAGTTTTAATCATGCTTTATTAGGCTTTCATAACAGCCTTACATACAGTATATAAGTAGATCTAGTGGATGTGTAAGAACAATTTGCTATAATGTGAGTAAATACATGTAAAATACAATTACATCTAAATAATTGTAGATCACTGGAAATGTAACATTAATATTTACATTGATATTTCCATTCCAGTATTTGTCATTATCTAAAATACACATGATCATTTTAATGCACATCAATAAAGAAAAAATATTTTTCACTCAAGAAAAATATAAGAATAAAATTTATCAGATTTAAAACTATTTTGTAAAAAACTTTTTCCCTATGAAATGAAAAATATTGTGATATCTAGTACCTAAGGAGCAGTTGGGGGTATTAGAAGCTTAAATAGTGGTATATGTGAACTTTTATTCTTAATTGTGTAGACTGAGACCACAACTGCTACATTAGGTGTACTACAATTACATTGTACATTACAATGTGCAAGATGACTTTGTATAACTAGAAATCTTTTAGGATGTGCTCTTCTTTCACTTATATTATTCCCACACTTTGGGATCATGCTATAATTTCCATTAATTTGCCCAGATGCTACCCAAAGCACAATGTTATTGAACTGGTCCAGTCTGATTCATGAAAACCATTTCTTAAAATGTCTCATGCATTACAGCAGAATCAAAAACTCACATGTTTTTCTCTTTGTCTTACATGTCTTACAGGGATTTGGCTTTGGATACATAGGCTTTCTAGACAGCCCTTGCCTGGGGAGAGCTAGAAAAAGTGTGAATTAATATCTTAGCACTTAATGAAGAGATTAACTTCTGCGGAATCTTTTTAAACAGGACTTTATATGTATATTTTCTATTCATGTGGATGGACTCGGTTACAGTGGTGATGAGTTGGAAGACCGGAAAGATTAATTAAGGAAAGTTTGTTAAGAATCAAAAGCAACTTGATAGTATCTAATCAATCAATTATATGTATAATGATTGATATATAAAACTTTCCCAATTTTTATATATACATCTGCCTATTCACATCAGTAAGACCTGGGGCTCAAAACTGTATTACATCAACCAGGTTCTAAGCAGAAGCATAGCTAGTGAGTTTAGACTTAACTAGTAAAGCCTTTAAAAGGTAGAATATCAGAAATTTTTAAAAGAGTGGGGGAAAGTTATGGTAAATAAAGAAAACAAACTTTCCAAGCACTCATATTTCCACAATCCTCATTTAAGAGTTATATAAAGCTATTGCTCCTTATCTCTTTAATACTCTGATGAAAGCAACTAGGACCAAATTTTCTATCCTCAAGTATTGCCATGAAGCTCAAGGGATTTATATATATACACACACACACACACACCACAGAGAAAGAAAGAGAGAGAGAAAGAGAAGGGGGATATTCTAGAACCAATGTATTTCTCAATCCCTGAACAGAATTTTGAATAGTGTAATATAAAGGAAACGAGAAAGATCAGTCCTCTTGCAATATAAGTGGTTCAGATCACCTCAGTAGGAATTCCTTTCTTACTGCCATTGCTGTGACTTGTTAGGTTTTTTTATCTTATTGAAATAATACAGCTTTTTTTTTAAGTGCTGGTATCTCCTGATACTTCTCATTCTGGAGAATCAACATGATGCATTATTTTTAAAACTAGTTGTTGCCACATAATTTAAATAACACCTATAGTTGAAGCCCTTCCTTTGTACATATCACTATTAAGTTCTATAACCAACTTTATCCAATCTTTATGCCCTTCAGGGACCAACTAGAATCTCAAGTCACAGTAGGGTCAGTCTAAAAAATTCAGAGAACTGAAGGCCATACTTCTAGAAAGTATCAAGTTTATATAAGGCTGCTATAATCTCTTAACAAATGCTGTCCATTCCTCTAATATTGTTAAACCAGAAAGACCAGGATAAGGCTCACCTCTGTCACTGATCCATAATCAAATACTGAAAAAGAAAAGTATCTGGCCTTTGGACAATGTAACCCAATGAGATCCTGCAATGGTATGTGGGCAGGGGTGAAATTCAACAGGTTCTGACAGGTTCTGGAGAACCAGTAGTGGAAATTTTGAGTAGTTCAGAGAACTGGCAAATACCACCACTGGCAGGCCTGAGTGGGGAGGGAATGGGGATTTTGCAGTATCCTTCCCCTGGAGTGGGGTGGGAATGGAGATTTTGCAATATTCTTCCCCTGCCATGTCCACCAAGTCACACCCGTCAAGCCACACCATACCCACCAAGCCACGCCCACAGAACCGGTAGTAAAAAAAATTTGAATTCCACCACTGTATTTGAGTATCTCTTAGGAGACAGGATCAAGAGATACTGCCTAGGGAACAGTCATTTAAGAGACTGCATAGCCTGCAACTGGATAGGCAGTGAGGCAAGAAGCTCAGAAGCAACTGTCAGGCCTGGAAGTCATCTTTTGCATTGGATATTCAGGCTGCCACATTTAGTGCTGTGGGAAACTGGGAGGGGGCAATGTATGGTGCGGTGGAGATATATAGTCATAATAGTATTCCTTACTCTGAGAGTCAAGGACATTCTGCCCTGCACCTCAAGTGATGTGACTGAGAGGCATCTCCAGTTGGGACAGTGCATTGATTGGGCCATGTGATGGACATGTGGGTGCTGGGCAGAGAATTGGACTTCCTATGGATGGGGAAAACCTGGAAGCTTTCAGATTCGGGTTTTCCTAGATGTGCCAATATGACATCTCTAATAAAATGGGACTTTGAAGAATTTCTAGCCTCAGTCTTCTTTTGTTGGGGGTGTTACTTGGAACCCTGACAGCAACTCTCACTAGTTTCTTGGGCTGTAAAGGAGATGGCTGTATTACAGGTAGTCCTTGACTTAACAACCACAATTGATCCCAAAATTTATGTTGTTAAGTGAGACATTTGTTAAATGAGTTTTGACCCACTTTACAACCTTTCTTGCCATAATTGTTAAGTGAATCACTGCAGTTGATAAGTTAGTAACATGGTTGTTAAGTGAATCTGGCTTCCCATTGACGTTGCTTGTCAGAAGTCACAAAAGGTGATCACATGACCTTGGGACTCAACAACAATTATAAGTATGAGTCAGTTGCCAAGCATCTGAATTTTGATCACATGATCATGGGAATGCTACAAAGGTTGTAAGTGTGAAAAACAGTCATAAGTCACTTTTCTCAATGCTGTTGTAACTTTGAACAGTCATTAAATGAACTGTTGTAAGTTGAGGACTACTTGTATTTTCAGATTTGCAATACAGGCAGTTCTCAACTTATGACCAGTTGCTGTGCAACTGTTCAAAGTTACAACCAATCTGAAAAGCTGATTTATGACCCAAATTCGAAGTTCTGACAGTAGGGCCTCCTCCACACCAAACGTCAGGTGCTTAGCAACATAGCCACATTAACAGAATTTGCAGCATTTCAGTGTCATATGACCGCACTTTACAGCAGTTTTGCTGAAAACCAGTTCATTGGTTCACAGGCTCCATTAGGGTCATATGTTGAGGATTACATTACTTTAATGTAACTTTATAATGAAGCAGAATTAGCTCATCTGGTTGTGTTCCCTCTCTGGTCAACCCTAAGGCTGATAGATCCCTCAGATACAAAGACGAAATTAGCTATGAATATTGGATGGGTATATTGTAGGGTCGCTATGAATATTTTGCATCTTCATTTTTATGATTGAATTATTCAAATTGGGAGATCGGAATAATTACAACTTACTTTGCTATATGTAATTTCAGATCTTTCATTTTAGAGGAAAATGTTAACACAGTTAACATTGCTATTTCTAAATTAAGAATGCACAAAATTTTCAAAATATTATAATTTAAAAGTGCATCTTTTTATATGTTTTTGGGGAGAAAAACATATCACTTATTTTTGACAGATGGCCAAAGCTTATTCTGGCTCTACGCACGTGGTTTATGGGAATATATTTACAGGGAGATGGCTGTCAAGTTATTAATTGAGATGTAGCTCAATTACAGAATAATGCTATTTCAGAATGGCAAAGTTTTGGAACAGCATAAAGCCTGTATGTACTTTCAGGAATGATGTTTTTTTCTGAAACAGACCTAGCACTGTTTCCAAAGAGTAAAGTCCACATTACTAGGGTTTCGAGAACTCCCAGTCAGATCATCAGAATCAGAATAGAGTTGGAAGGTATCTTGGAGGTCTTCTAATCCAGCCCCCTGCTCAAGCAGGTGATCCTGACCTATACCATTTCAGATAAGTGACTGTCCAGTCTCTTCTTAAAATCTCCAGTGATGAAGCACCACAACTTCTGAAGGCAAGCTCTTCCACTAGTTAATTGCCCTCAGGATTTTTTTAAAAAAATGTTTTCATATTTCATATTTTCTTTTCTTTTCTTCTTTTCTTTCTTTATTTCATTTTTTTCTTTTTTCTTTTTGACATTTCATTTCTTCTTTTTCTTCTTTTTCTTTTTTTCTTTTTCAAGTATCTGGTCCTTGTAGCAGTCCAAATCAAAATAGCTATGGATGGCAGTTATCAGCAACCAAAGATGAGGGAATGTCTCTGCAACAACTTACAATAACCAAAAAGCTAGATAGGGCTGGTTTCTAGATAGAAACCAGCCCTATCTAGCTTTTTGGTTATTGTAAGTTGTTGACCACATCATCAGGTACATCATCAGTATAATGTCAAAGATGTGGCCTTGTGTCATAAGAAAGGGAAAATCAGTACTTTAAAACTGAAACAGCTAAGGATGACTTTAGACTTCCCCTGTGGCAGACGGGGGCTATCACAAAGCTGATGTCATGAAGACATGTCCTTTTAGAACTGTTAGCAAGGCTATGATTAGCCAGACAGAAGACGATCCTATAAGCAGAGAAGACATGATAGGGACCTGCTGCCATCCATTTCAGGCTTTTCAGGGGCAGAATTACAGCTTGTTTACATGAGATGACAAACTGACTCTGGCACAACTCATCATTAACTTAACCAATTGTTTGATGCCAGATGAATGAGACAACCAAGGACAATCCCATTAAAATCAAAACAGTCATCTCATCAGGCATTCCAATTACTTTTGCAAACAGCAGATCCTGTTTTTTGTTTAAGGGAGAAAAAGTTCTACAGTGATCAGATTAATCATTCAGTTAGGTTAAAGTCTTATATGATTCACCCCTTTTACCTGTACCCAAGCTTTGTTGCGGGATGTCTCATATTAGCCATGGCATCCCAATATTGTCTGATATCAAGAGATGATTGACCAAAGGTTCTGGTATCCAGCACAAAAAAGGAGGACCTGAAAAATGGGGCCTCTGTAATGGTTTTGTCTTTTCTTTTCACTCTCTCCACCCTTCTCAATGGTTCTGATTCTGTTCAAGACAGATAGATAAGTAAATAGCTTTAAGGAAATATGGTAACTGGAATACACAATGAGATGACTCCTTCTGTGTTAATCAGAAACTTAATTCTGAGTTTTTTCATGTATTTGATGCTGGAGTAGTGCCAGATTCAATTTGTTGAATCATATGAACATGACCTTAAGGGGACTTTGTTATTTAACACAGAATTTCCCATAATAAAGCACCCTGGTTTTGATAAAAGGCCCTCCAGATACCTCTAATCATCTTCCACGGACATGGAAGATGGCCCATCCTCCCCTGTGGTCTCCAACCAATTCATATTTAAAGGCATACTGGCTCTGTTCATACAACTTATTAAATTGACATTAACTGAACCACAGTTTATTGAATTAGAGAAGTTAGAGACTAATTTTTCATTCATTTCTCATCTTTTAAAGTCATTTAAGCTATTTATGCTAATGATTTTTATTGTTGCATTAGAAAGTTTTTTTCTCACTTTGTGAATGTATTGACAATTTGAAAGACCTCTCCCCCTGCTACTTTTTCTACTCCAGTGGAATGGCAACCTTTTTATTTTACTGGAGTCTCCCATTATAGCACAACTAGCACAGACTATGAAAAGGATAATACTATCATCTACCAAAATATATCTGAAACAGCCAACAGACTACCACAACCACATGGTATCACTGTTACACACTGTAGCACACAAACCAAGCTTAAGCAACCAAAAAACCCAATAGCCCAAAATAAAAAAAACAAAAGTCATCTACAGTGTACCGAATTAAGGACTGTGGCAGCCATTATGTAGGACAGGTAGGCAGAAGACTAGCAAAGTGCATCCACAAACACCAACTAGAAGGTAAAAACTCCATAAAGACTCTGTATGTTACTTAGGCAGAGTGTGTTGTGGGATAGATAACAGAATAAGTGTTGGAAGGGATCTTGGAGGTCTTCTAGTCCAACCATCTGCTGAAGCAGGAGACCTAATACCATTTCAGATAAATGATTGTTCAATCTCTTCTTAAAAACCTCCAGTGATGGAGCACCCACAACTTCTGAAGGCAGGTCGTCCACTGATCAATTGTTCTGTCAGAAATTTCTTATTTCTAGGCTGGTTCTCTTCTTGATTAGTTTCCATCCATTGCTTCTTGTTCTGCCTTCAGATACTTTGGAGAATAGATCGACCCCCCCCCCTTTTTTTGTGTGTGTGGCAGCCCCTTAGATATCCAAACGCTGCTACTTGATGTGTGCAACAAACTTGAGTTAAGGAGAGACGAGACTGCCCTAGATATTGAATTACACCCAATATCTAGACTTTTGAGGTGCAGCCCCCGTTTGTAGAGAAACAAGTTTGTGGGACGGGGAATGCTAATCCCTTGTCTGGGTCTCCTCTTGGGGAAAGTGTCAAAAGGGCACGTCGCGTCTAGTCTCTGGCGGTCCCTGATGGGCTATCTTGTAAGTGTCATGCGCCGCTTTTGGAGCTGTGGAGACAGCAATTTCCTCCCGGGGAGGGAAGGAGCGGCAAGGTGTGCTTGTTTGTTGCTGTGCTGTTTGTTGCATCTGCCGTTCGGCACACCTGAAGGGAAAATATCCGGAGGGCAAAAAAAAAAAAAAAAAGGAAGAAAAGGCATCCTCCTCGCCCAGATATCTTGGCAACGGGACTTTTAAAAGCCACCAGTGGGGTGCCTCGACCATTGGCGTCGAGGAAAAGGGCGACGCGGGAGCTCTTCCTAAGAGTCCGCCGAGGCTCCGAACCCAGAGCGAGGGGAAGCTCCGCAGCCGCAGCCCCCACGGGGGAGCGGGCGTGCCGGCAACACCAAGAGCGCGCGCGCGCCAGCCGGCTGCCTGGCGCGCCGATGAAAGGGAGAGGAGAAAGAAGCGCTCTGAGGTAACGCCTGACGCCCGCTCTCGCCCTCAGTCAGACGCGGGGCGCTTTTTCCTCAGGAAAAGCCTCAACTTAATGTCTCGCGGGCTCCGTCTGCCACGGAGATGGGGAAGAAGTGGCGGAGTCCCAGCCAGGCGGAGAAAGGCTGCTCCGACAAGGAAGAACTTGGCAGGCGGAGGAGTCGGAGCGCCAGTCGAGGGAGGTTCGCGGAGTCGTGGAAGAGGTTAAGTTCCAGGCAGGGCTCCACCAAACGCTCTGGGTTGGCTTCGCAACAGCCTCCGGTAAGCCGCCGGCTGCTTTGGTCTGGTTCGCTTTGGCGCCCTTTTTGTGTGGCGCGCCTCAACTTCTCGTGCCTTAGGACGCCTTTCTCTCAGCCGACCTACCCCGGCCGGGTCTCTCGTGGACCGGCTTCGAGCGGTCATCTAGGTCGGTCACTTTCTCTCTCTTCTGAGAGAAATTGGCGCCCGATTCTGACGGGGCGCGGAATGGAGTTGGGGCTGTTGCTCTTCGCCAGATCAAAGCGCGAGGCGTGTGTTGGTGTAACCGTAGGCTGCGCGCGCTCTCTCGGGTGAATGGGTCGCCCTCGGCGGTGGTTTGTTTTTTCCCTCCTGCGGTGCCGAGGCTGAGGGGAACCCTAAGAAACCGGGGCTGATGTTCGGGTTTCTGTGGAGGGACTCCTCCCCCCCTCCCCAAATATAAGTAGTTTACAGCGTATAAAAGCAGGATCATTTCTCGAACCCTCTTTTCCATAGGGTTCTTACATCACAAGCGCCAGCTCGAGTGAATGGTTAACTGAATATAACGCCGTTCTTTTTTTCCTCGAGATCTGGTGTTGTCTTCCTTAAATGATAAAGGGATTGTCTTCATTGTCTGCCATCCATTATGCCATTACCACACATTTCTCTCTGGTGTAAACTTCCCTCTTTTGTTGACTGCAATACTACATGGGTGATAATGAACGTTGCACGTGCTGGGAACATAACAAATGCTGATCATTCTTCGGAGCTTATAAAACAGGAGGAAAGCTTGTGCAGAGATGTCCTTAATGCTAAATCTGAGCACAGTGCAGAGCAGTGAAATCCACCTGTTACTAAGACCTACTTATCTTGCCCAACCTTGCTATATATCTCATTACTTCATTCATTGAATAGGTCTCCCGGTGTATAGATAGTTGAATACAATATTAAAATTGCTTTAACTGAACAACTGGGTGATTACTTTCTGAACTGCTGTTAATTTTTCTGTTTCTTGGTAAATGATGTAATTATTCTGTCTGCAATTTACTGTTGGCTTTCTAATGCATTTGTAGGAAAGGATGATTAGTATTTTTTTCAATTCTGTATCCATTGTTGGAGAATAATAGATAATTTATTAGACCATTTTGAGATAATGAGGCTCATAATCCATGCAACAATTAGTTACAATGGCTCAACTGTGAAGATGAGGACTATATAAATTTTAGGTTGAGCATAAACACGTGAAGTTTCCAATGGAAGGGTAGCAATGTCAGTTGATTAGTAGCTTTGCAAAATTCATTAATTTTATTTAGAATATTATTTTAAATAGTTAAAGATCTTTCCTTAATAGTTTTCTAGTTTTTCTATAAATTATATGTTTGGATTTGTCTGAAGATGTGTGTTAGATTTTGAAAGCACCAGGTAAAACAGCAACAGGTTGAGCTAGATAGGAATCAGAATATAGAAAGCTGAGGAGGGGGACTTGATATGAAATGGATGCCATGACAACCAAAATCTGGAGAGACAATTTGGTTCTGATATAAGCAGATGGTAAGGTATCATTATTTTGGCTAGTGGTAAATAAGTATTTAGTTGTAAACCTACTTGTCAAATAAAGCAGTATAAATGAGCATCATAAAATCAGTATTTCAATAGCCCTTGAAATAATAATTCTAATACACTATATACAGCCTGTAAATGAAGGGATACTAACTATGCAAAAACTAATTCCTGTTATGTGTCTGAATTGGAAGGAAAGCCCTAAACAAATAATTGACAGGCAATTAACTATTAAGATGTCAACAAAAAGATGTGTGGAGAACAAATGTGCATATAATATATTTTCAAGTAACACTATTTCAAGATGCTTTTTAAAAAAGTAGAATTTGGAGTAGGATATGTTTTGACAAGAATTAGGAAATCATTTAGAAAAATGAAGAGTTCTTTGATTGATTATGATGTTGCCTCATTTGTATAATAAGCCATAAGTCAGTTCCCATATATTCAATATAGATGCCATAGTTGTCATTTGAAACATTATTTTATATCTTTTGTTCTATCTCAGAAACTTTTTTTCCTGAAAAATTGCAAACAATTATGTTTTAATAATTGTTTTGCTTTCAGAAGAATAGTTTTATTAGTTTAGTTCAAAAACCTTTCTCATGTTTTGAAATGTCCCTGATTATGATAAAAGTTCTAGATCTTAAGCTAGAAAAAGTGTAGATGGAGCTGATCTATGTAAAAATATTTTACTATAAAGATTTTAAGCTGGGTATATGGTTCCTAATCTAGATGGTGGTAGTTTAAAGAAAATAAAAATATCTGAACTTTTTAAAATGAATAATTATCTAGCCCTCCTGATAAACAAGACAGTTGAAAGAAATTTACAGAAATGAGTTCAAACTATTTGTTTATGAGTAAAGACTAATGTGGCATGGTTCCTTCATGGAGAATAAGAAGCAATAATTGAAGGATTATTATTTTACTTTGAGGGAAAAATCCAAAATCTCTATCTAGACAAGAGTTTATAAGGATAAAAGTGTGCAGTTATTTCATTTCTCCAGGACTGGGCAGGATGTTACAAATCAGGAAGAGACAAAAAGTCCAAAAATTAGGTCAGTTCCTCAGACCAAGAGATTTATAGTTCAAAGAGAGTCCCAGATGGAAGTTGTGGACTGAATGCCAAGTCAGTGTTGGATGTTACTGGTGTCAAATTACATTGAGTATTCAGTGACAACGGAAATAATTGCTCTCTCTCTCTCTCTCAGCTTTGAAAGTACAAAATAATTATCACATCTATTGCATTGATGAGCACTCAGAGGTGCCTTGGCCTGTCAGAGGGCAGAAATAAATTCTACAGAAGAATTTCAGTTAGTATCCTATACATAAGGTGAGTGGTTAGATGGAAAAGCACAACTGGATTACAGATTTCCTTCCAATATTATGTAATTCTAGGAAATTTAATGTCTGTGTGATTTGGGGTCATAGGGAAATTGGCATGATCCAGCATTGTTTTGGTGAAGTTAACACTGCTTCCTTTGTGTTGTTTTCCAATCATTTAAAGAATCAGAAGAATGTATCATAGATCTCTATTGTATGTAATTTGATGTTCTGTTGTTACTGATTCTTGCTTCTGCATCACTGCTACGTGTAACTGTTATGGTACAGTAATGGTATCAATATCCATATACTGACTGTTTACTAAGAAATTTCAATCATTTAAGAATGCCAAGACTGATTTTAAATAGTATCTATTGGGGTTTACATTTTCCTTTTGCAGTTCAAGTGTTAGAGTTGCTGTGGTTTCATTAGTAGCAGTAAATTAAAAATCACCCCTTCTCAATTTCTTAATCTGTAAAGTTAAGGCTGAAATCCTAGGTGTAATTGCTACAAAAGAAATCCAGAAAAATTTCCTGACATTTCATTTAGAGATGTTGTATAAAATTAGTGATTTTTTCACAGTTAGAATTATAATATAAAGCTCACTTGGACTCTTGGTAAAGGACTAAAAAGTAATCCTGTTTAACCTTAAACCCTTCCTAAACTCTGTTGGTTGTGCTTTCATATGTATTATGCTTATGGGACAGGACCACTCTTACGTCTTTTCCTAGATCACATTTTAGCACCTCCCAAACTGGGTTTGAGGAAAGGAGTAGTCTTGGTGTGAAATCACATTGAAATTTGTTTACAAATTTGTTTGTAAAAATCAAACTGTCACTTTGTTTGCATTAAGGCACTTTTAGAACTTATCAGTCTTTCCACCAATTAAAAAAAAAGACTATTTGCAGTGCTTGATTTAAGTAGAAATTTAAGGACATGAACCGATATTTGTTTTTGTGCAAATTAATTATTGTACAGTATCAAATTAAATGATGTTTTTGGAGGGATCACTGGAAAAATTCACAGGGTTCTATAAAACACTGCATGATGACTCGATATTTTTGCTATGATTGCTATGATTATGTTATAGATGTATCTGGGGATGGATATTAGGTCTCAAGCGATCAGGTAGATCAGTCTAGGGACTCTAGGAAATCAATTCCACAGGAAGGCTAAATCTACTATTACTGAGTTTGGCTATAATAGCAAACTTTCAAATTCAATTTTACTATACCTCCACCTTTTCATACATCAATGAATTAGGGAGATTTCTGAGCTGCTTTGGAATGTTATCTGGATGTTCTGGATTTAAAAATGCTTTAGCCAGTTTTGCCTTGGCTACAGCTTCTGCATATCTCCCTCAAGGCCTTCTTCTTTACTTTCTATAGAAACCTAAGGCTCTATCTCTATCACTGATATCTCCAACTATGATTATCTAGGAAATAGTAAGGGAAAGACAGTGACAAAAAAGCCTTCGTGAGCAACCGTATATGCCAGGACCTGTTAGGCTTAATATTTGAGAAGTTGACTAATAAATGCAATCAACTTCAAGTTGAAAACATTATTTGAAAGTAATGTTTTAGACTGGCTTAGAACAATGATAACCACTCACTGTGTCTTGCATTACAAAATAATTCATAGAATAAAACAGGATTCAAGGTTTGATCTTATGAAATTAGTAACAATCTGAAATAAGATCATAGTGGAGGCAAATATAATTTTATTAAGTATTTGTTTAGTCTACATTCAACAGTATTAGATGCTGGAATTTGTCATGTATATTACCATTTTGAGTGGTCAATGTTGTAGTACATGAATATGAACTGTAACATATTCATTCTTCCTAGTTCTTTTCATGGTGTTAATTTACTTAGAAATTGCAAATCTGTTTGCTTATAAATCCTGTTATAATTCAGGTGATCAGTGATTTTAAAAAACAGACATGTTAAATTGACTGTAAAATAAAAACTAGCAGTGAATGACAGTGAAATAAATGGCTTAGTACTTCACATCTAATTAGCATTGTCATTTTTCTATGACTGAAATTGGGTTGTGTGATACTTTCTTACACTTGCTTTCTTCCTATTACTTCAAAATTGCTTAATATTTGGTATAGATATTTTAACCTTGAATTTACTATTAATTGTAGAAGATTTAAAATACTTTTTCATAAACAAACTTCATCAACTTTCCTTCTTATCTCAACCCCCTTTCCTTCTTATCTCTATCCTCTTTTTCTGTTTTCCTTTCTACAATTATTCATCCCAATAGATTTCTTTTAATGCATGGCATATTTTTGAATGGCATTCAAGTTCAGAGAAATGGAATGAACATATTCATTCTGAACAAATTCGTCCATTTCTTCAGCTATGTTTGCCTATTAAAAAACAACAAACCAACAAAACAAGACTAATGGATTCTTCAAATTTTCCCCTCAGTATTTCAAATAATGGCTGAACTAAAGGGATAAGAGCTAATTATATATAATAAACCAAAATGGAATCTTATTGTGAAGATTTGGTTTGATTTGATTTGGAATCTGCCCAACTCCAAAATGACTCTGGTCAGCTTATAATTTAAAACAGAAAAACAATACAAAGGGACTGGAGAATATCCCATATAACAAAACAAAATAAGACTTCGTACGCTGCCTGGAGATCTTGAAAAACAAACTCCAAAACATTATTAGGATGGAAGTTAGTTGGAGTTCTGTGCAGAATATAATTTCAGAAGGCAGGTGGTAAGATAGAGAATGCATGCTTCCTAAATCCTAATAAATAGCTTTGAATGGATCTTAAGTGCATCAGTTCTGACTGATCATACTGGGTGGACAGAAACCATTTGTCCCTGGCATCAGTCTTCCGCAGCAAGGTTTCATATCTAGTTATCTGTGCAACAGTGCCTCTGGTTGCCAGCAAAGTGTCCTGCATATCAATAGTTACATTACACCTTCCTCCTGAGCTCACAATGATATCAGATCTGAAATCCAGATGGACACATTTAGAGGGCGGCGGGGAAACTCCACCAATCAATGTGGGCCCTATTGTTGATAGAGGATGAGGAAAAAATTATTATAGGTAGAGCTGGTGTAACGAGCAGCAGCCAGAGACCAGAGCTTAAAACACCTGATAATATACCTCAGGATAACGATGTAGTAATGATTGGTCTTCTGTGCCCTAACCCTCTTTCCTGAGAATTGCCTGCCTCCTGCTATATCTCCCTCTGCTCCTTACTACTATGATCATCTTTCTTAAAAATCTTTTTAACTCTTCTTTGATCTACAACTTCAGTACCAAAAAGGATTAAAAAACTGCAGATAACGCTAAAGAAAAATCAGTTGTATGGGCCTCTTGTCTCTAATAAGTTTTAAAATACTCTCTTTACAAAATATTCCTTTCGTTTGTTTCCAACACTTTCTAAGAAGCTGCTAAGGTAGCCTTGTTCCATCACACGTTGGAAGATTCTTAAGTAGTGACTCAGGAAGTTTTAGCAATACTTTTCCTTGATGAATAGTGTCTTGAATGTGTTGTGAACAATAAATTAGTGCTACTGTCTCCTTCATTTAATTATGAGCAGTTTCCAGATCTCTTACAATCTGTACATTTGGTACCACTACTAATTGGTATTAGTTTGCAAGATAGCCTTATGCTCCTGTTGCCAAATATCCCGTTAGTGAATAATATTATATCTAAATCCAAATATTACACTACAGTAGGTAGTCTGGATTTTACAAAGTAATTTTCTTCCATCCTGATTCTATTAAAGGGCAATTAAAAGGTCATACTGGTGAAATCCAGGGACTAGATATATGCTATATGGAAATTATTTGGGCTATTATGATATTTTTCATGTTTTTCAAAAATTGTATATTTCTTAACAATAATAGCAGTAGCACTTAGATTTATATACTGCTTCACAGTGCTTTATAGCCCTCTCTAAGCAGTTTACAAAGTCAGCATATTGCCCCCAACAATCTGGGTCCTCATTTTACCAACCTCGGAAGGATGGAAGGCTGAATCAACCTTGAACCGGTGAGACTCGAACTGCCAAAATGCAGTCAGCCAGCAGTCAGCAGAAGT
Organism: Pituophis catenifer annectens; assembly: GCF_029215685.1. Taxonomy (NCBI): domain Eukaryota; kingdom Metazoa; phylum Chordata; class Lepidosauria; order Squamata; family Colubridae; genus Pituophis; species Pituophis catenifer. The sequence continues at coordinate 227,634,483 of NW_027256882.1, read as the reverse complement.
AGTTTGCAGTACTACATTCTAACCACTGTGTCATAATTTTAAAACAGTTAACACAATTTCCTTACAAAAATCTTCATTTGAAATCTATTAGATAGGAATTGATATATATATATACTCTATATATCTTTACCTCCATCCATCCATCCATCCATCCATACCACACACATACACTAATATACATACATATTATATATACATACAGATACTACTTTACAATATATTATCTACATTATAAAACATAATCAAAAACAGAAATTAAAATTTAAAATGGTGAGATAAAGAATGACATAAATATGAATAAATATTATAATATTTTCTTCCTCCATCTTAGGTTATTGTCTTAATTTCACATCATTTATAGTGGGTATATTTAACTTTAGAGATTTCTGGCCTAGAATACTGCGTACAGCTCAACTCAATTCTCTCTCCCTGTGTTAATTTGAATCTAGTATTTCGTAAACTTTTTTCTCTCAGGACCCATTCCTATTTTTAAAAATCATAGAGGACCCTGCAAGAGATTTCATTTCAATGGATTATATTTATTGATATATACTGTGTTAAAAATTGCAATTGGCATACTGATTGCTACTACTTCTCATGATTATTTGATAGGATTTTAATAATTATTTTTCAATATGAACTGACAATAGGACTGAGTCTGTTAAAGCTGTGAGGACACGCCTACCCCAATGGTCTCCAGCTTTTGCCTCAGTCCTAGCTAAAGACAGACGTGCTTTTAACTAGGGCAACCTATTCCCGGATACCATTCCACTTCTTGGACAGCTATACCTCCAACGTGTCAGCTCCTTTGAATTTGACAGCTGTACCACCAATTGATTCCAGCATGAAGAGCTTTTAGCTCAAGCCCACTGACTGCTCTGCAGCAGTCAGATCACCAAGAGGTGTTCCTGACAAGGCGGCCAGTCGAGCATTGCTCGCAGAGCTGGCCGGGGCAGTCACGGAGCAGACAGCGCTCCTGCACTTCGCAGCGGCAAGAGCTTACAGAGGGCGGCTGATGGACTGGTAAGCCTTGGACTGTCGTTTGACAGCAACCCCCCCCCCCGGACAGAGTCCCGAGGATAAGAGTCCCTGCCTGATTGTCGGGCATATTCTTTGCTGTTGCCTGCCGCTGTTTCCTTCACAGCAGAGTCCTTGCGGCGTGTCTGCATGGCGGGAAATTCAAAATGGAAGCCGCAGCTGCCGCTTAAGCAGAGAAGCCGCTTTGACAAGCAGAAGCCTGGGCAGGGCTAGGAAAGGCAGAAATGCTGTGGGGGCCTTGGGATCAAGGCCCGCAAGCCTAAAGGCAGTGGGAAAGCTCAAGAGCTCCAAGACCTTGGCTTGCACCTCCAAGGCTGCAGAGTGAGAGGCTACCAGGCGCCAGAAAGCCATTGAGAAGAGAGGTAGCCAAAGCTTTAAAGGCTGCTGACCACAGGAGAGAGCCTCAAGCCTGCAGTCAGGCCGTTTCCCACCAAAATGCAGGGCAACCGTTGGGACAGCCTGAGGCCTGTGACAGCCAACCTCCACAGGCTCTATCCCCAGATGGCCCTAGAGAGTAACATTTGCAGGCTGATTGCAATTTGCCCAGCAACAGTGAGTCAAAAATTGGCTCATGTCCAGACCCTTTCTCTGCCTTATCTGCCTGGCAACAACCTTCAAGGCACAGGGTTTCATCTATTGAGGCAAGCTTTACCCCGACTTCAGCGGGAAACGGCTCAGGGGAGCCTCAGGCATTCCAATTTCCTTCTGGCATGGAAGTCTTGATATCAGAGGCTATAAAGCAAGGAATAACAACCATCTTACAGCAAAGCCAGAGAGCTGCTTCTGTCAGATCTGAACATTCCTTGCCTTTGGATCTCCCTCTAGGGCCCCAAGCTTTGGGGGAATTCTTACTATTGCAAGAGCCATATTCCCCTGCTTCCTCCAATCAACCTTCTGAGGAAGAGATGCCCAGGGAGTTAGACCGGCCTTTGCTGGCCTTTTCTGGCCAGCCTTGTTCAAATCTTTACTGTACAAGGCCAGAAAAAGGGCTCACCTAGATGGCCATTTGCCGTCTCAGGAGCCACCACCAAGCATATCGGCGCCTGTGGGCTCATTGTTTTTGGAACTGACAGCAGAGGCCAAGGTGGTACCTTTGCCCAGATTATTTTTAGATGTGATGCAGAGGCAGTGGGCCTCTCCTGGGGCGGGAGCAAATCCCAGCACCCTGGACAAACAGTTCTACAACATGGGCCCAGATTTGTCCAAAGCACTGCAGGTGCCTGTGGTGGATGCCTCGGTGGCAGTGTTGGCCGTGCCATCTATAATGGCTGATTCACCTGAGGATAGTCTCCAGCCCAAGGACAGACAGGCAGAACAGTCCCTCAGGAAGGCCCACCAAGCCGCTGCTTGGGCTATGAAAGCATCCACAGCGGCTTCCTTTTTTAATAGGGCGTCCTTAATTTGATTGTGACAACTGCAGGACAGACATCCACTGGCAGATGTACGGTCTCATCAAGACATAAATAAGCCACGTTTCATGTCTAAGGCCATCGCTCTACAGTGGCTTTCAGGCAACTCCTGTGGCAGGCGGATGCCAAACGTAAGTGGAGATTGGCCTCCGCCACATTCTCGGGGAAGTGGTTATTTGGAGATTCCTTGGATCCGATACTGGTTGAATTGTGGGACAAACTTAAGGTCCTCCCTTCCCCTTCCCGGCGGGCAATTTCCTCCCACAGCCTTATTTCCGCCACCAGTCCTTTATACGGCCGGATAGGTTTGGGCAGCAGAGACCACAGTGCCCCTTTGGACAAAGGCAGGACCAGCAGCAGGACAGGGCAGGAAGGTATAAGCAGTTCCCTCCTAAACAGCCCTTTTGAGGGGGAGGGAGCCTTTCTTTCAGGTGCCAGAAATAATTTCTTCACTGACTCTCCTATTGGAGGATGCCTGGCCATGTTTGCCAGACAATGGGAGAGCACTACTACAGATGCATGGGTTCCGGAGACGGTCCAGTCAGGAATTCCCTCCTTGGAATTCCTCTCCACACCCCCAAGGTTTTTCATTCCCTGCCCCGTTTCGGGGAACAGGGTCAAACGGGGACTCATGGAAACTGCTATTCAACATTTGTTGGAGATCCAGGTGATCCAGGCGGTTCCTGAAGACCAACAGGGGATGGGATTCTATTCCATCCTGTTTGTAATTTCAAAATCCTCAGGGGGGGGCGGGTACAGGGCAATTCTGGACCTGAAACTGCTGAACTGCCTTGTCATCTACAAATGGTTCAAAATGCATTTGCTTCAATCCATCTTGAACAGCATCAGAGAGGGTGACTTCCTCAACTCTATTGACCTCACAGAGGCCAGGAAGTTGCCCTCTCTGCTGATGCACAGAGGCTTTTCTTCATGTCCCGATATTTCCAGGCCATAGGCAATACCTAAGATTTTTTTATGTGGGCCGTCACTGCTGTGATCCACCACTAGCCTGCAGAGCTAGCAGCAGGGTTAGACAGTGAGGAGGCTGGGGAGGACAATGGGCCAGTCCTGGAGTCAGGAAGGCCCAGACGAGGGCCCAGACGGCCCTGGCAGAGATGGGGCCAGGGCCATCTGGGAGTGATGTACGGACTCTGGAGCCTCCAGAGGCGGATAGCAGAGAGGCAGAGGAACAGGAGGAGCCTCTTCCTAGTGCACGCATGCAAAGAGCTACCAGAAGGCAAGAGTAGCTAAAGCAAAAAGGATGACTCGGAAGTAAGGCCAGGAGATGATTGGCCTCTCCCATAAGGCTTAAAAGAGCAGTAAAGGCTCTTGGGCTCTTTGTAGGAAAGCAACATTGCTACATTTGTTTCTTGTCGGCATCTCTTGTTTCTGAACTTCATGGGGCTTTGCCAAGAAAAGCCTTTGGCAGGATGCCAAAGAAGACAAAAGTTTGTGATAAGGCCTAAGGACTTTTTCTGAAGAACTTGTTTTGGAATTAATTTGGACTAAGCTGAGAATGAAGTAATTTTCAGCTGTTCTAATAAAATATGTTTGTTTAGGACTGATTGTATCTGGTAATAACTACTTGGGCCTAGGTCACAACAGTCACTGTCAGTATACAGCAACTGCTATTTGGTCTGTCTTCAGCGCCCAGGGCGTTCACAAAGTTACTTGTGGCCCTGGCCGCACACCTATAGGCTCTCCGCGTAAGGGTGCAGTGCTACCGGGATGATATTCTGATCCAGTCCTCCAAAGCTGAGGCTGCCTTTGGTAGGCAGGTCCTCCAAAGAGTGCATGCGGATGAGGCCAGGCTGTGGCCCATCTATGAGGACAGGACCGCTTTGGTATGTCCCCTTCCTGGATGCTATTTCCACTGCAATGGAGAAGGGGCATTGGTCTTACCTGATATGCTCCTTCTTGTTGAGTGGAGATAGCAACCAGCCCCACCCTGAGGCCAGGCTGGCCCTCAGTCCATTGGGGAAAGATCTTCTGATCATGGCATGTCGGGTCTGTCTCTTATGCCTTCGCCAAAAGCTGGAGACCATTGGGATAGGCGTGTCCTCACAGCTTTCACAGACTCAGTCTTATTGGCTAGCAGACAAGGACAACCCATTCCTGGATACTATCTCCACTCAACGAGAAGGAGCGTATCAGATAAGACCAACACCCCTTCTCTCAATTTTGTACTTTTCCCATCAGAGAGTTGTGTTGTTCTTTCAACAATAAAAAAAAATTCTTCCTTTCCTTAGAAGAGCCTTTCAGTGCTTTATTCCAATCTTGACAGAATTTTATCTTGTATCTCCGTGTTACCTTTTTCTGTTGACATATGTCTGGTGATTCACATCATAATTGTGATACAATCAAAATGTGTTGAGGGCCCCATCTGTTTTCTCAGGCCTTTTAAATATGATTAGATAGCTATATTCCTTCACTTTCCTGGGCCATTGGTTGCTGTCCTTTCTTAAATTGCTTACACATTTGCATGTAAAAATAGTTTTATAAGAGCAGCATCAGTGTAAGAGATGAATGTAATGAGACGTGAAGAGAATTAAAATAATGGCAATTTAAATGTTTAAATGTAAGTTGGTAGGTAAAAAGAGATCAAGGAACTGTTATCAAAATACATTTCTGTTGAGGCTAAAGAATGTGGGATTGTTAATAGGAAAGATGATGTTTGTCATGCTTGGTTAATCATGCTAAATATACAAGGGACAAAAGAACAGCAATATCTTAAGTGGAATAATGTTCTTGAGGGAATCATGATGAATGATTTGCTGAACAGATAACTGAATGAATATACGCCTTTCTGATTTTAAAGTGTATACATGATATAAATAGTTTGCCAATATAAATAATTGGCACTTGAGATTTCCCTGTTTTGTTACACATCTGTTAAATTGGGGTGTGTGATGCTTTGCAGAGGTAATTAAAATTAAATGAGATTTCATTGAATCATTCCAAATCAGATTGTTGAATAAGGTGTCTTTCAATCTCTTTGAAGGGATTCAAGGGCAATCTGGATATTTGATGCCTTTGAAGAGTCTCGGACAATGTTTCAGCTTTCCTTTATACATGTGGGCAAAGTGAAAGATTACATGATCTGATGAAATTAGGGAAATAATGAAATATATCATCTTTGTTGACCCTACCTACATAATAGGTGTTTGTAAAGAAAATAAATGAGAGAGACAATTAATTGTAGTGGTTAAGGCATCAGGCTAGAAACTGGGACACCATGAATTCTAGACCTGCCTTTGGCAGTAACCTTGGGCCAGTTACTTTATCTCAACCCTAGGAAGGAGGCAATGGCAAATCACTTCTGAAAAACCATGCCAAGAAAACTGCAGGGACTTGTCCAATCAGTCTCCAAAATCAGATATGATCGAATGGAGATGAAAGAAAAAATACTATCTTCTTTACTAAACCTCCCAGTGACCTAGTCGACCCATTTATAAAAAAGGTAATTGGATTCTGCAACTAGTTACTGATCATCAGGCTCCTGAAAAGTACCTTACTGTTAAGTTTCTGAAATTAGAAGGTCTAAGAGAACATATGGATCGAGGAACAAATTGATTGAGAATTTGACCTCCTTTGACCATGCTTTAATTCTAAAAAATGACGCAGAAAGATTCTACAAACCAACTGATTTCACTTTTTACAGTTTTCATGGATTTTGGAGCAGCTTTCAATCTGATTTCTTTTTTCACCCAAAAGTTTTGTAATTTGCACCCATTTGGTGCAAATTACAAAACTTCTTAGACAGAAGGTGCTATCACTGACCTTTAACTGTATAATAATATTACCATGAAAATTAAATGCAATACCTAAGGAAGCTATGCAAATGACAAACTATATGCTATTAACCAAGAAGTAAGACAAGGCTGTATTCTTGTGCTATTGTTGTTGAACTTGTATATTAATGCACTTTTTGCTATGATGAACAATCTTTTTCCTCAACCACCAAAACAGGTAGAAAAACATATTTCAGTCCTATTATAATCAGATGATACAAAATCCCAGACTCTGATTGGCTGAAGAAGTGCACTGTGAACATTGGCCAATTATTAATTTCTGAAGCTCTGGAAATCAGTTACAAGACCTTGTGAATCTTCTTTGTTCATGGTGCCCTTCAATCAGTTGTGGATTCTGATGTTTTCAGATTATTAATTTGTGTAGAAAGCCTATAGATAAAGTGGATTCTTCACCGTGAAAACGTACATAATACAAAAGGAGGACAAGTCTAATGTCTTGAAATTTACAGGATTCATTCTTGTCTCCTCTGGAGGACAATGGCTCTAGCCTCTCTAATTCTTCTTTTTTTAGGTACTTTACATAACTCCTGCATATCTGCTTGCCTACAACAGCATTTTTTTCTATCATGGTGTTCGCAATAAATATAAATTACACCTTCCCCCTTCCACAGGTAACTTATTTCAGGGATATACATTTTGAATAAGTACCACACATAACTAAGAAAGGACAAGAGATTTGAATTTGTGTATGAAAATATTCAGCTAAATTCGTTAGATGCTAAAATTGAAATAGATTTAGAAGAGTTGTGCCATGCTTGGGGAGAGGGCATGGCTCTACATTTTAAAAGTTCCTCTCCTCATTGTAACTATGCTGTATTTCTGGCCATTTTAGGGGATTAATAAGCTATTGGAAGGCATAATAGAAGAGAAGGCATGGATGAAAATCATTTTCAAAGTTCATAATTTGCAGGCCTCAAATGTATATAGTGCTCAAAAACAGTTCCCAAGGTAGTAGATTTGGAAAGTTCTTATTTTGTGTTGAATATGATCTTTTTGATCTATTTTGAATATGATCTGATATATTGAAAAGTGTAAAATATCAAGATAGTATATTAAATGGAGTTATGTTCATGGGGGGAAAGCAATCTTAAATGCTACAGTATATACATTACTTGATACAGTAATATCAAATTATAGTGATTTTATTTTCATCAACGCTCAAAAGCCTGGTCTTTAAAGGAAAGAGTTCTAAATCACACCCTTTTGATTTAATTTAATTCTTAATTTGCAGGCAGTAAAACATTATCTAATAATATTTTTTTTCAAAATTAGAGACAGGCTGAATAACAACTCTTACTGTGTACAGGTGATCCTTGAGATATGACTGTAATGGAGCCTGTCCATTACGGTCACCTGTTGTGGCAGATGTTAGGTAAAATGTGACGTTAGGTAATATTAATCACCACCCATCCCTTGTCTCATTTATTTATTTATTTATTTATTTATTTATTTATTTATTTATTTATTTATTTATTAAATTTTTATACTGCCCGCTCTCCCGAGGGCGGTGAACAGCCAAAATTAAAAAACATACAATATAAACATTAAAATACTATAAAAACAAAATTAAATTTATATTGGCTTCCCCCAATTTAAAACCCCTTACCCATAAAATTCAGCAATTAAAAGATTTTTAACCCAGCCCGGCTTGCTGAAATAAAAAAGTCTTCAGAGCCCGGCAGAAGGTCCGGAGGTCCAGGATCAGTCGTATCCCTGGGGGTAGCTCATTCCAGAGGGTGGGTGCCCCCACAGAGAAGGCTCTTCCCCAGGGGGGGTCGCCAGCCAACATTGACCGATGGCACCCTGAGGAGGCCCTCTCTGTGGGAGCGTATTGGCCGGTGGGAGGTTATCGGTGGCAGAAGGTGGTCTCGTAAATAACCGGGCCCTAAGCCATGGAGCGCTTTGAAGATGAGAACCAATACCTTGAAGCACACCCGAAAGATCACTGGAAGCCAATGCAGCTCGCGCAGGAGAGGTGTCACGTGGGAGCGCCATGTCGCCCCCATAAGTACCCGCGTGGCTGCATTCTGCACCAGTTGGAGCCTCCGAGTGCTCCTCAAGGGGAGCCCCATGTAGAGAGTGTTACAGTGGTCCAGGCGGGAAGTGACGAGGGCATGAGTGACCGTGCATAAGGAGTCCCGATCTAGAAAGGGGCGCAACTGGCGTATCAGGCGAACCTGATAGAAAGCCCCCCTGGCCACGGCCATCATATGCTCTTCTAAAGACAGCCGTGCATCCAGGAGGACACCCAAGTTACGCGCTCTCTCCGTGGGGGCCAATGTCTCGCCCCCAATAGTCAGCGATGGCACCAGCTGACTATATTGGGATGCCGGCAACCACAGCCACTCAATCTTGGAGGGGTTGAGTCGGAGCCTGTTCCTCCCCATCCAGACCCTCACGGCCTCAAGGCACCGGGACATCACTTCAAGGGCATCGTTGGGGTGGTCTGGGGTAGAGATGTACAGCTGGTTGTCATCAGCGTACAGATGGCACTGCACCCCAAAACCACGAATGATCTCGCCCAGCGGCTTCACATAAATGTTGAACAGGAGAGGCGAGAGGACCGACCCTTGTGGCACCCCACAAACCAGGTGCCTTGAGGTCGACCTCTGCCTCCCCAGCCAACACGGACTGCGACCGGTCAGAGAGATAGGAGGAGAACCACCATAAGACAGTGCCTCCCACTCCCAACCCCTCTAACCGGCGCAGCATGATACCATGGTCGATGGTATCAAAAGCCGCTGAGAGGTCTAATAGGACCAGAACAGAGGAGCAACCCCTGTCCCGAGCCCTCCAGAGATCATCGACCAACGCGACCAATGCCGTTTCCGTGCTGTACCCGGGCCTGAAGCCGGACTGGAACGGATCTAGATAGACGGTTTCATCCAGGTACTGCGGAAGCTGTCGCGCCACCACACTCTCAACAACCTTTGCCAGAAAGCGAAGGTTGGAAACTGGACGATAGTTTGCCAAAACAGCTGGAAACATAAAATGAACCTGCAGATCATTAAGTGCAACATGGGGTGCCTCCTGGATGGGGGAGGCCATTGGAGGCCTAGTAGAGGTGCAGGCTTGCCTGCCATGGCTCTCCCAAGACTTCCCCCACTTCCAAGATACCAATGCTCCATTTCCCACGCCCTGGGTCCCAACAGGCCTTTTCCCACTCCCACCAGGTCCTCCCAGAGCTTAGACCTAATTCCCACACCCTTCTCCTTATTTACTTTTGAAGAACGCCAAGGCCTTTTATGGTGCTGGAATGATTTTCTTCTTTGTGTGGCTACAGTTCTGAAAGTGGCTGCCATTTTGTTCCACTCACAAATGGAAAAATAGAAAAAATGGCAGCTGCATTAAGGTCACTTTGCATAGTGCAGGAAAACTGCTTTGTTTTGCTGCCTTACCAAGGTCTGCACAATACTACAGAAAGTTTCTGACCATTCAAAAGCTTCTACAGCACTGTGCAGATCTTTCTAAGGCAGCAAAATCAAGCAGTTTCTCTGACATCTGCCATTTTGTCCAACCCACACTTGGGTGGGACAAAAAGGCAGTTAGTTGCATTTGTATCATTGCCATGCGGCCTGGATATACATGCCTGCCTTCCATAACATGAGGTCCAGAGAGCTTCAGAAAGTACTAGTGAGGCATGATGGACATGTGGGGGACAGGCTCAAGCGTTGCAGGATTTCAGTGGGGTGGAATGGGGAAGAGGTGAGGCAACACTGCAGCGACCCTTGGTGGGACATAAGGGTGTATGGCCACAAGCCCATTGCAGCCATCATAACTTTGATAAATATACATATATGAAGCTTTTGGTGGAGACTGTTGTAATTTTGAACGTTTATTAAATGGTCTGTTGTACTTTGAGGATTACCTGTAACAGGGTATATACAAAGCTGAAAATGCATTGTAGCTTGATAAACCATAATATGTTGGCTGCATTCCAACTGAACTGCAATCTGGAACATTTTTGTTGTTGAGGAAAGAAAATTGCCAGCAATCTCTAAGTTTAACTCTAAAATTAGGAAGCAGGTAGGGTTACATTAAAAAAATGTATTGGAAAGCTACCATCATGTTATAAGTTGTATATAAGCATTATTTGAGTTATTTTAATACAGGAGAAATGCTTTCATGTGGTAGTTTAAACTACTTGACAATTAAGATGGAAGACTTTGCAATGAAATGCAATTCAATTAATTGCTTGCCAAATGAGGCTAAGAAAACAGAATGGCTCATGCTTCTCACTTCAAAATGTTTAATAAAAGGATGAAAAAACACTTTTAAGTAGCATCTTGCACTGATTTTTTAATGAAATCTTAAAAACCCACAGACTACTTTGATCATGCATACCCTTATTGTGTAGGAAATTAGACCTAACCAAAATACTCACTGCAAAATGTTATGCGTGAACTGGAGTTCCTTAAGTTGCTATAGTACCTTCAGCTTGAAGAATCTGCTACAGGGAGTCCTCATTTAGCGACTACAGTTGGAACCAGCAACTCAGTTGCTAAATGAAATGGTTGAGGAGTGAAACTGCATCTATGATAATGATCTTACTTCAAGTTTTCCTTTGCTTTACAAAGCTGCAAAGGTAATAAATGCAAGGATTGGTCACATTTCTTTTTCATTTATTTATTAGTTTGATTTATATGCCGCCCTTCTCCGGAGACTCAGGGCGGCTTACAATGCTTTTAAGCAATAGCCTTCATACTTTTGTATATACCTGGTTAGTAGGGCTTTTTGGCCCCCCCAAGCGGTGTTCTATTTTATACAAAGTCAGCTTATTGCCCCCACAAACTGGGTCCTCATTTTACCTACCTTGGAAGGATAGAAGGCTGAGTCAACCTTGAGCCTGGTGAGAATTGAACTTGCAGTAATTGCAGGCAGCTGGCAGCTAAATACTACTTTAACAGTAGTTTAGTCCACTGCAACACCAGGCTCTTCATCACTATTGTAACTGAACACTAAACAAATGCTGCCTGCATTCCTGTTATTTTCAAAAAAGCTGCTAGATTTTGGGCAGTTCATTCAGGAATAGATCAGAATTATCTTCTGAAAAAGCTATTCTGTGATATTTTAAGGTATATCTTTTATGGATAGCTTATACATTGATTTTCAGTACTTTTGCTTGATGGATATGAAAAAAGATATGCTTTGTAAAATGTCACTGGGCCCCTACTATTTGTGATATTTTTACCATATTGTATATTTGCTTATTTTATACAAATAAAATATTTATTTATTTAACAAATTTATATGGCTGCTCAACTCATACCCAGTGACCCTTTGGTGGTTTACAACATTAAAACCCACAACATATAACCTTATCTCTTTGCCCCCTGTGACAGCAGCAAACATACTCACACCAGTTGATAGCTCTGTATCTGATGTGGACAGAATAACCTCTTTAGGGCTTCTAGAAAAGTGACAAAAAGTGACATTCCTCTCTGAAGGAATGATATTCCATAGTGAGGGAACCACAACCCAGAAGACCCTTTTTCTCAAAGGAACCCGTAACATGCCCTGCCTTCTCATCCTCTTGGACTATGTAAATGTGACTGGGAGAAACCAGTCCTTTAAATAACCTGTTCCCAAGCCATGTAGAGTTTTAAAGGTGATAACCAGCACATTGAATTGCATCCAGAAACAAATCAGCAACCAATGTAGTTCCCACAAAAGAGATAACACATGCATAAATCTTGGTTTGCGCAAAACTTTGCAGGCCTTTGTATTTTGAACCAATTGAAGCTTCTGGATACTTTTCAAGATTAGCCCCATGTGGAGAGCATTACAATAATCCAAACAGGACATAAGCAGTGTGTACGTGACTGTGAGAAGGCCACACTTGTCCTTGAATGGATGTAAATTTGGAAGATCTTCATTTGAAGATCTTCCAAAGAATTTCACATAATCTCTTTGATCCATCTTATTCCCTTTCTGTATATACCAAAGTTTAGGCCAAACAGTCATGACCCATGTTTGTTGATTTTTGTTGTAATTCTGTTACTAAAAATGTTTCAGTATAGTCTTCCCATCCTCTTAATTTCAATGCCTTTGCTGGATCCTGTCTATGATTACTGTTGAATATTCTTAACTTAGCTATAAATTTTCCTGCAATTCTTCTGAACTTCCTGAAAAGATCTCTCATTTTCTTTTCTAATATAGATTTCCAATCATTATTGCTGATATCTTCCCTTGTCTTTCTTGCTTTATGTTGAAATAATGTGTTTCTGTCATTGTTATGTCCTTCTAATTGCCTATGTCTTTAACCCGCTGTCTTGCATTGACTTTCATGACATATTCTTGAAAGCCACTTGGATCTTTTTACTTTTTGAAATTCCAGGAAAAATATCAAGTCTTTAATTTCTTTCCATAACTACCTGATTACCTTTTCATAAATTGACTTAAATTGATCTTGTATACTAACTGCATGTTTTCCAAATTATATGTTAAAAGCAAATCTTCTCTCCCTGTGTGTTGGGAGAAATATCCATCTGGTTCAGTTCCAAGCCAGGAGAAAGACACTGGAAACATGGAGGTTGATTGGATCATTTAATGATGAAGCAAAACCACCAAGCACATGTGATTCTGGATAGCTGATCACATGGAGTTAAGAGTGAGGGGGTTTTATACCTTCTCTTGGGCTTTGCACTTGAATTTCCTGTCCCTGTGCAAGAATTTGTATTCTATTGGCTGTTGTCAAACTCCCATGGAATCATGTGGGGTCATGTTTGTCTGAGCCAAGTTTGGTTGAAGTGTGCTGGATGATGCAATGTCCTTAGGAGATTGTGCAATGTAGTGAACTCTGCTGCTAGATAATCCTATTATGTCCTGGAGGGTCATGTCTTAATTCCATCACCCTGGAGCTGAAGGTCTTTTGTTTTGTATAAATGTTGGCCCAGTCTTTAATGGGCACAAAATATCTGCTGGGGGGAGGGAGCTGGGGCTTGGAGTTTCTGTCTCCCTTAAGATTTTTATTTCTCTTTTAGGAGAAATATTTTATCCTGCCTTTTTATATAATAATTAATATTATTTTATAATATTAATTAGCATGTTAAAAATGAGGATATATCTAGCAAATAAGCAGCCAGTGCACAAGAGAAAAAAGAATTTGACTATTAATTTTAAAATTTAATCTGCCTTGATATTTGCAACCTTGGCTACTAAATACATTTTTCTCTTGATTACTGATAAGTAATTTTCAGGCTACAAAATAATGTATCGGGGAGCAGGAAATAGATTATAAGAATGTACATGTCATTAAAAACAGTTTCACGAAGCTAACAAAAAGAAGTAAACACATTCACAGTCTACAGAGCTATAGTCACTCTCCAGTCTTCCAAGCCATAGCATGAAGAATTAGGATTTTTTTTCCTAATGAAATTAAACAATTCATAGTGGAGTAGAATATAGTTACTGAATAAATGCTTTATGTTATTTATATCTGTCTCATATTTATCATAGGAAGCTAAACTTGAACAGGATTTGTAATGTTGCTGGCATGGTTATAATTATTAGCATGGTAGGATTTATTCCTTGGGGCATGACATCCCTGCAGGCAGATGATAGCATTTTTTTCTACCTATCTTATGTCAACACCTGTTGAGGTTTAATCAAGCAAACAATTTGTGTTACCTTGGCATTGTATATTATATAGATTCAAGGAACATGCCTCTTAAGATATGTGGGGTCAAAATGATTAATAGATAGTAAGGAGGTTCTTTTTTTCTCTGTGATGAATAATAAAAAGAGAGGAGCAGAGAAGCCAGCCTTATTTAAATTGAGTATAGATATCAAAGGTAGATTTAGCAAAACTGTAATAAAAGTGTTAATAAAGGAGAACATTTGTAGCTCAGGCTTGATATGAGCTTGCTTGTTTTCTTGCAGACATTTCATTACTCAAACTAGGTAACATTATCAGTGCTAGTAAGAAGTGCAGTTTGCTGTCAGTGTAATAAACATGTTCTGGAAGATACCTTCTTGCCTTATGTATCTTCCTTGGAAGGTACCATTATAATTTTACTTAGATCTAACTGGAAAAATGTAATGATAAAATAATTACCAACATCAATCAAAATTGATGTTGTGGAAATTGATTATAGAAATAAAGAATTTACCTAAAATTGCTTTGGTGTAGATCCCTTAAGAGCTTACCAGAGTCAGAGAAATTATAAGACAATTTTTAATATTAGTGGGTGTGATTCACAAGCTTCTGTTATCTGCACATTTTGTATAATAGAAAACAATGAATCATATAGTTTTAATTTCATATCCCATGAAAGTAATTCCCATAGATTAGTGGCACACTCTGCTTTTTTATATCAAAGTAGTGATATTGGGTGGAAAGTTAAACCATTGATGATCTCATCATAATAAATTTATAACTCTGCCCTACATTTACTGTTGCTTCTTCAGTTTTATAATTCCTAGTCACTGCTCCTCCCTCTCTTTGGTGTATTTCTCTTCTCCAGTGTGCTGAGGTAGAGAATCCAGGAATAGGTGTTGACTCTGCTTCTCTGCCTTGAAACTGATCTTGTCATCTTGTTGTAATGCCTCCCTTGCCTAGTGACCTCCCAGTTTTGGCTCAGTCTTCAGCCAGTTGAGACATAGAGAAGAAACTGCTTCACCTTTAATTCCTTGATTCTCTTCAACAAACTGTGAGAAAAATAGGGGAAATTCCTTAAAGATTACAAGAAAGCAATCCGGGTGGCTTTCTGGTCCGCTGGTTAGCCGCCACACCAGCTAAATCTGACAGCTGATTTTCCATTCCTGTGCTTTAGTGAAGGGGGGCTTGACTCCAATCCGGCTCAAGCTAATGAGCCGAGGTCCCTGGTACTGTGTCACATCGCAGCGGAGGGGACTCAATCACTGTCCGGATCAGTCTGGTCACACTGACTTCGCCAGATGCAAGTGAGATGCTCTGGATTTGCCAGAGGCAAGCGAAAGTTCCCCCTGAGGACGTAAGATCCCATCAGGACATTAATAAATTGGTGGCTACCGTTGAATTCTCAATCAATGCCACCCTGAATGCGGCAAAGTTTGCCTCTAGATCCATCGCTTCCTCAGTGACAGCCAATCGCCTGCTTGGCTTTGACATTGGCAGGCTGACACCAGGAACAATTGGAAGTTGGCCTCAGCTCCCTTTCAGGGCAGCAAGTTGTTTGGGGAGGCTCTGGACACCATCTTGGTTGGGACCTGCCTTCCCTGTACAGACGAGTTGACCGTTGGCCCTTGCCCTATTTTCGGAGGCAGCCCTTTTGGCCCATGGACACGGGACTCGATTCTAATCATCTCCAGAGGCCTTGCCTTAGCAGGCAGGACAGATAGCTGGACAGGTCTGGATTTCGGAACCGACAACCGTTCCAGGGCAAGCGGCCATTTTGTGGCTTAGGAAGTCACTCCTTTCATTGATCCAGGTGACTGCAAGTCCAATCTGCCCATTGGTGGCCAGCTGGACCTCTTTGCCTATCAATGGGGGGCTACAACAACAGACATTTGGGTCCTCACTACAATGAGGTTCGGCTTCGCACTCAAATAGGAGCCTGAGTGGCGCAGCAGACTAATGCTACTGTTAAAGGTAGTATTTAACTTCCAGCTGCCTGCAATTACTGCAAGTTCAATTCTCACCAGGCTCAAGGTTGACTCAGCCTTCCATCCTTTCTAAGGTAGGTAAAATGAGGTTTGTGGAAGCAATAAGCTGACTTTGTATAAAATATACAAAAGTATGAAGGCTATTGCTTAATGCATTGTAAGCCGCCCTGAGTCTCTGGAGAAGGGCGGCATATAAATAATAAAAAAAAATTCTCTCCACACCCCCGAGATTCTTTATACGTTGTCCCGTGTCAAAGACACAACCAAAAGAGGCCTCATGGAGACAGCTATTCAACATTTGCTGGATATCCAGGCTATTCAACAGGTCCCACAGGACCAATAGGGGCAGCGATTTTATTCCATCTTGTTCATGGTCCCAAAGAGCTCGGGGTGGTGGTGGAGAGCAATTGTAGATCTGAAGAGATTGAACAAGTACCTCACCTACAAGCGATTCAAGATGCAGCCCCTCCAGTCAATACTGGAGAGCATACGGGAGGGCGACTTCCTCACATCTATAGATCTTACAGAAGCATACCTCCACGTGCCCATCTTGCCAGACCACCAGAGGTTCCTCAGGTTCCACTATGTGGGCTAGCATTTCCAATACAGGGCCCTGCCATTCGACCTGCCGTCGGTGCCCAGGACGTTTACCAAGCTATTGGCAGTTATAGCGGCGCATCTCCGGGTACAACCAATCCGAGTCCAGTGTTACTGGATGATATTCTGAGCCAGTCCTCCTCTGGCCCAGGGCGAAGGAGGACCTACAGACAATGATTCAGGTACTCCAGGACCACAGCTTTTTGATCAACATCAGAAAAAGCCATCTCTCTCCGACCAACCAATTACTCCACCTGGGAGCAATCATAGACATGACATTGTGCAGGGTCTCCCTTTCCCTAGAGAGACAAACCAGCTTGCAGTCCTTACAGAATGAAGGTACAGTATCCCTGGCAGTCCTATTGCAACTCCTGGGCAAGATGGTTTCCTGCATACACATTGTACCATGGGCACATTTACATGCCAGGGCCCTCCAATGATTCCTCCTGTCTTACCAAAGGTCCGGCAGGAGCAACTCACCAGTGAGAGTCCGAATCCTGCAGGAAGTGCTGCAGTCCTTCCAATGGTGGATGTCCCAGGCCATTACCAGAGGATGCCTGTTCAAGGAGCCCGACCGTCTAACCATCATGACAGACGCCAGCCTCTTTGGCTGGGGGGCCCATCTCCAGTCATTGATAGCTCAGGGACAGTGAGCCCAGGCAGACCTGAGCCACAATATCAACTGGCTGTAGCTCAAGGCAGCACATCTGCCTTGAGCTACACCTGGCCCTCAGGAGGTTCCAGGGCACTGTGCCCGGACAGCACGTTCTGGTCTTGATGGACAATGTGGCCACCAAGGCCCATATCAACTGCCAAGGGGGTATCCATTCCAGGTCCCTCATGCAAGAGGCTGAACAACTGGGCCTCTGAGTAGAGAGACACCTTCGGTCCCTCAGGGCAGAACATATTTCCAGATTGACAAATGTGCAGGCGGAGTGGCACCTGCATCCGACATTATTCGAGGAGCTGATGGGTCACTTTGGCCTTCCGGTCATGGACCTGTTCGCTACTCTGGACAATAGACAGCTACCCAAGTTCTTTGCCAGGTTTGCATCACCAGGTGCGGAGGGGTTCAATGCTCTCCACAGTCCATGGCCCCGAGGACTCCTATATGCCTTTCCTCCTCTTCCCCTCATCTCAAGGGTGATTTGGAAGGTGTTGGCGGAGAATCTTCTTCTTGCCCTCACTGGCCCAGAAGGCCATGGTTTGCCAACCTTATCAACCTGTTGGTGGACAGACCATGGAGGAAACCACTGGACAGAATCTACCTTAGTCAGGGGGCCTTGATCCACCCGGACCTTCAATGGCTCTAACTGACCGCCTGGCATTTGAGTGAAGACTTCTGAGCTGGGCAATTACTCCTCCAGGGTGATTTAAACTATACAGGCCTCCAGGAGGCCTTCCACCAACAGGATATACGATGCGACTTGGAAAGGGCTGAGATTGGTCACACTGCACTTCCTAACCTGCAAGGTGGCCTTCCTGGTAGCCATCACATCAGCTATACGGATTTCAGAACTGGCAGCCCTCTATGTCAGGAAGGACCTCTGTATCTTCCACTCTGACAGGGTGGTCCTGTTGTTGGACCCCTCCTTCGTCCCCAAGGTGAATTTCTGGTTCCATAGGGCCCAGGAACTGATTCTGTCTGACTTCTGCCCGGGGACAAAACACATCCTGGAGAAGAGATGGCACACCTTGGATGTTAGGAGGGCCCTCCATATATATATTAAGATGACTTCCTCAGGAAGACAGAGTCCCTGTTCGTTTCCTTCCAGCCCTCTATGCTGGGCAACAGGGTCATCTACTGTGGGACAGTGGATTTGGGCATACATCGCCAAGGCCTACAAACTCTAGGCCCTTCCATTGCCTCAGCGAGTAACAGCCCATTCCACCAGGAGCGTGGCCACGACAGCAGCGTGGGCAACACAGGCCTCTATAGAGGAAGTCTGTCGAGCAGCGACATGGTTCTCTCCATCCCCTTTCATCAGACATTACAAGCTGGATGCCTTCGCTTCGGCTGAAGTGGCATTTGGCAGGTGAGTCCTCCAGAGGGCCCACACTGAACAGGGACTTAGGACCAGGCTGCTTTCCACCTGTATGACAAGCCAGCTTTGGTATGTCCCATTCCTGGATTTTCTACCTCAGCACACTAGAGAAGGGATGTTGGTCCTACCTGATATGCTCCTCAGTGTGCTGAGAGAGAGTCCAGCCCCACCCTGACAAATGTCTGGTCCACAGTCTGGGAGGG
This sequence comes from Pituophis catenifer annectens, assembly GCF_029215685.1. Taxonomy (NCBI): domain Eukaryota; kingdom Metazoa; phylum Chordata; class Lepidosauria; order Squamata; family Colubridae; genus Pituophis; species Pituophis catenifer. The sequence continues at coordinate 227,615,794 of NW_027256882.1, read as the reverse complement.
GCTAATGTTTTCACAGGTCACAAGCCTAGTCACTTGCTATGTCTTTGCCGAAACTGGAAGGTCACCAGGCAAGGGAGGTGTCACCAAAAATATGACATGCTCAGTCTCCAGGCAGAGAAGCAGAGTCAACACCCATTCCTGGGTTCTCTCTCAGCACACCGAGAAGGAACGTATCAGGTAAGACCAACACCACTTCTATAGTGAAGAATGTCTCATAGATAATAACATTCTATCACTATTTATGCTAGTTAAAATATTTGAAATTATTCAAGTAAATGGTTCAGATAAAAATAGTGGGGATCTCTTCTGCATGGTACCCCACAGGTGTTGCATTATTCAAGAAGCATCCGGATTGCAGCTTTGAGGTTTTTCTACATTCAGAACTAATCTGAGAACCTAGAACTTTTAAAAACTTTTAATCGGCTTCTAAGGATTGCAGAGGGCATGCATTACCATCATTGAAGAAGGCAAGCTTGAGATTAAAATGTTTGCCTCCCTTTTTTCTCCTATGTTTTTCTTTAGTAGACCATGTGATTAATTCTACTGGAAGCTTAATATCCATTAATATGTTCTGTGAAGAGATAGAAAGGCAAGCCCTGATCATTGTATTTACTACTACAGATTAGAATTTCAGTTGGGCTTTAAAAAAAACCCATCCTTCTTTATGCTCATTTTGCCATCAACTCAGAGTAGTTTTATATAGGAAACTTCCTGAATTTTAGCATCATTAACAACAAACAAGGTAGGTCGGTAGGCAGATAGGGCTGAAAGAGCATTTAATGTATGCCACAAACCTTTATATATCTGTTTTATTACCAAATTAATAAAGGTAGAAGAATTAAAGTGTTTAAGAACAATAAGATCAATTATGTTTGACTTAGCAGACAATACATCTGGAATTGTGGGTACAAAGATGATCAGTTTGGGCTTTATCTCTTGAATTCTAGAGATTTTTTAAAAACAAAAGTCTACACCAGCTCTTTGCTATGCATGAAATGGAAATACATTTTATTTCAAGCCCAGAACAAATCACTGGGTTTTGGAAGTTTTGCCAAACTGCTTGATTTGACCATATTTGTTTGACCAAATAAAGAATATTTTGATTGTTCTAAGTTTCAGACAGTGGAAACTGGTGGTGGCTGCCAATGTAGGTCTTAGTTCTGCCTTCCTCTATGCCTAAAGAACAACATTGTTGCTGGTCCCAATGTATATATATCCCTCACTATTTTTCCCATTGTTTGAAGAAGTCTGCCTGATTACTAAGTCTGCCTTAGTGAAGTACTATCTTCTCCATTGTGCTGGGGAAGATCAGCCAGGAATGGGTGGAACTCTGCTTCTCTGCTTGGAGACTGAGTCTATTTTTGTTGGCCATGCCTCCCTTGCCTGGGTGTTCCCCAGTTCGACTTGGTCTTCCACGAGTAGAGACTGAGAAACAGGAGGCTCACCCATTCCTGAAATTTTCCACCATGGGACATCTGCAAAACTTGAATTTCTTTACCGAGCAAGGCTCGGCAATCGCAGCGATCTGGGGGGTGACTGGTCTGCTGGTAACCCTCCCTTCCAGCTTACAAATCAGCCGAGATCCCCGCTGATCCTGCGCTTAGCGGAGGGAGCATTGCCTGCTAAAGTGCTGCCTCTGGCAAGAGTCTGTGAACACAGAAGGGGACTCAGTCCCTGCCTAGCGCCGTCTAGGCATACTGATGGCGGCAAACACTGCCTGCACCTCAAAAGCTGCAGCAGGAGCACTCATGATGAGCCAGTCTGCCCGATTTGCAAGGTGGAAAGCAGCTGACATGTTGGCATCATTACTGCCATGGCACGAGCGCTCTTTGTGAGCCAGGCTGCCTGAATTTCAAGTGGAAGCGGCTGCTGTGTTCGATGATATCAGAGCCGTGGCAGGACAGCTCTTCGCAAGCCAGTCTGCCCATTACCACCTGGGAAGCGGCTGACGCATTAGGCGCCATTATAGCCATGGCAGGAGTGCTCTTAACGAGCCAGTCTGCCAGTTCACAACTAGAATGTGGCTGGCGCATTAGGAGCCTCTTGTCCATGCCTTAACGGTGGCTTGTTTGATCCTGGGTGCCGGCGGATAATCTCTAGCTGGTGCCTGAGACCTCCTTGCATGGGGCCACCTGCAGCGGACAGCATCAAAGGTTCCAGGACTCAGTTTCGGACTGACGCACCTGGCTTATCAGTTTTGACCTCTCTACACAGGCATTGTAGTCCACCTGTCGGCTCTTATCCCAGGTCCCAGGAATGGTCTCGGTTTCCCAAACCCTCTGCGGGATGCAACCCGTTAGGTTCTCAGGTAAGGAGGCCAGGGCGAGTACATCGTTCAGTCAGGCTGGCAATCCCGGGCCATGGTGTGCCACTGCACCAGCACCTACGGACCAGAGAGCTAGATCCTGTAGCCAAGAATTACAGTCACCTACGACGGCCTCACCATAGGTAGGCCAGGGGGGGGCACAGTATATCATTCAATTCCCCAAGGATGGCAACTGACTTACCTGGCAAGTATCTGCTGCTACTGGCCCAACCCAGTACACAGGATTGGGCTGACCACCTGGTGCTCCTGTCGAGTCCCGGGTGGGGATAATTCTCCCCCAGAATGATTCAGGTTATTTCGGCCTCAGGCAGGCCATTCTACTGGCAGTCAGGGCGAGCTGCCCAATTGTGGCTAGTTTGGATATCTGGCCTTGGAGTTCCCTTCCCAGCGGCCGACGGGCGCAGGTGCCTATGGACACCTGGACCACACAGTTTCCCATGGCACTCAAGCTACATAGCAGGACCCGGGAGAGCTCAGGAAGGCAGGTGCCCTTTGATATGGCCAGATGGCAGCCATAGGCAACGTCGGGACTGGCTGATAGGGGTTCTGGTTGGCTTCCTCACTCTTCTGGGTGTATTCCAGGAGCCACTGCACCCGTAGCTCTTTTTGTCACTTCTGGGTTGAGGTTTTTTTTGGCACTTGGGCCTAACAGGGTCCTCTCCCCCTTGGGGGGAACGGTATTCTTCCTTTTTCCTTGATTCTAGGTCTCCGACGGCGCCATGGTTACATATCACCTCAGGGTGGTTGGGTCAGCTGGGAAGTGTCTCACTGGCTTCCTTATGGCCTGGCATCTTGGCGGTTCCGTCCACAGTGCGGCCGCACTTGTGGCACATGAAGCAAGGTATTCAATTGGAGAGGTCAGTCGAGCTGTTGGTCTCCTTCTGTCTGTTCCCCTCCATCATTGGGGAGGGTTCGCCTGTTCTTCGGCTGAGTCTGTCTGGTACGGCGGCGCTTCTGGAGTGTTTGAGCTGGGCAGAGGACTTCAGACCAGACCTTTCCCTTCCGTACGACTAACTGGTTTCGGTAAGTCCCATTCCTGGCTGATCTTCCCCGGCACAATGGAGAAAGGGCATTGGTCCTACCTGATACACTCCTTCTCGGGGTATGGGGAAGATCAGCCAGCCCCACGCTGGTGGCAGTCTGGTCCATCGTCCGGGAGGGGCTTCTGTTTTCGCAGGTTGTGAGCCTCTTCATTGCTGCGCCCTCGTCGAACTGGGGAACACTCAGGCAAGGGAGGCATGGCCAACAAAAATAGACTCGGTCTCCAAGCAGAGAAGTGGAGTTCCACTCATTCCTGGCTGATCTTCCCCGCACCCCGAGAAGGAGCATATCAGGTAGGACCAACACCCCTTCTACTTCATCGATAAAAATTATTTGTTTAGCTAAGTTTTAATATACCTGGGTAAATTTTATAGCTTAGTCATATTTAAACTGTAGCACTTACCTACTTTTGTTTATCTCTTAATTTTTAAAACTCTTTTTAAAATTATTATTTTAATTTAATTTAAAGGTATAGGGTTTATTTTAAACATGCCCCTTGAAAGAGAGTGAAATTTATCTTTACTCAATTTAATAAAATCTATGGAGAAAAAAAGATTAAGTGGCAACTTTACTGAATTTTCACTGATGCTATTGTATAATTCTTCCATATAGTTCTGTTCTTGTTATTTATAGTTAAAATAACCCTGTTGGAAACTTATTTGCATTCTGGAATAGTTTGAAATTAATACAGTATGTGACTTTGACCAGCAGTTTAACACAGCAGGAGAATTTGTGTTTTTGTATCATATTCTTCTAAACAAATATTTTTGTTAAAGCAATAATTGATCTTGTTAAAGATTAAGATAATTTTCTCTGTAAGGAAATAAAAGACAATACCATAATGCCAAATAATGTGCTTTGTTACAGATTTTATTTCATCCTTTAAATTTTAAATCATTTCAGAGATGATGATGCTTTTGTGCAAAGGTGTATATATTCTCTCTCTCAATTTCTTTTCTGTATTGAGTTGTGGTGTAATTTGAATAGGGATAAATATAGTTTACATAAATATAGTTATAAATAAAGATAATACAAAACCAAAGTTCAATTATGGTATCATCTTTCTGTTAGAGTAGTCATTCATGCTAAACTTTTCTGATAAGCTTCTTAAAATGTTGTTTTTGTCTAAAGAAGCATATTTTATTCCAGATGATAAATATTGCTTATTTTCCGGAAATGGAAATACATGTTAAATTCTCCAGCTAGAACTTGGGTGTATTTTACTTGAGGCTCAAATATAACTGCCAGTAGAAATATTGGCTTAAAAAAATTGGAGTGGTGGGGTAACTAGCCTTACAGACAGACACATATTGGAAAAAAAGTAAATGACTAAACAATTGTAGTCACACTGTTCAGAGTTACAATGTCACTGAAAAAAGTAACTTTTGACTAGTCCTCGTGCTTATGACCAGTGGTGGGATTCAAATAATCCCACCAGTGGTTCGCCAAAAATGCGTGCGTGTGCACACACAGCTTCTGTGCATGTGTGCGCATACACAGCTTCCACTCGTGTGTGTGCACACACAGAGCTGCGTGTGTGCCTGCATGGCTTCCATGCATGCACACACACGCTTGGCTTCCACGCACGGCTTCTGCACATGCGTGGCTTCCGCCACGCGATCGAGGCTCGACTGAGCAGCCTTTTGGGGCCTGCTCCCTTCCATCTCTGCTCTCCCAGGCAGTGGCTGCTTCTCTCCGAACTGCCAGGAGAGCGCCTTGTGCAATTTAGCAGCTATGAGCCTCCACTTTCCTCTAAGTCCCATCATGGAACTTAAAGGAAAGCGGCGGGTCACAGCTGCTAAATTGCACAAGATGCTCTCCCAGCAAGAGCAGCAGTGGAGAGAAACAGCTGCCGACCCAGAGAGCACATGGAACATCTCCACAAGCGACCGAGGCTCTGCAAGGGACGGAAGAAATGACTGCAAGATCTGCGCTACAGTGCTTTCCGGATGGGACTTCTTACAGGTAAGAAGAACCGTCTGGACTCCCGTCCATTCCCAAACTGCTTTGGTCCTCCTGCGCCCCCACCGCCCCATCGTGGCCCTTCTGCCTAGCGTAGCAGGCCGCAGGCCAAATAAATTGCTTCATCCAGGGGCCCATAGTTTGAGGCCAGAGTGGGGGCGGTAGTATGTGGGTGGAGCCCGTGGCAAGGCTGGAGCAGGGGAATGGCATGTTCCCCGACCTAGCCGAGGTGATCGTCGAGTGGGCAGAGGCTTCAGAGCAAGGCTGGAGCCGGGGAATGGCACATTCCTCAACCTGGCTGAGGTGACCGTCGAGCAGTTGGAGGCTCCAGGGCAAGGCCGGACCTGGGGAATCGCCCATCCCTGGGCCCCAACCAGAGGTGAAAGGCGGCATGCTTACATTTGGTGAGCAGAGCAGCTGAGGTGAGGTATGGACATTAGCTGGGCCGCGTGGTGAAGGCAAGATATATAGGGTGGGGTGTGGCAAGCAGGTGGGCAGGGCAAGTGGCGACTGGGCGAGAGGGTGGGCAGGGCGAGTGGTGACTAGGTGGGCGGGGCAAGCGGCGAGTGGGTGAGCAGGGGCAGGGCCAACCAGAGGTGGCATTTGCTTCTCCAAACTACTCAAAATTTCCGCTACCGGTTCGCCTGAACTGGTCCAAACCGGCTGAATATCACCTCTGCTTACAACCATCAGAACATTCCCATGGTCACATAATCAAAATTTGGGCACCTGGCAATTGGTATGTATCAAGGGCAATTGTCTTGGGGTCATGTGATTACCGATTGCAACCTTCTCAACTGGCTTCTGATAAGCAAAGTCAAGGGAGAAAGCAGATTTGCTTAATGACCACATGAGTTGCTTAACAACCTTGGCAAAAACGGTTGTAAAATCAAGCACAACTCACTCAATAACCACCTTGTTTATCAATGGAAATTCTGATCCCAAGTGTGGTTATAAGTCGAGGATAACTGTAATAGATCACCTAGCTCATCATAGGCTTACTCTCCAATCTGAATCAATGCTAGACTTGGATGAAGCCTGGAAACAGCCTGAAACTGAGACATTAGACCAAGTTATTTTGAAATGCCCCAACTACCATTTTTGGGGGGCAGAGTTAATCTCTCTTCTTATTACAAACTATTCAGAACACCCTCTATGGAGATTCTCAGTCATCCAGGTCATGGTTATCCTAAAGGTGCTTTTTTCAGGAGGCAACTGGACTTTCTGGTTTTTCTTTTAAGACGTTTTTCTTCTCATCCAAGAAACTTCTTCAGCTCTGACTGGATGGTGGGAAATTCTTGAGAGTATTCAGAACAGTCTCACATGGAAATCATGAATTACTTATCAAATGTTCAGGATTTGAAAGGCTTTAGAATTGTAGCCAAATTCTGTACCATCTCTTTTTGGAACTGGTTGCTTGCCCAGGTGTCCCTAGTTCAGGCATGTGATCTTGATGTTTAGTCTATCACCAATGTTTTAATAAACTTGTACTGTACATACTAATCTGTTTATTATTTGGAGAGGATAAACTGTAGGCTTTGTACATTACTAGTCTGGGGATAAGACTTTCTTTTGAGAGAACAAAGGTGATATGAGTTTAGCTATCTTGATTGCTGCTTATTACTGGAATAGATGAGTGTTGAGAGACCTAACCAAATATTAACATTTCTTAATGACTGGACTTATTTTCTTCTAGCTTGTGGGGAAAGAAACACTTCTGAAGCAGGTTTATCTTTGGAAATGTTAAATCTCTGAAAATCCATGGAAGTTGTATACAATTATTTGCAATGTATTCTTTCATGAAGCACATATTTCTTGCTTAAGTATAAATTTATTATTTTCATTCTCTTAGTAAGGACATTTATCAGGGCATTGGACTGACAGGCAGATGTTAAAAGATTAACAGTAAGAATGTGCTGGCTAAAGAATACTTAAGAGCACAGAGAATTCTGTACAAAGACTTCCATTTTGGGAGTTCATCCAGGCAGAGAAGAATCAGAGGATGAAATTAACATCAGAGGCTACCCTGTTTTTCCCAAAATAAGACATCCCCTGATAATAAGCCCTATTGGGCTTTGAGTGCATGGCAATAAGGCCAAGCACTTATTTCAAGGTTCAAAAAAAAATATAAGACAGGGTCTTATTTTTGGGGAAACATGGTAGTCATTAAACTATATGTCTCCCTAAAGATGTAACTGTTCTATACAATGCAGAAAGTGTTACATGTAGTTTTTAATATATGACCACAACTAAGCATGAAATTATGGTCCTAAGATGTGCAGGTCATTAAGTAGGTCATCATGTGATCATTCCTGATTTTACAACTTTTTTCTGGTGGTTGTTAAGCAAACACTATGGTCATTAAGTGAATCCATTGTCTGCAATGGGCATTTTTTTTGCTAGAAACTAGAAGTAAATGCCAGTTTCTTGGAAACAAATACCATAAATCGTGGTCATATAACTGTGGGATGCTGCAAATGACTGTAGATGTGAGCACTCAAAATGCAATCATGTCTGGGGGGAAAGGGGTTGGAGCAATCAAAACTTTGAATCCAGGTCATAAGCAGTACTGGGGAGGTCTACTATAACTTTGAATAATCACTAGGCAACCAATCATAAGTCAAGAACTACCTGTTTAGAATATAATGGGATTATTCTCCAGTGTACTGCTTGAAGAATCCAAGCGTGGGTTGATTTCTGTCTATCTGCCCAGAGAATGAGTTGTTAGATTTTCTTGGCCACGCCTCCTCTACTCAGCTGAACCCGTTTTTCGACTCAGTCTGGCCTAGAGAGACGTAAAACTTTTTGCTCTAACAACTCAGATCTGAACTTGAAGTTCTCAGTTTGGATTCTCCAACAACTGCATTTAAGAGCTGATTATCACCAGGAACAGGTTTAAAGGGGAATTTTAGCACTGCACAGCCTTTGGCTGCCATAGTGGTACCGCAGCTGCCGGCAGGTGCACTGGTCTCTTCCGGTCTGCCTGGAACGACCGCCATCGCCTCACATCACTCGGCAACAGTCTGGAGTTCAACCCGTGCATCGAGGATTCTCCAGTTGTCACGGGTGCCTGCCTCCCCTGCAATTTCTTGCCACCGGTGTGTATGCTGTTTCTTCGGTCTGCCAGCACAACTGCCACCACCTCATCAGCTCAAAGGAGCTCAGGGTGGCTTTGGAGTCACTGTCTGGTTCACCGTGGCAAACTTCGAGGACTCAGGAGTTTTCCCGCACAGCGCTCGGAGAGCTGGATTTCCCACTCTCGCACTATTTTGAATTGCCAACAAGATGTGGCAAGGATTCCGGCTCAATGGCATTGCCACTTATTCATGTTTCTGCTTCCACAGCCATTTTGGGTATACTGGTTCTCCCTGCCTGGTCAGGTGTGACCGCCACCACTCTTCTGCTTGACAAAGTGACCAGCTCTGCATTGAAGACTGCAGACTGGTCTGTATAAACACGGTTTTTCAAAATGGCGGAGAGACCCCTTTTGTCCCCGGATAACAGGCAGGCTGATCTTTCTCCCAGGCCCACAGGGCAGAGGAATCTAGCCCCAGGAGCTCCAGGGCAACTGCCAGGGATGCTACAGGGAAGGGCAGATCTAAAACTATCCCTCTGCCCAAGAAGGCTTCATCTGCCTTGGATAAGGACGCCAAAAGGCACCACAAGGCACTGGAGAAGCTTTTCTTTAAAGACCAGCAACAGGCACAGCCTGACAAGGGCCCAACTGTCTCTCTTGCAGAGGCAGTTTTTTCTTGCTCTGTGCTGCCTGAACTTTCGCCTTAGCTTATTGAGGCTAGGCAACAAGACTGGTCACCAGAGGGCGCTGGTGAGCTGCAGCCTTCACTAACTGTTATGACAGTGGTTCTCAACCTTCCTAAAGCCGCGACCCATTAATACAGTTACTCATGTTGTGGTGACCCCCAACCAGGGGTAGCTTCTAAAATTTTTTACTATCAGACTTCCGGTTGGCTCCGCGAGCTTTGCTGACGCTCCTCTGTGGGCGCCCGATCCCTGGCACCATAAAAGCCCCAGAACAGCCGAAAAACAGCTGTCTGGGGCTTGGAAACCCTCTCCCCGGGCAAAAGGGAGAGAGAAGAGCTGACAGGCGGAGGTAGAGCCCCCCTAAATGCCCTAGGAGAAATCTTGGGGCGCGAAGGGTGAGAGCTCCCTAGAAGCCTGTCAATCTGCTCCGGACCTGGGACGACTCCGCTATTTAGCGGAGCTAGAAGCCGCGACCATTTCTGCTGAAAACAAGTGAGGGATTTTTAACATCTTCAATTGCTGCAGGCAGAACAAGCCAGGAGAAGTCAGACTGCAAGTATTCACACTTAACTCCAATGTTTTTTTTTATTGAAAAAGTTTTTCAAATACAAATTTTTCCCCCTTTTCCCCCCCCCGCTCCCTAACCCCCCCTCCCCCTCCCCTCCCCCCATAGCTTCTACAAGATGAAATCCAAATTAATATCACATTATATAACACTTTACCACCCTTTTACACCACCCCCTATGTGCTTAGCATTTCTTTCTAACATTATTATTATGTCCCCCATATACTATACATTTCAAAACAGCCTTTGGCTATAAAACTATATAATAGATCCTAATTTGGCATTTATTCTGCTCATAATCTACCCATTTCCTCCACCCCCATACATATATCTCTTAATTCAAATCTTTTAAGTATATTAATATCTAAGCATAACATCCCTTTTCCTAAACTAAGCAATCAGTAACGTTACCTATCACCTTGTACCGTATCAATTTTATTTCACCCACTTTCCTACAGGTCTACCATACATAATATATTTAATATCTTTATTCTTCTGCCCATATCACTAAAAGATAGTTCCATATATAAGTAAAACCCTCAAATGACTTTAAATTTGTATTCCATATAGTATCTTCTGTAATGTCTTTCAACTAGATTGTTAATTCCATCGACCATGTTAGGGTAACATCAAGTCCTGCTTCCAACAGTATTTTCAGTATCTTCAATTACCATCTGCCCCCATCATTAATAAGTATTTCTGTATATAACCCCCCCCCCCCCGAGTGACTTTATATTTATATTTATATTCCATATGGTATCTTCTGTGATGTCTTTTGTCTAGATTATTAATTCCGACAACCACGTTAGGGTAACAGCCAGATCATCTGCATGCCCCGATTCCATAGTTCTCTTGCCTTGTAGCTCAACATATATGTAATCCATTTTTCAGAGAGTCCAAAATAGAAAGTTCCAATCCGGTCAATCACAGGCCATCTTCCACATCCCAAAAACACCAGCACTGCAGAGATCTGTTATTCTTGTCAAAATAGTATAAGTCTGTAATTTGCCTCAGCTGTATTTTCATGTATCAGCCTTCTATAAATCCCGCTTATTTTATTTAGTCGTCTCTTAAATAACTGGCATTAATCTGTTGGCTAAAAAAGAATTGTAGTTTAAATTTTTTTAGTTTTGTAGAACCTGCTTCTTCTTTTCTTAACTTGTTGTGGTTTAGATCTCCACCCTGGTTGCCTTTCTTGGACTTGTATATCAGCTGATTGAATTACATGATGGTCTTTAACTTGATAAGACATCAAATCGAGATCCAAAGCCGCCTCTCTTGTATTTATAGGTGATCCAGCTATAGCCTCTGAAGGAGAATCCAAAAGCGGCTCATCCAAAAAGCCCTTTATAACTTGTCGTTTTTCCATTACCTCCATCTCCATCTGCTTGGCCTGGGTTTCAATCTCTTGTTCATTTTGCTTTTCTTTATCCCCCTCCTGTATTCCTGACACTGATAACATGCATGGAGATGTTGGGCCCATTTTAAAAACCTTGTAGTAAAATTCTTCCGCTTTTTCAACAGTGTTTAATTGATATCTTTCTCCTTGATATCTCAATATTATACCAACTGGAGCATCCCACCTAAATGGGATGTTTTGTTTCTTTAGCTCAGTCACCAAAAATCCAAAGTCCTTTCTATCTTTTAACATCTTGGACGGCAGCTCTTTATATATCTAGATCTTCATTCCATTCATTTCTAGAGTGGAGTTAAAAGACTTTTGCACAATATCATTTCTTATTCCTTTATCAGTAAAATAAATCACCACATCTCTAGGCAATTGTCTTTGCTTTGCCACCCAAGAATTTACTCTGTAGACCTTATCAATCTTACAGAGTACTTCTTCAACGCTGACCTTTAAGATCACAGCCAGAACTTCAGCAGACATCTTTCTCAAGTCTCTGTTATTTTCCTGTATTCCTCTCATTCTGATTGCAAATTCCATGGATCTAAATTGCATCATTGTAACTTCATTTTCAATCCTTTGCTTTATATTATCTGCATTGTAAGTCGTGTGATCAGCTTTCTTCATTTTAGACTCTACTTCTGAGCTATTTTCTTGAATCATTGTCAAATCATTTTCAATTCTTTGTATTTTATTATCCAGATTATGAATCTTATAATCAGCTTCCTTCATTTTAGACTCTATTTCTAAATTGATATCTTTATCCATCTTTAGAATTATTTCTGAGAAGCTTTTCAAAGCTGTTACAATATATCGCTTCAGGTTATCATACTTTTGTTGAACCAACTCTTTAATTTCCTGTCTAAATTTTTCAAGATTCTGGTTCATAATCTCATCATGTCTTGCCATCTCCTCCACAACAAATTCCTTTAAATTTTTAAAACCATGCTTCTGCATCTGCAAGCTCAAAAATTGCTCTTGTGATTTATAAATGGGGGAGCCCCCCCCCCCACAGCTTGGTTGTCTGGCTTTGTCAGTTTTAACGCCATCCTGCCACACAAACAGACTCTTTTTAAAGAAAAAGTCTTCTCTCCACTCAATATCAATATCAAGTCTCTAAGAAAGGAAGAAGCACGAAACAGAAATTTTTCTCTTCCCTTGTAGCCAGCGCTATCGCTTCAGATACTTTGTAGCAAGTTAAACCATTCAAATGGAAAGACTTTCGCTTTCAGCTTTCTTCTCAAGCCTCAGCCAGCCGCCATTTTTGCCTGATTAGGATGGCCAACCACCGTGAGAGGGTGGTTGGATAGTTCCCCTCAACTGGACTGAACGTGAGGACTCCTACCCATTACCGTGAGAGGGTAATGGTGACTCTTCCGATCATCTTAGTCTTGCTTCCTGGACATTTGAAACCATCATTATCGACCCCTAGGCCATGTCTAGGCCAAACTTGTATTATCTTGTATTTGCCAAACTTGTATTATCACTCTAGTGTTAAAATGTATTCTAGGGCAAAGCTTCTTGTGCTGCGAGATTCCCCCCTCTCGCAGGCCTGGCCCTCTATGTTATCGAGGGCCCACCTTAATGACGGATCTTGGGACCCCGAGAGGTGGCATGTCGCAAAAAGGGGATTGAGGGGTTTTTTAAAGACTTTTTTAATTAGACTTTTAAGGGGTTCTGAGGGTGGGGGAGGTTATGTGGGTTTGGGGGAAAACCCACGGGGGTTGGAGACCAGTCCGGCTGCTAGTAATGGTGCCGTAGGGGGTACGGACTCTGGGGGAAAGGGGACTGTTAGAATGCCCTCTAGTGAGGGCTTCTCTATTAATACGCTGAGTGGGAGGGGCAGGTATGGCGGGAGCAGGGGTCCATATCATGTGGTGGGGGCACGTGCTCGCTATCTCCGAGCGATTGCGTGCCCCGGTCCCCTTAGCTCTTCCCATTCCCCAGGCTGCTTAGAGTCTCAGCGCCCGAGTCTCCGGCTGATGTTATGTAATGCCAGGTCCGTAGTAAATAAAGCCCCCCTCATTTGTGATCTTATTCAGGAGGGGGGAGCGGACCTGGCAGGTATCACGGAGACCTGGTTGGGCCATGAGGGGGGAGTTCCCCTCGTGGAGATGTGCCCATCAGGCTTCCGTGCATTTCATCAGCCGAGAGCTCAGGGCAGGGGCGGGGGGGGTGGCGGTCATTTTAAAAGAGGGTCTTGATCCGAGGGAGACCACTGTACCTCAGATAGCCGGATGTGAGTCCCTTTTTGTGAAGTGGGGTCGTGGGGTGCAGATGGGTCTGTTGATCACGTACCTGGCTCCCTGCCACGTGGCAACGACCCTGCCCGAACTCCTCAATGTTATAGCCGAGGTGGCGGCTGATACCCCCAGACTTGTGGTCATGGGGGATTTCAACCTGCCATCCATCGGTGAGACATCTGAGGTAGCTCGGGAGTTCATGGCTTCCATGACGGCCATGGACCTGACCCAAGTAATTCACGGCCCTACTCATATGGGGGGACACACTCTGGACTTAGTTTTTATCTCTGGTCAGTGGTTTAGTGGCCTTGATATAGGGGATGTAGATATTGAACCCTTGTCATGGTCTGACCACTCGCTCCTTCGACTAGACTTTCTGACCGCCGTACCCCGTCGCAGGGAGGTGGAACCGACCAGGTGGTTCCGCCCCAGGCGCCTGATGGACCCTGATAGGTTCCAGATGGAGCTTGGGCCATTTCCTGAGACTCTAGCTCACGACTCGGCTGATGACCTGGTGGCCGCCTGGGATAGTGCGGCTGCCGGGGCTTTGGACCGGGTCGTGCCTTTGCGGCCTCTGACCCGGCACCGAACTCACTTAGCTCCTTGGTTCTCTGAGGAGCTGAGGGAGATGAAGCGCCGGAAAAGACGCCTAGAGAGCGGTTGGAGGGCCAGTCGTTCCGAGTCTGACTTGACACTGGTAAGGTCTCATATTAAGACCTACCTAGTGGCGATAAAAGTGGCGAAATCTAGTTATTTTGCCGCTCTTATCGCGTCATCAGATAACCGCCCAGCCGCCCTGTTTAGGGTGACCCGCTCCCTCCTCCATCTGGGAGCGCGGGAGGACCCCTTGCAGGGCCGAGCTGAGGATTTTGTACAGTATCTGGATGATAAAATAACTCAGATTCGGGAAGACTTGGCCGCCGACTGGGTTAGTTCAGACGAGATGACTGAGGCAGGCCTTGAGAGTGTTATCTGGGAGGAGTTCGATCCTGTGGCTCCCGAGGACGTGGACAGGATCTTGGGGCGGCTGAACGCAACCACATGTTTATTGGACCCGTGTCCCTCCTGGTTGGTGCTGGCTTCCCGGGAGGTTACACGAGGCTGGCTCCAGGGGATTATTAACGCTTCTTTGAGTGAGGGTGTCCTGCCGCCTGCCTTGAAAGAGGCGGTGGTGAGGCCTCTCCTCAAGAAGCCATCCCTGGATCCGGCTGTTTTGGCTAACTATCGTCCAGTCTCCAACCTTCGCTTTATTGCGAAGGTTGTTGAGAGTGTGGTGGCGCGACAGCTTCCCCAGTACCTGGATGAAGCTGTCTATCTGGATCCGCTCCAGTCCGGCTTCAGACCTGGGTACAGCACGGAAACGGCATTGGTCGCGTTGGTGGATGATCTCTGGAGGGCCCGGGATAGGGGTTCTTCCTCTATCCTGGTCCTATTAGACCTCTCAGCGGCTTTTGATACCATCGACCATGGTATCATGTTGCGCCGGCTGGAGGGACTGGGAGTGGGGGGCACCGTTTTGCGGTGGTTCTCCTCCTATCTCTCCGACCGGTCGCAATCCGTGTTGACAGGGGGGCAGCGGTCGACCCCTAGGCGCCTTGTTTGTGGGGTGCCGCAGGGGTCGGTCCTCTCGCCCCTCCTGTTCAACATTTATGTGAAGCCGCTGGGTGAGATCATCCATGGTTTTGGGGTGGAGTTCCATCAGTACGCTGATGATACTCAGCTGTACATTTCCACCCCAGACCATCCCAATGATGCCTTGGAAGTGATGTCCCAGTGCCTGGAGGCCGTGCGGGTCTGGATGGGGAGAAACAGGCTTCGACTCAACCCTTCCAAGACCGAGTGGCTGTGGCTGCCGGCGTCCCGGTATAGCCAGCTGACGCCATCGCTGGTTATTGGGGGCGAATCATTGGCCCCCACGGAGAGGGCCCGCAACTTGGGTGTCCTCCTGGATGCGCGGCTGTCTTTAGAAGGGCATATGACAGCCGTGGCCAGGGGGGCTTTTTGTCAGGTTCGCCTGATACGCCAGTTGCGCCCCTTTCTGGACCGGGACTCCCTACGCACGGTCACTCAAGCACTCGTCACTTCTCGTCTGGACTATTGTAACGCTCTCTACATGGGGCTCCCCTTGGGGTACACCCGGAGGCTCCAACTGGTGCAGAATGCGGCTGCGCGGGGGATTATGGGAGCGACGGGGCGCTCCCATGTGACTCCTCTCCTGCGCGAGCTGCATTGGCTTCCGGTGGACTTCCGGGTGCGCTTCAAGGTGTTGGTGATCACCTTTAAAGCGCTCCATGGCTTAGGGCCAGGGTACTTACGGGACCGCCTTCTGCCACCAATAGCCTCCCACCGGCCGGTTCGCTCCCACAGAGAGGGCCTCCTCAGGGTGCCGTCGGCCAGACAATGCCGGCTGACGACCCCCAGGAGGAGAGCCTTCTCTGTGGTGGCACCTACCCTATGGAACAATCTACCCCCAGAGATACGAGTGATCTCCGACCTTCGGATTTTTCGTCGGGCCCTAAAAACTCATTTTTTCCAGTTAGCCGGTCTGTCTTGATTTTAGGGTTAGTTTTTAAAATTTTAATATTGATTTTAATTGACAAGTTTTAAATTATGGGCCAAATTATAAATTATTTTAACTTTATTTTTAAACTGTGATGTTTTTGTATAGATGTTTTTATCTTGGCTGTTCACCGCCCTGAGTCCGAAAGGAGAAGGGCGGTATAGAAATTTGAATAAATAAATAAATAAATAAATTTTAAACTTTTTTTTCCCCTTTTCACTCTTTCTTCATTCTTAAAATCAATCATAGGGTTGTTGCAAATACTTGCGATTTAGAGTCCCAAATCCGGATTTCATCCTGCTTATTCAAGCAATCTGTTAGTTTTCGCTGATTAGGTTGGTCACATCGTCTAGCTCTGCAAAGCGCAGAGTTCTCCCGAAGCCTGGAGCAGCGGTGAGCTGGATAGGGAGCCTCATCCTGCTTCCTCCCCAAGAGTAAAAAAAAAAACCTCTGGGGACTTCGCAGAGGGCTCTACCTGCTCTCGCCAGCTCACCTCACATTTCCTTAAGGAAACGGAGTTTTTCGAGCCGCCTCCCAGCTGTAAGGGCGGCTCTTTACGGGCGGCGGGGGTGGCGGTTCCAAAAGACCGTCTAGCGACGACGGAAGCCAAACCGGAAGCCACTTAACTCCAATGTTTATAGCCTCCTTCGGAAGTAACAAGTTAGCAATTTGTAACAAGATGGCGATTGTGGTTTGAAAGGGCGTGGAAAGTGAAAGTTACAAGAAGGTTTCGTTTCACTGGTAGCCTCTTGCCTGGAAAGAACTTTTGTGTTGAGAGAAGCAGGATTTTAAACATTAATTTATGATTGGGAAAACCTTTGATTTTGAGAAACTTTTCTTTTTGGCTTCTGATTAAAATACAACGATCAATTTAAACTGAAAATGGCCTCAAAATCTGTAAAGACCGTTCCTATTAAAGGAACTGGGAGCGCTGGAAGCTCCCCAGCTCATACTCCTAGATTGCAAGCCTCTGCCCCTCCAACAGACCCACAGACTTTAACGTTTGAGATGATACAAGAAGCCCTACAAGCTACACAAAATAAAATTGCTACTGTGATTAATGAAAAAATTAATGAAACTAATGAAAAGATTAATGAAACTAATGAAAAAATACAGGCTGTTTCAGAGGAGATTTTAACTCGGAATCGGCAAATTAGAGAAGACATATTATTGGCATTTAAATGTTTGGCAGGTGATATTGAATTGGTGGATGATAAAGTTGAAGAAATTAAGCAAACTACGGAAATTTGGATAATAAATTGGAAGAGACTCACAGCAGACTTGAAAGGGCTGAAGTTGATGTAACGATGTTAGAATATCGAGATATGGAATTTGCTTTAAGATTCAGAGGGGTGAAGGAGAATAAACAAGAGAATTTGAAAGAAATGATGTCAGAGGCATTGGCACAGTTACTGGGGGAGACAAAAACTGAGCTGGGTTGGCAGATTGACAAGGCATATCGTGTCAACTCTTGGGTGGCCAGACAGAAACACTTACCAAGAGACATTGTAATATATTTTACTACAAGGAGATTACGTAATGTAATTTTACAGGCTACTTTTAAAAACAAGCTTCAGGTTGAAGGCCAGGAGGTGATGACAATGAAAGAAATCCCCCCCAAGATGTTGAGAGCTAGAAGGGAGCATGCTTTTCTGGTGGATGAGTTGAAAAAACGCCAATTACAGTACAGATGGGAGGTGCCAGCCGGTCTAGTGGTGACGTACTCTGGAGAGAGATACCGGCTTAATACAATATGGAAAGCAAGAGATTTTTACATCAATGTATTAAAGGCTGGGACACCCAAATCACCAGAAGGAAAAAGAAGGAAGTAATGGAAGGAGAAGAAGAGGGGGGGGGAAGAGAAAGTAAGAAGGAAAGAAAAGAGAGAGGCCCAAACAAATATAAAGATATTAAGATAAAGAATGAATTGTTAAACTTTAAAGAATAAAAGAGAACAAATATGAATAAATAGCAATAATTAGAAACACACATACAAACATACAATGTATTTTCTTTGAACAGAGTATTTGGGCGGTTCACAAATTTAACCAGTGTTTAGTCATTTCAATTAAATTTACAATTTCTATATTTTCTTTTTGCCATATTTATTCCTCATCTATTTTTTTAAAAAAACAATATTACCCTTCATCCTCATCTCTAATCTTAATCAAATTCAATTTTTCCCTTCTATTCTATATTATACCCCTTCCCATTGTCATCTATTTTTATATCCATCTTCACATTGGTTAATCATCTAATTATGTAATACAGTTGTTTAATACAAATTCAACATTTTAATATAAATCAATTAGTTATATAACTATCTTTTTTGTATATCAATCAATACGAACATGAATATTCCAATTATTTCCATGCAATCCAATTTCTTACAAATCAATTAATTATATTTACCAGTAATAATAAACCAAATAATTTCCCCCATATATTCCTCCAAACCACAACTTAACCATTTCTGCTTTCAACACAATATACAATTAATAGTATCTCAATTATTACAATTCCCTAGTTAAATAGAGCTTTTTTTCTTTTGTGTTTTAAAATCTTGAACCTCCTCTTTTGCCCTAAATTTCCCATTGTTTGCAGTTTTGCACCTACCTTTTTTGGTGAGGAAAAAGAAAAAGAAATCTCTCTCTGCCTCATGTTGTCACGTTGCAGCAAAGACCCTGCTTTACTTTCAGTTTCGTTTTTTCAGCATAGCTGGGGAAAAAAAAATCTGCTCCTCTTTTTGCAGCTAGCAACAGAGCCCTCCGCAAAACACCTGAGAGCAAATCAGCTGAGAGTCCGGAGGCTGATCAAATCAATTTATGGTAATTAACCAATGCTGAAGCTGAAAGGGGCTGTTTTTTTCTATTTTTGCAGGCACCAGTCTTCTCATTTGTTTTCTTTTAACACTGATCAGCTGTAGGGCGGCCCTTTGAAGCCCCGCGACAAGAATTTAAGCGGTTTGTTTCCCTCTAGCCATCAGTTGGGACTCTGGAGGCAGTAATAGATTGGGAGTGGGCGGGGTAAGCGACCGGCGACCAGCGATCCAACAGAGGCAGAGGATGAGGGAAGGCAGGGGGCGAGAGAGGGCTTTGGCGACCCCTGTGAAATGGCCATTCGACCTCCCAAAGGGGTCACGACCCCCAGGTTGAGAACCACTGTGTTATGAGGAGGACTTTCTTTCACTGTCTTGCCTAGCAACTGCTGGCTTGAGATCAATGTCTACTGCTAAAGGTTCAGCTCCTGAAGTGACGTTCACCCCTACAGCAGCAGGTCTCCATTCAGGGGAGGGCCAGGGGCCTGGGCTATCTCAGGATATACAAAACCTCATTTCTGAGGCTATATCACAAGGGATAGTGGCAGGACTGCAACAGAAGGGCCAATCTCACCCCCTGCCACCCAATCTGAATATTCAGATCCTAGCACACATGCCATCGCTGCTGGGACCTCCCTCACACACACACCACTGCCCAGCACAGATTTGTTTATGAGGGATGAGGATCAGGGGGACCAGGAATTTTCAGATGATGAGGGGATGATACCTGACAGACCTGCCTTCACATGTCTTTTTCGTCCCTCCTTATTCAAATTGCTACTTTACAAGGCCAAAACAATGATCAATATGGGAGTAGCAAAAATTTTCTGCAGAAACCCCCAGGGCCTTCAGGACCCACATGAAGGGCTGTTCTAGGAACCAACCGCTGAACAGGATGTCATCCCTTCTCCAAAGCTGTTCGTTGATGTAATTCAATGACAGTGGAACCAACCTGCTTCCCTTGCAGCTCCCAGTGGGCAGGATAGGAGACTTTTCAGTGTGGGCCTGGATCTGAAGGAGCTTCTACATCTACTGATGGTGGATGCTCCAGTAGCAAATTTGACCTCCTCTGCAATCCTTCCTACAAATATTGTAGATGGCTTAAAAGCAGAGACTAGGAAGGCAGAAATGGCCTTCCGTAAGACGCACCAGGCGTCTTATCCATAAGATGCCCCCAGGCCTGGGTGATTAGACCAGCAACATCTGGCTCTTTCTTTAACCATGCCTCCTTGCTCTGGCTCTGCTAGTTGCAAGCGAGGCTGCCTCCTGAAGAAACCAGGCTGCACCAAGATGTAAACAAGTTGGTGGCAGCCACCAAATTTTCAGCCGATGCAACACTCAACGTGGCAAAATTCGCATCTCGGGCCCTGGCTTCCACAGTTACATCACGCTGCCTCCTGTGGCTTCGCCACTGGCAGGCTGATATGAGATCAAAGTGGAGATTAGCTTTAGCCCTTTACAAGGGCTCTAATCTCTTTGGGGAGGCATTGGATCCCATCCTCATAGAAAATAAGGACAGGAGGAAAGTGATGCCCTACATGCACGGGTGGGCAGACTGTAGACCCTCCCCTTATTTCCAAAGACAGCCATTTTGGTCAGCTGACACCAGCTCCAATGCTCCACAGTTTCAGCAGATTTACTCCCAGGACCTCAACCATTTTCCAGACAGGTCTACTCTCCGTGATAGAGGCAGACAACAACCTCCTGCCAAGTGGCCATTTCAAGAGTCCAGCAGCAGGACCTTTTGCCAAGGAAAGTGACTACCAGGCCAATCCTCCCATTCGCAGTCGACTATATCTATTTGCGAGCCAATGGGAGGGGACTCCAACGGATGTTTGGGTCCTATGAACAGTGAGGCTAGGCCTCACACTGGACTTGCTCTCCACTCCTCCCAACTGCTTCATCCATTGCCCAGTCCCCAAAAACATCATGAAGAGAAACCTGATGGAAGCCGAGGTCCAACACTTGTTGGACATCCATGCCATTGAGCCGATTCCCCGGGGGTCAGGTGGGACTGGGGTTTTATTCAATCCTTTTCCTAGTACCAAAGAGTTTGGGGGGGGGGGTTGGAAAGGAATTTTAGATCTCAAGAAACTCAACACTCACGTAGTGTACAAACGTTTCAAGATGCAGTCCCTACAATCCATCTTGGGCTGCATCCGGGAAGGCGATCTGTTAACATCTGTAGACCTCAAGGAGGCTTACCTCCATGTGCCCATCTGCCCTTCCCACCGAAGGTTCCTGAGGTTTTCTTACACAGGGTGCCACTTTCAGTACCTGGCTCTACCATTTGGCCTGTCATCAGCCCCCAGAACCTTCACAAAGCTGCTGGCAGCAGTGACGGCGAATATCAGAGTACTCCCCATCTGGGTGCAGTGCTACCTAGATGACATTTTAATACAGTCATCTTCACCATCTCAAGTGACAGAGGATCTCCAAACCATGATCTGGACTTTTCAGAGACACGTTTTTTCAGTAAATATGGAAAAGAGCCACCTGGCCCCCACCACTCGCCTTCTTCATCTCAGCACATAGATAGACTCCAGAGCATGCGAGGTCTATCTTTCCCAGGACCTCCAGGACAGTATCTGGTCCTTTGTGAGCCAGATCCGGACACTACAGTCTGTGCCCCTGGCTCTCTTGTCACAGCTCCTGGGAAAGATGATTTCTTGCATCACAATTGTTCCTTGGGCATGTCTGCATGCCAGGGCTCTCCAGTGGTTTCTCCTGCCACACCAGAGAACTGGCAGTAGCAACTCCAAGACCAAGGTGCAGGTCCCGCCGAAGGTCCTTCGCTGGTGGACTTCGTGTGCCATGAAGAAGGGATGTGTATTCAAGGAGCCCCAGCACATTATAACATCAGATGCCAGCCTGTTTGGCCAGGGCATCATCTACAGTCCCAGATGGTCCAGGGAAGGTGGTCTCTGGTGGATCTAACAAACAACATAAACTGACTGGAGTTCCGGCAGTTCATCTGGCTCTACGCCGCTTACAGGAAGCCATTGCAAACCGCCATGTCTTGATTTTAACAGACAATGTAGCCACCAAGGCCCACATCAATCGCGAATATAGTCAGAAAGAAATTTTTCCCCATTAAACTTGGATATTATCTGTGCTTTATCTTTATCTAAAGCATGCTTATTCTGGAAACTGCAGATTTCATATTCAGTTGCCTATTTAATAATCAGCTTGCTGGTCAGAGAACAGGCTGTTATTTCTGGTAGATCTTGTTACTAATCAGTAAGTCTATGGGTAAAACTGGGATTCAGACATTATCCTCCTATCTTGTGACTAAAATCCTCAGGGGTGGAAGCTTTTCAAGGGCCAAACTGTCAAATCCCAGCCATGACCTAAATAAAGGAAATGATACACAGATGCTTTTCGTCAGTTAAAAAGTGGATCAAAGAAAGATTTGGCCATTTAGAGCACTATTTTAGAGGCACATAAGCCTAATAAATAAATACTTCTCAGTCTTTTTTCAGTTATGTAATTGGCAGTTATTGCAGCTTACAGTCCACCTTGGTTAATGCAGGGTTGGACATGCCTAATGCCACATGTTTTAGGACCAAGGCCTGTTGTAAAAGGGAGAGTCCACCAGGAGATAATACAGGAAAAAAGCCTGCAACCTCACTTAACAGATTACATATACACATTACAAATTCCTCTAATCCACACTAAAATACATTGCTACTACAATTATCTTCTTCTCCTGCCTTCACTATATTTCCTAAAGGTTCCTCAGCACATCAGGAAATTGGATAATGTTAAGACAGCTTGACAGGTAAAGATACTTCTGTATCCCTTCCTATGCTCGTATTGATATCAGATTGCAAACATTCTCTCAACCATTTTCCTTTTTTCTGTACAATATATCGAACAATCAATTTTACATGCATATATTGGCTGGATAGAAGCTAAAGAAAGCCACATTTTTTAAATTATGGGAACCCTTCAAATGTAGGGTTTCTTTCTTTCAAATGTATTTCTTGTATAACAGCATTACAGTATTAAATTGGTAATTTGATTTTCAGTCTCTTTCTTAATGATTAATGATTCCCATATGGAATCCATCTCTTTAGCAGCTGCACACCTGATTGGGATTTTTACTGAGTTATCCACTATACCTATAAAATCCCAATCTGATTATCCATTTACAGCTCTGGCATCATTAAGTCTATAGATATCAGTGTATGTATGTATCAGTGGTGGGTTTCAAAAATTTTTACTACTAGTTCTGTGATGTGGCTTGGTGGGCGTGGCATGGCTTGGTGGGTGTGGCTTGGTGGGCGTGGCAGGGGAAGGATACTGTAAAATCTCCATTCCCACCCCACTCCACAGGAAGGTTACTGCAAAATCCCCATTTCCTCCCGATCAGCTGGGACTTGGGAGGCAGAAAATAGATGGGGGTGGGCAAGTCAGAATTTTTATTACCGGTTCTCCGAACTACTCAAAATTTCCACAACCGGTTCTCCAGAACTGGTCAGAACCTGCTGAAACAGACCTCTGGTATGTATGTATGTAGGTATGTATGTATGTATGTATGTATGTGTGTTTGCATGAACTTGTCGGTCTTAAAAAAGTGCATTGTTACAGAAGACCTTTTTCTCTAGCATAGAATACTTACACGTGCTAAGCAACTTAGGGCAAGACTTTTAAATGCTTTTTCTGTAGCAATTATTTTTATTAGGTTTTGGTGGATGGGGGAAATTCAAATCAGTCTTGACTCCTGGGAACTGCCTGAACATGAACTACTACAGTTTTCTTGGCAACTCATTCCAGAAGTGAATGGCCATTGCCTTCTTCCCATGGTAGAGTTTTTGACTGGCCCAAAATCACTCAGGGAGCTTCATGCCTAAAGTGGGATTAGACTCATATTCATTTTTTATTTGATGCCTAATTGCTACACCACAGTAGGTATCTAATTAAAATTCCTGGAGACTAATTTTATCAGAAATGGAACATTTAGTTACTGATCTACTTTTCCAAGTTCATCACTGCCAGCATATGGAGTGCTAATTGTCATTGTAGGAGACCTGAATATATTACTTACTGTATATTGTCTTGTGTTTTAGTGGTTTTGGCTGTACAATAAACCAAAAGGCAGTATTCAGATGTTCCACCTAAATGAAAAGAAATGAGGGAGATTATTATAGAAGAATTTCTCCTTCTTCCAAACAGAAGCACTCAAGAATAATTATCTGCTGCCTGGTTAATAAGTATCTGAAATTGCTAGGTAACTACAGATGGAATGGAGTTGCCCATGATTTCTTCTAGAGTTCATGACTGTGTACTAGAAAGGAGCACAGCAAGTATTCCTGACTGCTTTCTGGACTATCTCATATAACGAACACACACAATCATACAATGCCACAAAAGCAGAAGTTTATCACAGACCAATTTCAATAATGCAGATTGGGAGAATAAACTCATCATAAATTCTGCTTCAGAACCATAAGGAAAAAAATGATACATGGAAGTGCTCAATAGGACTTGGCCCTAGGTTCCTACTTACTATGTAAATGATTTTGGTAAATTGCTATCTTGTAAGCCTTAGTTTCTTCATCTGTAAAACTGGAAATAATTATTTGCCTCTCACGGGATATGAGATATTGTGTAGAGACAGGGAAAGGAATGGAAGGGAGAATAATCATAAACACCAAGAGACAAAAGGCAACTCCATTAGCAGCTTATCTTATAAATGACAACAGTTCATGGTGCCAGAAACCTGGGTAGAAGCTGTTTAAATATTCAGAGAGCTCTGAACTCATTATAAAGGAGAGTGGGAATTCCTTATCTGATTTCTCAGATTCTGCCTTTAACTCAGACTTGCCAAAGTCTATGGAGTTTTTATTTCTTTGATCTTACCCACCTGTGTGGAGCTTGACCCAGGGATGGCCTGTTCATGAAAAGCATAATTATGTGTCTGCTATTCACTGAATTAGAGCATAGGAATTGACCATGTGTCATAATTTTTGTTGTTGATTCTTAAGCAACTAGATAGATTTCCCCCTGACAATCTGTCCCTAATCTAGTTTTTTAGGGCTTCTAACACTGTAAATGATGTTTACACCACCTTGATGTTAGTCATCTTTTTCTTCTCTTTCTTTCCACCTTCCCCAGCATCAGAGGCTTCTCCACAGAGCTAGATCCCAGATCATTATCCCAGCATAATGTGGGATAAAGTAGGAGCATTTGAGCTAGGTCATTTGTTGCTTGAATGAGAACTCTGGGTGCTGTGTTTGATGATCCATTTATTTGTTTTCTTAAAAGATAGGAATAGCAGCTATATATTCTAGGATGTATTCACAGTGTTAATTTACCATATTCCTTTGACTGAAGTGTGTGGAGCAGACCTATAGCCACATTCTCTTGCTTCATTCTGACAGAGATTTCTTCTCATATATTATTTTAATTTCTCATAGAAATTAAAAGAGATGGTTCACTAGGAAATTAATACAATGCAGACAATGGAGTATAATATGCTATAATATATGTGACTGTAGAGTAGTTTCCTATAGAATTTAGAGGAAAGGTATTGCATGAAGAGCTTCAGTTCCAAACAGTCAATGCTACCGTGCATGACTATATTACAACTACCATCCCACCCACAAATGAGGATGGGAGGCTTTTCTTTCTTTTTTAAAAAAAATCAATTTTACTTTATTTGAAACATTAAAATACAAAGTCCCAAAAAAGGAAACAATACCAAAAAAATAAATCTAGAAAAGACTATACAAAAAACCAAAACAAACGTGTACATAAATCTCCCCAGTTGAATACTTATAAATAGGGTTCAAAGATAATAACTCCCCCCTCCCCCTTGTAAAGCAGGCATGCAATTTATGAATTTCTACAACACTATTTATCCAACCCACTTAGCCTGATATCTAGCTACTTATATGGAAACATACTTAACAGATAAAACCAATAGCTAAATTAAACTTCAAAACCCTCTGTTAAGTCTATTTATTGTATTTCACTAACAGAAATCCATAACAGCTTCTGGTCCAGTGGTGGGTTGCCCCCAGTTCGGACTGATTCGCAAGAACCAGTAGTAAAACGGGGGGAGGCTCTGCCCACTGACTCAGACGTCATCATAAGCGATCTGACGTGCACAGAAGCTTCTGCGCATGTGTGAGTGAAGCGAGCGCACGCACATGGGCACGATGCAAACCAGTAGTAAAGGTAAGTAGAACCCATCCCTGTTCTGGTCTACCATAAATTACCACAATCATTGCCTCTGGTCCGTCCAGGATCAAATCAAAGAATTGCAGACAAATGCTGTGTTTGCATTGCAAAATGCTCCATTCAAGCACCCCTGCCTTTTGGAATTGAATTTGAAGTACTAAGTCTTATTTAAAAAACCATAAGAAGTAAATGATTTGGTACAGATGGGTTTTCCTTATTAATAAATAATTCTAAATAAAGATTCCTACATCAATTCATACTAGCATTTAGAGAATTACACCCTGGGAAAAAGAACAGACAGGAACATGGCAAAGAAGGTCAAGGAGGGGAGACTTGTTTGTTGATTATTGGTTGGTTGCTGTTCATCAGAGGAACATAGGGACAGAATAATTACTTTTATGACCTGCAGGATACATTTCATTCATTCATTCATTCATTCATTCATTCATTCATTCATTCATTCAATTCCAATTTTGAGGTCATCCAACTCGGGGGTGGGTTCTACTTACCTTTACTACCGGTTTGCAACGGGGCTGCGTGCACACACTTGCTTCGCTCACGCGCACACGCTGTCTTCTGCGCATGCGCAGAAATGTTCTGATGATGTCGGGGTCAGTGGGCGGAGCCTCCTTCTGGTTTTACTACTGGTTCTATAGAATCGGTCCGAACCGGGGGCAACCCACCACTGATCCAACTCCTTGACAAGTCTGGGTGGCTTATAAATACAATAAATGAAAAAATGCATATAAAAGAGAAAACAGAAAAACAGGACAACAAAACTAACCTGATCGAAAGGAGCTCCACAGTCACTCTATCCCAAGCCGTGGGAGCACAACCCTGTCTTTCATAATTACTGGAGCATTATAAGGCCTTCACAAATATGTTTGAGGATATCATTCCAGAGGGCAGTTATTATGCCTGACAAAACAAGCCTTCTGGATCATGTAAGTTCACTTTGTTTGATATTGCGGTCACAGATTACACCTAGCCTGCTTAACTGCATCAGATAGGAGAAAAAATAGAAAACAAGTGGTCCCTCAGATAATCAAGCTTTATGTTTTATTCAACATATTGAATTGCACCTGGAAGCCAACTGGTAACCTTTGCAGGTCATAAAGCAGCAGGGTCACATGAACAAAACACACTGTCCCATCACTGCCTGTGTATTTTATATAGTTGTGGTTGGATAAAGATAATGGAATGTTTCTCAGCTTTTTCTGCATGTTGTAAAGCACAACAGTATTGGAAATTAAGGAATGTGGAGAGAGAGAACTATAATGTGTGTACATATCTCTTATTATCAATGATTGCAGCTTTTGATTACTATTGTTAAAGTGAACTGTGCAAAGCATGGCAGAGATTCCACTAGTAATAGGTCTATTCTGCTGCCCAAAAGTTCTATTGCCTGAACTGTGTAATAGGGTGGCTTTTAAGGGCCCTTGGGGAACTTTCAACTGTAGGTGGACCACTTAGAGAAATTGTAGTTGCCATAGCAACCTTTGGCCATCAAAGTTAAAATGCATTTTGAAATATATATATATATATGTTTTCTCAGGTTTTCGCGGGTGTTTGTATGTAGGTCTTTGGTTATTCGGGTCTTCTCCCACGTAAAATTGAAGGTTTCTTGGCGACGTTTCGACGAAGTCTCATTCGTCATCTTCAGGCTGGTGTTCTCGGCTTCGTGCTTCCAGGAGCAATGTGAGATCGCAGCTGTCTCTTCCTTTTAACTGCTAGTGGGGGTGTGAGCTGATTGGGTGGGGACTTGGCTGTGCTCTGATTGGATGGGGGGTTGGTTGTGCTCTGATTGGCTGGGGGTGTGTTCTGTTTGGGTGGGGGCTTGGTTGTGCTCAGCTTAGTCAGCAGACTGACACCCACCATGAAGAGCTCGCACGGCCACAAACACGAAGCCAAACAACAACAACGCAGCTCACCAGCTCAAATCCCCCTGCAACTCAGACTAAGCTGAGCACAACCAAGCCCCCACCCAAACAGAACACACCCCCAGCCAATATATATATATATATATATTTATAGTCAGTTTCTCACCAAGTTGGTTCAGATATTGTCAGGCCTAACCGCAAAGACTATTCTTTATTGCTTACATCTAAACTTGCCAGGCTAAAGCTATAACTGGGAAATTTTAAGTTTTGACTACCCTGAATCTTTCTACCCCATTCACTTGAGGATTGTGCAGTCTTCCAGGGGCTTCTCCCTGGAATGTGCTGCCTCCTTCCTGGAAGCCAAGATGCAATTGTCCAGGATTTCTCCTCACAACTCCAGCTGCACATTCCGTCACAGATATACCACTATAAGCTACAAGTGAAGAACTTAGCAAAAACTTTTAAACCTAGTTGGAATGATAATGATAGTAATAATATTATCCCTTTTCATTAGATATCAAGATATTTTATTTGTGGTAATCCCCTTTATCCTCACAATGTAGATCAGCCTAGGATGTAATCTAATGTTGCCTATTGTACACTGAAAAGATGCCTTGAATTTGGATCTTCCCAATTTAGGTCCCCTATCCTACCTAACCACTATACTGTCCTAGCTCTATGTTTTATGACTCTCAGCAATTTTCTTGCATAAAAAAACCAGGTACCGTGTTTCTCTGAAAATAAGACCTACCCCGAAAATAAGCACTAGCCTGATTTTAAGTGTGCACCTAATATAAGCCCTATCCCAAAAATAAGTCCTAGTATAGATCGTCATCAGCCCTGGGGTGTGTGGCCAGAACCAGAGGGTGTGAGGGCTGATGGTGTCCGGTAGTAGCCACAGCCTGTACAGCACAGGTCAGCTGATTACCTGTCCAAGCAGCAGGCAGAGGCAGAGGAAAGGCAGGCGATCTGGACCTGGACATGCCATGCGGCCCGCAAGAAAGCTGAGAGTCAATGGGATGGAGCAGGCTGACAGCCGCAGGCAAACCGAGAGACACAAAGAGGAGTCTCCTGCGGCTGCCTGCCCACTCCATCCCACTGTCTCTCAGCTTTCCTGTGGCGCAATGCATCTGGATTGCGTGACTCCTCCCTCATGCCTCTGCCTCCATCTGCTGCAGGTGCCACCATGCGAAGATGAGCCTCCCATGGCTGGCCACCTGCTCAGGCCCACTGACTCTTTGCTTTCCCGTGGCCCACACAGCATGTCTGGATTGCGTATCTCCCCTTGCGCCTCTGCTGCCATCTGCTGCTTGGACAGGTAATCAACTCACCTGCGCTGCATGGGCTGCACAGCCCCAGAGTGCACCAACCAAAGGGCCAGCAGGCTGCTGCTGCTGCCAGGCAACGTCGGCCCCTGCATGCTCACCACCTTTTGTATGGTCTGGTGGGGCGCCCAGCTGGGCTGATCACTCTGAAATCATGTTTCCCTGAAAATAAGCCGTAGTGCTTATTTTGGAGCCCCCCAAAATATAAGACTGAATTTTATTTTTGGAGAAACACAGTACCTAAAACAAGACGAACAAAGATAGTTCTTTTTTTTTTTTTTTAACATAATGTATTTTGAGGAAAATATGTTCCTAAAGTGAAATGGCTTATTATTTATATTAATGAAGAGCCACTCTTTACAATCTTTCATGATTAAATTAGAATGGAGATTGTTTGCATTAGTGCTATATTAAGTTCTAATAATTAAGCATTCCCTTAGAACGATGTTGTCTGGTAAATAATTGGCATTTTTAACATGTATGGGTTCATTCACCTTGATCAATTGCTGAACTTCTCACTTCGCATTCCATGGTCCATACTTCCCTCTAATTGTGCTCCGGCCAATGTCCTATGTGCTTCATCATTCTCAGACTCTTAACCAAGTAGTTGATTTAGTTCTGTGAATTGGAAGAGGGCATTTAAAAGCAATATTGTTGGTTACTGAGACCATCTTCATATTTCACAGCTTTGACAGATCATTGCCAGTATTGCTGACAAATAATGCCATTTGCATTTAGGAAACTCTGTAATTATCACATACTTGGACTGGATCATAGCAAGCAATATTTCAACCTGACAGAGGTTTAACTCACTGGAGATTGATTGGGTCATGATGATGAAATCTTATGGACCTCATCCATCAATATATCACAACTTCCAGGAAAAACAAATATAACACATGCCCTATTTTATATATGGAACAAGATACTATTTGTGACTGATCATATTAGAATATTTGAAATTCTGAATTGCTCTTGATTGGGCACTTTCAGTATGGATGTTATTTATTATTTGATTTGATTTTTGGTATTATCCTACTCTGTTCGCACAGCAAAAACGACATAAAAATCAATGGAATTCAATAATTTAAGGTAAATTACAAAATAATTATAACATGGCAGTCCAAATGACACTTTATATATAAAGTGATATATATCACTTGATAAATATATATCATCACAAATAGGGGAGTCCCATCTATCCTACCCCAAAGCCTGGAAGGACAGTCAGATTTTGAAGGGCTTCTGGAACATCGTCATCATCATCAGGAGTAGAGACTTCATTCCAGAGACCATGGACTACCTACATAAAAGGTACTCTTATTCTCCAAAGCACCAGAGGGCAGAACAAGAAGTAAAGAGAGATCAAATCTAGAAATAAGGAGAAATTTTTTGCCAATGAGAACAATTAATCAATGGAATGCTTGCCTCCTAGAATTGTGGGTGCTCCATCTCTGGAGGTTTTCAAAAATAGACTGGACAACCATTTGACTAGGATTATATAAAACTCCTACCTTGAGCAAGGCATTGAACTACAAGTTTCTTTCAGACCTATGATTTTATGTTCCACATTCTGTGTTTCCTGTGGTCCCAAAATATGACATAATTTAATCAAGGGGAATCATAGCACACCCACTTTGCCAGATGGTATCAGCTGAACATAAACCACAGGTCTCTCAAATAAGCAGGCTGTATGCCATGTAGGGCTTTCAAGCAAATAACCAGCACCTTGACGCACACTGGCAACCAATTCAGCTTGCAAAGCAGAGGAGTCACGTAGGCATACTGAGGCTAGTCCATTGCTAATTATGCTACTGCATTCTAAACCAATTGGAACTTCTGAGTGGCCTTCAAGGGCAGCCCCATGTACCATGTTGCAATAGTTGAGCTGTGAGGTACAAGGGCCTAAATGACTTGAATGGGAATTGTAAGTTCAAGAGGACTGCTAAATTCTCATGGAAAAAAAAAATCCAGGGATCTTAAGTTTATCTTGACTACTTCAGAAAATTGCTAGGCATTTAGATAGATGCATTAAGAAACGAATGGTTTACTGTCCTGGATTGTCAGACTGTTGGATGATGCATCTGATCACTGAATCATAGTACTGGGGAAGTAATCAGTAAACAATTTGATGGATATTATTGTTTATGATGAAAGAATAGGAAAATCAATAAGAAAATAAGAGTGCTAAGAACTCTGAATGAGGGATGCACCATTAACAGTAGTTTCTAGAATGGATCTTGGAAAATATAAACATGGAAGAAAAAAGAAATTATGTGGAATTAAAATAAGTGTAGAAAGAGAAAATATGACTGCTCCAACAAAATGAATTGAGTGGACATAAGGAAAGAGGAGGGAGAAGGTGCCTGGTATAAAGTAGAAAGAATTATGTTATAGATTTGCCATGTAAGAGTGTGGTAAGTAGAAAGAATTATGTTATAGATTTGCCATGTAAGAGTGTGGTAATGGAAGTAAGAAATGTGGAAATTGAAAGACATGTTGCAGTGTGTAACAGAAATGTTTCGATTTGAATGCTTGTGCAGAGATAAAATCAAATAAGCCATTGATGAGAGGAAAACAATAAAATGATAATTGCAAAAATGAGAGTGGGAGATATCTCACTGTGAATATAGAGAAAAGGTTGCAAATAATGTAGTAATAAAGAACAAGGAACAGCTAAAGTTAGAAAAGGAAGAGAAAATGCAGAGATCTCAGTGGAAATAAGCAATTGTTTTGGAAAAGGGTGAATGATGTTGTACAGTAAATACCCAATGGAGTGAATGGAATTGAAAATAAAAACTATAAAATGATTTGGGATGAAACTGAAGCGTGGAAATGTTGGAAGGGATATTTTAGAGATTTATTATTTGTATTTATTTTACTTCTTTTTTACATTCCTAAATCACTCATCTCCTCTCAAAGAAGGACTCTTATATGTATGGCAGAGAGGGCTTGTTGCAGACACCTTCTTTATGGGACATTTATTTTTTTTATTTGTTAAATTTATAAATAAATTTATAATTATAATTTATTTATAAATTCTTATCACTCATATCACTCTGAAAAGTGAATCTGAAAAGTGACTCTACAATTAAAATATTTAATGGATTCCAGGACGTGGCCTTCTCTGCCATGGCGCCTGCCTGATAGAACATTCTCTCCCCTACAATAAGGTTAGCTCCATCCCTGTTAATGTTCAGGAAGTCCCTCAGGACCTGGTTATGTCACCAGGTTTGGGGTCACAGAAAAGTGGCAATATTTTAACCCCTATTGTAGTTGAAATGGGGTTGTTATAGGTGCTCCCTCTATTTATAGTTTATATACTCTAATTTTAAAATATTTTTAATAATGCTTGCCCATGTTTTTATAATGATTGTTTTTACTGCTCACTTCTGGTGAGATGAGAGGCAGTATAAATTTGATAAATAAATAAAAATTGAAGTCTGGAATTAAAGCAAAAGTTATGAATGTTATTGGTGAAAAGAAAGTGAGAATGTTGAAAAAATGGCAAGGCTGCATCTGGAAAAATGTTAAGAAAGAGATGTGGGTTTGTTTATGTAAATTAATGTATGTGTGAAGACCACATTTCCATCTGATTGGAATAATTTTGTAATTCTGAAAGAGGTGACAATCAGAAAAATTTGGGAAGTACAATGAGGCTTTGTGCAGATCAGAGTTTTTTTCTACTCAGTTGGTCACTGAGTATAAATATGAGATGGTACACTTCTCACATGTTTGTTGATTTAGAGAAAAAGTATGATACATGCATAGGTTGAATTAATGGACAATGATT
The DNA here is from genome assembly GCF_029215685.1 of Pituophis catenifer annectens. Taxonomy (NCBI): domain Eukaryota; kingdom Metazoa; phylum Chordata; class Lepidosauria; order Squamata; family Colubridae; genus Pituophis; species Pituophis catenifer. The sequence goes on along the minus strand of NW_027256882.1, from coordinate 227,582,926 downwards.
TGTTAATGTGTACAATTAAACTGGTATATTAGGGCAGTAAAGCATGTCTGAGAATGGGGAATGCTAAATAACGGTTCAGTATTGAGAACATAGAAGGGAACAAAATGTATATTTATACTTTATTCCAAAATCTAGGTCCCTGGATATTTGATGGAAAGTTCAACATCATTCAAAGCATGAATAAAATATATGCACCGCTCAATATTTTATTTTCTGTTTGCTTAATTCGGTATATATTTCTGTTCACCTTCAGCATTGAGGAAGGAATAGAAAAAGAATATGGAGTTATCCACTGCTTCTTTAATATGAATTAATACATGAGGAATAGGCATGGTAATATTACAGATGTTAACTGTCATTCTTCCCTGAATAGCAACAGGACATGGAATCTTAGATACTGCTTTTAAAGATAACTAATATTGTATCCTACCATCTAAATAAAATGCATCTATATAAATCCATATAAATGTGTAAGTTATGGTATGTTTACGACATATTAATGATTTAGGAATACTGTGAACAGAAACAAAAATGTATTTCCTAAGGAGATCTTTCCGTTCTGTTTTTCATTACATATTTTCCATTGCATGTAGCAATGATGAACTAATTTTTTTTCAATAACAATGTAGGTCCCTAACAATTCTCCAAAGACTTTAAAATATGTGGAATGTTTCCAGAGGTCCCAATAGTCATTGTTATAAAGGTCAAATTATTGTTCATTTTAATCTAGTGCTGGTGAATCCCCACTGTCTTCTCATGTAAAAATATCAAGAGGCTGATAGATGCATGGTCACAAAGATAATTTTTTAAATGCATTTATTTGTATTTGGAGAAATGAGAAGCTGGGTTAAAAGAAAGGATAACATATAAAAATAGCTAAAACCCTGGGAGGTCTTAAAGTTGTTAAAATGGGAAAAATAGGTAGAAAAACCTGGGGCTGTAGAAGTGTATGCAGAAATGCTAACTGTAGCACTTATATCACAGAGAAAATGTTATTCTCTTGAATATGGTAAATGTTAAAAATGAACCGTTTACTCCTGTCCAAGAGAGAGAGAGAGAGAGAGAGCGCTTTGCCACATAGTAATCCTCTGTTACTGAAATGGAACTCTCATTTTTTTCTGAATGCCTGCTTCTCTCTGAAATGAGAATGAAAGTTATACAGTACATGGATCTTAACATTTTAATAAAGAATGTAATTTATGGTGTGCTAAGTTTAAAGATAGGCAGTATTATTTTTCCACTGTGTAAGGTCTTTTTTCAGCTCAATTTAGAAGTTGAGTTTTGTATGCATCCAAACTTATATAACATTTATCCTCTGTAATTTATTGAATTCTTGGAATTTTAATGTTTAAACTGGCAGCCTTTGTAAAGATAAATAATTTCTGTACAATAGAGTTATCTTAAATGAATAATCCAAAGAAAGCAGTGAAGTGTGACTAACTCTGATGAAATTTATTTCTAATTTGAGTTGGAGACATACAGATGCTTCATTTTTGTATGATAAATAAAAGCTATTATGAACAGTTAATTAATATAAACACTAGACATAATTGGAATTTTGTGAAAGGCCTACAGAAAAGTCTGAGCTATTGAAATGAAGAAACAGAAGGTAGAAATCAGTATTGTAAATCTGTATCTCAAATCTATTACCCAAATGAAGCTTGTACAATTGTAAACCCCAGTTGTGGTTGACTGATTTTACATTATTATTGTTAATCAGTGGCAAGTATATTTCAGACTAGCAATATCTATAATACAGCCATTCCTTATCTACATCACTTTCTAACTTAAACATTCCATTTGGATATATCAGTTTGTATCTTATGAAACATTGTCATGTGTAAATGCCTCATTCTTGAATGAAAGAAATATATATCCATGGAGTGTCAAGAGTTAACTTATTCTCCCCTTCCTAATGTATTCCTCACTAACCACTCCCCACTTCTAATCCCGCCTCCCTGGTATAAAAGATGATGCACACTCATTCTCCTTGCTTCTGTCTGCAATCACTCTGTGAATATAGAATGCCTTTTGTAAATAAACAATCTTCTATTTAAATATAAAAAGTCTGAATTCATTATTGAGTCTGATCCTCGAATTACGGCAACAATCTGGTAGCAGAGGATGGTTGGCTGACTCAATAAGAAACAGACATGCCAAAGAAAGAAAACTCCAGAAACAAAACACCAGGGCACACAACAAAGAAATGGAAACAGATCAAGAAATGATCAATGAATCTACAATAAAAATGACAAAAGAATCTGAAAACTTCACTACAGACGACGAAGAGATAATCGATGAACCCAGCGACCAAGAAGCGAGCGAGACAGAAAACAACACGCTCAGATTAGAAATACTAAGACTGCTGAAAAGCCAAAAAGATGACAAAAATCTCATCGCGAACCTCCAAGACATCATAAAAGATAGCGGAGCAGCGAGAGAAAACCACATCAACACACCAGAACCAAAAGACCACAAAATGGTAAGCGAATTACCCATAGATGAAAATATAACTAAAAGAAAGACTAACGGTCCCGCACAAAATTTTGAATGGCAGCCATCTTGCTTTTGTCAGCCTGCCAAAATGGTTGACCCAGAACCAATCAGAAAGCAGAGTTCAAAATGGCTGGCGCGAAAAGTTCTACATAGTATAAGAAATAAAAAGAAAAATTCTACTCATCAGAAGAATCTGATACAGACACCGAAGAAACATCAACCGAACTACAAATCGAAACAACTATGAAAACACTCTTCGCAGCCTTCGGCCCGAATCTAAAAATCTCAAAGAAATCAACGAAAGTACCAAAGACAGTCAACCAAATAACAAAGAAAAGACAAACTGCACAATCCAAAGGCAAAGATACAGAAGCAAACGAGCAAGCGTCTCAGCATCTATCCACTCCGACTCGACCGACAAGAGCGCTAACGCCCGAACCCAGAGAGCCTTGCAAGTACTCGCCCACACCGCAGACGCTTCCGGGAGCCAGAAACCTCAACTGAGACAACTACGATGAGAAGAAGCAAGCCCCGATCCACACCTGGACACCTAAAGTTGAGCCAGAGAGCGAGTCATCAGAGGAAGAGCACTGCGAGGGAGCTGCAGCGGCGAGAACCTCCCCCGACAGCTTCAGGAACGAAATGATCTACGCGCATGCGCAAATACGCCCAGACGAACATAGAGATAATAAAGAACAGAGGGAACCATTCAGACTAGTCGCGAGTATCCCTACACCATTCTGCAATTATCAGCATATACAGGACCATGGACAGCCTCCAGCTGTAAGTAATGCAACAAATAACATTGGAAATTTGCCTAATGATTTTCCAAAATTGAGAATAGACAGTGTTAACTTACAGGAATGGAGTCAGCAATTCCAGGTTGTTTTCTTAAAAGAAAATTTATTGTTTTTCATAACTAACCCTCCTAAAAAAAACCATGGACACTAAAATTGGACTGTCTACATCACAGAGCATTTTATTTACTAATCTCTAGTATATCACCTGCTATTTATCATAGTATTAAGCATAACCTAACTGTCTCAGAAATAATTCATTGTATGTTTAAACTGTTTCATAGTGAAAGTGTGGCAACCACAACTAGAATGTCTAAAAACTTTTTCTCAGCCAGGATAAAACCTGGGACTACTATAAGTGAACATTTACTATTACTGAACACAACTAGAGCAGAACTTCATTTAAGGGGAGAAATAATATCTGACCAGACAATGAAAAGTGTTATTATTAATTCATTAAACCCATCATGGGACAACTTCATATCACATTTAGATACAATTAACTTAGGCTATCTATCTATAGAGAGTTTATCAAATAGATTAATTGCTGAAGATAATTTGAGAAGAAGCCGCTACAGTACACACAAAGAGCATAGACAGATCAAAAGGGTAGTATTCCAAGACAGGCATCAGGACACAATAGAGTGTTATAACTGTGGGTCTAAAGAACATTATAGGAGAGACTGTCCAAAACCTCCTAGAGAGAGACAAAGACATGACACAAGAAACAGATATCACGATAGACAATCATCCATTGACAGATATAGACACAGAAATTCACCAAACTTTAGAGAACATAGAGGGGGCAGAGACAACTCAAGGGACAGGAAGTCCGGATCATTGTACGGATTAGATAAACACACAATAATCAAAAATCAAGACTCAAAGGACAATGCTTGGCTCATTGATTCTGGAGCAACAAATCACACAACACACGATAAGAAAATATTATCTTCCTTCGTCGAAGATAAATTTGTAATTAAAGTAGCAAACCAAGAGGAAGTCCAAGTTATTGGAAGAGGAAATGTAGAATTACCCGGTCTAGGGAAAATAGAGGGGGTACTATTAATACCCAAAATACCTCACAACATTCTCAGTGCAATAAAGCTAAGCAGGGACTCTAACATAAATATAATATTCTCAAAGGGAAAAGTAACTCTAGAGAAAAACAAAATAAACATAGGTAATATAATTACCAAAGGAGACTTACCATATTTAATTACAGAAGAAAAATGGTTACACAACATTAATTCAAACATAGAAACTAACACTAGCACAAAAACAGAAAATGATATAGATAGTGACAATGAAGAACATGAATCAGAACATAATGATGAAACTACATCTGATAACAATACATACACTAACAAAAAATCCATAATTGGAAAGCCAATTCATGATGAATGTGCACACATATTACATAGAAAATTAGGACATGCCAGTTTTCCTGTAATACAAAAAATGATTGAACATGCTGAAGGTGTTAAAATAAAAGACTGTAAAAATTACCTGGAATGTTCAGTATGTAAGTCTTCAAAACTGAGAACCAAGCCCAGACCCAAAAAGGCAACAAGATCATCAAATCATATTTTTAATCTAGTGCATATGGATCTAGTTGGCCCATTAACTCCATCAATTACATACAAAAAACGATATTTCCTCACTATTGTCCTCACTTCAGTCATTATGGCTTTGTCTACACCTTAAGACATAAAGATGAAACATTTCAAAAATTTAAAGAATTTTATAAACGTGTGGAAACACAGCATCACACACAAATCAAACAAATCATGACAGACAGAGGGTCTGAATTCATGTCAAGAGAATTCTCTCAATGGCTAAAATCAAAAGGAATGTTGCATTTCACCTCTAGTCCTTTCTCTGCTTTTCAAAATGGAGTAGCAGAATGACGAAACTCGACACTACAAACTATGATTAGGTGTACATTAGAGGATGCTGGGTTAGGTAAGCATTTCTGGTCAGAAGCCCTATTCCAATTATACACTCAACCGACTTTGGTCTAGCGTCATAAACAAAACACCATACGAACTGATATATAGTAAAAAACCTAAGATAGCCCACATGCATGTGTTTGGAGTTACAGCAGATGTACATATACCGAAACAATTAAGACGTAAGGGGGATAATGTGTCCAGAAGGCTTAGATTCATGGGTTATAAAACAGGTACAAAAGGATATAGATTTATTGACAATAACAACAAATTCATAATCTCTAGGACCGCTGTATTTCACGAACAGGCCAATTGGTCTAAAATACATCTCAATGAAATACTCCCAATGACAAGGCATAATATTAAAATACAAGGTAGAACAAAACAAGAAGGGCAAACCTGTAACACACAAAAAGACAACACCAAAACGTGGATAGGAAATTGTCCAAAAATCAAAATAGATTCATTAACACAAAAGGAGGCAAGATATTTACATGATAACAATGATAGACCAGAAAGAACAATTAGATGTAACAGAAATCAAGTACCTGAACGATTTAAAGATTACATAATGCACATACATAATGAAACACCAACACCAAACACATATGAAAATGTATTAAAACTCCCTTTGGAAGAAAGAAACAAATGGGAACTAGCCATGGCCAAAGAAATGGACAGTTTACGAGAACTTAACGTATTCACTCCAGCACCAGTCCCAAAGGATAAAACAATTATAGGCACTAGGTGGATATTTAAGATTAAAAATCTAGAAGGGGGTAACACATTATATAAAGCAAGATTGGTAGCACAGGGTTTTGCTCAAAGATACCCTGAGGATTATACCGACACATATTCTCCCATGGTGAGAACTGAAAGTGTTAAGACAGCTTTAGTGATAGCCTCAGCTCTTAATCTTGAAGTTTTTCAATATGATATACAAACTGCATATCTACATGCGAAACTTGATAAAGAAATATATGTAAGAGCTCCACATAGCAAAAACACAAATAGAAATGAAACATGGTTACTGAACAAAAGTTTGTATGGATTAAAGCAATCCGGCAAATGTTGGTATGAATGCTTGATCAACGTACTCAAGACCATGAACTTCAATGCCACAACGGCAGACAATTGTTTTTTTGTTAGAAGAGAAGGTGAATCTTTAGAATTTGTATTAATTTATGTGGATGACATTTTGTATATTGGCAAACATAAAGACAAGAGAGATATTTTTGTAACAAAACTAGGAGAACATTTCTCATTAAAGTCATTGGGGAAAGTAAACAAATATCTTGGAGTACACATTAGTAAGACCGAGAAAGGATTTAGATTATCTCAAAAGGATAAAATAATTGAGCTCTTGAACAAATGTAATATGAATAATGCAAAGCCTTGTGACACCCCAATGCAGACTGATTTCATAAAAAATATGAATGAATCATCTCCTGAGTTTAATGACAATACGCTTTATAGGTCAGTTATCAGTTCTCTTTTGTATATTGCTAATTGGACCAGACCTGATATTGCTCTACCCCTTAATTTGTTGTCCAGATATGTCAGTAAACCCCTAATTTACCATTGGGAAGCAATTAAGAGTGTTGAGACATTTGAAACACAGCTTAGATTTCTGTCTATTGTTAGAACCAAACAATGTTAAAGAGCCTATTCTCACTTGTTACGCTGACGCTGACTGGGCAGGCGACACTAAGAGTAGGAAGAGCACTTCCGGTTATGTATTCTTCCTTAACAACTGCCCAGTCTACTGGTATACTGGGAAACAGGATTTAGTAGCTACTTCAACCACTGAAGCAGAGTATATTTGTCTGTCAAAAGCATCTAACAATCTCATCTGGTTCAATGATTTATTGACTAATGTTTGGAAGAGTCCATCACAGCCCTTCACTATATATGAAGATAACAAAGCTGCAATAGAAATATCAAGAGCAGACGCTATTGGCCAAAGATCTAGGCATATAGATATCAAATACAAACATGTAAGACAATTATCTCAAAATGGATTCATCAAAGCTATTCATTGTGACACTACAGAGCAAATAGCTGATATATTGACTAAACCTTTACAATCCAAACAACATAAATATTTAACCTCAAAATTGTATGTTCAATATTATTCTAATTCTGAATGTAATTATTGTTGTATGTCAAATCGGCATTTAGAGGGGGATTTGTCATGTGTAAATGCCTCATTCTTGAATGAAAGAAATATATATCCATGGAGTGTCAAGAGTTAACTTATTCTCCCCTTCCTAATGTATTCCTCACTAACCACTCCCCACTTCTAATCCCGCCTCCCTGGTATAAAAGATGATGCACACTCATTCTCCTTGCTTCTATCTGCAATCACTCTGTGAATATAGAATGCCTTTTGTAAATAAACAATCTTCTATTTAAATATAAAAAGTCTGAATTCATTATTGAGTCTGATCCTCAAATTACGGCAACAAACATGTACACATGACTTATTTTTTTAAAGGACTGCAGTGTATTACTTTTAAATTAAAAATCCTATAAACAAAGTATTTCTACAGATTTTCTAAATGCAAACACAGTGAACACAAAAGCAGGATGTTCTTTAATCTGGAACAGCATGCCTAATAAACAAGCTTTTGACAATGGAGGCATTTACAGAAAGGTCTCTTCTGCAGATACTGATAGCAAAACAAATTTGTAATGGTAGAAATGACACTTCATATTCTCAGGCCCTAGTTTGTTTAGGCCTTTAAAGAATAATGCAGTGCCTGAAGTTATGAGCAATTGATGAGTGATGTAACTTGTTTCTGGAACTTTGCATTTTGCTTTATCTGAAACATCTAAACATTTTGAAAGGGTATCCTAGGAGATCATATTAAAATGAGTAAGACAGAACGTAATTGAGGCACAGATAATGTTTGCTAAATACAACTGAGAAATGGTCACAGATGATGATGTAATAGGTATAACTATGCAAATCCATTCCTCGCCATTGAAACAAGATGATGATTTTTGTGCCAAATCGTTGACAGTCAAATTGTTCTCTAAGACTATGGCCTTATCTGTCTTCTTAAACATTGTTCCTTAAATCCAGTTTCCTACTGACTACCTACATTGGATTTAATTTTAGCTTCAATAATCCATTCTCCAATTTAGATGACTTTAAAAGATAGCAATTGCTTTCTTGCTTTTTTAATATTTCTCATAGTTATCATGGATCCTTAATATTCCAATTTCATTTTATTGATGGTATTTACAATTTTCATATCTTTGTTCCTATGCTGTGTAACGAAGTTGATTGCAGAATCACTTGACTATTTCCACAAGAATAAAATTATTTCATTTGGGTTAAGATTAAGAAAAAATAACTATATCATTTTTAATAATGATTTAATCTATAGGTGACAAATTTTGCAGAACAACTGCTAACAGCAAGTTTACCCAATCAAAGCTGGAATGAGGTTTTGACAGGACTTTCATTTTGCCTTTGCAAGCCTAATCAACTCTTTTTAAAAATCCTTCTAATTTAATTTGCATGACTTTACAACAGCTACAAACATTGTTCTTTCCTAACAGTTTAATAACTGTCTTTTTACTATCTGTGATAATTACTTCTATCATTTTACTGGATGAGTTACATAGGATTGGAGTACTATTAACACACTGCATTAGTTCTCTGAAGTTTACAACAATTGACAGTCTCTAAGCAATTATATAAAAGCAAATTCCAGCGAGTAAGATTAAAAGAAAACTAATTCATTCTTTAAATCCCAGTTATCATGTATCTTATTTAAAGTGCTTTTTAAAAATCAAGTAGAAATTATTAAAGTTTTCGTTTTTTAAAGGTTTTGCATAGTTTAAACAATTTTTGGTGCTATAATATTACTGAAATAGTTTTATTATGAACTTTCAGATCTCTTTGTAATTATATCAAGGAAATGTTCCAAACTAAAGACTGGGCATATATTTTCCACAAATCATTAAATTAATTATCTGCCATTCCTAAATTTTCTTCTGGAAAAATTCTTGGTAATTTGTGAGACTGAATAGCAAACCACCCTTATCTATTGTCTGTCTGTCTATCTGCATGTCTGTCTGTCTGATTAATTTATATGGCCACTCACCTTATAAATAGTATCTCTGGGCAGCATAAATAAGCAAATAAAAACAACACACATATAAAACAGTCATTATAAAAATATGTCATTAAAATTAAATATTATAGAAATTAAAAATATACAAACCCCAGGTAGAGGGAATTCTTGAATATGGAGTCCTCCAGAGGTGCTGTGACTACCTGTGGTAGAGTATTGTCTGGATTCCCAAGAGGGAGGGAGTGCATTCTAGAGGAGCAAAAGTCAGAGCAGTTTAATTTGTGTGAGAGAAAGGGAGTGATGATGGCTCCTCCCTAGTAGTTGCTAGAGTATATGTAGCATGGTGCAAGTAGCCTGCTTTAGGTTTCTGTCTGTAAATGGGAACAATAAAGGAAAGTGCTTGGAAGAATCTCAACATGTCTTTCTTGATTTTTGGAGCCTGATGCTACCACATATGGAATTCCCAGAAAACATGATGAGAACTCTGAGAATTAATAGCACCAATGCCACTAATGAGTAGCAATTTATCAGTGAAGAAGTAAAAGAGAAAATTTGAGAGAGAAAACAATATTGAATGGGCAGCATATTGCAAAGGATTCTAAAACGCATCTGCAGTTGATGAACAGCTATATACACTGCTCAAAAAAATAAAGGGAACACAAGCCGAAGACATCCGAGATCTGAATGAATGAAATAGCCTTATTAAATACTTTGTTTGTTACATACAGTAGTTTTGTGTTCCCTTTAGTTGTTTGAGCAGTGTATAAACTACTGTATGTAAAGAACAAAGTATTTAATAAGGCTATTTCATTCATTCAGATCTCGGATGTCTTCGGCTTGTGTTCCCTTTATTTTTTTGAGCAGTATATATAGTCCAATTGTTCAGGAATACAAATATCTTCAACAGTGCCATCTTCTAAATGGAAATCTACCCCCTCCCACACATACACACTTTTTTCTGGGCAGTATTTTCCACTATTTTACATTCTCATTCTCATTCATAACTCATTTATGAAGTTCTTCTCTTGTTCAAGGTTAGCTACCAACTGTATTGTAAAGTCTGTGGATGATACAACAGTGGTGGGCCTCATTTGAGATGATGATAGTGCTTATAGGGAGGAGGTAGGGGGGTTGATGGACTGGTGTAATAAGAACAGCTTGGCTCTAAATTCAACATTTAGAGAAATCCTCGTTAAATTCGGGAGAGGCAGAAACAGACAGACATTTATGTGTATTAATTGTCGATATGCTTAGTAATATTTAGTTTCTGGGAGTGCAGCTAACAAGTAGGTTACCTTGGTCACTCAACAGTGAAACACTGGTAAAGTGGGCACAGCAGTGACTGCTTTTTCTGTGTCATTTGAGAAGAGCATATCTTCCTTCCCCTGTCCTCTCCACTTTCTATAGAGGGACAATTGAAAGCATCCTATCATAGTGTATTACTGCTTGGTTCAGAAGTGTTACTGCTTCGGACAGGGAGGCTGTGCAGAAGGTTGTGAGGATGGCAGAAAAGATTATTGGAAGTTCACTTCCTTCTATCCATATAAGTGCTGCTTGACCTGGTCCATAGAGTTGTCTTGGAACTTTACACATCCCATGTATGACTTCATGGTATCCAAAGCAGAACAACTAGATTCTGTAACGGCTTTCTTCCATATAGCATCAACCTTATTAACTCTCAAGACTCTTTTTTCTGCTACCGTATTTCCCTGAAAATAAGACTGGGTTTTATATTAATTTTTGCTCCAAAAGACACATTAAGGTTTATTTTCCAGTTAGGTCTTATTTTTGGGAAAATATGCCAGTAAATGCATGCATCTGGCTGACAATCTTAAACCAGGGCTTATTTTTGGGGTAGAGTTTATATTATGAGCATCCTGAAAAATCATGCTTATCAGGCTTATTTTCCAGTTGGGTCTTATTTTTGGGAAAACATGTATGTATTCAAAATGATCTGTGACTAATATAAGTTTTGGTTGCTTTTTATATAACTTGGCATTTTTGGCCCTGCTGCTGTTATTATATTGTTATTGTTATTCTTGGGATAGTATCTTATCTTATCTTAGTTTAGTTTTGCTTAGTTTTGCTTATCTCTTACCTTCTTCTCATTCCCTATAACCCTTTGAAAAATCTCAGGATTTCTACCAATTTTTTTGCAACCCAAGGATGATTATTTCTTTCTCATCATTCCAAATTTTTTTAACATCAACAATATATTGCATTTATATTTTGTGGCATACTATATTGCCTTTTACAATATTGCTCAGATTTATTTTCTTTGTTTTCTCTTTTCCTTTAAGATGGATATGGAAAGTATTACATTTTTGTATGCATTAGCACAAAATAATATTGTCTAATCCAACTAAATCATTTCTAACATTGCATTTCTAACATTTCCCAATTTAACATGCTGTCCTTTAAGACTGAAATTATTCTCTGTCTTTTAAGTAAACAGCATCAAGAGAAAGAGATAAAAAAAGCATTGTTCTTTTATTTGGCTTTGGCTGACTTAGGCTTTGCATTTGGTTCATCATGCTTCATTGGTTAGGTGAGCAAGTTCATGCTCACCTAACCAATGGAGGCATCATAATCAGTGAATCTGATCATAATCCTTTCTAGTATGACTCTGGTCTGACTCATAATTGCTGTTAAAAAAGCAAGTTCTCCCACTTGATTTTTCCTCCAAATAAAAGCAGTGTGCACTCAGCTCTAGTCTCACTCTGTCTCCCAGTCATTGGATTCAGTGACCCATTACTTTCCTTTCCCCTTATAGGCACACAAGAGCTCTATTCTGCAAGCTACAACCATGGTCTCAGCTGTTGTAAAAAGTGCCTGGATCCAAAAAGGCTGCCATGTACTTGTTTCAATATCACAGCTAGCAGAAGCTTTTTAACAGAAAAAGAAGGAAAGGCGCCTTCACACCAGGTGGCTTCCCTCGTAACAACTGTTCATATTTTTTTTGCAAATAGATAAATCACATATCATGCACTAACAAAGTGGAATGGGCAGCAGAAAGCTAGCAGCTTGTTTTCTTTGGGTGTGTATGTATGGAGAGGAATACTGCATTTTCTTTTTTGGTCATATATGTTGGCATCTCAAAGTGCTATTTAACTCACGTGTTGGCATTCCTGGGGAAAAAAATATTGGCATTCACTGTTTCCTCAATATTTCAAGGCAAAAGTGAACTCAACAGATATTTATCTTTAGACTAAAGAAGTTTTTCCCAAACCTACTGTAAGGGGTGTGTGGTGGTGGGGAGTGGATTTGCTGTCCTTCTCCAAAACAACATTAATTCAATGATTTAGGGCACTGATAAATACATCTGTTTATTAAATGTCAGTGGGTTGACTTCATTATCTTTACTTTTGAAAATAATTTAAAAAAAAATATTGCTGTGTTTTTCTACATTTGAATGTTTGAGCCATAATAAAATGTTCTTCCATTGTATAGTTTTCATTTTTTCCTAGAATCTAATGGCAATAACTGTCACAGAAACCAATTTAGGAACATTCAAAATGCTATATTAGTATTTTTTTCACCAGACAATGTCATACTAATTTCATGCTAAATTCAGATTTTAGTTTTGCTTAATGCTTGTACTGTAAGATATGTATCAGGTTCTAATTAATGTACCCATCGCAAATTAAACTCCGAGGCATTCCATTTCCTCAAAGAACAAATTTATTTATATACATTCTCTTGGCACAAACTGATAGAAAGCCAGTACTAAAAGTTCCCGGGCTTTCCACCCCACTTAAAGTAAAAGTTTCTCATTTTTCCAAAACAAATCGTCACACTGTCCAGTTGTGACAAGAGCTGGTTGCTTGCGAGTTCTCTCCTCCTCCTCTGGCCAGCCAGCCATTGGAATGCATCAGACTCATCGGTTGACTATGTTGTTTTGGCTGAAGACTCCATCCACCTCTGCTCTCCCCCTTCTGTGTCAACCTGAATTCATTTGGGAATAACCCATGATAGAAACAACCCCACAACCCGGTCAGATTCAGGCTTGACAATATGTGTGGCAACAGGTTTAACAGGAACCTGTGGAATCTGCTGGGTATAGTAACTATGCTGCTGCAATCGAATCTGGCATGTTTGCAATCTTTTTTTTTTTTTTGCCTATATTTTGTAGACACCATTGACAGGAATACAGACACCAACAGAAAGAGTTCAAATGAAAAAAAAACTGATAAACAAAGTCAGTTGAATTCTGCTGGGTCCCTCAATGCCATTATATCGGTCATTGAAATTATTCTAATACTTTCGTTAATGATTTTGAATAAAGGAAATTTGTATGTTTAGATGACTTGGAAGTCATTGCTTAATATATAAAACTTGAAAATTTATACAGGACGAAGTTAATCTCTTGAATGATTATGTAAGAATGCTGAATACCTTAACATTCCACTTTTAGTTTTTGTTGCTTTAGATTTTTCATTTTTTACGTTAATTAGATTGACTGATTGCACTAAACCATTCTTGGTTTTTTTTTAATTTATTTATTTGATTTATATGCCGCCCTTCTCCGGAGACTCAGGATGGCTTACAATGCGTTAAGCAATAGCTAAAAATAACTTTTTAGATTTTTATGTTGTGTGAATTCAACTTGTGTGGTTTGGAAGTTAGCGTTTATCCATAACAGCTGATTATTTTAGTTTACTTTATTGCCATTGCACCTCATACAACGAAATTAAATGCCATGTTCAGTGTACAAACTATAAAAATAAAACACAAACACACATCCTTCACATTCTATATAATTGAATTGAAAATCCGATATTGCATTAATATTGCACTATATAGTAGAATTCAATATAGTTACTGCCCTGGGATAGAAGCTGTTTCTTAACCTATTTTCGTTGTTTTTATTCTCCTGTACTGTCTGCCAGATGGTAATAGTTCAAGAAAAGAGTGCCCAGGATGAGATGGATCTTTAAGAATGTTTTGAACTTTCTTAAGGCAGTGGGAGCTATAAAGCTCTTCCAAGAGGGAAGAGGGCAACCAATGATCCTCTGGGCAATGACATTAACCTTTTGGAGTGCTGTCCTATTTGCCACGTATTGGCAAACCATACACAGGTGCAGTAAGTTAAAATACTCCCTATGGTGCAGCAATAGAAGGTCACCAGCAGTTTTTCATTCAGTTGTTGTTTCCTGAGAAGTCTCAGGTAATATAATCTCTGCTGGGCCCTTTTGACCAGTGCTGCAAGTGCTGATTATGACTTATTCAACAAACTAATGCACTAGTTCTAAGTGAGCGAGGGGCCAGTGGTCAGGTATGGTTAACTGCTCTGATCTAGCTGGATCGAGTCTGACAATTGAGAAGCTCCTCCTCCTGTCACTGCTTCCCAGCTTTCTGACTCGATCTGATCTGGATCAGACGCACCCAGCTACCTTTCCACTGATTTTATCTCTAATTGCCTCTTTTTGGCTTGTTCCTTGTTTCTGGGCTGCAAGCGTGAAGGGCTTCGGTCCGATCCCGCTGTAGACCACTTGCGGTGAGCGGGATTGAGGCTCCCTGTCGTTGAGCCTTTCCCCTTGGCATGTTGATGTGGGCACCGCCAACTCCAGCCTCTGCTGGTCCTGTTACAGAGTCTCCTCCGGTCCTGCCTCCTTTGTCCCCGGATGGGGATTCCTATGCCTCCCCCTCACAAGGGGCTGTTCGGGAGGCCCATTTTGGTCCGCAGTCAGATCCTACCCCTCCCAAGCCTGCCTCTCCTCCTCCCTTGGGGGCCCCTGTGGTGCCACCCCCGACTCAGGCCTCAGGGGGCGCTCCTGTTGGTTCCTCCATTTCACCTGAGTTGGCTTCATTCATACAAAGGGGTTCAACTGGAGTTACAGCGCAGGACCTCTTCGTGGGTTTCTGGTTCTGCCTGCTCACTAATTGATGTCGAGGGTTCTCAGTTAGCTGACACCCAGGCTCATGCCGGAGCAGTGGCTCCCTCTGTGGCTTCCTCCGGCCATCCTTCCTTTACAGAAGAGGAAGCCCGAGACTTGGACCTCTCGGACGATGAGGATTTAGTGCCTGACCAACCGTCCTTCATGGGACTTTTCAAGCCCCAACTTTTCAGGTCCCTTTTGCATAAAGCCAAAATTACCACCCATTTGGGTTCATCATATTCTCTCGCTCCCCGGGGGGAGGATTCAGCTCCTGCTGTGCCACTTTTTGAGGAGCCGGCTGTCGAATGCGAAGAGATTCCCGGCCCTAAACTCTTTAGGGACGTTCTCAAGAAACAGTGGGCGGCCTAACCCCAATCAGCTGGACAGGCGACTTTACAATTTTGCCCCAGAAGTCGCCTCTCTCCTTCAAATTCCTGCTGTTGATCCTCCGGTAGCAGCCTTGTCTGCTTCCTCCAATCTGACGGGCCCACCTGAAGACAACCTCCGGCCAGAGGACAACGTCTCAAACAGTCCTTGCCTCGGCCTGGGCAGCTAAATCAGCCATGGCCCCCTCATTTTTTAATAGGGTGTCCATCTTGTGGCTCCGCCAATTGCAAGACAGGCTTCCTTTGTCGGATATCAGGTCACAACAGGACCTTAACAAAATACTAGCAGCATTAGAGTTTTCCGCTGACATGACGTTAAACTCATCCCGTTTTGCAGCTAAGGCGATTGGGTCTTCTGTGGCCTCTCGCCGCTTACTTTGGCTCCGCAATTGGCAGGCGGATGCCAAATCAAAATAGCACCTCGCCACTTCTCCTTTTGATGGTCCATCCCTTTTTGGGGCCCCTCTAGAACCTTTGTTAATAGAATCAAAAGATAAAAGGCGAATCCTGCCCAATGTATCCCGCAGGTCGGAGCAGCGACCCCCCCCCGCTGCTCCCTTTTGTTCCTTTCGCCCCTTTGACTCATCCTACTCAGGGGCTCAGTCACCGAGGGCCTTCCTGTTCTGCTCCCGACCCCCAGACCACCAGGGTTCCCAATCCCAGAGAGGGCACTTTAAGCGCCTGTTCCAAGGTGGCCGTGGACGTCCCTTCCGCAGGTCACGATGACTGCACGTCCATCCCTCCCATTGGGGGCCGCCTGGCTCTCTTTGCCGGCCAATGGGAGGTGATAACAATGGACGCTTGGGTCCGGGAGACCGTCAGGTGGGGCCTCTCCCTGGAATTCCTCTCCACTCCTCCTGACAGGTTTCTTCGATGCCCCCTTTTGCGGGATCGGTCGAAACGGCTCCTGCTGGTAGCAGCCATTCAACATCTTTTGGAGATTCGGGCCATCGAACCGGTACCACAGGAGCAGCACGGACAAGGCTTTTATTCTCGCCTGTTCATCATTCAGAAATCCTCAGGGGGCTGGAGAGCCATTCTGGACCTCAAGTCCTTGAACCACTGGGTTGTTTACCGGCGGTTCAAGATGCAGTCTCTCCAATCCATCCTGGAGGGTATCAGGGTTGGGGACTTCCTCACGTCAGTCGACCTGACGGAGGCTTATCTACATGTTCCCATCCATCTGGCTAACATCAAATTTCTCCGGTTTTGTCATGCGAGTTACCACTACCAGTACCGTGCACTCCCATTCGGTCTTTCCTCGGCTCCCCGAGTGTTCATGAAATTGATGGCCCACCTCCGAACATGACTGGTTCGCATCCAGTTTTATCTGGACGACCTTCTCATCCAGTCGAGCTCAGAGGCCCTTGCGCATCAGGACCTGGACACCACCCTTCGGGTTCTGACGGCTCATGGCTTCTCGATCAACCGGGCCAAGAGCCAGCTGGTACCAACAACCCGTATCCAACATCTCAGGGCAATTATCGATACGGTCAAGAGCAGGGTCTATCTCTCCCAGGAGCGTCTGACCAGCCTGCGGTTTCTGGTCAGCTCTGTCATTCCGGGGAGCTCCGTCTCCCTGGTGACACTTTCTCAACTCCTGGGAAAGATGGTATCATGCATCGGCATTGTACCATGGGCCCTGCAGTGGTTTCTTCTCCCGTATCAGAAGAGCTGCATATTGGCCTCCAGCCGGATGGTCCGCCTTCCCCCCCATGTTCGTCGATCCCTTCGATGGTGGTCGTCCCCGGACCTTCTCAAGGGGAGAGAATTCACGGAATCCAACCTACTAGCCTTGACTACAGCTGCCAGCCTTCACGGCTGGGGGGCCCATCTCCAATCCTCCATGGCCCAGGGTTGCTGGACTCCGGAGGACCTGGCCCACAACATAAGGTGGTTGGAGCTCCGAGCCATCCACCTGGCCCTCTGAGTCTTCAAGGACATAGTTCAGGACCAACACATTCTTGTCCAGACGGACAACGTGGCCGCCAAGGCCCATGTAAATCGCCTGGGGGGGACCCGCTCTCATCTCCTCATGGAGGAAGCCGAGAGACTGGGAGCCTGGGCGGAGTCTCACTTGAGGTCCCTCTGGGCCTCGCATATCTCTGGACTTGTCAACACTCAGGCCAACTGGCTAATGGCAGCTCGACCCGGCTCTGTTTCACCAGATAACGTCTCGATTCGGGACACTGACAGTGAACCTCCTTGCGACGCGGGACAACCGCCAGACGGAGCGCTTCATTTCCAGATTCCCGGACCGACCAGCGGAGGTGGTGGATGCTCTTCACTGCCGTTGGCCCTCGGGCCTCCTCTACGCCTCCCCCCCTTCCTCTTTTACCCAGGGTCATCCGGAAGCTTCTGGCGGAGAGGGCAGAACTGATCCTCATCGCGCCCCACTGGCCCCGTCGCCCCTGGTTCGCCGATCTTCAGGCACTGTCAGTCCTCCCTCCATGGCGTCTTCCTCCTCCCGACGTCATCCTTCGCCAAGGCTCGCTTCTGCATCCCGACGCCGGCTGGCTTCAGCTGACTGCCTGGCGGTTGAGCGGCAACTCCTGATGGACTCCCACCTACCGTCCTGAGTTGTTGATACCATCCTCGCTGCCCGTCCAGCCACGATCCGGATTTATGAGGCCACGTGGCGTTCCTTTGCGACTTGGTGTGAGTCTCGGGGCCAGGATCCAAGCCTGGCCTCCACTGAACAGGTACTGATTTTTCTCCAGAAAGGGTTGGACGCGGGCCTAGCTCCTAACACATTACGCAGGCAAGTAGCCGTTCTACCATTCTTTGTTAGGGTTCTCGGGGGTCCCTGGCCGGCCGCCCCCTCATTCTTGAAGGGGGCTATGAACCTTCATCCTTCCCCCGTCCACCGGTACCCAACCTGGGATTTACCAAAGGTTCTTTCAGCTCTTACACGGGCTCCCTTCAAACCTCTACGTACGGTGGGCTTACGGTATCTCTCCTATAAGGTCTCCTTTCTGATTGCCATCTCTTCCGCTCGGAGGATTTCGGAGTTGGCCGCCCTTTCCACCAGGGCCGACCTCTGCGTGTTTCACCCGGACAGGGTGGTCCTACGCTTGGACCCCACCTTCATTCCCAAAGTGAATACCCCGTTTCACCGGGCCCAGGAGCTGGTGCTTCCGGATTTTTGTCCCCGCCCTTCCCATCCCTGGGAGCGAATCTGGCACTCCTTGGATGTGCGCAGGGCCCTCCGTATTTACCTGCGGTGGACCTCTTCCTTTCGTAGGTCAGAGGCCCTCTTCGTTTCCTTTCAACTTTCCACTCTGGGTCTCAAGGTTTCCTCGTCCACGGTAGGTCGTTGGATACGGGCGACTATCGCCTCGGCTTATGAGGCTCAGTCGCTGCTGGTCCCCAGGCACTTTACTGCCCATTCCACCCGGAGTGCTTCCACTTCGGCTGCCTGGGCCACGCAGGCCTCCTTAAAGGATGTTTGCCAGGCTGCCACCTGGATGTCCCCTACTCCCTTTATCTGCCACTATAAGGTAGATAGCTTCGCTTCGGCGGAGGCGGCCTTTGGCCGTCGGGTGCTTCAACAGGTTTGTGTGGACCAGGGCTCCACGTCCCGGGCGGAGCCCCCCCTTTAAGCCATGGGCCCACTCGCCCCTCGCTCACTTAGAAAGGGCATTGGCTTACCTGAATGCCCGTTCTGAGGGTCGAGGGGCCAGTGGTTAGCCCCACCCTTCTTTCCACCGGTCCGTGTTGCTGGTTTTTTCTCTCTTTTCTTTCAGATCAGCGGGTGCGTCGTCTGTCATCTCATGCCTCGTCCGAAAGCTGGGAAGCAGCGACAGGAGTAGGAGCTTCTCAACTGTCAGACTCGATCTGGCTAGATCAGACCAGTTAACCCATACCTGACCACTGGCCCCTCGACCCTCAGAAAGGGCGTTCAGGTAAGCCAACGCCCTTTCTTGACTGCAATAAAGTCTTTTAAATTGTATTAATATACCTGGCTTAATAGATTTTGCATGATGTATGCATCTAGTCATAGATACATAGCAGGAAAATCCGTTGGCTAACCTGTGTGTGATAACATATCCTAATAGAGTGATTGTTGGTAAGGCATGCTGGGAGAGAACATAAATAAATGGAGATACAATGGGGTAAAAAAGTATTTAGTCAGCCACCAATTGTGCAAGTTCTCCCACTTAAAAAGATGAGAGAGGCCTGTAATTGTCATCATAGGTAGACCTCAACTATGAGAGACAAAATGAGAAAACAAATCCAGACAATCACATTGTCTGATTTGGAAAAAAATTATTTGCAAATTATGTGGAAAATAAGTATTTGGTCACTTACAAACAAGCAAGATTTCTGGCTCTCACAGACCGGTAACTTCTTCTTTAAGAGGCTCCTCTGTCCTCCACTCATTACCTGTATTAATGGCACCTGTTTGAACTTGTTATCAGTATAAAAGACACCTGTCCACAATCTCAAAACAGTCACACTCCAAACTCCACTATGGTGAAGACCAAAGAGCTGTCGAAGGACACCAGAAACAAAATTGTAGACCTACGCCAGGCTGGGAAGACTGAATCTGCAATAGGCAAGCAGCTTGGTGTGAAGAAATCAACTGTGGGAGCAATAATTAGAAAATGGAAGACATACAAGACCACTGATAATCTCCCTCGATCTGGGGCTCCATGCAAGATCTCACCCCGTGTCAAAATGATCACAAGAACAGTGAGCAAAAATCCAGAACCACACGGGGGACCTAGTGAATGACCTGCAGAGAGCTGGGATCAACGTAACAAAGGCTACCATCAGTAACACACTACGCTGCCAGGGACTCAGATCCTGCAGTGCCAGACGTGTCCCCCTGCTTAAACCAGCATGTGTCCGGGCCCATCTGAAGTTTGCTAGAGAGCATTTGGATGATCCAGAAGAGGATTGGGAGAATGTCATATGGTCACATGAAACCAAAGTAGAACTGTTTGGTAGAAACACAACTTGTCATGTTTGGAGGAGAGAGAATGCTGAGTTGCATCCAAAGAACACCATACCTACTGTGAAGCATGGGGGTGGCAACATCATGCTTTGGGGCTGTTTCTCTGCAAAGAGACCAGGACGACTGATCCATGTACAGGACAGAATGAATGGGGCCATGTATCGTGAGATTTTGAGTGCAAACCTTCCGTCAGCAAGGGCATTGAAGATGAAACGTGGCTGGGTCTTTCAGCATGACAATGATCCCAAACACACCACCCAGACAACGAAGGAGTGGCTTCGTAAGAAGCATTTCAAGGTCCTGGAGTGGCCTAGCCAGTCTCCAGATCTCAACCCCATAGAAAATCTTTGGAGGGAGTTGAAAGTCTGTGTTGCCCAGCGACAGCCCCCAAACATCACTGCTCCAGAGGAGATCTGCATGGAGGAATGGGCCAACATACCAGCAACTGTGTGCCAACCTTGTGAAGACTTACAGAAAACGTTTGACCTCTGTCATTGCCAACAAAGGATATATAACAAAGTATTGAGATGAACTTTTGATATTGACCAAATACTTAATTTCCACCATAATTTGCAAATAAATTCTTTCCAAATCAGACAATGTGATTGTCTGGATTTGTTTTCTCATTTTGTCTCTCATAGTTGAAGTCTACCTATGATGACAATTACAGGCCTCTCTCATTTTTTTAAGTGGGAGAACTTACACAATTGGTGGCTGACTAAATAATTTTTTGCCCTACTGTATGTAAGAAAGGTCTATGAATCTTTAGGTTCTTCACAAATTTACTTGATGGCTACCAGATTAGGAATGACTGTTTAAATTGCTAGCTTTACAACAGGGTCCATGGCATGCTAATGGTGAATTCTGGGAATGGTGTGCTTAACACATTTGGAACATAAGGAAGTGGACAATCTGATGCCTTTGTTATAGGGAATGTTATAGTTCATAAATCGAATAGCAACCTGTTTTCCACAATTTTGAGGAATTAACCCAACTCTGAATTTTCATCATTAGATAAGAGTTTAAAACTGTATTCATATTTTAATGAGTACCTTGATAAGAAATGCAGCTAGAGACATCTAGTGGTTTGAGCATAACTTGTGTTTAATTTAATTTTTTAGTTTAAAATAAGACCAATTTTTTTCTATTTTAATGAAAAGCATAAAGAACAAAGTTGTATTGTGAATGGGATATCCATAGCCTTGGATAGCCTGTATTATTTCTGTCTTTTATGGCAGAAACTAGACAACTTTAGCTAAGTGGGATCAAGCATACCTGCTTTTTGGACAGGACACTGCCAGAGAATTTAATGCTGTAGACAAAATTGGGTAACTGAAAAAAGAACCTGAAAGAAGGCAGCGGCAAACCTTTTATTATGGACCAATTAAGAATATTTAAGGCTTTAAGGGAATAAACCTATGAATTCATAGGTTTATGTGAATTCAATTTATAGCAGATAGAGACCTCAACACCACTTATTCATTTGTAAGATTTTAAGGGTACATTCTAAGAATGTTGGGACCACAGGATTAAGATGTATGTCTTCTTTAGCTCCTGCACAAAAGATATAGGATCTAACTGACAAATGAATAAACACATTAAGCAACTCTGTTTCATCTAATTCAAATAAACCAGTACCTGATAACAGAATAGTTTAGATGAGTCCAGTACATTGAAGCTTCCTCAAAACTTGTGGAGAAACATCACATTACTCTGCACCTGTGATACATATCCTATGCTGAAGAGCTTTCCTACATGTTCACAAATGACTTAATAAGACCATCATTTTTAACTTTGTATAGTTGCTTTCATAGAATGAAAGCAACTATAGAGAGAAAAGCAATTATATTGAGCACTCCAACTATGGATCCTCCCCAGTGATGGAGCACTCATAGCAATGCACCAAAACTAAGCTTCCTCTCACTGTTCGAACTTTATGTCTGCACACATTATGAAACAGTTGTTTCAGCAAGGAAGCTGTTAAAATAAAAAGTCTGCTGATCAGTAAATGGTAAAAGTAAGTACTCAGTTAATCAAGAAGTGAGTGTATATAGTTCCAGTATAAATACCTCTATGCCTTATTTAGTTTCTACTTATTATTCTTGAATCTGTTTTAGCAAAGCTCTTGTAACAGTTTTGGTAGCATTTTGTTTTTCTATGCCAGTAAAAAAATGACAAAGTTTTTAATTCTGGTTGAATATATCAGTAATTCCACTGATAAAGTAGTATTAAAATAAGAATTATAGACAAATTGCCTTGTCTTACCTCCTGATTAGAATTTAATGTTGTGGGCTTTTTTTTCAACATTCTACATTTTTCTACATTTATTTTAAATTCTAAAAAGAAAAAACTAAAAAATTCTGGAAAGTTTCCATTTAAAGTCAACTCAAAGGTTACAGTTTTTACTACGAGGACATTCAAAATGAATTGTTCATAGTCTCATCTCATATAACCTCTACAATATTTGAAAGTAATTGCCACATAGTTCATAATGTTTGGGAAACCCTACCTCGGAACCAAAAGTGTATAAAATGAATGAAATTGAAATAATGTAGTGAAGTGAAAGTCTGTTTTTGAATCAGAATGTTTTCCAGCAAAAACTTGGAAACATTTAATTGTTTTCAGAATTTAATGAAACATTTTAAAAACAAATATATACAGGCATATGTAAAGCTGTCAAACAAATAAAACAACCAGAATATGGTAAAAAGATTTTGTACCTGATGAAATTCAAAATCATGTTGTGTTAGCATATTATACTTCATGTTAGTCACACAGTCTCTAAATTTGCATTTGAGTAAATTTAAGTAGGCGTTAAACATTAGTTAAAAAGAACAAATTGTCCTACCATACAAAGGTTTCATTAGTAGCTATTAGCTGTCTCTTCTAGGTAGGCTTAAGGATACACCTACAGAATTTAGGAAATCACATCAACATTTCTTTCATATCTTATCACACTAGCATACTTTTGTTTAATTTTACTCTGTGACAACTTGTCATTGCTTAATAGTGTATTTAAATTTATTATCATTATGTTTTGATATCATACAAAAAAAATGAATCCTTTTGCATAATGGATGTTTTTTTGTGCTGAGTGTGAAACACAGCATTTATTTACAGTGTTACATCCATCTAAATCTTAAAAACTATTTCCTGAGGAAGATGCTGGAAACAGTTAAGAAACTATGTCCAGGTTTTATTGCTGCCTTATTTTTTATATAACAAAAATTTCTTTACATATGTCATATTTCACCCACCAGGAAGTCTAAAACCAGTTAGACAAGTTCACAAACATTTGAGAACATTTGATGAATAAACTTTGCTGGAAAAAAAATTAGGAAGCTTTACTGGAAAAAAAGTTAAGAAGCTATTACAAAAGAGTTCTAATGACTGTTGGGTTTAAAGAGAAATCTTGATTTATGTATGTACATATGTATGTTTTTATTCCTGTTCACCACCCAGAGTTTTTTCTGGTAGTTAGGTAGCCATATAAAAAATTTTTAAGAAAAAAAGAATATTTTAGCCATTCTGTGCTTCTTTCACTTTTTCACTGTATGAAGCCTGTCCTCCACTTTTTAAAAAATACTTATTAAAGATATTAATATGGCTGCTCAACTCACTCATAATAACTCTAGGTGACTTGCAGGAATAACCCCCCAAATACAAAACCCAATACACTCTCACCCCACTGGCAACAACATTCAAATAAACCACTTGATGGGCTCCATATCAACTGGAATTCTGAAGCCACTGGCAAAACCATGTCTTCAGGACATTTCAGAAGAGTATCAAGAATATTAAGATGGAGCCAGACTTATCTCCACAGGGATGATGTTCTGCAAGGAGCAAACCACAACAAAAAAGCCCCTTTTTCTTGGTCCCACTAGGTGGACCTCTTTGATGGAGGGGACCATAATCTGGTGGGATGGATGGATGTAATTGGGAAAATAAGGTAAAGGTAAAAGTTCCCCTCGCACATACTTCCCCTGCTAGTCCGTTCCCGACTCTAGGGGGCAGTGCTCATCTCTGTTTCAAAGCCAAAGAGCCAGCGCTGCTGAAGAGTTATCCATGGTTATGTGGCCAGCATGACCAAACGCCAAAGATGCACGGAACGCTGTTACCTTTCCATCAAAGGTGGACCCTATTTTTCTACTTGCATTTTTACGTGCTTTCGAACTGCTAGGTTGGCAGAAGCTGGGACAAGTAACAGGAGCTTAACCCATTATGCAGCACTAGGGATTTGAACCGCTGAACTGCTGACCTTTCGGTCGACAAGCTCAGCATCTTAGCCACTGAGCCACCACATCCCTAATTGGGAAAATGCAGTCCTGCAAATAACCTATTACTTGTATTCAAGTAATAGAAGACACATACAGATGTTTTAAAATGTGATGAAAGAAATGCTTAAATTTCATCAGCATGTTGATTGGATCAGCTAGAGGTGACTATTTAAATATTTGAGTTTAATTCTAGTTGATAAAATAAATATGTGTTAAGAATCTTTAAGGTCCCCAGTAAGAACTAGCTTTTGTTACCTTCTCTAGAGAAATAATTATCCAGAGAGATGATAGAACAGGCTGGAGTATTTGGAACTTCTTAATCTGCAGAACTATAGCCCTTCAGCTAGGGCAGTTCTCCTTCCACATTCATAGTTTTGCTTGGGAAAAGAGCAGTTTTTAAATTGTACTAACTTCAGCCACTTGATGGCAGTCCTCTGTTGCTTTCAATGATTTTCTCTTTAATAAAATTATCTAGCTTGGAATTGATGCTTTAGTGCTTTTTACATTTGTTTGTAAAATATGAAGCTCCTTTACTAAAATACACAATAAAATTCATGTATTTTTATAAATCATTTCGTTTCGTTAATTCAATCCAGAAATGTTTTAGTATTTTTGTTGTGGAAATAATAGCATCCTTTTCAATAGGCAAAACACTAGGATACTTGTAATTTGATGGTATCCAGAAAGATACCAGGATTGGTGATATCAAACACACTGAGGGCTGTACTACTTCCATCCAGAGGTGGATGAGAGTCATCGCACACTCAGGTAAGAAATTCAACTGGAAGGGATCATGATAATGGGCTTCATTCCAAATAACCAGAATTTTATTTATGTAATCTCATTTATTTAGACGTTTATCTCATATAATAACTCTGGGCAGCAAACAAAGTAATAAACATAAAACAACCAATTTAAATTAAAATGATTTAAAAAAAAAAAAAAACAAATACCAGGAAAACATACATAGGGTACATTCCATGAACTGTCATATAACCATCTAATAGCCACCATTCTACAATGGGATCCCCAAGCTAGTTTATTTATTTTATTTTATTTATTTATTTTTTAAATTTTTATACCGCCCCTTCTCCCGAAGGACTAAGGGCGGTGAACAGCCAAAATTAAAAACACACAATACAAATATTAAAATACTTTAAAACGAAATTAAATCTATGGCTTCCCCATGTAGTTGACAAGACCATTGCTTTAAGGACCTTTCTGAAGGTCAACATGACTTGGGCCAACCTCACCTTGGAGGGAATGATGTTCCATGAGTGGGGGCTATGGCAGAAAGGCTAGGTCCTGTCTGATTACATTCCCCAGCCAATGGGACCAGCAACATAAATCTCCTGCTGGACTTGATGGGACAGGTAGATACAACTGGGGAGAGGTGGTCCCTCAAATATCCTGGTCCTATCCCATGTAGGGTTTAAAGGTTATAACCAATATCTTGAATTGGTCCGGGATATAAGATCAAGGCTCATTTCTGCTATTTCCCAGAGATTCCAAGGTTCACCTGATATGTTCAGCCTTTATTTCCTACTCCAGGATGCAGACCCCACTCTAAAGGTGGCAAAATTTTTTGCTGCAGTCGTGGATGGAAAAAAACGGGAAAAGAGACGGGTAAGCCCGACGGCAGAGGATCACTAGTATCAACAGTACAGATTGTATTTGAGACAGTAGATGGTGTACTGTCCCATGATCTATCCATATTTGTAAAATATGCTCCCTTTCTTTGTCTATTTTAATTTGGTCTCTGACCGCAATAAAAGCTTACTTACTTACCTATCTTGAATTGGACTCATATACAAATTGGAAACCAATGCATCTTGCATAGCAAAGATGTAATGTGTGCAGATCGTGAAGAACAGATGACTGTTCGCACTGCAGGCAGAATTACAATCTTTTTCAATTGTGTTCTAAACCAGGAAAATTAGAAACTAGATGGAAATTGTCTAGTACAGCTGGATTGAAAGATACATGTTCTAGGAGGGCCATACTACCATCTCCTTCAAGAAGAAGAGCAAGCATCTACCATTAATGAAGCATTAATTAACAGCCCCTGCCCTCCATAAATTCTTACAGCTCAGATAAGTAATCAGGCCTGCAGGTTGTACATCAATGGTGGCTATAGGCTGAAATAGAAGATATACAGGCAGTGTCCTCTACCATCTGAACCTGATTCATCCTTAGAACCTTGTTCTAAGGTAAAGACAAGAGCACCAACAAAACTAACCCGTATGCCTGAAATCACTGTTTTCTTGTTTACCAATGACTGTGTTCCAAAAAAATCTCTCCTAGTACCCAATATCTACTAACTCTAGTCATATCATTCTTTTCTTTTTTTGATTTTTTTTTAATTTAAAACAAAAACAACATAAAACCACCATCATTCAAATACAATCACAGACAGTGTGTCGATCGTGCACAAAATTCTTTTGTGCACGATCCCATATCCAAAATTACCGATTATTTAATTTCTCTTAACAGTTTTATATATCCCTTTATGTTATTATACTCATTTAACCATTATTTAACATAAGAAAACACTTCATGTTATTTTATCATTACATTAATTTCATATTTCATCTCCATGCTTTATTATCTAACCATTGGTAAAACAAATCCCAAATCAAATAATATTGTTTATCTTCCTGTTCTCCAATTTCAAATGTCAATTTACTCATTTCAGCACAGTCCATAATTTTCTTAATAACTTCATCATCAGTAGGTATCTTCTTGCCTTTCCAATTTTTAGTAAAAACAATTATAGTCGCTGTTAAAACATTCACAATTAAATATCTCAGTTCTATATCATTCTTTTTGACGTGCATCCCTTCCGAAACACTTCTCCCCCTCACAGTCATGTATGCCTAGATTCTGTCCTTACTATTTCTACCATTTACTTTGTTCCTATTTCTTTCCATAGTCCTGGTCCAGTTACTTATTTAACCCATAACCACAGATTTGCGGTCATAGTGACCGCAATAGTTTTCCAAAATGTTCGGAACACTCCTATTTTTAGAAATGGACCATTCCAGTTGCGAATAGCTTTTGTTTTCCCACCAATAAGAGTGTATGCATCATCATGCTTGCATCAGTTATTTGGTGTTTTCTGTAGCGGCATTTGAATTTTAGTTTCGGTCATTTTGACCGCAGATCTTCGTTAACGTATTTTTTTTTATAATGTCGGAGCCAAATTTTCCACCAAAAAGAGTATGATTTGGTGATCCAAACCAAATATGGACTTTGGTGCAGTGGTGAAATCCAAATTTTTTACTACCAGTTCTGTGGGCTTGGCTTGGTGGGCATAGCAGGGGAAGGATACTGCAAAATCTCCATTCCCACCCCACTCTGGGGCCAGCCAGTTCTCTGAACTACTCAGAATTTCCGCTACCAGTTCTCTGAACTGCTCAAAATTTCCACTACTGGTTCTCCCGAACCTGACAGAACCTGCTGGATTTCGCCCCTGCTTTGGTGAGAGATTCATTAATATGATTAAGGCAATATATCATAAACAAATGGCAAAGGTGATAGTAAATGGGGACCTGACAGAGAACTTTAATATAAAAAATGGCACAAGACAAGGATTATCCCCTCTACTATTCATACTGACATTGGAAGTGTTAAACAGAAATATTAGACAAGATATAGAAATAAAAGGTATGGAAATAAAAAAAGAAAAATATAAGCTACAGGTATTCGCAGATCACTTGGTCTTCATATTAGAGGATCCACAAGAAACTGGACCCAAGTTAATTTAAAAAAATAGAAGAGTATGATGAAGTGGCAGGACTGAAAATAAATAAAGAAAAAACCAAAGTACTGGTCAAAAATCTTACGAATAAACAGAAAAAAGACTTAATAAAGAAGACAAATATTCAGATAGTTAAGAAAAGTAAAATACCTTGGAATTCAGCTAATGGCAAGATGTGCAACCATCAAAGAAGACAATTATTGTAAACTGATGCAACAAATTAAATCAGACCTGGAGAAGTGGAAAAATTTACAATAGTCTTTGACAGGAAGAATAGCTACTATAAAAATGAATATTTTGCTGAGACTATTATATCTATCCCAAACAATTCTGATAAAGCTGGGGGGAAAAATACTTTGAAGAATTAAATAAAACAATGTCAAGATATATCTGGCAAGGGGAAAAAAAGCAAAAATAAGTCTGAAAATGCTACAGGAGCCTAAAATCAATGGGGACTTTGGGTTGCCAGACTGGGTGTTATACTATCAGGCTTTGGTACTTACATGGGTGAAAGAATGGATTAATTTGAGGCATAAAAGATTATTAACTTTGGAGAGACATGATTTCCAACTGGGGTGGTATGGCCTTTTTATGGTATGGGAAAAACAAAATGCATAGCTATATTAGAAATGCACTATTATTGTCAGTGTGGTCAAAACTAAAGAACAGCACTACTTGAAAATACCAGTCTGGCTTTCTACAATGGAGGCACTGATACATCCAAATGTTATTAACATAGAAAAAATTGCAAGATATAAAGATATTTTGAATGAAGAGGGGGAGCTCAAAACTAAGCAAGAATTGAACAGTCAAGAGATTGATACAAAACGATGGCCACAAATGCAGATACAATCTCGATATGAGAAAGATGCTAAAATGGTTTTTATAAAGAACCAACAGAACTAGACCAGATATTAACCAGGGGTGCTATTCAGCAGGTTCTGACAAGTTCTGGAGAATAGGTAGCGGAAATTTTGAATAGTTTGGAGAACCAGCAAATACCACCTCTGTCTAGCCTCAGAGTGGGGTGGGAATGAATATTTTGCAATATCCTTCCCCCAGGAGTGGGGAGGGAATGGGGATTTTGCAGTATCCTTCCCCTGGAGTGGGGTGGGAATGGAGATTTTTCAGTATCCTTCCCCTGTCATGCCCACCAAGCCACGCCACAGAACCGGTAGTAAAAATTTTTGAATTCCAACACTGGGACGGATGAAAAACTAATTTAAAAAATATATAGTTTTCTATTGAGTATTAAAATGGAAGGAGAGCAAGTAAAGGAGACAATGATAGTATGGGCCAAAAAATTTGGTTACATCATGGAATTAGATAAATGGCAGAAACTGTGGGACAGGAATTATAAATTAATGATGTCAACTACTTATAAAAAAATCTTTATAAAATGTTTTATAGGTGGCATTTTTTACCCACAAGATTGGCAAAGATGTTTAAGGACATGTCCACTAAATGTTGGAAATGTAATCAGACACCAGGTTCGTATTATCATATGTGGTGGACATGCCCAAAGGCAAAAAAATATTGGACAAAAATACATACATGGTTGGAAAAAATGACAAAGCAACACATAGATCTAAAACCAGAAATATTTTTGTTGGGCATTTTACTGGAAAAATATAATAAAGGGAATACAATCTTAATTTTACATGTGCTAACTGCAGCTAGAATTGTATTTGCACAACAATGGAAAAGTGAAGAGATCCCTACAGAGGAAAACGTAATTTAAAAAATACTAAAATGTGCCGAAATGGATAGATTAACACTTAAAATTAAAGAAAAGGAAGAAACTGAATACTTTTTAACATGGAACTCATTTTATCAATGGCTAACCAACAGAATCAGAAGTTAGAAATATGGAAATATAAAAGAAGGATTAATTTTGTAAGGAAGGTTTATTAAAATGGACCAGCAAATACTACTATTATTATGAGATCAATATTAATGTGACAAATATTATTGTAAATGTTATTATTTCTCAAAATTATTTGTACGCAGACAACACACTTTATTTAGAAATAGAATTTTCTATATTTAATAAAACTTTTTAAAACATGGGGGGAAGAAGCTTCTAGTTTCTCTTTTCTTGTAGCAATAGGCAATATCTTAAAATCTATTGACCAACTCATTGCCTTTTGCCCCTCCAAGAGACTATGCAACCCTTAACCCATAGAATAGGTCGCCCATCTTAAGTTATACAATAGGATAGGATTTCTGCAAAAAAAAAAAAAAAAGTACTATGAAGATTAGAGAGCAATTGTTGCTCTCTACTTCATATTTCCATTGTGTTGTTCATTTATGAGAAGGCAAGGACACATAAGGTGAACTGACTGTGTTTATTAAGGTCAGCTTAGACTCAACTCTGACCTAAAATGAAAAGGAACTTAACATGTTTGTTGTAAGGCACATATCATCATTCCACAAAACATGGATAGGCTAAATTTTGGGTAAATACCGTCTTTTTTACACTGCAAATCTGTTGTCTCCATGGTTAGACTGGAAACTGGCCACTATAGAATTCCTCAGTTGCTAATGTTTATATCTTCTTAAGCTAGAGTTACAGGTAGAGAAAAAAAACACCCTCAAAGTAATCAACAATACACGATTGATGCCCCAATATGTACTGTATTCTTGAGTGATTTTTCTCAGTCCATCTGACCCACCTACAATCTTAATAATAAATCTTTATTGTCAGTTCACAACATATGTACAATGAGATTGGCTTAGCTCCCTCAGTGCACCCCCCCAACACAATATAACTCACAGTGAAGACAGAAAATTCCTAACCCAATAAATAATATTAACAAAACACCCAGTCCTATTGCACCAGTGTGAACATGTTACACATTACACTGGCCCTGCAGTCCATCATACTACATAGTTATGGTGTCATTTCTCATTCAGAAGTCTGACAGCCCACGGATAAAAACTGTTCTTCAGCCTGTTTGTGCAGCTGGCTATACTTCTATATCTTCTTCCCGATGGCAGGAGGGTAAAGAAGTGATGACCAGGGTGAAAGTCATTCCTGAGAATTTTCCTCACTCTTCTAAGGCAATGAGCCCTAGCGATCTCATCTAGTGGTATCAGGGGACAGCCCACGATGTTATGTGCTGTACTCACCACCCTCTGTAATGTTTTTCTATCTTACATCAAAAGCAGAAAAAGAATAGAAAGAAACAATTGTTACTTACATTGTATACCTTTACATTGTAAAGATATACTAAATTGATTATACTGGGTAGCTCTTTATCAAATGTCAATAATCAGTCATTTTTGTAACCAAGAATTACCTTTTAAGACCTATTTCATAGCAAACAATATTGCCCTAGAGCAAACTGTGATCCCCCCGGATGCACTTCCACATCCCATCTTTCCACTGCTGCTGAAATTAGTCCAGTCTTTTGTTGGTATTTGGTAGCTATTGATTTACTTCTAACTCACCTACAGTATATATGAAGCTGTACTAAAGGTCACATTTCTATCTGAAATGCAGATATTGTGATTATTATGCTTAGATATTGTGATATTGTGCAGATATTGTGATATTATGATTGTGGCCTGGTGATTATCTCATTGCTGGGACACTTGCCTCACCTGACCCCAGGACTCCAACTAACGAGGATCCTACCATAGTAATTACTCAATCACCTCTACAAAAAATAGTTAATAGAGGAAGGAACAAAATGTATCATCCTTCCTTTTTTTGTGTGAAATGTAAATGAGAATATTTTTTGTAGCTTCAAGCTTAATAAGATTTTGGAATGGGTTACTAATGGACACCATTTTTGAAAGCTCCTTTAAGTCTACTGATAGGAGCTCTGAGTAGTGTTCTACATACTAAATCCAACAGACAAGAAAATATCATTGTCTACTTCAAAATGCTTCATAGAGGTCATGTAGTGTGTAAATGAACCTGATTGACAGAAATCAACTTGATTGGATTATAAAAACTTGAGCGTTATTGCCTCTTCTCCCTGGTTTATTGCTAAGAAAAAAGGATGAGAAAGCCTTTTCTTTCTTATCTTCTGAAGAGATTCCTTATGCAAACCTTCCTCAAACTAGAATCATAAAATATATAAGTTGAAAGGGGCCTTGGACTTTAACTCCTGTAACTCATAGCAAATGTATGTGGTATTAAGTTGGGAAAGATTGTTCTAAACAAATAGTTAAATATAGAATACAGAATAACATAATTGGAAAGGATCTTGTAGGTCTTCTAGTCCAACCTCCTGCTCAAGCAGGAGATCCTATACCATTTTGGACTAATGACTGTCTAATCTCTTATGTGTTCCTGAAAGAAACACTTTTATTGTCAGGCAAGGCTGCCAAAGAAAATCTCAAAAGGACGAACTGAATTACTATGCAAAGTTATGCAAAGTTGCTGTTTTATAGGGAAACTATTCTCCCTCCCCACTCCTCTCTCTCCCTCCCTCCCTCCCTCCCTCCCTCCCTCCGTGTGTGTGCATGTAGTATATATATTCTTATATAATTCCAAGAAAACAATGCCAGTAAAGTGCTTTTGGGTATTATCTTTTGGAAGGGAATTAGATATCTCTCTAATCTAACAGTTTCTGAAATTCATGAAATCATGAATTATTCATAGGGAAGGAAGCTCACCAGAAGGGGAACAATTCATGCATTTGGCACGCTAGGAAGGGAAGTTATCAATACCAGTCTATAACTTTAAGCTCTTCAGGCTTTCCTTTTTTTCTCCTAGTCCAGAAAAACAGAAGTGCCACACACTAGATAAGAAATTCTTCTTCAGTCAAATGTTGAAAATAAAACAGGCTGTCTGGATAGATTAATGATACAGCACTTTAACGTAGATAAAATTTAATCTAAGTATAAAAATGTATGCACAGCTCAGAATTAAATTAATAGAATAATATATTTTGAATATCCAATTATATTAAGATTATACCATGCAAGTACTCTCACTGAATTTGAAGGAACGTATTTAATCTATGAACTAGAAGCCTTAGATGGATATTGTAGCATTCCTCAAATAACCCTTAAGATAGTTGTAATCAAATGGGCATTACTTATATAGATACTATAGATATTAATTAATTAGAGTAGATAAAATAGCATTCAGCATTAGTTATTAAAGCAATGTTCCTGTGATGAGGACTGCATCATAAGATGCAAGGTTACTGTTGCACACCACTGTTTTGGGGACAGGATTGTATGGATTATCTTCACTTTGAGTTTAAAACCTTATTCCTTTTTTCAATGTCTGAAATTGGGGAGAATACTTCTTAGTGCCTCACCCACCAAGACATCCAACCTTCAAAAAAGGCAAACTAAAAAATTTATACACTCTTAACTCTAAAGGACATCCTAGACCTTGAAGCTGCCCTCCAAAACAAAAACCTGTGAATATTGGCCCTGTTTATTCAGGAAATCTCTGCAGACAAAAAAAGAAAACTTTCAAGACTGCATTCATCTCTGACCAAGAAATTAATTGACTTTGTCTCATTAAATATCTTCAAGCAGAACCTCTACAGATTGTTCTATTTTTTCATTTATGTCTTATTATTTCTCTTTGCAATTATTCCACTTTAATTTTCTTTATTTTTTTTTCTTTCATGTCCATTTTTCCCCACTTCTAGGCTGCCAAGTAATAGTTTGTCACATTTGGAACTATTAATAGTTAATCACACATTCTGAACCTCTTAGCACTCTTGTGTCTTTCACTGAATTATTTCAATCTTTCATCTCAAAGAATCAGATCAATAATACTTTTATCCATTACTTTTCCATATTCACTTATGCTTAATCTATGTAGTCAGAGCAAAGAAAAAAAATCCTAAACAGATATTCATCATTGTCCAAATAGCTCATCCACTTTTTATGTATTGTAATGGTGGTATGTGGGAATGACCTTCAGAGACAGGAGAAAGAGCTGCAGATTAAACAACCAAATATTGACCTATCTTCTATATATTATATTAAGAGCTGTGCTCTTTTTATTAATGAATATTATAGAGAAACACAAGAGAAGGCAATTTCAGTGCCAGAGTAAAAAAGCTAGTGTCTGACTTATTGATGTTTTATCTTATTGCCATTGTTATTATTGACTTTCCAATGCTATTTACATCCCTGGAATTTCTTGTGGACCTCTTAAAATTTAAAATTATTCAGTGCTGACCCTGTTTAGTTTCTAAATCATTCAGGTTCCTCTGCACTTGATTGTATATTGTGTCTTGAGATTGATATTTTTGAAGCACAAATCAGAGTTTGCCAATTTTAATTTAATTGTTAATTGTGGATTTGCCTACAAAACTGATTTGCAGAGTGGAAAAAAAGCAGGAAGATGCACATAAACAATGTCTTTGGTATTTCATCAGCTTAATGACTTACAGTATATAAATAAATACAAATTAGTGAATAAAGTTTTGATGTTTTATTTATTTATTTTGATTAAAGCTAGTCTAGACATATCTTATTTGAAGCCAATATTCATTTGATTTAAACTTGTAGGAAGTGAAAAGATTGTGAATATCTACTTTTGCAGAATTATATTAATGTGGAGGAAGAAATCATTTGGATTTTATGCTCTTTTCTGTCCATTGTTAAAGGATTATTATCTATCCTCTAATAACAGCCAAGTGTTATAGAAACAGAGGCTTTGCTTGTTGAAACTGAAGTTTTTTAAGAAGTGCAGAGATCATCATAGTAAACTGATTTTAAGACTGATTTCAGGTGCCTTTTAAATAGTCCCATTGATGTTGAATGCTTTGAAGTAGGCTTATTTTTTTTTATTCTTCATTTAAGAAATATCTCCTTAATTTTAATTCCTTTTCCTAAACTTGTTCAGTACTATGTTAGCAGTATGATTAGTACATTAACAAAGAACGTAAATACATATCCATAAAACCAGAATATTAATCATTATCTTTTTCTCTTAAGATGGCTCTATCATTTTTGCTGCAAAGCCAGTTGTGTATAGAGCCCAAGGATTATCAACCTTGTTTCCTTTTAACACATAGAAGTAGGGTTTGCAATATTTTATAATATATTAGACTTCTTTTTTAAAAAAGGCACTGCATGAATTCTCATACTTAAGTTATATTTAGTATATTTTGCATTTTTGAAAGCATCGTTATTTTGTAAAACTGCCCTAGAAAAGACAGAGAATTTCAACATGTAGACATTGTGTCAAGCCTCTATTGTGCAATTCTTTTGTTGAAGGCCTTGAGCTGAACTAATTTCCTCTAGGGTAATTTTTTAGTGAAATAAATACACATAATAGTTCCTCATAGTGCAGCCACTTTCTTATTCTGATATGCGTTTAATCATATCAACTTTTAACAGACTTTTTATTTTCTTGTTTCTTCTTAAATGCCTAAAGGAGGTGTTAAATACTTCGCCCTACTTGTTTTACTCTGCTGGTCTCATAAAACTTTGCAGAAATGTCACCAAAGTATTTCAGAAGTTTGGTTGTAATCTTGTTCACAGGAGATTACTTCTTACAATAATTCTTAACTTTGCCATTTTGCTGCCTGGAATATTACAATATATCCGGCTTTAGTGTGCCATCCTTCATCTTATAGCAGCAACATGTTTTGTCTTTTCACAGACTGTTTCTCCATGAAGGTGGGACCAGCAGTCAGGAATGGGTTAACTCTGTCTGATATCCTATAGGACTGAGTCTGCAAGCTGTTAAGCTCCTCCTCTTCCTGTTGCTTCCCAGCTTTCAGACTCAGTCTAATCTTGACAGATGTATTTTGCTGAGCTGCCCATTTTTGATTCCTTGGACATCAGATCTGCTCCCATTCAGTTGGTTGAGCCATACCAGCGTGAAGGGTGATACTGCCTGATCCCGCTGAAGGCCGATCTGTGGCAGGATCTTGCTGGGGGCTCCCAGCTTCCTGGCTGAGCCCTCAGTTTTCCCAGTGCGAAGGGCTATTGCCTGATCCCGCTGAAGGCCGTATTATGGCGTTCTCTTTGCAGGCGCCCCCCAGCCCTGCTGGTAGAGGGGCCTGCTCTCCCAGTGTAAACGGCGCTTCAGCCAGAGCCTGCTGAAGGCCATTTCTACGGCGTGAATCTGTTAGTTGGCAGATTGCCAGGGTGGCGTTCCTGGGCCTTGTCCATACACCTGGCTGGCAGAGAAGGGGTTTGGAGGCTTCCATTTCCCCCACCACCACCATCTCCATTGGAGACTGGATCGGCGGAGTCATTCAGGGGCTTGCCCCCGTGGTGTTGGATTCCACGGGTGGCACACA
The DNA here is from genome assembly GCF_029215685.1 of Pituophis catenifer annectens. Lineage (NCBI taxonomy): Eukaryota > Metazoa > Chordata > Lepidosauria > Squamata > Colubridae > Pituophis > Pituophis catenifer. The sequence continues at coordinate 227,546,088 of NW_027256882.1, read as the reverse complement.
TTACCTGCCACTTACCGCCTTCCTCTAGAAGCTGATAGCTGCAGAGCTGGGTAAGACCGAAACATCCCCCAGGGCAGTGCAGGATGGGCAGTCTTGCACCACATGGTAAGGCCTTGCAGCTGCATCAGCAGCTATCCCCCCCGCAGCGGTTGGATCGGCATGGGACAAGGATCGGGGCCTTCGGGCCTGTTAAGCAGTCCTTTTAGGCTGCATAGCTGTCCGGCTGCTCAGACTGCCATGTGGCTGCCTTAGAGGCCTAGTTATTCAGGCTTCAGTAGCCTTTCAAGATGGCCACCGCCCCATCAGATCAGCCTTCTAAATGCAGCCTTCCAGGCCTTCTGGGGCCTGACCAAGAGGAGGTGGGGCCCTCACAACTGGGCCTACCAAAGAGGAGAAAGACCACCCAGCCCCCTACCACCAAAAACTCCAGAAAAGCCTCAAAGGCATCTGAAAAGGAGGCCAGCAAGAGACATCGGGCTATTGAAAGGGCCATTGAGAAGGCCATTAGGGAAGCTAACAAGAGGGACAAGGCCCTTTCAATGAAGGAGCAAACAGCCCCCCCCCCCAGTTACCCTTGGCCCACAGGAGGTTCTACCTATTTCCTCTGCCCAGGTGCCTCCAGTGGCCTGGTCCCCAGATGGGGAGGCGCCATCAGCCAACAAGCCTACTGTTGACTGCAAATTGCTGTTTGGGCCTCTTCCAGAGTCCTTGGCCTTGTTAGCCAGACCCAAGGGGGCCCAGGCAGAAGCTACCTTTACGCCCATGGCAGCGGGCCTTGGACAGGAACAACTGAATGGGCCACAAATTCCGGCCAACCTGGCTGTCTTCATTTACAATGCAATTCAACATTGCATTGCCACAGAAATGCAACAGAGGACAGGCTCTTGGGTTTCTGACCTCTCCAGAGCTCAGGAGTATCACCCACAGCCTCAGTTGCCAGGGGACCTAGGATATTCTCAGGATCAGGATTACTCTTTGGCCTCTCCCAGCCACAGTTCCCTTGTGGGGGAGGAGACGTGGGATCAGGACCTGTCTGAGGATGAGGACCTGTCACCTGATCAGCCCCCATTTATGGGGTTATTCAAGCCTCAGCTCTTTCTCTCCTTCACAATGCCAAGACCATCACCCGGCTGGGCACTGTCTGACCTTTACCAGACCCTACATTGGGTGAGGCAGAGCCTTCAGTCCCCTTGTTTGAGGAACCTGCCTTTGAGGCTGAGTAGGTACCTAGAGTAGGTACCTGAGTAGGCTCCTAGATTATTCAGGGATGTGGTACAGAGACAGTGGTCTGCATCTATCTCTGGCCCAATCCTAACAGCCTAGATAGGTGCCTTTACAATATGGGTTCAGGCCTGAACCCCACCGTGGACCCTCCAGTGGTAGCCCTTTCCACCCCATCAGTCCTAACAGGGCCCCCGGAGGAAAGCCTCTGCCCTGAGGATAAGCAGTCAGAGCAATCACTGGTCAAGGCTCACCAGGCGGCAGCTTGGGCCATTAAGGCCTCCACTGCCGTTGTTTTTTTTAACAAGGCATCTCTGCTCTGGCTGCAACAACTGCAGGAGCGCTTACCTGTTTCAGACACCAGGTCACAACAGGATTTAAACAAAATTGTGGCCGCCCTTGAATTCTCGGCGGATGCCACTTTAAACCCCTCCAGATTTGCAGCCAAGTGTATTGGCTCCACTATTACATCTCGTAACCTTCTCTGGCTCCGCCAGTGGCAGGCAAACACTAAGAATAAATGGAGGCTGGCATCCGCCCCATACGCAGGTGACAAACTATTCGGAGAATCCCTGGAACCCTACTGGTCGAATCCAGGGATAAGCATAAAGTCCTTCCGAGCATGTCCCATCAGGCAGAACCCAGACCGGCTTCTTATTTTCATCCCTTTCGAGGTTCGGATGCTGGCTTTACAGGACCATGGGCAGAAAGATTTTCCCCCTCTCGTCAAGGGACCCCAGGATAGACAGGGTGATCAAGGACACAGAGGCCCATCCAAACAGCCCTTTTGGGGTGGGAGGTGTCGTCCCTTCCGACGTCCCCACTGACTGCACATCCACCCCTCCCTTTGGGGTCCATCTGGCTCTTTTTGCCAGCCAGTGGGAGGTCATCACCACGGATGCTTGGGTCAGGGAGACGGTCAGGTCAGGCCTCTCCCTGGAATTCCTCTCCAATCCCTCTCATGGGATCGGACAAGACAGCTTCTTGTGGAATCAGCCATAAAACATCTAGACATTCAGCCTGTGCAGCCGGTTCCATGGGAGCAGCACGGACAGGGTTTTTATTCTCGCCTGTTCATGATCCAGAAATCCTCGAGGGGATGGAGGGCAATTCTCGATCTCAAGGTTCTGAACCGTCGGATTGCTTATCAATGGTTCAAGATGCAGTCTCTCCAGACTATCTTGGAGAGCGTCAGGGAGGGAGATTTCCTCACATCAGTGGACCTGACAGAGGCTTACCTCCATGTCCCCATTCATTTGGGCCACAGGAAATTTCTCTGATTCTGCCATGCGGGCAGTCATTATCAGTACTGTGCTCTGCCATTCTGTCTCTCTTCGGCCCTAAGAGTGTTTACCAAATTGATGGCCGTGCTAGCGGGACCCTGAGAGGCCCCCATCGCTTATGTGCTATGTCTTGGATAGAAGGAAGTGAACTACCAATTATTTTTTCTGCCATCCTCACCACTCTCTGTATCGCTTTTCATCGGAAGCAGTAATGCTTCCAAAGCAGACAGTAGTGCAATATGACAGTATGCTCTCGATCGTCCCTTTATAGAAAGTGGTAAGGACTGGGGAAGGAAGATGAACTTTTCTCATGCAATGCAGAAAATGTAGGCGTTACTGAGCCCACTTCACCATGTCTCACTGTTGAGTGACCAAACTAGCCTGGAATGAACCAGAATACTCTAACCCTCCAAGATTGAATTGGCCAGACAGATGCTAAGGCCAATATGTGGTCCCTCAAGTAAACATATCTGTCAATGGCTTCCTAGAAAGTATTTATATTTATATTAACCCTTTTCCAATCAGGTGTACTGAATTATATTCCACAATTTACCAGAACCATGACCAAAGACATCAAGTAGAAGAGGCTGAATTAGAATACATCTGATATAAAGGCTTCTTCTAAGGCCAACATTAAAAATATTTTAAAAAGATTAAACAGTAAACATTTAAAAAATAGAAATATATTTAGGCTTTCACTATACTGAACATTTCCTCATGAAATGTTTTGGTAGCATAGAATAAGATGTAATTATACTTGCTGCAAAAGAAATTGGGAGCAACTCCTTTCTGTCTCTTTTTCTTTTTTGCATATTTGGTTTTTTTTCCTTTGTTTTTCTTTTTTGTTTTCTTTTTATTTTATATTAGTTCTTGTGTGTGTGTGTGTGTGTGTGTGTGTGTGTGTGTGTGTGTGTGTGTAAGGAGAACCAGGCTGTGGTGAGGCAAACTGATCCACATGAAGAGGGAGTATATCACCATAGTTTTAACCTGATGAAACACAGCCTTTTCTGAAGGAAAGCCTCCTTTACTGTATGAATAATAATATTATCTTTAACATTTGTTTTTTCATAAAAGTGATTTGTAATTTTGATTTCATACTTTAATTAGTTGGCATATTTTGCATATTTGAAGACTGATAAATCTGGCCAATTAGGCAGAGTAGGCCTACAGCACAGATGACGAACCTTTTAGGGACCGAGTGCCCAAACTGCAACCCAAAACCCACTTATCACAAAGTGCCAACATGGCAATTCAACCTGAATAATGAGGTTTTGTGAGGAATTTCAATCACTCTTTCACAACTTGACTTCTCCCTGGTAGCACTGGATTTCTTTAACAGCACAACTCAGGAATGATGGGAGTGTAGTGTAGTAGCCTCCAGAGGGCCATCACATCCTCCTTATTCCTTCCTTCCTTCCTGTCAGATTTTCTTACAAAAATCAAATCCAGAAGCACACACAGATAACTGATTCATTAACTTCTTTATATTCATAATAACACATAAAGCATATTTACAATACCAACAGTGGTTCTTCAGCTCAGATCAGAAGACATCTTCACCACACACAGAGTACAGCAGAGAGACTAGTTTCATTTTAGCTCTGCACAGACTCAGAAGCTCCAGACTAAGACATGCCCTGGCTCCAGTCTGTCTCAGCTCCCAATGGCTGACTTTGTTACTATGTCCTATTCCAATTGATGAATATACTCTGACACTTCCTTCTTTTCCCTTCCTTCCTTCCTTCCTTCCTTCCCCCTCTGATTTCACCTTCCTTCCTTTAATCCTGTATATTATGGTTCGTTATTGTTAGTATTTATTAAAGAATGCTGTGTATCTTAGGAGCTCTCAGCAAAAATAACAGCAGTTGTTGTTTGTTGCTGAAGCTATCCCAGGCTGTTATTTACACATACACACATACAGTTATTTTTATTCCACTTTCCCTGGGTCCTTGGGAAAGGCATCTTTTTCCCATCCCCGTCTTTAATAATCAGGACTTTGCACCAGCACGAGATTTAAGCAGACATTTTGCAGAGTGTCTCTCCTCCCCCCACCCAGAAAAAAAACAAGATTCAGAAATGTGAACCAGGAAACCTGGAGGGAGGAAGGTCCCCTCTGGATTGGGGGGAGTGGAGAGCGAGAAAGAGGGTTGAAGGGCTACCAGTCTGAGAACTTGGTGTGGTTTGGAGATGCTGCTGTGTTTTATGCCTGTTGCCTCCAACCAAGGCCCTTCGCTTCCCCACAGAAATGCTCTGAAGCAGGTGGGGAGGCAAAGAGCCAGTTGATAGCACAGAGGGGGTTCTCTATCCACTCCCACCTTGCAGCCTTTTAGCTACTATTGTCCCACTTTGCTTCTCCTACCCCTTAAAATGAGGCTAGGGAAGAAAGCCGGGAGGGGGGAATCTAAGGAGGAGGGAAGAAGAGACCTAGGCAGATCCCTCTCTGAATAGCCTCCCGCCCAGATTTCAACTGATTGCCTCTCCGATCCTTCAATGAAAGGCCCCACCCCACATTTTGGACCACCAGGCCTTTATTTTCCCCATTTATTGGGGGAAATTGGATTTTTATTGAGTCTTCTCCCCCTCCCCATGCCAAAAGGAAAGACAGCGGGGCTTCTCCTCCTAGAACCCCCCTATCCTTCCCCCTGCTCCCTTACCCTTACCCTCCGCTTAATCCCATTTTGGGACAGAGGAGGACGCACTGAAAACGTTTGTTGGGGCAATGTGGGAGCATGCCTTCTGACCCTCTGGCACTCAGCCTGCAACTCTCCGAGCTCCTTCAGGCCTGGCTTGCTGAGGAGTGGGGGGAGAAGCAGCCCTGATGTCTCCACTGCCCCCCCACAGCCCCAGCCATCACTGCTCAGATTCCTCAAAGGCACAGTGCATTTCAAAGGTGGCAGCTTGAGTCTGGAGTGCCGAACAGTGTCCCGCTGTGAGAGACGGGCCAAGCTTCTCCACCATCTGACTCGCTAATAGGGGCGCTTCTGTTGGGCCAATCCCTCCCCCCGCTGGGCTTTTGTGCTCGGCTGGGAGAGGGGAGGGCTTCTCCACACCACCCCCTTCTTTCTCTTGGCCCCACTGACAAGGGAGGAGGAATGCCAGGCTTGGGGGATGGCCCCCACCCTGAAAGATCCACCACCGCCATTCTCTCCCAGCCCTCTTTGCTGGGAGCAAATTCCACGAAGGAGGTCGAATCCTGTTGCCGTGCAAAGGCAAGTGCAGGGGCGCTTCGCTCCTGCACTAAGGCTCCACCCATCGCCACCGCCGTGACAGGGCGACAGCTCTTTCATCCCTCTGCTGCAACAGGGTGACAGGAAGCCGCAGCAGAGGGGTGAAAGAGCTGCATGGGTCGCATTGTGGCTCTGCGTCATAATGGGCTTCAGGAGGAGGATGGGCCCCCGTCTCCCCCATTGTGAAACGTGTGAGTAAAAAAGTTCACTCAATCAATTCCAACTTCACAAGATCTTTTTCTTTTGCGAGATGTTGGTATTGATTGAGTGAAACACGTTGGAGAAACCCAACTGGAGCTGGGCTGGGAGGACAGCATGCATGCCCACAGAGAAGGGTCTGTGTGCCATGTCTGGCACGCGTGCTGTAGGTTCGCCATCTGGGCCTAGAGTTTCTCATTTCTATCTGAGAAAGAGATTTGAAAAGCCTGAGAATTATGAATTGCCACAGCAAATACTTTTGGAAATAGAAGATTCATATTTTCTAACCTCAAATTACCTAGAAAATAGTTATTTAAAAAAAAAAGTAGTTGTGGGACAATGGAAGAAAACTTAATCCTCTCTAATCATTAATCTTAATTTACTTTTCCTGTTCTAGGATGTTTAGTCACAGCTTTAATCTAAAGATTGTTTAATCTAAACAATATTTCTATATTTATAATTTTTAGTTACTATGAAAATGCACTCCAAGCAGTGAAACCTTATTATTGGTGTTTTTTTTTTTTAATTTATTTATGGAACCAATATATTTCTATAAAGATCTCACAACTGGTATTCAATATTGCAGTGTCTGTAATTATTTAATTATTTTCATTGTCACTTCAAGATTAATTTGGTTAACCCAGCAAAAATTAACCTAGAAATTAGCATTCCACATAAATGTTGAAATTCTTTTAGGTAGTTTTTTTTTTTTTAGAATTTCACTGAGTATTAAAATTGTATTGCTAATCTTTTCACAGCCCTTTAATTAACACCATTTCCTATTCACTGCTGTTCAAATACTAATTTTTGCTGCTTTTACATAAAAAAAGAAACTTGCCTTTTAACCAAACCCAAACTGAAAAAATGACACTGCTTTCACACCAAGCAATCTTTTTATATTTTCAAAATAATTTTCTTATTGTGTTCTAAATAAAAACAGCTGTCACATAGTTCAGCAGATAATACTTGCTTTGAAAAGATAACTATAATAAAGTAGAAAACAAATGTTTTCTATATTTAACAGTGCAAACATTTGCAGCATATTCAAGTGCGAAAGTAATATATGAAACTGTATACATCTCATGTAAGATGAAAAAATATTTACATTTATACCATCAGAAGAGAATATTTGTTGTTTTCTTGCGGACATTCCATTACCTTATTCGGTAACATCAGTAATGCTACATAGTTTGGTAATGAAATGAAAACAAGAAAACAATCAAGCTCAGAAAACATTAAACATCCCCTCCATTTATATTTATAAACATATAAATTATAAAAATCTGAATAAAAAAAAATTGCCTTAGGAACAATCTGACCTCCAATTGTTATCTTTCTCTCATCCATTAGCACAGGGGTAGGCAAACTTGGCTCTTTTACATCCTGTGGACTTCAACTCCCAGAATTCCTAAGACAGCTTGGCTGACTCAGGAATTCTGGGAGTTGAAGTCCACAAGGTGTAAAAGAGCCAAGTTTGCCTGCCCCTGCATTAGCATATCAACAAGGATAACATCTCCTGGATGAAATGAAATGAAATGAAAAGCTAAACTGAAAATATGACTACCGTCAACACTGAAGATTCTGTCTAATTTATGACATTATGACATCATGACATACACTTTTGCTAATTTACCGTATTTTTCGGAGTATAAGACGCACCTTTTTCCCCCCTAAAAGGGGGTGAAAATTTAGGTGCATCTTATACACCTCTGCCTCGCAGCAGTTACCTCCTTGCAAGCAAACAGCAAGAAAAAGCAGCTCCTTTCAGCTTCAGCACAACCTAATTAGCACAAGTTGATTGGATCGGCCTCCCGACTCTTAGCTGATTTGCTCTCAGCTATTTTGTGCAGGGCTCTGCTGCTTGCTGCAAAGAGGTAAATTGCTGGAACAGATTTTTTTTTCCCTTGTGCTAATCAAGCTATGCTGAAAACGAAAATGAAAGTAAAGCAGGCTGTTTGCTGTTTGCTGCAATGAGGCAAAATTGTTCAGAGGCAGAGGGAGATTTCTTTTTCTTCTTTTCCTCACCAAAAAAGGTAGGTGCCTGTTGTACTCCGGTGCATCTTATACTCCAAAAAATACGGTATTAAAAACATGTTTCGTATCATATCAAACTATTGTTTTTAACACAGGAAAGTCAGGAAATCCAGGTGGTTCAAATGAATGTAAAGATTTAAAAGCAAGCTTATGCTCTCTACAAGAATCTGAACTACTAACAGTCAAGGGAAATTAGTGGTAGGAATTCAATATGGGTTGGACTTACATGTCTTGTGGGCATGAAGGGACTCAAGACTCATTTGAGCCCTCCCTTGGCTTAGCCTGTTCATTTCCTACAGCCGCTATACTTTGTTTAATATAGTGCACTTCATGAGATGGAATAATGAATTATTCTAAGATTTATGAGTAAAATTATTCTGAGATTTATGATGAATATATGATGGTTTATTCTGAGATTTATGAGTAAAACATATATATGGTGCAGAGAATCATAGGAAAGATTAATAAGTGAAGTTAGACAGAAATGAAATATAATTACTATTAATCTGTATACCATTGAATAATGTTTATTAAAGATAAGAAAATGGATGGAGAAGCTGTATGCTGATAATGATAGAAATGTAGTGTTAATAGTCTGTTGTGAGGTTTAAATGTTTGGTGAAAGAAACTAAAATGGCCATGGATAAGATTGTGTTTTTGTTCACTGTTATATACAAGAGAGAGTTGTAAATCAGGAGAAACATAAAATCTAATTGAAAGCAGAGTAAATGGTTACTTAAGTATTTAATTGTTTAACTACTTAAATGGGTTAAATACTTAAGTTATGTACTTATTTAAATGGGTTACTTTTGTTTAATGTGATAAAACAAAAAGAAGTCGGGTCAAGAACGAGCGGGTTCTGAGTAAATATGGTCAGACGAGAGTGATCAGAGCTCCACAGAGGCAGGGAGAGAAGGATTCTAACCTCCAGCATGCATGGACACTGGTTGTCAAAATCCAAGCATACACAGAGCCTATAATCCTTCTCTCCTAAATTCCTAATCTCCATTGGGAATCCTGCAGATGCAAAAAGAGAGGCATGGAGAGGGACTCCTTTTGCTTAATGACCCATGAGATCACATAACGACTGCCACAGGGAGTCCTGGAACCATGGTTGTTGAATGAAGCGGTCATGGTCACCTGAGAGTCTCAATTTTTATTGAATTGAATTGAATTGAATTGAATTGAATTGAATTGAATTTATTTATTATTTATTTATTTATTTATTTATTTATTTATTTATTTATTTATTTATTTATTATTTTATATGACCCCTTTCTTATTTTTATAAATAACTCATGGTGGGAGACATCCCTAATAATCCTTTCCCACAACAACTCTGTGAGATGGGTTGGGCTGAGAGGGTTACTCAGCTAGCTTTCATGCTTAAGGTGGGACTAGAATTCACTGTCTTTTTTGTTTCTAGCCTAGTGCCTTAACCATTAGGCAGTTCCCAACCTTTCCAGCTTTGCAGACCAGCACCGGTGGGGGATGAGAGGGAATGGTTTCATGCAAGCAGCATGTGAGCGTGCTTCTCCGCCACTTGCATGGGCTGGTTCTGAATGGGCTGTGGCCTGGGGATTGGGGACCCCTGCATTAGACCAAACTGGCTCTTTGACCACTTCAGTCAATGCCAAGATTCTAGCCCCAATTGTGTTAATTAAGCAAGGACTAGGTTGCTAAGTGAGTTTAGGCATGAATGTCGGCTGATGACTTTGGGCCAGTCACTCTCTCTCAGCCCAGCTGATCTCATAAGGTTTGTGATTGTGGGGAAAAAGGCAGGAATATTAGATATGTTAACTGCTAAGAAAGAGGGGAAGGGAGAGAGAGACAGAGTCAGAGTCAGAAAGGATAAAAAATGCTTATCGCTAATTAAACAGCATGATGGGTATGTAGGCAAGTATCGAATTCAGTAGGGCATACTTAAGTAAATATACAGGGGCTCAGGTATATTATACTAAATGATGATGTTATCCATTATGTTGTGTCCAACTCTGTGATTCTAATGGCCAGGTCTCTCCGCATCTTCCGATCTTGGATTGATTGTACTAGATCAGGGGTGTCAAACACGATTTCATTGAGGGCCGCATAAGGGTTGTGTTTGACCTCGGGGGACCGGGGTGGGCATAGCGGGCTCGACATCACTCATGTCAGGGGGTGCCTGTGGAGGCCCGAGCTCTCTGCCAGCGAAAACGGGTTCTCTAGCTCCGTTTTTGGCTGCGACGGCCTCCTGCAACCTTCTGCCAGTGAAAATGGAGGTTGGGAGGGCCACATACTGGTATTCTGAGCTCCGTTTTCGCTGGTAGAGGCACTGCGGGCCGGTCCTTCGCTGTTTCCAGAGCAGCCCCGCAGGCCAGATCTAAGCAACCTGCGGGCCTTGAGTTTGACACCCATGTACTAAATACAGAGAAATATTTAATTTCTTCTGCAGTGCATTTCATTTTAAGATTTCTTCCTTGTCTAAGGTTATTTTTGTAACACTAATGTTACTCAACTATCTGAAATATTTTATGAGTCAAATTTTGGGAAAAGAGGGGGAGGATTTTTGCTTTTTATAACAATGTGTCTAAAACTGCAATAAATCTCAATTGTTTTTTAAAAGGTTGAGATCAAGCCTCAGTAACAGGACACAATAAAAACCAAAGTAAATTAAAGAGACATGATCATTTTTATTTATTTTAAGTGGTACAGTTGGTTATAATTTAGACTCTTGTATTTTAAAGGTACTATGAATATTTGTCTGATAAGATATATGACTGAATAAAATAATTCTGAGTAAAACAATTCTGATCAGAATATTAAAAACCTACATTAGCTTCCAAATGTCTTGCAGGGAATAAAATAGAAGTGTAATAATTTGTTCATACTTCCTAAATATGATGGCCTTAGGCAGCTCACTGGAGGGAATCAAATAGATTAATTAACTTGCCTTTATAGCAAGAAATTCTCTTTTAAAGAGTATAACAGGACATTTCTTCAAAGAATTTTTGCCAGTATAGTACAATATGGGAAAACTACAACAGAGATAGTTCACAGTTCATTTACTATATGTTGCTGACAAGGTATTGTATTATCATTTCAGTGTTTCAGGCAAAATGTTTCATGCACTGCTGTTCATATAAAATAATACAAATTGTATAATCTAGAATCAAAGTGATTTAACAATTCTTAAATATCAGGAATAGGAATGTACTATCTTAGAATGAGTAAAGTTGCCTTGAAATGTTCCCTTGAAATAAAATTGCAAAGTTCTGACAATTTATTTTAGCTGTGACAGTCTCCTGCAGCCCTCTGCCAATGAAAAAGGAGCTCAGGAGGCTGCGCGCAGCCCTACCAAGCTCTGTTTTCAGCTGTGACAGCCTCCTGCAGTCCTCTGCCAGCGAAAACAGAGCTCTGTTTTCACTGGAAGAGGGCTGCAAGAGGGCGTCGCGCAAAACCCTTCTGAGCTCCATTTTTGCCGGCAGTGGGCTGCAGGAGGTTGTCATGATGAGTGATGTCGAGCTGGCCATGCACCTTGGCCACCCCCACCCCCACCCCCAGGCCAAACACAACCCTGATGCGGCCCTCAATTAAATCAAGTTTGACATCCTGATTTAGAGGAAAATCCATTTTCAAAGTTTATTCCAATTTATTCTGTACTCTGAAATAGCTTAAGACAAAATCTCTTGCTGTTATTCCAGTTTTAAGAAAATAGAACAGTGTATTGGCAAGCATAAAAATGATGCTAATAATGTCATTTTGAAACATCTTTTTATCTTTTTTCATTAGATTTTTCTTTATTAGGTTAAAAAAAATCTTACTTTAATCCCCCTCCACCCCAAACCTCTTGGGTATATTTAACAATAGCAAGTAATCACACTAATTTGTTTGTTGACTTGATTATGTATCCATACAAACGTATAATGAATGGATTCAAACACTTTGAGCAGCTTTCTTGTTGATTGCCTTTACTGCTTAGAAAGAAGCTACTGACTTTTATGTTCATAGCCTTATATAAGTGGGTAAACAAGCCAGGGAAGACAGAATTTAGATTATGGTTTACATCCAAACAAATAAATGTTTGTAAACCAATAGATCTTCACTTTAAGGTTTGTTCATATTGTCAACAACTTAAAGTGATGTACCAATGAGGACATTAAAGCTGTTTTGCACAATAAATTGGGATGTTCTTCATTTCAGGCTATTCTGTAGTAAGTATTGCCAAAAGCCATTGGACTTTCAAGTATATAAGTATATAATGGGATTAAAGCCTCATATTTATTTCTCTCTCTCTCTCTCTCTCTCTCTCTCTCTCTCTCTCTCTCTCTCTCTCTCTCTCTCTCTCTCTCTCTCTCTCTCTCCCCCCCCCCCGTGTGTGTAAAGTAATACAATTTTGGAAGGTGTAAAGTAATAGAATTTGGAAGGTTAACTAATCTAATTTGCTAGTCAGTACAAATTTTGCAGTGGAGAGTGTTGTTACAGTCAACAGTTATAAGGACATTTATTTTAATGTTTAAATCAAATCCATTCTCTAACATTAAGTCTAGGCCTGCCCACTGCAATAAATGAGAATGATTTTACTCCCAATGCTTGCAGGAAAAACATTCAGATATTTGAAGAGTATAATCATACAAGCATCTCCTCAGAAATTTACAGGACCACAATTGGGACCAGAATTTCTTTTCCTGCACAAGGAGGTTTTTAAAGGTGTCATGCTAAATTTTATGACTTTTTTTTTGCCACAGTTGTTAAGTGAATCATTGCAATTGTTAAGCATATCTGGCTTCCTCCATGGATTTAGCTTGTCGACAGCCGGCTGGGAAGGTGCAAATGACAATTTAATGAATCTGGGGTACTGCAGCCATCCTAAATACATTCTGGTTGCCAAGCATCCAAATTTTTGATCATGTGACCATGACGATGTGCAATAGTTGTAAGTGCGAGGAAAGGTTATGAGTCATTTTTTCAGTGTGTTGCAGGGTGAAATGCTCCCGGTTCAGACTGGTTCGGGTGAGTAGGTAGCGGAGATTGAGGCTAGTTCACCAAACCGGGAGCAATGGCTGGCTGGCCATGTCCCCGAACAGATCCATGGCCCGCAGTCCTGCCATGCTTGCCTGCCTTCCATGCTGCCTTCCTGGTGTCCCGGTGGCCAGCTTGCGAAGGCAGGCGAGCAGAAGTCCACATGAAAGGCAGGCAAGCATGGCAGGGTTGCGGGGAAGGAGCTAGCAGCTTACTGCCCCCCCCTCCCCACTCAAGCAGTGGCTTCCCTGCTTAGCCCCGACAAGCTATGCATCCATAGCAATGGGGTTATTTTGTTCGCCGCAGTGGTGCTTCGGGAGGGCAGGTGGACATATTCATTATAGTTGTCAGCTGCAGACATCTGCCTGCCCTCCCAAAGCACCACCTTGGTGAACAAAACAATCCCATTGCGCTGCGCCTCCTTCTGCAGCCAAACGCGCCCAGCTGTCCGTGCCCTTTCCTCAAATGGGCTGTGCATGGGACGCTTGGAGAGAGAGCGAGCAAGAGAGCTCTCCAACCTCTGTTTGTGTTGTGTGTGTGTGTGTGTGTGTGTGTGTGTGTGTGTGTATGTGTGAGGGAGTAGCGATCTGAAGCCGAGGCACCCAAACTTTTGGCAGCGGCGGGGCAGCTTCTGAGCAGCCAGCTCCACCTGGCCTACTCCCTGAGTCTCACTGTTCTCCTGCCCCCCCTCCCCCCGGCTCAAGCAGCGGCAGGCTCTGCGAGACAACAGGACCTCTCATTTTTCCCACAGCACGGCATATGCTTGCTACCTCTGCTTGTCTGCTTGCAAGCAATGATCTTCTCTGCTTTTCTCAGGATGCTGCTGCAGGCACCATGGATGCATAGCTTGTTGGGGCTGAGCAGGGAAGCCACTGCTTGAGCTGGGGGGGGGCAGGAGAACAGCGAGACTCAGGGAGTAGGTCAAGTGGAGTTGGCTGCTCAGAAGCTGCCCCACCGCTGCCAGAAGTTTGGGTGCCTCGGCTTCAGATCGTCCCTCCCTCCCTCCACACACACACACACACACACACACACAAACAGAGGTTGGAAAGCTGTCTTGCTCGCTCTCTCCAAGCGCCCCATGCACAGCAGAGTGACGTGAATGACATCAAGCTGGCCACGCCCACCCAGTCACATGACCACCAAGCCACGCCACACCAAGCCATGCCCACAGAACCGGTAGCAAAAAAATTTAGATTTCACCCCTCATGTGTTGTAACTTTGAACAGTTGCTAAACTAATGGTTGTAATATGATGCCTACTCTCTTGGCATTCCAGAAGATTGTTAATAGGGGCTGCAATTTATGTTTTAAATTGTGTAAATTGTATTTCTTGTAGTAAGCTGCACAAGGTCTGTTGGAACAGGCAGCCTTGTTAAATGTAACTAATTAATAATATTACCTTGATCATGTTGATGAAAACTTCTCCCCCTGCAGTTCACTGGCATACTGCTTCAACATAATGTTACTCCGCCAACTTTTTCTCTTGGATCTACTCATTTTAAAGAAAGCCTTAAAAATCTCAAACCAAATCAGCAGTCTTTTCCTGCTCAGGCACACTGATATATATCACATTATATGTACTGTTTTAACTACAATTTCAGCATGGAGTGATAAAACTTTTTTTCAGATCAGCTGAAGTATATTACATTTTAGAAGATTTACATGTTCCACTTTTCTGCTTCCCTGCTGTATCTATTTTAAATGTCTAAATTCCTTCAAGCTCAGGTTACTTATATTAATTCCTCTAAAATTTGGCTCCATAGCTGGCTTGTGAAGAACTTAGTTTAAGGATCAAGTGTGACAAGTTTTCTGCCAAAGATTCTAGGTATTTTACTGGAGATGAATTGGTTTAATTTAAAATAAATAGCCATAGGGTTAAGCTATAAAGTATGAATATTAAAGCTCTGTAAAATATTCTAAGGGTAAAGAGTTCTGACCTTGAAGCATCATATTGATCTCATGAGAAACAGAAGGTTGGACACTCTAGCCATAAAACTGAAGTGGGAATGGCTGTTTGAAATTAGAGCAAAATATTTCAGGTCTGTAGTTTTTAGACTATAAGTGATAATGAACATTTCTACATAATTCTATTTTGTGCCAAATTTAAAAAATGGCAGAAAAATGAGACAATTTCTTAGAGAAAGAAATTGTCCTATGGCTATAAGGACAAGGTATTTAATGCATATTCTTCTTAACTTTAACCTTGGGGAAATAATGTACGTTCTTACTATTGATCTTTTAAATGTTATAATAAAGCCTGTTGAATACATTTCTTCTTTTTTCATTTTTACTTTTTTCCACTTTCATCTGAAAAAGCAATATGGAAAAATTGCTTCATTTTTCCAGCTTTTTTGTGTTGAATATATACTCTAATATGAGAAATTGTGTAGGAATACAGGATTTGTCCATAGCTTGTCAATGCCTACTAAGTGTGTAAAAATCTTTTTTTAGAAAAAAAGAAATGAAAGATCATTGGATAGTACTGTCATTGCTGAGCAGCAATAATATTGCTACTAATTATTGCAAGATGTTAACATTCTTTTCTTTACATACAAGGAAACATTCATAAAAGAGATATTTGTCTGATACAGCTGTCAATTTTTCTTCTTTTTTGTTCTTGCTAATTGAATTAGCAGAAAATAAAATTAATTAGCAAAGGATGGATGCCCTTCTAGGAATCCAGGTCTTTCATTTTTATTTGTAAAGGCTTTAGTACTTTTCCACTTTCAGAGACGTTTAAGGAAGAGCCTAAGTCTTGCAAGACTTTTTAAAATAAAACTGAGAAAGGACAAAACATTCTGAAGGAGAGTTTGGGATGAAAGGATTTAATCTACCCTCAGTTTATTGTAGAAAGGTTTTTAACTATATTTTACTGCTGCTGTTTCACTTGTACTTTTCTTTTTTATCATATCTAAATTCTATAAAAATATCAATGATAGACATTTATATTGACATTTAAACTTCTGATATAGGAAATGCCTTTTTATCACTTTATAGTTAATTGTCATGTTTCTTTATCATATTTTCAAGTTTTTTAAAAATAGCAGAGTGTAATTTTAGTCATAATAATCTATTGTCTGAAACAGAATCAATTGTGCCATTACCTATGAAACGGCAAAATATTATTGGGCCAACTTGGGTCAAATCATCTCAGCCCATATACTAGACAAAAGGATTAACTATTTTTCAACAAGTTTTCATTAGAGATAATTTACCGCCTAGTGAACTTTGGCTGGTCTCAGAAAACTAAACAGGATTAGATCAAGTTATTTTTTGGGGTGATAAACTCTCAGGAATGACGAGGACTGGAGAATAAAGTGAATAATCAGATTTTATCCAGCAAGATGGCAACAGCAAAACTAGTTCTGTTTTTTGGCCAAGAAAACGGAATGATCCATCTAAGAACTGAGTTTGATGAAAGAGATGAAGGCATTACAACTTTCATGTTAAGTATTAGATTGGAAATTGGCATGATAATAGGTGCTAAAAGTCCTCAGGGAGAAGGGCAGTATAGAAATTGGAAATAAAATAAAAAATAAATAAAAAATAAATGATAGGGTCAGGTCAATAAAGCATGCAGAATTATCAAGGAAGATCCAGGAACCAACTCACTCTCAGCCATGGAAGCCTATAGGGCCGTGATGGTGAACCTATGGCACACATGCCATAGGTGGCATGCAGAGCCCTCTCTGCGGGCATGCCAGCTGTCACTCCAGCCCAGCTCCACTGCGCATGTGTGCACACCTCCTGCTGGCCAGCTGGTCTTCGGGTCTCTGCCATGCATGCGCAGGGAGGGGGCAGGGCACATGTGGGGACGTGCATGCGCAAGCGCAGGGGCATAGGCATAGGTGCATGTGAGGGGGCACTCGCATTGCATTTTGGGGGTTCGCACGAGCATGCCCCCTGCACCCTGTTTTGGGCCTGGAAGTCTTCTGCATCAACCTGGAAGCCAAAACGGTGCGGGGGCGCTCTGCGAGCTGTTTTTTTACTATCAGCTTCACCTCATAATGAATATTATCAAATACTGTCTAGTTTTATAAATCCAAACCAAGATGCATACATTATTTGCTTCCATATTTTAAAAGATATTGATCTATAGCTTAAATGACAATTGCAGTTTTTTTAGATTTTAATGTATGATATATTTCATAAAACAATGGAGGGAATTACAAAAAGATTAAATGTTTTATTACAGACAACTAATAAGATAGGTGCTATTACATCTAGGCCAGGAAATACTGTGTTGCTCCTAAAACATGACCCACCCCAAAAAGAAGGCCTAGCACTGTTTTGTGCACATGCATTAAACTTAAGCCCTACCCCTAAAATTTGGCTCTATTTAAGCATATGTGCAGCCAGGCTTATCAGAGTGGACCGCAGGCTTTTTCGGGTGGATGGCTATTTGTAGCTGGAGTGAATATTACACCAAGTGCTGAAAAGGGAGTGCGCATGCATGCGAAGTGCCAAAAAGGGAGCACTTCATGCACGTGCATACCAGCGGTGGGTTCTACTTACCTTTACTAGCGGTTTGCTCACTTGTGTGCACTCTTCTGTGCATGCGCAGAAGCGTTCTGATGACGTCGGGGTCAGTGGGCGGAGCCTCCCACCAGTTTTACTACCGGTTCTATAAAACCGGTGTGAACTGGGGGCAACCCATCCCTGGTGCATACACTCATCAAGGCCACGACCAGGAAGAGGACCTGTCCAGGGGGCATACATCTTGGTGCTACTTGACCTCTCAGTGGCTTTCGATACCATTGACCATGGTATCCTTCTGGGACGACTAAGGGAGTTGGGAGTGGGAGACACCGTGTTACGGTGGTTCTCCTATCTCTCTGGTCGGTCACAGTCGATGTTGGTAGGAGGACAGAGGTCGACTCCTAGGCCCCTCGTTTGTGGGGTGCCTCAGGGCTCGGTCCTCTCTTCCCTCCTATTTAACATCTACATGAAGCCGCTGGGTGAGATCATCCGACGATACGGGGTGAGGTATCAGCAATACGCTGATGATACCCAGCTATATCTCTACCCCGCATCAAGTCAGTGAGGCGGTGGATGTGATGTGCCGGTGCCTAGAGGCTGTGAGCGTCTGGATGGGAGTCAACAGGCTCAGACTTAACCCAGACAAGACCGAGTGGCTGTGGGTATTGCCTCCTAAAGACTATGTCAATTGTCCATCCTTGGTTCTGGTGGGGAAAGAAATTGTCCCCCTCAGAACAGGCTCGCAATTTGGGTGCCCTCCTAGACTCACAGCTAAGATTAGAGCAACATCTGTCAGCTATGGGTAGGGGAACCTTTGCACAGGTTTGCCTGGTGCACCAATTGCGACCCTACTTGGATCAGGAGGCTCTCCTCACAGTCACTCATGCCCTTGTCACCTCATGGTTAGATTATTGCAACACGCTCTTCTACATGGGGCTACCCTTGCAAAGTGTTTGGAGACTACAGTTGGTCCAGAACACAGCCGTGAGAGCTGTTGTGGATGCACCTAGGTACACCCACATTACACCAATTCTCCGCAAGCTGCACTGGCTCCCTATTGGTCTCCGGTCACAATTCAAGGTGTTGGTTATTACCTTTAAAGCCCTACATGGCTCAGGGCTAGGGTATCTTCGGGACCGCCTTCTACCGCATAGCTCTCAGCAACCGATAAGATCCCACAGAGTTGGTCTCCTCAGGGTCCCATCAGCTAAACAATGCCGGCTGGCGGGCCCGCGGGGGAGGGCCTTCTCTGTGGCTGCCCCAGCTCTTTGGAACCAGTTACCTCTTGAGGTCCGGACCATTCCCACCCTATTGGCCTTCTGAAAAGTGGTGAAGACCTGGCTCTTCCAGCAGGCCTGGGGCCGTTGATCTCACTATTGCGATCTGGCGAGATCCGGCCATGAATGGTGTGAATGGGTTTTAATTGTTTTTAATGGTTTAAGTTTTAATGTTTTATATATGGTTTTTAAATGCATTGTAAGCCGCCTTGAGTCTTTGGAGAAAGGCGGCATACAAGTTGAACAAACAAACAAACAAACAAACAAACAAATACACACTCCAGATAAGGTTTTCAGCAAGCGCATGCATGCCGGCCAGCAAGTCTTCCAGTTACTGCTGCGCATGCACCAATCACCTGGCGGCCCACATGCTCACACACATGTACGTCCGGCCAGATGCTTCCAGCCCCAGAGGAGGAATCTGCAGTTCTGCATTGGGGTAGGAAGTCTTTATCTTGGACTTTTGAGATGGGAGGGGCCAGAACAAGGGGCATCACCAATGAGAATTCTCCCTGTTTGAGTGTCATCGGTCTCCGGGCAGAGTCCTTTGGGACTTAACCTGAAGGAGGAGAGACAGTTCTGCGGAGAGAGAGAAGCGGAGAAAGTGGGAAGAGGAATTTTGGTCAGAATAACCAACTTGGGCTTCTTCTCTGCGTGGAACTCTCTCCTCCAGTGGGTGAATTCAAGGGAGACTCTGCCTGGAGACCGATGATGCTGCAGAAAGGAGAATCCTCATTGATCCTTCTTCTTTCTGGACACTCCCAATTCCGAAGTTCCGGGAAGCCCCATTCCCTGCTCACAGACCAGCTCTTCGGGTTTCGGGTACTGCCATACGCACAAAGGCCAGCTGACCATCATGTGTGCATGCGTGCCAGAAACCCAGAAGAGGAACGGGCAATGCCGTGTGTGCCAGGCAACAAAAAGTGGTGTTAATAGCCATCAAACCTCAAAAATACACTTTTCCCAAAAGGTTTCCACAATTTTGGCCACTACTGCGTGTGTGTGTGTGTGTGTGTGTGTGTGTGTGTGTGTGTAGTAATAATATAATATTTAATTTTTACATAAACTTAATTATATAACATCTCAATAAAGGAAATTTTTACCTGCCAAAACTAGCTGATAAATACCTATTGGTTCTCATGTTGACAATATGGTTATTATATCACTGTCTCTGATAGAGATGCAAAGAATTCTTAGAACCTTTGCTCAATAATGTGAAAAAGAAAAATTGATGATAAATTTTCAAAAATTCTGACCAATAAAAAACCTAAAATTCATAATTTCCAATAATATTGAGCAAGTAAAGTGCTTTAAATACTTGGGAATTATCTTTCATTCCTCAGGATACAGAGGAATGAATTGGCTCACATATTGCAGGTTGCCTCGAGGTTTTAGGTAAAATTCAACGGAGGAATTTCTAGAGTTTTTGTCTTTTCTTGCTCTGCAAGATTTAAAACTTTAATGTCTTTTTTGCTGAAGCCATAATAATGCACATATAAATGGTTCAAATGCATCAAAAAATGTTAACATATTTGGCAAAACCCATTTTTAAAATAATTTTTTTCAAAGCAAGCTTCTCTTGTGAGAGAAGTATTTCAATATCTTGTGAAATTACTTATTTTTAAATTACAGAGTATAGGTGGTCCTTGCTTAATGATGTTCAGCAACTGTTCTAAGTTACAATGGTATTGAATGAATGGTTTTTACAACTGGTCTTTAAAGTAACATCTATTGCAGTTGCATTTATGATTGCACTGTCTGTAAGCAGTCAATCGTGATGTTTTGCCTAATGTCTGCATTACTTAACAAAGGAAATTCCTGTCCCAATTAGGGTCATTAAGCAAGGACTACCTCTCTTATGGGCTTTGACTTCAATGGGGTGGAGTGTGTGATGTACAAAAAAACCTGTCAAAGCAAGCAAAATTTAAAAATTCTATTCTAAAACAATTTTAATACATGAGAAAATAATATATATATAATTAGAGAATATGGAATATCTATTAAATTACAATATGTGAAATTGAAATACATTTTTATTGTATTGCAATACAGTTTTAAGAAGAAGTGATAAGTTGAGGTGAAGGAAAAAAGATGGAATATTCCTATTTAATTGAGGATCTCGGATTAAATTAAAATTACCATCATAGACTGTATTGCATATTAAGAGTTTGCAAAATATAATTTAGAAAAATATCTATGGAATATTTTAACAGTGTTCTGTATAGGGCTATCAAAATTAATTAGAGTAATAATAAGGGCAATGACTATCTTTATATTCAAGAAAATAAAAACTACAAATTTGTTTACAATTTGACTAATCTGTACTACATTTTTGCTCCATGTATGAGGGAAGGCAGATTCTTCCAATGCTGATTTTCAAAGTGTCACTGTCAAGTTAACTATCCTGGCCTACTTAAAGATTGTTACTAAGGCAATCACAACTGCTTCACTCCAAAACAAAATCACAATACAACTATTGTGCTGCTGCCCTATTTGTTAGAGTATCACCTTATTCAAGGATTATTTGAAATAAGAAACACAGAAAGAGATTTCAATTAACAGTAAAAGTCTATCATTTTGTATATTTCCCAATTTTTATTCTTTTTTAAAAGGGTTTCCCATTTCATGATCACATAATTTCAGCTCTTGATGCTTTTATATACACCTTTATAATATGCATATTTCGGATGATGTCAAAATGTGTACCTCTAATATTTCGGGGGGGGGAACTGTTTAATTTTATGTATGGTATATTGAAGTAATTATCTAGTGTTCCAGAAAACAAATCTGTGTTGTCATGGATACAAACAGGAGGAAGCATACCTTATAATAAATTTATAAGTTTAACTATTTTTAGTTTCTCTCTTTTTTAAAAAAAAAGATAACATTGGCCATGAATTTCTAAGTAAGTCTAGATCGATATGTCTCCCAATCCATATCTCCAACTATATTTTTACTATACTAAGATAACATTTTAATCCTTTTAACTGTAATTTTGATAGACCATATTTAAACTATAAGGTCTTTATGGAGGAACAAATAATGTATACAACAACAATAATAACAAAAAACATTCTGCGTATGTTTACATTCTGAGTGCAGGTATAGAGTAGGAAATCCTAGGGCTGCACATTAGGGTGGGAAATCTAGAAACCATTTTAAAAGAAGACATTTGCAAGTATCTTCCATATTATTACCAAGGAAGCTACACAGCTCTTTTCATGTAGTCACAAAATGTCAAACTCAGATCAAGGGAAACTTTATATTTAATCATTAGCTTAAACATGAAATCTAATCTTTAAACTATATCTCCCAAATGCATCATAGTAATAAAGAACCAAATAATGCCTTAAGTAACAAATAAGGAGTCTATAGAAAATTTCCTAAGAATCATTTTGTGAAACTGTTCAGTTATATAGGAAAAGATCTGCCACAAAGCAATCCAGTTTACTGGGATTGTGGTGCCTAAATGGCCAAAATACTTCTGAACAGGCAAGGAACAATCCAGATAATGTATATTTTGCATTGGTGTAATTGCTTAGGATAAAAAGCCTCATTCAGAGGAAGATATGACTGGAAATATTCCCAGTAATAAAACATCCTGACAGAAGAGTCTATATTACTGCCAAGTGCTTTTCTTAAAGATTTCCTTGCAGAATGTAGATTTTCATGGCTGCTGTTTATTGATAAAACTACTTCTAAGTAATGAGTAATACATTTGTGAGAATGAATACATGCTGGTCTTTTGCTAGGCACACTGCTGGTTTCTGAAGAATTTGAAATCAAACTCAGAAATAGATATCATGTCTTTGTATATTATCTTGTTCTTTTCACATAGTTTAATTTTGCATTCTACATAATGTCCCCTTAAGTCCAACGTAAATGTCCCCACACTCACAAATTACATATTTCCATGTTTTTTACTTTTTGGTACTATATCCTTGTTAGAGAATAGGCACTCTATTTTGTCCACCAGCCCAAATTTTACTTTATACTCTATACATTATCCAGTATTTTTCTTATTCTATTGATGATCCTGAAATATATGGAAAGTTTGCACAATGTTTATACTCTTTCTTTATTCATTCTTACATTTTTCTTGTGCCAATTAGATTTTTATAATTATATAGATGAGCATTATAGAGCATTGAATTTGTTTTGGTTCAGTACTGTAGTTAGATTGCTTATTTTTGTGTCCTATTTATTAGTGATCTAATAAACTGATGTTTCTAGTTATGTCACATTGTTTATGCGTGTCTGCTTTTTTATATATATTTCATGATTTTGATAACCTTCATTAGTATGCTTAACCTACCGTACCTCCATCGGGGGAGGGGGTTCCCATCTTTTTTGCTGTATCTACTAGAAGGAATAAGGGAAATCCATGTGTTTGTGTGCATGTGTGTATTCTTTCATATTTGCATGAGAGAAAGTGTTGTTTGTAAAAATGTAGAAGAATTCATGTGAATGGCTCACCTCACAGTAAACTATAAACAAATAATTTTATTTGGTTGTGTTAGTATGTTCCCCCCCCCCAATCCTGCTCCTCCTCTTCTTTGGCTTTTGGCAGGTCATACATACATTTATAAGAACATAGAAGTGCACTTGCACCTTTTTTGTAGGCAAGATCAACTTTAAATTGATATGAACTATACAAAAATGAACTATAAACAAAGGTAAAAAGTGAACAAACATACTTAAGAACAAAGAAAACAAAAAATATGAACAACTGGGCATATTACCAATCTAGCAAGTATTAAACAATATTCAAAAAATTCAAATTAAAAATCCCTCAGTTTTAAAAAAAATCATGAAATCCTTTCCAAATAGAATATATTGCATCAATTTTCACTAGTAAAACTGCCTTTCAAAAATGGATAGACTACCCATGCGCTTCTAGAAACTGGCCAGTGCTCAATATTTCTGTCTACATTTCAACTTTTTCCTACTTATTGTGTGTTAGGAGTAGTCATCTAAAATACAAGTTGGCTGCTTTTTAGACAAATTCTGTAGTCACACCAAAATGTATCAACATTGACTTCGCGTTATAAATACCAAAAAAAGTGTAAAAACTGATATCATTGTGGGTTAGCACAAAAGAAGCCAAATTCCTTATTTCATTTACAAAGAAATAATATGTTATGAAATAGTTTGCCAAATGTTCGGGAAGATTGTAGTAGACTTACTGGGAATTTGACATCATAGAAAAGAGTAGTGTTAAATATTTTCCATCTGTTTTCTGTTTTCTTTTTCCAGATTAAGGGGCTCTATCATCTAAGGCTAAGAATGGCAATGGGGACCTTTAGCCCCTGGGAGGTTCCAGCCACACTTTTGACCATCTCCACATAGCTGACAAAATGGCCAAAAATCATAGCAGTGTTTCCCCAAATCACCAAATTTCAATAATTTTCATGTACTAGGCATACCCTTCTGTTGTTTTCCAAAGCAGTTGCACTATATATTTTCAGCTCAGAAGTATGTAACATTATTTCAAAAATATCCCTCTTAAAGTTATATTGTCATTCTTTTGCTTACAATTTTGACCCAGTGACCCCACATTGCATTAATTGTTGTAAGAATAAAAAATATATGAAGTCTGAATATTCTTGTATATTACTTCTTTTGAGATCTTTGAAGAGAAATGTCTGTACAGGTAGTCCTCAACTTACGACCACAAATGAGCTGAGAATTTATGTTGCTAAGTGAAACATTTGTTAAATGAGTTTTGCCCCATTTTATGACTTTTCTGGCCACATTTGTTAAGTGAATCACTGCAGTTGTTAAATTAGTAACAAGGTTGTTAAGTGAATCTGGCTTCCCCGTTGACTTTGCTTGTTAGAAGTTCGCAAAAAGTGATCACATGACCCTGGGATATTGCAACCGTCATAAATATGAACCAGTTGTCAAACATCTGAATGTAAATCACATGACCATGGGGATACTGAAATGGTTTTAAGAATGAAAAATGGTCATGTCACTTTTTCAGTGCCATTGTAACTTCAAATAGTCACTAAATCAACTGTTGTAAGTCTAGGACTACCTGTATAGCCTTTTATGATATCACTTGCGTATAGCATATCATTCTTTGACAATATTACATAAGAATTTAGCAAAAATTATTTGCTTGTTAATATAAGTGGCATTTTGCCAGATTTCCTCCCAGGTTTTTTAAACAGGTTTATCCCCGGTGAACATGCTCTCTCTCACATGAACAAAGTATTTTACTTTTCTTTTTTCTCTCTTTACAATAGTAATCCATAGAATTATATCTGAATTAACTGAGTTTAAATACAAGTTTATTCTACTTATTTCTGAGGAAAAAGTGTTGTTTAACAGTAAAAGACTGCCAATTGTGAATGCTAACTGTTTGGTAATTTTAATGCTGGATGTAATTTCTAAAGCACAAAAATGACTTTCAAGAGTATAGTAAAATTGGTTACAGCTGAATCCTTGAGAATTTAACAAGAATAGTTATAACTGAAGTAATTACTTCTCTATTCTGTACCTTGTTTCTTCTTTCTGTCATGTTAACATAACCAAAAGTCTGTTTCTTTCTCCAATGGGATTTGTGATAGTATTTATCAAAATCACCATTACTCTTCAAGTAGCTTGGCTTATAAACCCTATTAAATTGGTTACATATACATACATAGAGAGGGGGGGGAGGGAGAGAGAAATCCTGGAAAAATTCATATTACAATGCAATCAGAGAATGTTCAAATACAATAAAAAAAGAATTAACAATGTTTAACCAAGGTCATTATCATCTGGATGTGCAAAACAGTCTCCTCAATTCCACCACCATCCACCATGACAAGGGTGGGTTCTACTTATCTTTACTACCGGTTCGCAATGGGATCACGTGCACACCTTGTGCATGCGCAGATCGCGGATGATGACATCCAGGGCAGTGGGTGGGGCCTCCTGCCAGTTTTACTACTGGTTCTTGCGAACCGGTCCGAACCCACCACTGCACCATGACCAAAATTTTAGTAATTATTTTATCAAATAGGGGCATTAGATGTATGTTATGTAACTACTTGGGTTCTTTTTTTAAATACAGCAAGATTATTTTTGTTTGATTAAGGAAATCTGTAAGATGTAGGGTATTGCATATTAATACAGAATTTCATGGGAATGTTTGGGGGATAAGTATAGGAGCTGATTTGCTTGTGAGCTCAAAAGTAAGAGCTTACTAGTAAGAACATACAGTACCCTTGCTTTAAGCTTATCCTGTTTTCCCATTTCCCTAAAGGCACCTGCAGTCAACATTATGACTATGCTGGGAATAAGAAAACTGTAAACTCATTGATGTTGCCTTGTCAGATTATTATAGTGCTAAAGTGTTTGCAGAAATGTTATAGATTGTTTTAATAAATAAAAATAGTATGTTTCACACATTTTAATTTTCACTGTATTTGTCCTTCTGTATCTGCCAACTTGAAAACAGGTATTCTGTTTTGAGTGTGAGTGTTGCGGGTGTGCTGTTAATTTTTTCCCCCTTCAGTTTCTTTCTACATGATTTTAAATTGTTTATTGGGTCCATTTAATGTAAACATAAGCTTTGTTTATGAGCGTACTAGTTGTTTGAAAAATCGACTTATAACTCACATCCCTCTGGGTTGAACTCAGTCACTTTGCAAGCACCAGCTGGTATCTCCTTATACTAAATAGCTATATCTCATCTATCACTGGCCCTAGTCTTCTAGAATTAACTTCTACAAAAAAATTATCTGTAATCTATCAACATTTTAAAAAGTGTTTAATCTCCCCCCCACTTTGGTTGACCTTTGTAAGACTGGTTAAAGTATTAAAACTATATATAAATGTACTAGCTGGATCCCTGTGCTTCGCTACGAAACTATGTGATCGGGCTTGATAAATTGACACTTACAGCTTGAATCCTCCTCTATCCTATCCACTTCTCTCTCTCAGCCTTGCCCCACAGAAACGTCTCCTATCCCCTTCTTTCCCTCAGGCTTTCTAGCCCCTTCTCTCCATGAGGCTTGCCCCATAGAAGCCTGTCCTATTCTATCCCATTCTCTCCAGAGTTATTTTCAAGTTGGGAGGGGGAGTAGAACGTCTAACTAATTAGCATCAGAGCGTGTTATAATAATATTGGCAATTCTAATGTTCTGATGTTTATTTCGAAAAATCCTTTCTTAGTGAGCACCTAGAAGCCAAGAGGTACATACATGGCAAATTTCAAGTTTGTAGGCTTTACGGTTCTGGAGATTTCATGATTAATGCGTGAGTGGTTTTAGCTTTTTTTTTATATATATATATACATATACATATACATATATATATATATATATATGTATATATATACATATATATATATATATATATATATATATATATATATATATATATATATATATTGTAATTTTGATATAAAATGTTTGTTTTAAAGTAATGGATTATTCAGTTTCTGGGGACGAATATTAAATTCTATTGTAGTGATTTTATCTACTAATGTTTGATGTTTTATTTTATTACAATCCTGGAACCTTCTTAAATGAAAAATGAAACAACTGATATTAATGGACACAGAAGACATCATTATTAATATAGAAAAAAATGTTATAAATAACAAATATGATACCATACTATTCCAAGTTTTCTTTAGATTCCATGTATTCACTGAAGATCAGAAAATAATTAAGGATTTCTGGGTTCATAGAAAGATGAACCTGTGTGGGATAGTTGAAATCATTGTGGGATCAACAAACCTGTAAAATCCCATACTCCATTCCTGCTGTGGTGAACCAGATGCCTTTTTGTAGGTGAAAAATATTTCATATATCCAGTTGTGTTCCCAGCATCTATTATTAAAGCTATATTAAAAATAATCTAGCTGCAATGGTTAGCAGCTATTGATAGTCTTGGCTTTATCTTCCTCTCCTTGCAGTATTTTTTTAAAAATGTGGCCTAAAGCATTCTATAAATGGAACATTTACATATGTTTAAGTAGAATGACAACTGTGCTTGTTGTTGGCTGTGTATTGTGCCTGTAGCCTCTTAATAATAACCCAATATCTTGAAAAGTTTAATTGCATTTTTTCTTTAAGATATCATTTAATACTGTGTTATGCATATAAGCCTTGCTTCCTAGCAATGAGGAGTTTCAGAGGTATCAGCACTAAATTGATACTTGGTTTCTTTAGAAGAAAGTCTCTGAGGAATGATGTTCATTCTGTGATATAATGTTTGCTTACAGATATATACAGTACAGAAGAAAATAAGGTGAGGCGTTTATTGCATTGATACTCCAAAGATTAATCTTCCACACCAGATTTCTAGATATATCCACAGCATTTTGCATGTTACTTCCACTACAGGGTGATCACAAAAATGACAATTCTTCTTGACCCCTGGGACAAAGTAAGATGAAGTAATTTCAATATCTTCTCAGCCTCCACCTTTCATCTTGGGCTATTAAAACACAATGACATCTGTCACTTGCCCCTTTGATGTTAGGAGGCATTGTCTCTGACTACCTATTTTGGTAGTTCAATTTACAGACATCTTGGACACAAGAAATTAGGTCACGTTTTATGGGAAAAAGGAATCCTTTGGGGTCACCTTAATCAACCTCCTCCAAACTCATAACAGTTGAACGCTCCTTTCAAGTTCATATAGCCATAATCACATTTGACACTTTTAAAGGCTTAACCTCTTTAAAGGCAGTGTAGTGTGTATACGGCATTGAAAAGAAAAGCCACATTTTTTTAAGTACAGCCATTCCCCTCTTCATGAAAGAAGGGATAAAAATTCACACACCAAGGAAGCAGGAGGCTACCCTAATCCAATGTTCATGGTTACATCGGTTGTAACAGAGTTATAGTTCCTTTTTTCTGAGATATACATGAAAATTGATACTTCCTTGTGTTTTTAGTTCATCCTTTAAACTGAAGGGTTCTAATCTTATGCTACTTATTGATCTGTGAGACGTCATGTGGTTTATTTAGCAAAGAAAGAAAAAGAAATGCAAATGATTTTCAGTTATATTTTTTAAGTAAAATTGGCAGCTTGTCAGAGGGCATCCCCGTTCATTTGCTAATAATAAAATGTATGCATTGCAACACAACTATTATGATTTTAAATTAAAATTCTTAAAATCAGACACAGTTCATCAAAGAGTGATTATTTTTAACCATTTCAGATTCTCATTATCGTCATTAAACCCCTCCCTTTTCCTTGAAAGCTTTTTATCTTCACTTATGCTCCACAGGAGAAATTGGAGTCTACTTGTTCACTGGATTGCTTGATATATTTTGTTGCTAGTTTCCCGTGATAAAAAGCAAGCAAAAAGAGAATGCTTGTGCTCTAAAGGAAAGGAGCAAGAATGAGCACACAGCTCTACTGCAGGCATTTTTTTAGAGCATGCTGTCCCTTTCTCTGTAATACGGTGCAGCCCTCCCCTGAGCAGCAGCAAGCAGTCTGATTGCTCTCATTCAACACATTTGGTATGCATGAGCACAACCAATCCAAGCTGGGAAGGTGTTTTCTTACGGAGGATCAGTGGCTAAAGCAAATCAGTGGCTAAAGCACTTTGTCAGATTTTCAGTCAAGTTAAAAGAGACATCTGGCTAATGGAATTGCAGGTGTGGACCCCTAATGGACATGGAATTTCAGCCCAGTGGAAGAGCATTTGTTTTTTAGACATTGGTAAGGTTTGTGTTTCATTATTCCAGTGGAATATTTGAGGGTCATGAGTCAAAGTGATGCTCCCCGACCACTAAATTGGACCATTCGGAAGCTCTGCCATGCTGCCTTTCTCCCATCTGTCAGACTACTTAAGGTACTGTGAAATCACTGTGTTTTACGATTGTGATTATGTTGTTAACTGTTTCCCATGCTGCAATTATAGTACAAATCCAAATTTACTTTTTGCAATAATGCTGCTTTTTTTCAATCAGTGGAGATATTCTGTTGCTCATATAGAGGTAAGAAAAGTGCATTTGTAGACTTGGGTGGAATCCTTAGCCTTGGTATAGTGTCAGATACATTTAATGCTAAAATGAATTGTTTGAGATAGCAAGGATAATTGCTACAAGTAGAAAGAAATACCAAAAGCTCTCCATTTCTCTTACTAAATCTCCAGATCCATTTATGGGAACAGTGGAGTGTTGTGCTCATCTTTGGTAATTCCCCTTGCAGTTTATATAAAGACTAGTTCAGAATCTTCCCATGGAGATATGATATCAGCTTCTGGACAGAGGAAAACTTCCTAATCATATTCTTTCCTCCATCTAGAAACAAGCTTCTTTTGATTTTCTTAAGCATCTGTGTCTTGATTGTTGTTGTGATAAAAGTGGCATAAGATCCTTTTGATACAATAGAAGACCCCGAGTATATCCTCTATTTAACTATACAATAATTTGTAGGATACCATTGAGACTGATGTATTCTATGCGAGTAAATTTTAGACCAACCTTAGAAGGGAATATATTGAGAAACAAACATTTAATGTCTGTTTGTAAAAGTGGGTTTTATTAAACAGAGTTTGATACTTTTGCACTTTTGTTTCACACAAACTTCCACTTTGATTAATGTAGTTTCTCTGAGATGCGATCATAGGATTACAGCCACACTATGAATTACCTGCCGTTGTATAATGCTTCTAGTATACAGAATGTGTTAAACTGAAATGCAGCCACTGAGCTTTGATCTATGGCTACAAAGCTAGAGGGAAGTATTTTTCCTTTGTCCCATTTCTCTCTTCAAACCTGTGCTCCACCAGCTGTTCATAGGCAGGGAAAAAGTAGCAAGAAAAAAAATTAAGCAGACTCTTTCTGGTGCTCTTATCTACATTCCTCCACCCACCCCTAAATCATACTGCATTGTTATGATCTCTGACTAAAGCTTTGCTATAAAGGACTTCCCTAACATGAAAGAATGTGGAGGGATTTGAGGACATTTTGTGATCCAACCTAAGGCAAATGCATCAAGTGCTTGGTTCTAATAGTAATACAGAATAGTATAAAAGAATACTAACTGCTTTTAGAGATAGCAATTATAAAGATATCTAATTATTTCTTGCTTTTCTCACATACGATGACATAATTTCAAGTAGAAATTTCTATAGGAATTATTTATTAGAGAAGAAATTTGCAAAAGGAGGGTCACTCTGGAATGAACCCCCGGAATCAACATGCATCACGCTATGTTTGCTGTGTACTAGTTCGTGGATCAAGCCAGTCCATAATCTTATAAATTTATCAAATTATAACAAGAGGAAGAGGAAGGATTACAACCACATCCTGTTCTTAGTAAAATGTAAAATGCTCCTGCTGGTGTGAACTTTGAAAAATTTAATTTAATTTTTTTAAAAAATCCAAAATTAAGACTGAATTGTTTTTAATATGGTTACTGTCAGATGGCAGCTTCTGATAATATAGAGTCCAGATTATTACAGAGGAGTTTCTCTGAGCTAAAAAAATGCCTGAGTTTCTTCCAAAAATTGTTCAGGAATTCCCAAGACACCTACATTTTTATAGCTGAAGTTTGATTATTGTTCTCTTATAGGAGAATCTTGTGGTACCTTAAAAACTCAGCAGTTTCTTTTTTCATAAGCTTTCATAAAATGATCCATGGATAAATGCCGCAATTGGATACCACTTTTCTGAACCACAAGGGCTCTTTATTTATTTTTATTTTAATAGCAGTTGAGATAGAGTAGGAAGGAGAGAAATACAAAGCCAAAAGTACTAATAGAAGGAGTGGGTTCTTGTTTTTAGCTTTTGGTGTGAACATGTAAACATTTGAAACTTAGAGAATTTGAATAACTATCTATAAAATAGAATTAAAGGAACAGATAATCTTTGTTTAAAATGGAATAGGGGCTACTCTAGGAAGCTTACAGAAAGGAATAAATAAAAAGGAAGATATGAAAAGAGTGTAAACACAATAAAAGTAAAATAATAGTACAGTAAAATGAACAATGAAAAAGAACACAATGAGAATCCATCAATACGACAACCAAAAAGATGGACAGGTGAACAATAGAGAGCAAGGGAAGGGAGCCAGAGTCTGCCATCAGTTCAGCACTCACCTCCAGCATTGATCCTCCTCCCCTCCATTTGGCCTCCCAACCAAGAAATCTAGCTTCTATAATACAGCTAATTTTTATTTTCACCGTGAAACTTTATTTGTAGACTGCCTTTATTCCCTGAAGTTAATAGATAATATTGTGAATAGTTAAATATCCTACAGGAATACATCATAACACTTCATCAGTTGCACAGTATTCAGCAGAGATCTCTAGATTCACACTTTCACATTATATGGATCTATTAGATGATTCTCAATTACACAAAGCAACAGTAAATAAACTCTGAGATACAAAAGTCCAATTAGTGAAAAGAGTATTATTCACAATTGCTGCAGGTTCAAGCTAACCAATCTAATAGCACAGAGAAAGAAAGTTATGTGGTGTTTTTAATATTTTAGTGTTATAAGCCACTTAAGTGGTGCCTTTTTGTGCCCCCATGCTGGCAACTGTCTGGATAAGTCCCTGCCATTTTCTTGACAATGTTTTCAGAAGTGGTTCACCAATGCCTGCTTCCTAGGGCTGAGAGAGAAGGACTGGCTCAAAGCCACTCAGCTGGCTTTGTGCCTTGTAATCTCCTGGTTTTTAGTCTCATGCCTTGACAACTACAGCAGAGTGGTTCTTTAGATTGTGGTGGCATAAAATCACTGTAATAAGTAAACAAGGAATATAAGAAAAACATTTTCCCCCTTGATTTGTAGCCCAGGTTTTACCAGTATTTTAGCTATGGTTTTCCCCAGCAAGGGAGGGAGCTGTCCAGCAGAGCAAGATAAATGCTTTAAAGGAAGGTTACCAAGACTGTCGAGGAGCTGTCTATCTACATGAATAAATAGAGAACCTAGAGACAAGCTGTTAATCAGAAAAAGGTGTAACTAATACAAATGAATTATAGCTCCTAATCCTGTACTTCTTCCTCAGATAAAATATTTTTTATCTCCCAGAATTCCAAGTGGGTTGTTTTGATGTCTTTAGGCCCTGCAATTACCAGGATCTGTCTTCAGAGCCAAAACTATAGGTGTCCTGTGTCCAATTATTTATCCTCTACCTCTGAGAATCGTCCTTATAAATCAAACACTAATTGAAAACTACTCGAAGGTGTAGTCTGTATACCAAGGTATTCTGAATATTTTTGATGCTTTTGAATCTTACAATAAACCTATTCGATTCTTCTTTATTGTATGCTAAGATTATTTATGGGTCCTCTTGTTAGGTAACCTGATGAAGCTGATATATAACCCACACATTCATAAAAGTATGTACGTTCTTATTATGCACACAAATATGCAGCCTCTTTTTTAATGGAACACCTTACTATAGGAAGAATGGGAAACACTGTTTTACTTTTGTAAGGTGGTTAAAACCTTATTGCTCCATCAAGCCTTTGGTACAGATAGAGAACTTGGGCTGCTGTTATAATCCTTTAAATACTGTTTGTTGTGTTATCTCCTTTTTAGCATTTATTTTTACTGTATTACAAATATCATGGAGCTTTCCTCTTCTTGAACCTAGGGCAACATATCAAGAGTGGTATAAATCAGGGTTTTCAAATTAGAACCTTACCCTTCTCCAAAAACTCAATGAAGTTCTGTGAGAGCCTAAGGACAAAACTTGAGCAGGAATGTCCATTGCAATTTTTCTAGGATACACAGAAATGTGCAGAGTTTCTTCCCTGTAAATAAAACAACTAGGCTGCCATTTGCAGATAAGAAATTCTCTAGGTATTTTTTTAAAACTGGTTTAATTTTAAAAAATTGAAATCTCCTGATATAAATAATTAAAATGATACGATAAAATTATTAATTTATCACATTTATACTCACTGCTAGATAGTTGTTAATAACCTAAATGCCCCAAGATGCCTCCTGGAGAATAAAGGTGGAAGAAAGTACTGTATCTGTAGATTTTCTTTGAAATGTCAGAATGTATTTTAGTCAGATCATCTCTGGCATATCCTTGAATGTATGGTATGGCACACTGAAGGTTGATTGTGCTGGCTTCTGTCTCTCCTATTGAGCTGTGACTACTGGTTCTGCATAGTTGATAATGAGATTTGAGTGTCAGTTCCCTAAATGAAAGGAAAATATTTGACCTCTGCTATAAAAACATCATACTTGTAACAGTCCTTGTCCTTATGAACCATAAGTGAGACTGTTTTCTTTTTGTTGCTTTTATTCAGCACCAAACATTTCTGTCAGAGGAAAGTTTGCAGGCAACTTTGCCTTTGGGGAATGATCCAGCTCCCAATGGGTCTGTTATTTCTGAATATTGCTGAAGTTCAATAATTATGTGAGAGTAAGGAGGCAAGCTGAAATTGTCATTTAAATACCTAGACCTGCAGGATAATTTTTAAAAAAATGAAATACACATTAATAAATTAGAAGTGCATATACTATTGCCTGTTTACATATTCACATCTAAATTTCCTTAGAATTGGCAAGTTGCAAATAGTATGAGTTGGTTTAAAAATCAATCAGACAATGCCCAAACAGCAATTAAAAAGGGAAATGTGAAGAAAACAAGTTCTGAAATGGTCTATGCTCCAATATAGTGTTTCTCAATCTCAGCAACTTTAAGATCTACAGACTTCAACTCCTAGAAATCGCCAGTAGAATGGATGGCTGGAGAATTTTGGGAGTTGAAGTTCATGCACCTTAAAGTTGCCAGGATTGAGAAACACTGCTCTAATAATTCTTAGTTTGTTATGTAGCAAATATTTGTCTTGTTAGTCATACTAAACACGCGGCTAAGAACTAACCAGAAGAAGACATCTGTTTTCCTGTTAACCGATGCTCGCGCAAATGGAGCTGTGTGCCCACCACTTGCACGGAACCTTCCCTCCCCACCCCCACCCCCCGCTGATCCAAAAAGCTGGAAAAGTTGGGGAACTCAGGTATATTTAACTTATAGTAGGGACTTTGCATTAGGTGATTATGCTATTCTTTTAAAAAACCAAATTAGTTCTTTATTACCACTTGATTTCATTCTGAGGAATATCCTCTATTAATTTGACCCCTATTTCTTTTTATATCCTCAGTTGTCAAAACTGCAGAAGGAAATTAAACTACTGTGCTCGTAAATTTAAACTATCATTGGTAATAACAGAAAACATTAATTTCATTTTAAAAACAGTATGCTAAGATTTATAATGTATTAAAATGTATTTTTTTTTAAAAAAAAAGTAGTGAAGTGCTTGGGCTATTCATATTGCTAGATGTACAATATTGCTAATGTTGTCAGCTCCAAATTGCTCATAGAAATCATCACATGCTAACTGCAATGTGTGGCCCACTTAAAATCATGCACAAGATGTCCCAGTAATAAATAGTCATATGGATGAAACCAAATTGTCCTTGATATCACAAATGAATTGTATACCAAAATAGTTTAGTGCAACAGCTTGTCATCTGTGAGTAAGCCTGTCATGCATGAGTGTTTTGTGTCTGTTCTCTGGTTAAGGCATCTATTTTTCCCTACTTAAAGAGCATTAAAAGCTTTATTTTATTTGTTTTACAAAGGAAGCCAGGATATAACTTTTCAAAATAAATGCATCTAATTGTTTTAAGGCATATTAAACTGGTGGTGTAAGGATGATGTTGAGGGAGAGATGATTAATGTAGAAAAAGGTGAGACTTTGAATAGAGCTATTATAAAGCATTCACTTTTGTTTCATATTCTTTAAATTCTTGCACAGAAGTTACATTCTGAATCTAAAGTCAGGAAAACAAGTATAAACAATTTTTGGCTTAGAAACCTGTGTTTTTCTATATTATGATACTATACAACCTTTGACTGGGAATATATGTTTGCTTCAAGAGGCATCTGACAACCGTAAATCTCCAAATTCACAAAGTCGATGCAGGGGACTGTGTGATTGTTGGATGGTTGCTGACCTGCTTTCCTTAAAAAAGTGTCAATGGCTGACAATTTGGAATAAAAAAATCTTGATTAAAAGATCTTTGAGGAATGATCCAAACCCAGTTTATCCCCACCCCATTCAAATCCACCAAGACTGTGGTAAAATAAGGAAGAATAAGGAAGAGAGAGGACATCAGCTGTGTGGAGCATGCTTAAGTAAGAACTATCCTACAATGAAATGCTTCACCTTCTGTTTTTCCCTCCCTATTTTATGCATGGAATGTCAGGTGCATCCCAGACAAAACATTTGACAGTTCAAACCCAAGGGTATTGAGGTAGAAGAAGTGCAATAAGGCAGTTTCAGTGCTTCAGTATAGAAAGTAGAATTTGAAAAAGGCATCAGGAATCACCAATTCACCAAGAATTCTCAACAAAACTGAAGGAAAGGTTATAATTCCCTCATGAACTTTTTTTTTTTATTGAAAAAGTTTTCAAATACAAGTTTTTCCCCCTTTCCCCCCCTCTTCCCTAACCCCCCCTCACCACCCATCCCCCCGTGACTTCTTCACAACATTAAGCTAATTCATAACTAATTACATAATATTTTACCATTCCCTTACTCCCTCCTCAAAATACTGACCCTTAGCATAATATTCTTATAACTCCCATTTTCGCAATAATCTGCCCTTTTTCTCCTCCCCCAAACTTATAGTATATTATTACAACAACATAACATTTAATCTTTTATATATATTAATATAACATTTCAAAGCAGCCTTCTCCCCACATCCAAATTTAACATTTATTCAGTTCTATCCAATTCCTCCACTCCCCTAAATATATAACTTAAAAATCCTTTTTCTTAAACTAATCAATCAGTAAACTAACCTATTTCAACCCAGTTTCCCGCAAAATTACTACAATTCTAAATATGAACCACTGCCCACTCTGCTAAAATATACATATATCTATGTATACATTACATTTTATAAAAAGAAAAAAGACAATGACTTTAAATTTATAATTCATATAATATCTTCTTTGATGTCTTTCCACTGGATTGTTAAATCCATCATCCATAATAGGGTAACATAACATCCTGGTGCAACAGTTTATTCAAAATCTTCAATCATCTTCTGCCCCCATCAGTAATGAATATCCTCATGTATATATAAAAGTAAAAACAACCACCCGAGTGACATTATAATTATATTCCATATAGTTGTAATTGGTTTTCATCAGGATTATTAATTCCCATCATCCTAGTGGGTAACAGCCAGATCTTCTGCATGCCCCAGCATGACTCTCTTGCCTTGTAACTCGAAATAGTTATAATATATTTATCGGTAAAAGAAATCCAAAATAGATAATTCAAATCCAACAATGTAAGGCTCTTTTCACATCCCAAAATCACGGCATTGCAGATGTCTGCCACTATCCTCAAGATAGTATTAAACAATACTTCGCCTCCACTATTTTCACATATTCGTTCATTTTTTTAAAGTCCCTGGCTTCACTGTTGCTTAGTTTAGAAACTGCTATTTCTATGAGATCTGTTTCTTTTCTTTTTCTTTTGCGGGTTGAATTTCCATCCTGGTTTCCTTCCTACAAATTGTGTATCAGCTGATCGATTTTCATTCTGCTTTATAAGTTGATCTTGTTGGTTTTGTTTTATTATCTCATATTTCTTTTCCATCACTTGCATATCAACTGGTTGATTTACGCACTTGTCTGTAACTTGATAATTCATCACATTGGAATCAGATAACACTGCTCTCATATTTATAGACAGTCCAGCTGGGGTATCCAGAGAGTCCGAAGACAATTTATCTACCACAGCCTCTATAATTTGATATTTTCCCTTTGTTTCCAACTCCTTTTGTTTGTCCTGTATTATGCCTAAAGATGTTGAATTCATTTTTAAGATTTTTTGATAAAATTCTTCCGCTTTTTCAACAGTGTTCAGTTGGTATCTTACTCCTTGGTGTCTCAATATTAAACCAACTGGAACATCCCACCTAAATAGGATATTTCTTCTTTTTAACTCAGACACTAGAAAACCAAATTTCTTCCTCTCCATTAACATCTTGGGCGGGAGCTCCTTAAAAATCCAAATCTTTCTTCCACGAAATTGCAAAGCAGAACTAAAAGAGTTCTGCACAATATTATTCCTAATTTCTTTATCTGTAAAATAAATCACCACATCTCTAGGCAATTGCCTTTGTTTTGCCAACCAGGAGTT
Source organism: Pituophis catenifer annectens (assembly GCF_029215685.1). NCBI lineage: Eukaryota > Metazoa > Chordata > Lepidosauria > Squamata > Colubridae > Pituophis > Pituophis catenifer. Next base: position 227,508,218 of record NW_027256882.1, on the reverse strand, counting down.
TATTCTATAAATTCTGTCAATCCTGCAAAACACTTCATCAGGTTGAACCTTTAAAATCCCAGCCAGAATTTCAGAAGATATCTTCCTTAAATCATCTCTGTCACTTTCCTGCAGACCTCTCAGTCTAATTGCATATTCTGTAAAATTGTATTGAAACATTAAAACTTCTCTTTCAATCCTCTGTTGTACATTTTCTTCATTACCAATCTTTTGGTCAACCTCCATTTTAGGTTTGTCTTCTGAACTATTATCCTGAGTGTTTGCCAAATCCTTTTTAATTTTTTGGATCTTGTCGTCCAAATTCTCCTCAGTTTCTTTCATTTTAGACTCTAATAATTTAGTATTTGCATCCAACTGAATCACAAAGTCTGCTAAACCATTAGCTGTTTTTAAAATCTTTCGATCCAAAAAGTCAAACTTAGATTTCACCAATTCACCAATTTCTTTAATTTCCAGCTTAAATTTTTCAAGTTGCTGGTTCACAATCTCATCCCTTCTTACAATCTCCTCAAGAAGAAATTCTATTATATTAAAGTCAGGTTTCTGAGACTGGAGAGTTAGAACTTGTTGATGTAATTTGTTAATGGGGGAATCCCCCCCCCCACAGCCTGTTTGTCTAACTTTATAAGTCTCAGTGCCATTTTTCCACACAGACAAGATTTACTGGAAAAGAGGAAAAAAAAAAGCTTTTTTCCAACCAAGATCAATATCAGATCCCCAGGAAAAAAAAAAAAGGAAAAAACAAGAGTGAGAGTGAGGTTTTGCCTTCAATTACAGCCAGAAGTATTCACTCCGCTACTTTGTAATAGAAAACGGAAGGACTTTCCCCTTCAGCCTCTCTTCAAGCCGCGGCAGTCACAGCAGCAATCGCCATTTTAAAAATCTTTTTTCCTTTCACTTCTTAAGCAACTTCAATAACTTTTCTAAAATAAGAATACTTGCGCTTCAGGATCAGAGGTCCAGCTCACATCTTCTTTAATTAATTCTTTAATTAATTTAACAGATTTACAGGCTTGCTTTTGCCCCCTAGCTCTGCATGTAGCAGAGATCTCCCAGAGCCCGGAGCATCGGCTGGGGATACGGGGAGTCTCTTCCGCTCCCTCCCAAAAGTAAATAAAAAACTTTTGGGATTAGGCAGAGGACTCTACCCACCCCAGCCGGCTCTGTCTCCGTTTCCTAATGGAAACGGAGTTTTTTCGAGCCGCCATTCCGCTGAAAAAGGCAGCTCTTACAGGCAGTGGGTTCGACGATCCCGAAGGAGCGTCCGGCGGGGACAAACAGCAAACCGGAAGCCATGAACTTTTGTGTTGTACATAATTTGCCTATAAGAAAAGCCAGTGCCCTTGTATGGGATTTCTTTTCTCTTCTGTTTCTTTTTATTGGAACAGACAGTGTTTGAATTACAAACCGCAAATAAAAATATGCCATTTTCAAATTTAGAATGGAATGTAGTAGGTGTTGTGGGCATTAAATCTGACATTCCTGTACCCTAAAATTATATTATTGAAGTTAGTTTCTTTTCAGATTAATGAATGCTGTTTGCTCAACATTTTCTTTTACATCTAAACGATTTTCTTAGATTTATCTTGTAGGAAGAAGTTGTTAAATATGCTGCTATATTTAAATAAATATGAGATAATACTTGCTGTAAGTAGGCTGTGTTATTTCTGTCTGTGATGATGGCATAAAGTTCTTGATGAGGCTACATACTGAAATATAGAATTTGAATTAAAAATAGTAAAGGTAAAGCTGTCCCTGCGGGTTTTACTCCACTAGTTGTAGCCAACTTTAGGGGGCAGTGCTTATCTCCATTTCCATAAGCCCTTCAGTCAGCGCTGTCCAAAGACTATTCCATAGTCATGTGGCCAGCATGATAACACACCACAGCATAGAACACTGTTACTTACCCACCAAAGTAATAACTATTTATCTGCTTGCATTTGTACATGCTTTTGAACTGCCAGGTTGGCAGAGCTGAGGTAAGTGATGGGAGCTCACTCCGTCATGCAATGGTAGGATTCAAACTGCCAGAGCTTAGATCTTTTCCGGTGTCTTTTAAGCCGCTGAGCCACCATGCCTCTCAAAGGTAGTAAGTAAATTAAAAAAAATAGTAAGAAACACTAACATCAGTAAAAATTAATTTTTTTCCTGAGTATATATTATTCTGACCTTTACTAATATTCAGAGGAAAGACATATTCTAGATCTGTCAATATTGGTGATGTCTGTGCATAAACTTTGGGCAAAATTAGGCTCAATTTCTAATTTGAATAATCGAACTGGATTACTAAATCTGTGCAGGCTCCATGATTGAACCTTAGAAAGAAGCCCCATTGGTCTTATACCAGTTCAGGATATAGTATTAGAGCTTTATTTGTTAACTCAAGAGCTCCAGTCTCCTCTATCTAGCAAGGACGTGCTAAATAAATGCATATAATTGTAATGCATATTTCAGGTAGCCTAAAAATGGAAGCAGGCTTCATTAAGTTGAAGTCAGGCCTGGTTATTTTTCATCAGCTACTAATTCAAATTAACTTTCTTTCTAATGGGCTTAGTATCACTTATTCTGATTCTTATTTTTCAATCCAATTGGCATAGACATACAGAACTCAAAGTGGCCCCATTTGGATGCTTATATGTAACACATTATCTTTAGGGAAGTGGTGGAATTCAAATTTTTTTACTACCGGTTCTGTGGGTGTGGTTTGGTGGGCGTGATGTGGTGTGGCTTGGTGGCCATGGCAGGAGAAGGATACTGCAAAATCTCCATTCCCACCCCACTCCAGGGGAAGGATACTGCAAAATCCCCATTCCTTCCCCACTCCTGGGGGAAAGATATTGCAAAATCTCCATTCCCACCCCATTCTGGGGCCAGCCAGAGGTGGTATTTGCTGATTCTCCGAACTACTCAAAATTTCTGCTACCGGTTCTCCAGAACCTGTCAGAACCTGCTGAATTTCACCCCTGCTTTAGGGTGCAAAAAACTGAAAAAGATTATTAGGAAAATAATTTTAAATTGAAAGTATCAACTTAGAGAATTTATGCAGGAGAATATCTGAATTTTTTCAAGCATTCAGATAATTTTATTTATTTGGCCATCTAACCATTTTGAGGCAGTACAGGGCCTTTATGTAGATTGAATTTTCAATGGTCTTAGAGTTGAAACATAGTATTATTAAAGCAAATTGGATTTGTCCTTGGGGTAGAGGAAAGGTCAAGATCCTAGCTCATGTATTATTATATTATTAATTTTACTGAGGTGTTTGTGTCACTTGCACTACTCTGTTTTTCATAAAAAGATAGGGAAGTTTTGACCTATTTATTTTATCTTGGCAGCTACAAATTCAGCTGTTACACTTGAAGTAGCCAAATTTTGTGCTGCAGCTTGTAGAGTCAACCAAATGATTCTTCAGGAATCAATTGAGTGGCGAGTTAATTAGTCCCAGAGCTCTATTCAGTCTGTTTCTCTATATTATTTTGGACTGGTCAGTGTCTGCATTAAAAATTATCATTAATCATTGGGTTGGCTTTTATTAGAATGTGATAATATAGTAATTTATTATTACAGGTAGATGTCAGCTTACGATCACAATTGAGCCCAAAATTTCCATTGTTAATTGAGATATTTGTTAAGTGAGTTTTGCCCAATTTTACGACCTTTCTTGCCTCAGTTGTAAAGTGAATCACTGCAGTGGTTAAGTTACTAATCTGGTTGTTAAATGAATCTGACTTCCCCATTGACTTTGCTTGTCAAAAGATCACACAATGTGACCTTGGAACACAGCAATGGTTATAAGTATGAACCAGCTGCCAAGCATTTGAATATTTATCACATGATCATGGGGATGTTACAAATGTTGTAACTGTGAAAAATGGTCATGTCACTTTTTTTCAGTGCTGTTGTAACTTTGAACAGTCACTAAATGAACTGTTGTAAATTGAGGACTACCTGTATTAAATTTATTAAAGTAAAAAATTGTGGAGGAAACGTCATTAAAAAAGAAAGGATGCATGAATTTTAAGCTGTTTTTAAAGTGTTCATTTTTCTTTTTAATTGAATAGAATTAAATTTACAGAAAAGTTAGGCTGTTCTTAAAAGATGAAGGATGCCTAATGTCCTAGAAGTTGTTTACATTTGAAACTAAATCCCTTAAATTCTGACGTTAAAGTTTTAAAGTGCACATAAGTGCTGAATTTATTAAAAATGTTTAAAAGGAATATTAAAAAGCATGTAATGAGGTTTGCAGTGATACTGAAGACCATCTTGAGTAATATCAGTAATAAATTGTAGCTAGATACTTGATGGGATATGAAAAGAGAAGAAATGGCTAGGAATATTGGTCCCCATTGTGAATAAATCAGAGCTGATTTTGGGAATAGAATGTGGGGATATATATATATATACTGTATATAATAGATTGATTCATTTGATCTTTAAAAATAAACATTATCATTAAGCCATTCAAATAACATGGATGCAAATGTTACTACAGGTAGTCCTTGACTTACAACAGTTCATTTAGTGACCATTCAAAGTTACAACAGCACTGAAAAAGTGACTTATGACTGTTTTTCATAGTTACAACCATTGCAGCATCCCCATGGTCATGTGATCAAAATTTGGATGCTTGCAACTGACTCATATTTATGCAGTGTCCTAGGATTATGTGATCACCTTTTGTGACCTCTTACCTTTTACAAGCAAAATCAATGGGGAAGCCAGATTCACTTTACAATCATGTTATTGTCTTAAGAACTATGGTGATTCACTTAACAACTATGGCAAGAAAGGCCGTAAAATGGGACAAAATTAACTTAACAAAGCAATAGAAATTTTAGACTCAATTGTGGTCATAGGTCGAGAACTACCAGTATTTCTTCGGATAGGTGATAAGACATTTGAGCCTATGGCTGTGCATGTGGAAGTCTAATTGCAGGATTCACTGATTTGAAAGCAGAATTGTTACTCTTTGAAACAAATATTTGCCATCACCATAAGGCATTTTAGTTCATTTGATAATACCAAAAAGTTATGTGAATAAAAACATATTTATTTTTTATGCATTGGTTCCTTTTCCATCTACTGTGCTTAGCTCCCAAACTATATATTGCTGTCTTACATAACTTGAGGCAAATGATGCAGCATTTCAATTAAATATTTCAATATGTATTTTAGTTTTAAAGTGAAGCTAAGTCTAATTCTTCAGAATTTTATTATAGAAGGAATATGTGGAACCTGGGAAAGAAATGTTAATGGAATCAAGTAAATTTTACTTTGGAAATTTATTTTTCCTACAAAATATTGAGAATTCCAACTTTTATGGATCTCAAATTGGCTGTTTGATTTTTAAACCCTTAAGTAGTTGATTAAGGTTTAATTGGGTCCATAGCATTCGTGCATATATTAGCTCTGCAAATTAACTCTATTTTCTGGATAGGATTGCTAACATCTAAGCTTGAAAGAACTTAACAGGGTAGAGAGGATTTAAAAGACTTTTTGGCAATGTGCCAAGCAGAACTTGCCAAAACATAAGAATCACTCTAAATGTTGTTGTTCTAAACAGAATTTCAGCCCTGCTTTCTTGCTGCTTAACATACTTGCTAAGATTCAAATTCAAAATATGATTCTGTTTTCTGATAATGTCATACTTGTGTCATTCTAAAGACAGGTCTGCATTTAGGGCAGTCCGTGTTCTCTTATTTTCTGATGGAGACAATGGTTTGGAATACAGTCATGGTTCATTATCCAACTGGGGTGTGCATCTCGTTGGCATCCTTCAATCTCAAGAGACTATGGTATCGTGCTCTGGAAAGAGGTCCTAAAACAGCATCTAGTGTGACTAAAAAGGCCAATTCGAGAGTGGCAATCCCTTCCACACTGAGGGCAGATATATTCTGTCCCCTGCTCAGCCCCCAGATTTCACTGGTTCCGGGACTGCCTCTTTGCCTCAGCCTGCCGAACAAGTGTCTCTTCGAATTGGAGAAGGCCATGCTGCGTCTTTAGCCTCCAAGCTGAACAATCGGAGGTCAAGGTTTCTCAGTTGTTAATGTCCATTCCCAGGGACTTTAGGCCCCTCTTGCAGATATCCTTATATCGCAGCTGTGGTCCCTGTGAAATTAAGTCAGTGCCTCTGACTTAATTTCAAAAAGATCTTGAAAAGATCTTTGGAGTGTGCAAGAGCACAAATTTAGCATCTGTCTGCAATAACTTAAATTACTTAAGCAGTCATTTGGAGGGGGACACTTCACGGCAGTTGTTTTAAAATACTGCAGACAGATAAAAGGTTCATGTCGCCACGTGTTTCCAAGGTATCTCTGGGGAGACCAATCTTGCTGTTCAAAGGACCACTGCCAGCAGTAAGGTGTTATGAATTTGGGAGCCTAAAGAGAAAATCAAATGATTGACAACCAGTAGGAAAATATCCAAAGTGCTATAGAAGACAGGAACAGAAGGTAACCGAGGAGGGAGAATCTGTTTTCTGTTAAGGCAAACAATGTTGAAAAAGAACATCAAGCTTGAAACATATTGAATAATTTTCTAAAAATAAGATCAGTCTTTTGCCGCAACTTTGGGAATTTTCCATCTTGCTTTGAAGTGAAAATAACTAGATATCTTGAAAAAATGAAAAACAGTCAACTCCCAACTCCTCTTTTATTTTAAATAGCTTGTCAAACAAGGTTCCTTTTTTTGCATAGTGCTACCCACTTGCAAAGCTAGTGTTTTATTTGTGAAGTGATCATTTTCGAAAAACAGGCTACCAAATAATTATCATAAAATGAAGCAAATAGACTATTTCTGCAGCTTCTTATTAAGCATTAATCTATATCAAAATACTTTTTAACATATTATATCATATACCTACAATGTGATATTATGAATTGTGTTTGTATTTTGTTTAATACTCATTTTATTTAAAATTAGCAAACTGACTATCTTTAAAATCTTAACTTCAATCATTGTGAAAGTTTTGGATATCAAGGCATATGTATCTGAACACAGTAAACAAAAATAATTTCTAATAAGCTTGTCACATTCATTCTGATGAAAATAATACATTAAGTTGCTGATATCAGTAAATTAATAATGTCTACCTCATGTGTCTTGTGCAGATATATCCATTAGGACTCATGTGTGCAGTTTCCATTTCACTGAATAAATTGTGACAGTATAGCTAAAAAAATTAAGAAACACATAATTGTTATCAAGCCATATTTCTTTCCTTTTTGTCCTCATTGCATTATTTCACATAAACAGTTGCTGATTGAGGGTTTGCTATACTACGCAAATTGTAGTCATCTCATAGAAAACATTATGATATGAAGGCATTAAGCAGCAGAAAGGTCAGGGAATAGCACTTTTATGTCTTTCTAATATCTGCTTCAGTGAAAACTCCCAATTATATTGAAGTGAAAAAAAAATTGTGCTTAATACATACTATAGTTGCTTTTCTTTCAGTCTTCCAAGTACTTTTCTCAAACCACACTGGATGTTTGAGGCATAAGAATCCCATTTTGTTGATTTTCACAAAGTGGAAAAGAGACAGGAACTAATATCTAGTTACAAAGCAGCCTTGAAGTTTCTTAACAGCTTCAATTTCTCCCCAAGACAGTTGTTAAACTTAATCATTGGGTTTTGTTTTATTCATCCCTTCTTTAGACAGATTTACTTAATTTTATTTACTACTCCTAGCCTCCTGTTAGGTACAGAGAAGGAAGAAATTACTCTTTCCCAAGCTCTTTTGGAAAGCCAGAACCTGGGACAAACTTATTGTGTGTTATAGTCCTTGTAGTTCCTTATTTCATAGCCATCCAATTCTTTAATGAATTAGTCCGATCGGAATTCCTTTCTACTTGCTCCTGCTGTGCGTTATCCACAAACCTCTCCTTATTCTTATGCTTCTCTCTCTTACTTTCTATTCTTCTTGTTATCAGCATCTTCTGTTGATTGACTCTTAGTTCATGAAAAGCACGTACAACCGCATAGAAATATCAAGGAAAATAAAATAAAATAAAGCTGACAAATATTATATTAGAAGGGAGATGTGTTCCATCAACTTGTTCTAGTAAAATCAAATATCTTGTAGTTGTTTCCGTGACACTTTTTTTGTATCTGACAAGATCTTGAGACAAGCTAAAATACCAACCTAAAGATTTTAAGACAAAACGTAACACAATCTTAATCATGACCTGCCTTATAGATAAAGAACCGTAATTGGCTCATGGGCCTTTGGAAGCCATTATAGGAGCTGTAACCCTGGAAATTCTGCTAAATCTAGTAAACGTCTTATTTCAAAAAGACTGGGATTCTAGCAATTGCTTTCTCTATCAGTGATCTGATATATTGTCTCAGCTACTTTCCCCAGGAGAGTCCACTTGACTGTTGTCTCATTGACTATCAAGCTGTCACAACCAGATTTAGTAACAGAGGACAGGCCTGCAAGTTAACAAACATATTTTCTAAAAGTATTTTTCTATTTTCAAAGAACATTTTTGCCCTAAAGCTGTAAAGATCATTAGTGAAGAAAGAGGGAGAAAATACTTTACACATAATGGCAGATGGTTGGTTGTTCTGCTGATAGGAAAAAAAGATACCAAAAAGATAATATCACTTCCACCACTAATCCTTGCTGGAGACAAATAGTGATTTATATTAACTTTGAAATATTATTGCAATTGACAGTTCCATTTCCTAGTTGAAACAAGAATTATAATTATCAGAAAGAACTTGCAATGGAGAATGGAAAGAGTTTATATTTCAATAACAATTATAGCTAATACTCTCCAAGGAAGTGTATTTTATATTTTTAGATATTTGTGAATTGGGAATATTTAAGTTGTCCTCTATACTAAAATAATTAAAGAACGGTACTGATATACAAAAATAGACATATTTTGTAGAACAAAGTCAACATGAAACAATCTGCTTTGGCTGTCCTAAATAGTGATAAAAATAAAATGTGTCAATTCTTCATAAAATATTTATCTTTCAGCTAAAGTAAAGCTATATATCAGTTTACAATAAATGAAACACTTCTATTGTTTTCAAGAGACAGATTTTAATTTAAAGTGCTATACATCTACTTTGTATTTAACAGTGTTTTATGATGATGTTAAAAACCTTTACCTCTTCTACCCAGTAGTAAATTTTAAATGCAGTACACATTTACAAAACTATTTGAGCATTCATTAAACAGCTTACATAGTGGACAAAAACAATTAACTTAACAACTTGTGCAGGATCTGAATATATTGTAGTGGTAGTTTCTCTAAGTTGGAGAAATTTCCTTTCGAAGCAGCAGCAACCTCATATATCTACAATTCATCTAATCAAGCAAAATGAAATACCTTAATTTACAGACAGCATTAATTGCACGTCAATTGATCAAGTGCCAAGCTACATTTTTGCCTTGATTTAAGAAAGTGCTTGCAAAGAGTTTCTTGTTATAGCATGTAGCTCTAGGAACTCTTCTTCTAAATTCACTTTCTTGAGTAAATCTTCTTTTAAAATCACTTTCTTGAGACTCTTGATGGCTACATTGGGATATACAGGTAGTTTTGTGGCAATAGTACAAAGGTGGTTTTGTTGTTGCCACATTTTGGAATATTAACTTACCTTTCTAGTCAATAGAATTTTCTGGTTATCTATCTATTAACTAAGTTTGTTCCCTTAGCTAATTCTTCTGCAACGTTTTTGAGTTTCCTGAATTTTTGCAGACCCATGTAACTTTCCAGAAGCTATTAATGCTTTTGAATTGTTAGATTTTACTAAAACCGATTATTTATTATTTGTGCCCTCAGATATAATTCATTTATATTCTAATACAATCCAGTTATTTAGTTTCAGATAATGTTTGTTATATGTGTCTTTATTTATCTTACTTGTGTCACAATAAGTATACTGTAGGATATGAATACGTTGAGCCTGAAGATGGGATCAAACACATCATACTTTTGAAGTCACTAAGCTCCCACAAGACACCAAATCCAGCATGCTTCAGGTCTTGTCTATAAGGAAATGTTGTCCACCCTTTTAAATTTATAGAATGGTGTTGTTCCCTTGCAGCATGAGGCTGCTTTCCTTATATCAGCTAAAGGCTTTGATCCTGGGAATGCCTCTGCTTTTAGCTTCTGTGGCTATATAGAGAAGAATAGATCCTAAGCTAATATCTTCAAGACCAGCTTGAAGATATTCATGTGTAGGTTCAGTAGGCAGCCCACTCTGAGGAGAGAAAATTCTGGTATGCCTTTTGCAATAGAAATGATTGGCTAATTCAGTCACATACCATGCAGAGAATAAACTTAGTTATTGATTCCTAACAGGTATGGGTTAAAGCAGTAAATCCCAATGAATACTTGCAGAAGAAAGGTTGTGTCTGTGACCATTGTATTTATCCTGTTAATAGGATCTGGAAACTACCATTCATATTTACTGCAGTGCCCAGAGATGATACTGTATTGGCATCTATTCTGGGACAGAATGGCAAATTGCCAATAAAATGTCATCAGAAAAAAAGTTGTCCATTCAGGACTAATACATATGAAAAAGCCTACTTGAGTGTTATAGTCCTGACTAGGGTTTGAGAATGTTGAAAACGTCACAATGCCCTTTATTTTTTTTTCTCATTTATTTTCCTGTGGAATATTCTCAATGGAATTATAAATAAATAAAAGAACTTTTGGTTCTTTTACACTGTCTGAAGTTGCCTTGGGCCAAACATTGGTAATTGTAACATTGAACATTAATATCTATTATTTGTATTTAAATTCCTAGCGTGCTAACTATTTGAGCTAAGATTTACATTTCCAGTAAGTGTACACAATTAAGTAAAATAAAAAAATAAAAACATGTACAATAGATCAGCCACTCATTGGGATTATTTTCATTCAGAATATTCACACTTACCAAAGTGTAACTATATCAGATATGCAATTAAACTCCTTAGCATTATATATTCTAAAAGAGAAGATAAACTTTTGCTTCCACAACTGAATCAATAAGAGTTAAAAAATAAATTAACTATTGTTTTGATATCAGAACTACAGAACCTTTAATATTTTGTGTTTGTCAAACTTATATATTTAGGCTTTCTTCCTGGACATCAAGGTTATATATATAAAACAGTTCCTCACCTAGCTTTTTCCCATAGCAATAATGTGAATTAGATTAAACCAAGTTATAGATTGGTCTCAAATATAGTGAATATGATTAACACACTACTTTATACTATCTTAGTAATCAGTTCATTGAAGGTGGATCTGTAAGTTGAAAACCTGTTCTTGTCCTTTTCCTTTAAAAATAACTGGTTTCCTTTTATTTTTGTTGTGTTTTTTTAATCTTATGCACAATCTGTTTATTTTAAAAGTTATACTCCCTCAAAATATTTTCAAAATATTAAGGGAAAGGAGCTTTCAGGATTGTCATTGTGCCACTATATTTGTGGCATATACTTGGACTGTAAATAGAAATGATTAATCACATGTGACCTCTCAAACTCCTAAATTTCTCACAATTATGCTAATATAGAGTATAACCTTAGACCACAGCCTGAACTGCATTCTTTAGTGCATGACTCTGGAAGATTTAGATTTTTGACTATTGCTTTGATTTTTGCTCTGCGTAGTCTGAATAAACGTTCAGAGAGCTTAATTGCTTACACATATTTTTCTGAAATTTTAGAAATTGATTTTTAAAAGTCATGTATTAATTCTAAGAATTATTTGAATGGTTTTGAAGACAGAAAAAATTGACAACTGTCTTTATTTGAGAGGAACTGATAAAAATGTTTGCCAAATAAATTACAGATATAATGATTATTAAGAAAAATATCCGGTTATATAAGTATTAAAATTATGTTACATTTTTCAATTTCATCATTATAATTCAGTTTTTAGAAAACATTAAACCTTGCAGAATCGTATTTTCTAGTCTCAGGTGCCCCGCAGTACAAAGAGAATTCTAATGCTAGGCTTGACAAATTTCATTAAGTGAACGTTGGAAGTCTGGAAACAAGTATCCCTCCAGGAATGCATGATTATCTTTTTTGTAGCATGTTTAATCTGATGTTCTTAATAAATAAATTAAGAAATTCTAGACTTTGGGGATGTAATATAAGAAAAAAAAAGGTACATTTTTCAGCCACAATCACTTTCCAAAACTTGGTTCATCATAATATTAACCTCTGTCCAGTCAGGAATTGTAAGTAGAAATTCCATAACATGTGGACTGAAAATATTTTCAATTTATTACATTTTTTTCTTATTTTTACTTATTTGTTTTATATTAAAAGTTATAGGCTGAGTGCTTAACTGTTATCTCTTTTTAATATTTTATGATAGTTTTTTTTAAAAAAAGTATAATATTATTGTTTTGATATATGAAATATTGATATTTTCTTGGAAATATCTAATAGTAACATGATTATATAACTACATGATCTGATGAATTGACTCTATGTAATCAAGTCACTTTCAATTCTTAATGTTTACACAGATAGATTTTGCTCTATGTTGATCCGTCCCCAATCTAGACCTTCAGGTCTTCCAATGATGCACCCATTTCCAGTGTAACTGAGACTATCCACCAGAAATGCCAGCCATCCTCTTCTTTTTTCCTCAGCCTTTCCTATTATTAGAGGTTTCTCCAGAGGATTAAGTCTTTGCATAATGTGGGATAATTTGAGCCTTGTCATTTGTGCCTTGAGTGAAATCAACTCTCAGCTGTTTTTTTTGGATGATCAATTGGCTTCTTTTTCTTGGTTGTCACATTATTCACAGGAGTCTTCTCCAATACCAAAGTTAAAAAGTGTCAATATTCCTCCTATTCTGCTTCTCCAAAGTCCAACTATAGAATGTCAATATAGTTATATAATTCACATATAATAGTACATATAATAATACTTTTACAAAAATATTTATAAATTTTTCTAAAGATGAATTAAATAAGAAAAGCAAAAAGAGACCACAGCGTTAGTTAGTTAGTTAGTTAGTTAGTTAGTTAGTTAGTTAGTTAGTTAGTTAGTAAATTTATTTGCTGCCCATCTCGTATCTAATGACTCTGGGTGGTTTACTTATGCTGAAAATATCTAGGGCCAAGAGGTTCAATACTTTAATTTATTTAGCAATAAATATTATACCATATTTTTTAAAAAATTTGATTTATATGCCACCCTTCTCCGGAGACTCAGGGCGGCTTACAATGCGCTAAGCAATTGCCTTCATCCTTTTTGTATATTTATACAAAGTCAGCTTATTGCCCCCACAACTGGGTCCTCAATTTACCTACCTTAGAAAAGATGGAAGGCTGAGTCAACCTTGAGCCTGGCGAGATTCGAACCTGCAGTAATTGCAGGCAGTTGGTCTTAATAACAGGGTGTTTTAGACCACTGTACTACCAAGGCTCTTATTGTTAGTTAATAGTACATAAAACTATTTAAATAATACATTAAAGCTATAGAAATTATCTGTAAAGAGACATCAGGCTATAATTATATATCATCATGCTTTGAATTCTGTTTTCTAAATATAAGAATTGAATTACATCTGTGAGGACAACACCAATGTTACTAAGGATCTCATAAATTCGGTTGCTAAACTTTTTGGTTGGAAAATTAGGTAGAAGAATTTTCGATAAAGTTCTATACTGTTTTTAAAGCCTTTACTCTAGGTCAGAAAAACCCAAACATCTCATGTTAAGGGAAACTTGGCTTGGTTTGTAAATAAATATTTATTTCATTTCATTTCCAATATCTTTATACTAGCTCAGTTGTGAGACTCTGGATAATATATAACAAAGCAAAGAAATAGAAATTTACTAATAGAAATAGTAAAAATTAGAACAGTACAAAGCACATGTTCCAATTACAGTATCGATAATTAATTGGCATCAAAGTCATAGTTGGGTACACATATTTTAATCATCTTAGACTGCAAGGAGGAGTGACTTGAGAGCCATCTCAGAGAAATTCTGTCATCAAGCTATTTACTATTTACTTCCTGAGAGGAAGGACTCTGAGCAGGAAATCTATTCGTACCAGATAGGCAGAATCAGTTTCAGCAAGGTAATGGCTAGACATAACCATAGGCTGTACTGTAAAAGATGTTATAGGTGATAAGCAGCATTCTGAATTGGATTTAGAAGCCTATAGGTAACCATGCAGTGACTTCAAGATTGGTGCAATCCTGAAGTGTGGGGTTAATTTAACACTAGTCTGATCAGTGCATTCTGAACTAGGTTCACCTTCTATGCCATCTCCAAAGTCTCTTGAAATAGAATGCCTTACTATATTTAATGGAAGGAAGGAAGAAAGAAGAGAGAAAGAAAGAAAGAAAGAAAGAAAGAAAGAAAGAAAGAAAGAAAGAAAGAAAGAAAGAAAGAAAGAAAGAAAGAAAGACCATTGTGAGGACATCATGGTCCATGTAGGATTGTTATTGGTGCAGCAGACAAAGTCTTCCCTACCGCCTGCTATCTGTTGTACCAGTTCTTTTTAGGGAGAACTGTGTCCCTGTCTAAAGAATTGATGTTACTACTATATATTGACCCAATGTTTATTGACAGGGCAACTTGGTCTGGGTAAAATTGAATCAAAACTTGTTCTGTCCCACTCAGAACCTGGCAACCTCCAGACACTGGCTCAGGCTTGTGTCTTGGGCTCAATACCAATAGTCACATGATTGTTATTATAATTTCAGCTTTTTTTATTGTATGAAACTTTATGATTTATAAATCACTATTTATGCTTTAGAATCTACACATGAGCCAGATTGCTGAGGTGTGTTAAACATCATTAAAATAAACCATTGCTTAGCATAATATATGAACTTAGCCTTAACTTAATGAGAGAGAGAGAGAGAGAGAGAGAGAGAGAGAGAGAGAGAGAGAGAGAGAGAGAGAGGAGGGAGGGAGGGAGAGAGAGGGAGAGAGAGAGAGAAATTGCACTTTATTACAGTATCCACCCACTATCTCAAATACAATGTAATTCTATGCTGTTGGTAGCTTTTGTCAATTATATACAAATTTGTAAAGCATACATAAAATAAGAAAAAGCTCTGGCAAGCTCTGAAGACCAATGTCAATGGAAATGTCTAGGATATTCATGCATATTTCAAAACTACTGAAAACTGATGTAGCAACAAAATGGAAGAAATTTAAATGCTCTCTGCTGACTCCCAATTTAAGCCAAATATCACGTTAAACTATTGGTGTATGTGTCTAGAGCTATTTGCTCACAAATCTTTCAAATCTGCCTAGCCCTATTTCTCCACATAATCTGAATTTCTGTTTCCTTCTGAAATCCAATTATGCATGTTTGTTTGTTTGTTCGTTCATTCAATGTGTATGGCTTCCCATCTCAAACATATGATTCTCGGGAGCCACCAAGGATTTATTAGATTCCTGATTATCTGTTTCGTATTTACATATGAAACCTTAATTATTTTGCCCAACAGTCTTCCAAATTTCACCATATTAAAGAATACAGAATTAATGTGTTGTAGTGTTTAAAGTGTTGCAGAAGGTCCATTCTCAGGTGAGGAAGCTGATTGTGTGACTTTGTACCTGTCTGTCCCTAATAAATAAAACAATACAAGATAGCAAAATACTTCAATAGAAATATTTAAATAGGCCATTTATTACATATTCAGCGCACTTCTTCTAGAGGTCTGCATTGATCCTGGATAAATCTACCCTCTTTATGAAAATAACTTTAAAACAGATTATTTGAGATTTGCAAAATTCTATCCTGACTGTCAGTTAAGGTTTGCTCTTATGGAAGTAAAGTTTGGCACCTGGTTAAAACATTAATTTCTATGGTATAAATAACAATGTTTAAAAAAGAAAAATAAATGCATGAATTGTTGTGGCCTACTTTTTTTCAGATAGCATCTGCCTTGTTTTGCATTTTATTAATATTCACAAAGTCAAGATTCATGAAAAATTATAATTACCTTTGCTGGAAATATTACCTTGGGAGTCTGTCACTTCAAGTGTTCCTGAAAGCTTTGTTAAAGGGACTTGTCAAAGGAGAACTAACACAACCGATTATTCTGAAACACTTGGTTGCTTTGAAAAAGAGAACTTTTCTTCACTGCCAACTCATCAATGTTTTATTCTTTCTGTACTCTCTGGGTGTCTTAAAAGTAGGCAGAGTACATTTCCTAATTTGCTTTTAAAAAAAAAAGATTACACCACAGTGCACTAAGATTTTTAATGTTGTATTAGCTCCACAGACAGAGTGCCAAAAAGATTTTTCAAGCAGCCTTTTTTTTGGCCTCCAGCAGCTTTCCAATATATACCAATTTATAAAAAAGAGAATTGGGTTTAGCAATGCATTGCAATATACTATGAGGTAGCTCATATCTATAAACTGAAAACAGCCATGGAGACAGAAAGCATCTGTGGCTATTCAGATGATGAAATATAAAATATAAACCTTTCTGTTTATATTTTCATTCTTTGAAGAATTCCAATTTGTTTTATATTAATATTCACTTGCACTGAAATCTTGCACTTTCAAACAATGTTCCATACCCCTTTTTTCCAAATAGTTCATTAAATCAGTTTATTAGAACTTTAGGAAGGATTTTGAGATGTGTTGGTATTATAATATCCATTGAACATGTTTAAAAGCAGTCTGCACCAATATAATTTAAGAACACAACTGCACACTGAGTTAGCATGGTAAATGTAACTTCTCTCTCTCACTCACTCACTCACTCACTTCTCTCTCCATATTTCTAGAAATTAGAAATGATTCACATTGTGAAATTTGTAACCTATATTGTTGCTATAAATAAATATACTTTCTTTTTCTTCCTATTGTGCTCCTTCTGAGAAATGGGTGTGTGGAATAATTAAAGCAAAAGCTTCCTATACCTATTAAAAATGGTTAATAATCTATTATTGAAGTTGTTCAAATTTCTTCCCAAATAACATTTGTTTATGTTTATATTTGTAGCCCATATTTAATCCAGATAGGGCATCCAAAAATCTACCTCATTCAACATATAAGGAAAATTCTGGGAAGCTCAATTGGGATTAAATGTGGGTTAGAAATACAAACTTAAACATTATTTTGGATGACTCTGAGAAGCATTAGACAAGTATCTTGGGAGTAATGTTTCACTGAAGAAAAGAGCTTTTCATAATTGTATAAGAAGATATAATTCTCGGGACAGAATGGCATCAACTAGCAATATGGCTGCAGTATGTCTCCCACAAATGGAAATTGTTTTACACGCAAACAATTTTGAGAGTTAGCATGCAACACAGGGGGAAGATGGTAAGAGAAGATCTGTTCGCACTCTGTTTCAGACTAATATGCCAATTTAATGAATACATAAATTGGCATGGTTTCAGGTTGTGAGAGAAAGAACTGCTCCATTGGAAGTCTGAGGATTAGCATGATATTCAACTAAACCACCTTCAAAAATCTCCCCAAAGTTCATCATAAATAAATATAATGTAAGAAAAGCAGGATTAGTCTATTTTTTATTTAAACCCATATTGTTGTGCTTGGTAAAATATATTTTAAATTATATATTTGCTTTAAAGAGAAAAAAAAAAAGAAAAAAAAGTCCAATAAACTTATTGCTTATTTGTAACCTATGACTATCATTAAGTGTTGTACCTTATGATTCTTGATGAATGTATCTTTTATTTTATGTAGACTGAGAGCATATGCACCAAGACAAATTCCTTGTGTGTCCAATCACACTTGGCCAATAAAAATTCTATTCTACTTTATTCTAAACAATCTGTACACAATAAACTAAAACAGAGATTAACAACTATGTTTCCCTGAAAAAGGCTATGTCATTGGGAACCTTAGGTAAGGTAAAGATAAAGGTTCCCCTTGAACATATGTGCTACTCATTCCCGACTCTAGAAGGCAGTGCTCATCTCCGTTTCAAAGCCAAAGAGCCAACGCTGTCCGAAAACATCTCCGTAGTCATGTGGCCAGCATGACTAAACGCCAAAGGCACACAGAACACTTACCTTCCCACCAAAGATGGTCCCTATTTTTCTACTTGCATTTTTAACACGCTTTTGAACTGCTAGGTTGGCAGAAGCTGGGACAAGTAACGGGATCGCACCCCGTTATGCAGCACTAGGGATTCGAACCGTTGAACTGCCCTGGGCGCCTTGAAAGTATTTAATTAAAGGAATGAAATCAAGGCCTTGGTGCAGGTAGCCTATTAAAATTTCTTAGAATACAAGTAGTCTTCGACTTATGATCACTGTTGAGCCCAAAATTTCTATTGTTGAGTGAGATATTTGTTAAGTGAGTTTGCCCCATTTTATTACTCTTTTTGCCACAGTTGCTAAGTGAATTACTGCAATTCTTAAGTTAGTAACATGGCTGTTACATTTGATGAAATATATCTGAATCTGGCTTCCCCATTGACTTTGCTTATCAGAAAGTTGCAAAAGGTGATAACATGAGTCTGGGACCCTGCAACCATCATACATATGAGTCAGTTGCCAAGCATCTGCATTTTGGTCAAGGGACTACTCCTTTCATGTTCCCATTAATGAACCCACTGCAGTGGTACCTATTTATCTACTCATGTTTGCATGCTTTCAAACTGCCAGATTGGCATGAGCTGAAGTGAATGACTGGAGCTCACCCGTCACACAACAGCACTCAGATCTTGAACACGGGCTTGTCAACCCAGCATCCTAATCATGTGAGCCACTGAGCCAGACCATAACATGTGCAAATGTGTTCTTTTAACCTTAATCCTGAGTTTCGATGAGGTAATAACGTAATAATGTAATTTGCTTAATTTATGGCTTAGCAGGATGTATGTAATTCCATAATAATGGATAATCAAATCATAAAACAAACCATGGCTTGGCATTTTATGTGAACCATGGCATTATCTAAGTGCTTGAAACAGAAAGACTGAAAATTTAGGTCTCTTAGGTCACCTAGCTTTTCTAGAAATCTGATTTCCCCCCCCCTCTTTGGGTAGCATTAATGACTTTACCCTATCATGAGGTTTTTGTGCATTATTTTTTTTGCCCTGATGTGGCTCTTATTTGCTATTAGTTGCTGTTTTGTAAGGATAAGAGGGATCCCTTTGGAATTCTTCATAGTCTGTTTTAATTTCATCAGTATGAACATTATTAGATTATTAGACATACTTGCCTATGTTACTATTTATCCTGACTCCATATAATTCATGAATAAATTATGTAACTGTACTCTTAATTAATATTCTTGGGAGAGCATATTTAAGTAAGTAGCATGGAGCTTCATTTATTTAATTCATTGAACCATGCAGCTTTATTTATTTGAAACCTATTAATATAATACAAGCAAAGATCAGCTACCTTAATGGAAATAAAAGCATTAAAGTAAAAAATACATAAATCATATAAAATTCATTCCAAAATTAAGTTAAATTAAACCTGAGGTAGTTAACATTAACCTAGGAAAAGGAAATGGTGTTTGCTTTGTATAAAAAAGAAGTAAGATTTGGTCCCATCCATTACTGGACAAGTCACTGACTAATTTCAGACACAGTAAACACTGTGTATAGCTCACTAATAATATGAGAAAACCAACAACGCTAATATTTGCTTATATGTCTCTCAACCTTTACCCCTGTCTGATCTTAATTTATTACTTTTTATTGTCCTGCAATGTATTTCATGCAATCCAAATTCATTATCTCAAAGGGATATTCTAATTATTCATAACCCATTCTCTGGGATAGCTAAATACACTTTTTCTTTTAGTTTTAATCACTGTGCAACCTACTCCACATCTTTTAGTTTTCTCTGAGGAAGGTGTAGGGACACAAGGGAGCAATGGGGGTAAAGGGGATCTGTCTTGTCAATAGATGTGAATGGACAAAATGAATACTACCAAGTGAAGGCAATATTTTACTCATTGAAAACAGCATCTTTTTATCTTAAATGTTGAATTGTTTGAAAATATGTGGTTGTACATCAGTTTCTAGGAGTTTTCATGTCAGAAGGGAACTTTTAATTTAAAATCAAAATGTAATCCAGTTTTTAATATTATAATGTGTTCCAAATGAAACTGAATTCGAAGGCAAAGAGGATCATATTGAACACATTGTTGACTGTGAAACACACTTCTTCATTAATTATCAACAAATTTACAGAGCCCAATCCAATAACACAAATATATTTTATTTTCAAAAAAAAGAAAAAGTTGTATGGTTTTCTTCATAGGCTTTGAGGGTTTTCACTCCAAGATAGTAACAGAAGAAACATTTTAAGTGACTGTACCACAGATTTAAAATACCTGATATTACATAGGTAACCTATTCCTGTGACTGAAGTTTTCAGTAGAGTACAACATATCAAATAGCTTACTTAAAGACTGTCACAAAGACACAATGTGCATTGTTTAAATGTTGACCCAGAAAACAAACTTGAAATCATTGACATGTGAAATGCTTAACTTCCCTCAACTATTGAGATGATTTTAATACTTATTACTTATATGTCGCTTGAAATGAACAATAGAAAAGCTGGCAGCAGCATTAATTTGCAATCATGTTTATAAATTAAAAAGAGATTTGGATGTCATATATTCAGGGGTGGGTTCTACTTACCTTTACTACTGGTTCGCAGCGGGGCCACACATGCTCTTCTGAGCATGCACAAAAGCGTTTTGATGACATCGGGGTTGATGGGCAGAGCCTCCTGCCAGTTTTACTACTGGTGCTATAGAACCGGTGCGAATAGGGGGCAACCCACCACTGCATATATTGTATATTTCACTCTGCAGATCTGAGTTTTCCAGATATATGATTTTAGCAGTGAGATATGAGTAGTTGCAAGGGAAACATAAGATATCTTTATATCACCACCATTGTTTCCATCCCATTTGAATCCAACATGTAATCATTGACATTTTTTGAAAACCTTAAAACACTAAAAACCTGAGGAGGTCAGGATGTTCCCCCACCTGAACGATAAGTGCAAAGAGTGCAATTCTATCATACGTCCAGCCTCTGAGTGACCAAGATTCCAGAGAATCAGAAATTTCACCTCTGTGCAAAACATTAGCAAAATAAGGGTCTAGTTACCCGCTCCAGGTTGTTATGATGGAAAACTGTATGAGGGAATTTTATTTGTAAACCTAGAAATAGGGCACTGCAAATAAATTGGATTCTATGGTGTTTTCAAATAAACTGTATCAGAGTAAGGGGGGGGGGGAATCTCTACTGTCAAAAGCAGCCGATGCTGTGCAAAAACTTGATTCTAAATTGATAGAAACCCTTCATATGAATGTACTCTTATTGAGTATGTAAATGCTTAACACTTCTTATACCCTCATTTCTTCCCTGCAAATGAAGACAGAAGCTGATCTGAATGATTTCTGAGATTTATTTTAATTTTGTTATCTTCCTTTCAGTATTGATACACAGTGCAATGAAGAATATCTAATATGGAATCCATTGGTGAACTACCGATCTCTGGAGTATTAGATGAGTTTGCAATGAAGCCTTGATATCTGGTATATCTTCCCACTTATTGCACAGTTCAACAATCCTGTCTCATTCTGATGTTTCAGTTAACCACAGGCTTCTAACATATAGAAATAAGCATCAATCAATTTCAGGATAGCAAAATCAGGAATTTGTAGAATACAGATATGGAAAAATTGGATTTCTGCTTTGAACCTAGCTATAGAACTGAGCCCTTGGCCATAGGCAAATCTTTTCACCTTCCACCAACGTTGAGAGTAAATTAGAGAATCTTAGCGTGGCAGTGTTAACTAGTGGTTGAAATCCAAATGCAATTATTATTTTTAGAAATAATTTTTTAGAAAAGCTCTTTTCTCTGCTGCTTAAAAAAGGCTCCCATACACTATAAACAGCTGCTAACATTTAAATTACTTTTCTTTTTCTCTCTTTCTATCTCTCTCTTTCCCCGCTCAAAGTGCTTGAATTTCAGCTTTTTGTTTTTTTACTTCAGCATTTTAATTTTTATTTTATTTTAAAGGCAACTATTATAATAGTGTCTCATTTGGACTAAGGTTTAGCTATTAGCAAGCACTTTTAGGTTTCTAAATATTTAATATTCTCGGGATATAATGAAAGCGAAAAGGCTAGAAATTTAATAGCGCAGTAAATAAAAGGTTTGAAATATTTTACGAAAGTGCAGCCTTTTAAGTAGTATTTACCATATCACTAATGGCAGGAGCAAACAGTCTTTTTCTTACTGGAAAAGCTGTAAAAGTGTTTAGAAAAATTATGTGAAAACATGTGCATGTGAAACTTTCATAATCAGCATATGTTTGGGAAATATAGAAAAAAGTTGCACAGAAACTGGGGAGGGATTACAATACACAAAGCTATAACTTGTGAGTCTATGCAAAACTGGCTGAAGGATTTACACTGATCTATAAACATCCTTAGTCCTACATATTACCTCCAATATTTCATAAAATTCCTTTGCCTTCTCCATTTTATGATCTATTGTGTAGTTTATATTTTCTAGTAATTAGAGTTATTTGGAAGCTTTATTAGTAACCATAGTTAATTTAATTAAAAGTGACCAAGTTATAAACTCTTTATTCCACTTGGTTATTGGCAGTGGTGGGATTCAGCCAGTTCGCACCACTTTGGGAGAACCGGTTGTTAACTTTCTGAGCAGTTTGGCAAACTGATTGTTGGAAGAAATCATTAGGGCAGAGAAACGGTTGTTAAATTACTTGAATCCCACCACTGGATTCAAATAATTTAACAACCAGTTCTCTGTCCTTCCACCCATAATGATTTCTTCCAACAACCAGTTCACCAAACTGCTCAGAAAGTTAACAACCGGTTCTCCCAAAGTGGTGCGAACTGACTGAATCCCCCCACTGGTTACTGGACTCTGCATCCAGACATCACAACCAAAGAGCTTTTGCAGTGAGGAAAGAACAAAGAAGCATACCCCAGTATGCAAAAAAAAAAACCAAAAAAAAAACAATCCAACCCTAATAAAACTACTATAAGAATAAACCTCTGGGTTCCAGGGATTTTACCTCTTTGATTCTGGATATATTTACATTACCCCAAATAAAACCAATTTGCAGTTTGGAACAGATGGCAGCTATAGCTAAGGTGGCTCTTGCACAATTTCATTTTGTATGCCAACAGCATCCTTTCCTGGATCAGAAGTCATTGCTCAACTCCTGTATGGATTACTGCACTGCAGACTACATAGGGCTGACTTCGAAAACCATCTGGAAACTGCAATTAGTATACAATACAGTAGCATGGGCAGTTATGAGTACACCTCAGTACACTCATGTAACACCTGTGCTTTGTGAACTGCATAGAGTTCCAATACAGTATGTTTCTGGGTACAATTCAGGATACTGGTTGTTACCTCTAAAGCCCTACATGGAATAGTCCAGTGCTATTCGCTGGGCTACTTCTTTAAAATTGTTTCCACCCATCCACAAATTCCAATAGGTTCCATCAGACTGTTATGGGTTCCATCAATCAAAGCCTAGGACCTGGAAAATGGGCCTTTTTATTAGCAGAGCAAAGGATATTGTTTCTCCTGAGATAACATTTTCCCTAGAAAGGTTAAAGATTTCCCCTATCCAGTTGTGTCTGACACTAGGGACTGGTGCTCATCTCTGTTTCTTGGCCATGGCAGCCAGCATTGTTTGAAGACATTTCCATAGTCACGTGGCCAGCATGGCTGTAAGTCAAGACGCACGGAACATTGTTATGTTTCCACTGAAATGGTACCTATTTATCTCCTTTCATTTGCATGCATTTAAATGGTTAGGTTAGCAGGAGCTGGGCAAGAATGGGAGCTCACCCTGTTGCACAGAGCTCAAGTCTCAAACCCGGGCTGCCAAGCTTTCCAGCTGACAAGCTTAGCACCTTTAACTGCTGAGCCATCACACCCTCTGAAATTTGACCTGGCCTTGCCTTAAAGCCTTAAAACCTTGGCTCTGTTTCTCCCAGGCACAGAGATTGAGAAGTTACTTTGTGCCCATGATATGTGTCTTTTTTTGTGGTTGCGGATATAGCTGTCACAGCCAGTTAGGTTAGGGATGTGGGGTTGCACATATGTTAATTTTTAAAATGTTTTTATATGATCTTTTAAAGAAGAATCCCATTTCTCTTTCTATCATCTTTATAAATTTTTTGTCTTTTGTTATTGTTTGATTTAAGGTACATCTTATTTTCCTCTTTTGTCCCTTCCAACTAATTTTTATTGGATTGTGGTCTGCCAAAAATTTGATCCAATTTCAATTTCTTGCACATTCCCACTTAATTCCGAATTCATTCAAATCATGTTGATTCTAGACCAAGATTGATGCGCATTAGAGTAAAATGCAGTGGTGAAATCCAAATTTTTTTACTATCGGTTCTGTGGACATGGTTTGGTGGGCGTGGCAGAATCCCCATTCCCTCCACACTCCTGGGGGAAGGATATTGCAAAATCTCAATTCCCACCCCACTCTGGGGCCAGCCAGAGGTGGTATTTGCTGGTTCTCCGAACTGCTCAGAATTTCCGCTACCAGTGCTCCAGAATCTGTCAGAACCTGCTGGATTTCACCCCTGGTAAAATGTATACTGCTTTTTCTCAGGATTTATTTCTCTCCAAATGTCATGTATTGATAGTTCTTTTATCATTTTGGTAAGAGTCCTAAGTAGGGTCCTTCTTGTTTTCTTATTTATTTTACTACTTTTGTAATCCAGTTTTGTATCAACTATTGTGTTAAAGTCTCCTGTGATACAAATGTTTTCATATTCCACTTCTAATATTTTTTTATGAAGTTTCTTATAGAATTCACTGTGGTGAATTTGGTGGCCAGATAAATCAATTAAAACTAATAAGTTGCTGTTCTGAATACCACACTATTGTCTATAAATAAAAGAAAATGGTTAACATCATGGACTTTAACTGGCTCTATATAAAACAGCCTTTTTACATAGTTGGGAATACAAAGGAGAAAGAAAATTACTCTTATTCTTTGTGTTGAAATTTACTACCTGCAGCTATGAAATATGAAGATGTAGTATGTGATTGTTTTCATAACTAACTCTGTTAGCTATATTTTATGAATTTTCATTTTACCAGATGCCAATTTTACATTGCGTATGCCTCCTTTTCTGAAACATTAATGTTAAAATGACTCAAATATTTTAATTGTTTTAAATATTTAATATCCAAATACCTCATAAGCATTTTTCATTTTCGTCATGTTAGTCAATGCTTACATAGTTCTTTTAAAAAATACATTGCTTTTTTCGGGAAAAAATGCACAGCGTTCTGATACAAACTGACATTTTAAATACTAATAAATCAAGAGGAAGTAGACACTCTTCTTTATTTACTAGAGGTTTTTATAGAATGAGTGCCAAAGCAGCTAGCTGAGCATACATTACTCATGTTTCTGGGAGGCATCAGTTTAGACAAGAGACAAAGTTCAGAAACAAAGGGTTAAGGTCTTACTAAAATAGTTGATTTTGAACTGTTGTATAACAGTGTGCTTTAATAGCCAGTTTGGTGTAGTGGTTAAAGTATCAGTCTAGAAATCAGGAGACTGTGAGTTCAAGTTCCGCCTTAGGCACAAAGCCTTTTGTCAGTCACAAAGGTGCTTTCTCAAGAGGCAACTGAACTTTCTGGTTTTCTTTTAAGACATTTCACTTCTCATCCAAGAAGCTTCTCCAACTCTGACTGGATGATGGGAAATGGAAGGATTTATACTCCTTGCAGATAGCTGGTCATTTGCATTCTTTTAGCGAGTCGTTAAGGCCACCTGGAAGTTTATCGCTGTCATCAGGGTCACCTGAGTGGTGCAAGTGGGTGTGGAGCTTTCTTGGAACTGTGGAAAGGACTGTGTTGTAGACTGGAGATAGATTATGTTGTACCCAGTGGTAAAATGTAAAATTTGTTACTACCGGTTCTGTGGGCGTGGCTTGGTGGGGAGTAATGTGACTGGGTGGGTGTAGCCAACTTTTTTTTTTACTTTTAGAGGTTGTAGAAAAAATGCTTTTAAAAGGCTCTGATGATCCCAGGTGAGCCCCGCGATCATCAGAGGCTTTTTAAAAAAAAACTTTTAAAAGCATTATAAAAGTAGACAAAATGCTTTTAAAAGTTAAAAAAAAGCCTCTGATGATCGCGGGACTCAGCTGGGCATGGGGGGGGCAGGGATTTTTGCTACCAGTTCTCTGAACCACCCACCGCCATCGCTACCGGATCAGGTGATCGGGTCCAAACTGGGAGCATTTCACTCCTGGTTGTACCCCTCACCCTGTGTTGAGAGAGGACTGTTCAATTTTGACATACATGGCTTCTTTGACCATCTTTCAAACCAGCGGTCCTCTCTGTCCAAAATGTAGACTTTGCTGTCTTCAAAAGAGTGGCCTTTGTCTTTTAAATGCAGATGGACTACTACTTACTCCTCCTCCTCCATAGACATTTTGGCAGATCACTTTCTCTCAGAAGGAGGCAATGACAAATTGCTTCTGAAGAAACCTGCCAAGAAAATTACAGGGTTTTGTTCTGTCAGTGACTGAGAATCGTATACAATTCAGCAGGAAAAAAAAAAGTCCATGGAGCACAAATCCCTGGATTGTCAAAGATGTGATGGTATTGTGTGCCAGAGTGCCCGGGAGAGAATAGATGGCAACAGAGCAACTTCATCTACGTTGAGTTCCATCTCAACTTCTGATTCTGTGGAATTTTTTCTCTAGAAGTGTCCCATTCCCTTGCAAATATAAGAATAAAAATGATTAAGAAATAGGCCAAGTGATAATATGGCCTTGAAACCACAAAAGCTTCTGTGGCGATTCAAGGTTGACAAGTTCTTTTCTACACTCAATAATGAAAGCACATTTTACTTCCTTAAAACAGCCAACAGTCATGCTGCTTTCAAATCACATTTGCTTCTAGATAGTGAAACAACTGTTATACTCTGATAAGACTATATAAGACCCAATTATATCAGAAACCAAAAACTATGCAAACAGAGTTTTGTTCATTGAAAATTTGAATATTAATTTGGAGGATCCATTTCCTTTATAATTTATTATGGATTTAAAAAAAATAACTTCTTTTGTACAGCTGAACAAAGAGCAGACCCTATTGCTGGTTGCTATTTACCACTCCGATCATAACAATCGTGTGTGTATGTGTGTGTGTTCGTGTATATACACAAACATAATCCATGTCTGCTTGTGTGTGCATCTCTGTCTGTGTATCTTTGTACTTTTGTGCCTTTGAATCAGTTGACTGCTGGGGATTGCTTAGATTGCCAGTTTTCTTGGCAAGATTTCCGAGGAGGCCACTGTCTGCTTCTTAGGAGTGAGAGAGAATGACTGGCCCAAGGTCACACAGTTAGTTCACTTTGTGCCTAAGCTAGGACTAGAACTCAGTCTCCTGGTTTCTACTGTAGCCTGGTGCTTTAAACTATGACATTCAACTGGCTCTTCATAACAATCATATAGAGATTAGTAACAGTTTCTGAGGAAATTGACAAAATCAAAAATTTGTTAGATGTTATTGCAAGAAATGAGAAAAGCTGCAGAAGCATCTTGAAGTCTGCTAAAATACAGACAGCTTGGCAGAGAACATCTGCTTCAATTGATCCTGCTGATTTCCTGTGTAAGGGCAAGAACTGTAAGTGACCTGTTAGCTACCCTGCTAAGAATATTTTACAATCTAAACATATTTTGCTTTCACTGGTGAAGAATGGGCTAAATTCAAGGCATGGAGACACAAGGAAACCATATCATATGACCTAACCATACTAAGATACTTTCTTATGTTATACTTCATACTGTCTTCTGGGTAATATTAATGTGTCCCACTGGATTATTCACAAAATTACTTTTGCTTACGTTTTATCAAACCACTATTTTATTATGCTATCCTATCCTAGACTAGATGGATAAATTTCAAATATTTCTTCAAAATGGTTTCATAATTTCACTTAAACCTTTAGCAGAATATTAGAACTGTTCAACATTATAATACAGAATGCAGGGATTTAGTATTGAAAAGAACTGCATGGCCTGAAATTCAGAAAACTCTGCCATAGAAGATAAAAAGTGACACTTGAGAACATAAATCATGACCTAGATAATATCAGCTTCACTGACTCATTACAGGCAATGCTAGTGTATGAAGTCACAGAGGATACGGCAACATTTCTTTGTACATCTAAAGAGTTGGATAATCTAGAAAATGTCACCAAAGTTAACATTAATGTTTCAGTAACTCCAGATGCTCTAGACTTAATAAATAAGAAAGTTCTTACATTGACTCAAATATAGACAACAGAGAATAAACAGTACAGTAATGTTAGTAGTTACTAGACTGTTGCTATATTGTTATGGAACAAGCACTTAGAAATCAGCAAAACCTCATTATCAACTCATCAGAAAATGAGCCAATGCATCTATCCAAACCTCACACTCTTGTACAAAGTAATCAATTTCAAAAGGATGTCACATTGATTCAGTCTTGAAATATTGCACGAAGAGAGTTTTGTGGACTCCAAGGCCTCAAGGAAACACTTCCATTTTAGCATCCAGACTCAAAGATGTTTCATTTGTTTGATATAACATTAATTATAAACTGTTCTTCTTACAAGTGACTTGGCTATCTGAGGACCCTTGATAGTTTTATGGCATTCTCACTAAATGTTTTGCCGGTCCCTCAAAAAGGCAGGCACGTAGAGGACACCCTGATCGTCTTTTTGCCCATCCAGGCTTTCCCATCACGTGTGCATTATGCAATGGCCC
Source organism: Pituophis catenifer annectens (assembly GCF_029215685.1). Taxonomy (NCBI): domain Eukaryota; kingdom Metazoa; phylum Chordata; class Lepidosauria; order Squamata; family Colubridae; genus Pituophis; species Pituophis catenifer. The sequence continues at coordinate 227,479,473 of NW_027256882.1, read as the reverse complement.
CAACAGTCAAGACTGGTAAAATACATTATGTATTGATGGATTGTTTACATACCATCCATTCCCCCCAATCTGTAGGGAATATTATGCAATATGCATAAAAGAAATGACAACATCCTCAGTGGTTACTGGAGACGTTAACTTTAGACTGGAGGAGAACAGTAGTTTGTTCTATATTAGGCTTGTCTCTTCCCATTAATGGAATGAATGTTAGTTCCTGTCCCCAAATAATGACAACTATTCTTACTTGACAATATAAGAACAAATAGGGAATTCTCCTACCCAAACATCTGATGCATTACATGTGTATTTTTGTCATGGTGTAATAGTATACAATTATCTATCAGAATATACTTGCTGGACCACATCTAGGATTTCTACAATTGAGTCTATAGTCAATATTTCACCCAGCTCGCCAACTCATTTATTCATATTCAACATTGCTAACCATCCTGATGGTGACCATTTCCATAAGGAGCTGTGTCTGAAATGTATTTTGCCTTAAGAAAGTTAGCTTCTCAAAGTCAGGGCTGGAGATCTGATTCTCTTGTGCAAGATGATCTCTGAAAACATATTACCCCTGCACTGAATTCAAAACACTTACTATATCTTTGTTCTACTCTATTATTCTCTGATATGTCAGAGCATCATTGAGTATTATAATTGAATAGTGCAAGCACTGCAGCCAACCTTAATTATCAGGAGCCCACAGAGAATTCAAGGTGTTATTTATTGTTCAAAGACTACTTTGATATAGAAAGTATAAATTTCATCAATGCATATCAAGAGACTATTTATCATCTTTCTCTCTGGAATAATTTTCCACACATCAGGGAAAAAGCATTCCCAGAGAGATTATGTGATACAAAATGCATTTAATTAGCTATCCAAGCCTTTAACCATTGTTGGAGTGCCCAGTTCATTCCTGGATATCAGGACTTCAGCAAAGCCTTTCAACAAATTCTTTTCAGCAAATTGTTTAGGAAATACATTCAGTATTTATTGCAACTTCTCAGAGATTAAGTCTGTTCTGTCCAAGTTTCTCAAAAATGTTTTTGGAGTGTTTTGATGTGCATCTAGTATGTTCTTTATATGGATGCAGGCCTACTTAGTACATGAAATAATATCTTTGAATTTTGGCTACAACTTTTTCTCCTCCATGATGGCTTAGCCACATGTTTATAAGTTGATCCCTTTATCTCAAAATGGATTGGATGAGGAAAGGTTGTTCCAGGGGTGAAATGCTCCTGGTTCGGACCGGATCACTGGATCCAGTAGCGATGCCGGTGGGTGGTTCGGAGAACCAGAAGCAAAAATCCCTGCGCCCTCCCTCCCCATGCCCATCTGAGCCTCGTGATCATCAGAGTCTTTTTTTTTTTTTTTACTTTTAAAAGCATTTTTTCTATAACCTCTTCGGTCGAAAAAATGCTTTTAAAAGTTTTTTTAAAAAAAGTCTCTGATGATTGTGCGGCTCAGCTGGGATCGTCAGAGGCTTTTAAAAGCATTTTTTACAGCCTCTTTGGCCGAAGAGGTTGTAGAAAAAATGCTTTTAAAAGTTAAAAAAAAAAGGTTGGCCACACCCACCCAGTCACATTACCCACCACCACCAAGCCATGCCCACAGAACCAGTAGTAACAAATTTTACATTTCACCACTGGGTTGCACCCATTCTGTCTTCATGCATTAACAATAATGGGCTATAATTTCACCAGGAAAAACCTCAACCAAGAAATATTTGATATGGAGCATTAAATTGAACATAAATTGAAGATATCCTACTGATATCTCCTTAGGCAACCAAGTTAACCAAGCATAACATCCAGAGTTTCTGGGAGTCAGGCAGTGTACTTCTTTAATTACACTGAAAAACAAATTACTCAATACAACAATGCTTTAAAATTATGTAAGAATGTGTGTAAATTATTTACACAAATTTACACATAGATGTATAAATATTATTTTCTCTAAAAATACAATCTATAAACATTCTGCTCCTAGTAATGAAAAAAAAGACTACTTGAACTCTTGGCTAACTACAGAAGGGCCTTGTTCCATATGCAAATGTACAAAATGTTTGTAGATCTCTTTGATTGTGGATTTAACAGTCAATAATCATGCTAATTAGGACAAAAGCCACCAATTACAGAATTACAAGAGCCCTATCTAGGAAATATTTGGTGTCTCATGTCTGGCAATTCCCCTTCCTTTCATTAAGTGACAGAGTGAAAGAAAGGAGAAAGGGAATTTCCAAGTTTGCAGACATGAGACACCAAATATTTCCTAGATAGGGCTCTTGTAATTCTGTAACTGGTGGCTCAGATGGAGTCTCAAATAAGGAGTGCAGAAATGACGCAGAAGGGGTAGGAGGCCTGGCCCACTTCCACATGTGAAGCAATCAACACACACACCACAAAAGGCTGAACATTGAGGAAATCTCTATAGCGTAGCACAAAGCAGCTGCTCCGCAGGAAATTCAGAAGGCTCCAGGGATGTATCATAGCACAAAGCAGTTATGCCTCCTGCCACCAAAGGGTCAAATGTCCAGCCCCTGCATTCTGTCATACCCCTAACCTTCACATTTTCTTCATCCCACTGCTTATGAGGTGAATCCAATCTGACCCTTTGTGAAGAAGGATGAGAAAAAGCAATGCTAAGCTGCGGTGTCCTAAAACAGCCCTTTTAGCCATGGTCCTGCGTAGGGCTGAGTGATGGAGTTTTTTCACTGGGAAAAAAAGGGTGGTTTGGAGTGGGGAGAGAGCTGGCCTAGCTTTCCCAAGGCTCTGGAAAAAGAGCATCATCATACCTAAAAGAAGGCTTGGCTTCCTCTGGATTAAAACCACCAAGCAGATTTCTAGCAGAGATTGAGTTCAGCTTGGCTTCCTGTAACATATTTTCCCTTGTAAGCAGTGGAACAAAGACAATGATGGGATGGTGGAGCTGGTGTGGTGGGCTAAGGGGACTGGGCTGGGGCTTCGTGTTTTGCTGGAGAGGTTTCCTGGACGTTCAGCTCTTTGTGGGGAAAGTGGAACCACCCTGTATGTTAAAGGGCATAGATGGGTGTGGTGTGGGGAGGAGATAGGAGTTTTGCTCAGTCATAAGTGCAGGCAGGCAGCCAAGTCCCTGAATTTTTATCACATGACTGCAGAGGCATTGCAACAGCTATAACATTAGGCACAGGTCATGTCCCTTCATTCAGCACTTTCAGAATTTCTAATGGTTGTTGAATGAATGGTTATTAAGTGGAAACTATCTATACAAACAACCATTCAAAGTTATGACAGACCTTTCTGGGAGTGCTTATGACGTGGTTCCAAACTTCTGACAACCACTACTATCCCCAAAGTCACATGACCACAAATGTCAGGCCGCTTGGCAATCAACCTGCATTTATGGCCATTTCCCATGGCCCTGTAACTGCATTTTATAACAGTTTTGCCAAGAAATGCCATTTATTTCCAGTTTTTGGCAAAACCAGCCCAAAGTCTAAGGGTCACAACAAAAAAGGTCATAAAATCAGGTTGGTCACATGAATGACTAATTTCAAAACCATTGTAACTGTAATGGGCAGACTTCATTATCTTCATCTTCTCATAAACAAACCTTTTTAATCAATGAATTCCAAAATCAGCAGTTCATTTTTATCAATTTTCAGCAAAAATTCTATAAAAGCTTTCCACTCCATAATAAAAGTTGTTATAGTTTCCTCTTTAATTAAACGTCAATTTAACCATTTTTGCAAACTCAGCAATCTGCACAGACCATTCCTTCATTATCGATGTTTCTATAGTTTTCCATCTTTATGTACTGCACACTATTATATATTAGAAATATATTTTACCATATATAAAACATCAATTTTCCATGAGCTTTTTCCAGATGATTGTTCATAATCCCTAATTAGAAAAGTTCTAGTTTTATCTGAATATTTATTTTTAAAACTCTCTGCATCACCATATGTATTTTGGTCCAATATATTTTTGCACAAGTCCACCATACACAATAAAACATACCTTTATGTTTTTCACATTTCCAGCAGTGGTTAGAAAAACCTTTATATGTCTTAGACTGTTCCTCTGGTGTCATATACCAATGGTATATCATTTTTTAAAAGTTTTCTTTTAACCTGTAAGGCAATGTAATGACCCACACTTTCCACAATAGCCAGATCATGAAATCAACTCCACAGAATGGCTAAAACTACTTTGAGATTGGCTATAAAAGCAGAATCTTGCAAGTCTGTTTGTGATATACTTCTTCTACTTCCTTCTTATAGTTCAATGAATTAAGAAAGTGTTCCAAATGTTATCTGGACATTCTGATTTAAAAATGCTTTACCCCATTTTGCCTGGACAATAGCTTTTGCATATTTCCATCAATGTTATCATCTTTAATCTCTATGCATATACTTGGCTCTGAGTGACTATTAACTAAATAGAATACAGGTACTCAAATAGGAAACTTAGTTTGGAAGAGGGAACCAAAATCACCCCAATACTTTTTGTCATATGATGCTTGCCCATCAATGAGGTAGTTGCCCTCCAGTCTTATAATGACCCAAAACTCAGCACACCTCCCATTGGAGCAATCTGGAACATTCCTGCCATAAAACAAAAAACTCCACTATGTCAATTCAGTTCAAAGGCCACTCCAGAAACCAACACCATTCCCATTATCAAATATCCTTCACTTAGTGATGGGTTAGAGAAAATATAGATCAAACATCCTTAAAGTAATACAGAAGACCTCCTCTGTCCCTGGAGCCTAGAGAATGGATAGATAACAACTTGTATTTGCACCCCAGGGAGAAGTAGGTCTTCTTTGGCATTCTTCACATTCTGCTTTCCGTTTCCTCTCCCTCCTGCATTCACTTCAGGTAAAAATGAGGATTGCTTTTTCTCACACTGAGAATTAGGATCTTACAAACTAAACCTTGGTTGTATAAACAGAGGCATTGAATCAAAATCATGTGAAGTATTAGTACCGCTTTATAAAGCCTTAGTAAGGCTACTGTCAGTCCTGGAGGCCATCTTTTTCTTTGGATCTTCAGAGCTGCCATACTTAGTGCTATGGGAAACTGGGAGGGGGGATTGCATGGAGTTGCAGAGATATCTAGCCATAATAACATTCTTTTCTCTGGGAGTCAAGGACATTCAGCCTGCACCTGGAGTGGCGTGACTGGGAGGCATCTCCAGTTCGGACGGTGCATTGATTGGACTATGTAAGGGACATGTGGGTACAGAGGAAGGGACTTGAACTTTCTTTTGGGTGGGGAAAACCTGGAAGCTTTCAGATTCGGGTTTTCCCAGATGTGTCAATATGACATCTCTAATAAAATGGAACTTTGAAAAACCTCTAGGCTCGGAGTCTTCTTTCATTGGAGGTGTTACTTGGAACCCTGACAGCTACATCTGGAATACTGCATCCAATTTTGGTCACCACATTACAAAAAACATGATGAGACTTTGGAAAAAGTGTGAAGAAGAGCAACTAATATGATTAAAGGCCTGGAGACTAAAACATGAAGAATGGTTGCAGTAACTGGGCATGGCCAGTCTAAAGAAAAGAAGGTCTAGAGTGACATGATAGCAGTATTCCAGTATTTGGACCAACAATTCCTACTCACGGTCACTCATGCCCTAGTCACCTCCAATCTTGACTATTACAACATGCTATACATGGGGCTGCCCCTGAAAAGCATCCAGAAGCTCCAGTTGGCGTAAAATACAGCTGCCCACTTGGTTTTGTGCAGACCTCGGTGTGCACACGTATCACCTCTCCTGTGGGAACTGCATTGGTGGCCGATTTGCTTCCAGGTGCAATTCAAGGTGCTGGTTATCACCTTTAAAGCCCTTCAAGGCTTGGGACCAAGTTATCTGAGGGACTGTCTCTTGCCGGTCACATCTATCCAACCCACGAGGGAATGTTGCAGGTCCCATCTCCTGAGGAGATGCATCTGGTGGGACCCAGAAGAAGGGCTCCCTCTCTCTGGAACATAATCTCCCCAGAGATTAGACTCTATCACTCTTTCGGAAGGCTCTGAAGACGTGGTTCTGCCAGCAGGCCTGGGGAACCCAGAGCAGGATGGAGCCCTTTAAATGACTAGTATGAATGTGTGTTGTCACTGGGGTAGGAGAATGGGGGTTATTATTTTGTTATTTTTCTTTTTATTCTTTTTATATCTTTTATATTGTGTTTTTATATCCTTGATAGCCGCCTTGAGTCGTCATATAATTTTTTTTAAATAAATAAATTTGAGAGATTGTCACAAAGAGGAGAGGGTTAATTTATTTTCCAAAGCACCAGAGAGTTGGACAAGAAACAATGGATGGAAACTACTCAAGGAGAGAAGCAACCCATAATTAATGAGAACTTTCCTAACAGTGAGGACAATTAACCAGTGGAACAGCTTGCTGTCAGAAGTTGTGGGTGCTTCATCACTGGGTTTTTTAAAGAGAGACTGGACAGTCACTTGTCTGAAATGGTATAAGGTCTCCTGCTTGAGCAGGGAGTTGGACTAGAAGACTCCAAGGTCCCTTCCTTGATTGATTGATTGATTGATTGATCGATCTGCCATCTCAGTGACTGCACGGCACAATAAGTACTGGAACAGAGCATGACAGATGTAAGATGGGGGAGAGGGAGAGGGAGGAAACTGTCAGTTTACTCCCACTATCCTCTTTCCTAGCAATATTCCCATTGAAACAGCTCTGCTACTGATGTTCCTTTGGAAGATTTAAATAATTCCATCAAATTAGTAAAACCAAACTTTGCTATTGCTTTTAATTATGCTTACACCAGTAGTGGGTTTCAATTTTCTTTGCTACTGGGAGGGCGTGTGGCACTTCTGCGCATGTGCAGAGCATTTTTGATGATGTCTGGGCAGGTGGGCGGAGCCTTCCGCCACTGCCGCTAACCAGTAGCAACCCACCACTGGCTTGGATCCATAGTACTGATACTTGAGATCAGCTGTAGGAGTTTAATATAGTACCAGAAAGCCTAACAATCTTTTTTCACATTGACACAGTAAAAGTTCTGGCTCATTGTAACAAATGTGTATCTTTCATTCATATAATGAATGGATGTGTTATATCAAAAGTTAATAAGATTAGTTAAATTCACACAGCAGTTTGTATAGGCAAGACTTTAGAAAGAATATAAATCTATAATTGCAACTAATGTAAAATATTGTAAATTGCACTAAAGTTGATAAAAAAATGTCAAGTGTATTAAATCTGCTGGATTTTCAGACTCTGTAACGCTGCTAATATAAATTTCTGCCAAAAGAGAAAACCTCTTCTAAAAAAAGATATGATACGATTTATAGGTTCCAATAATTTGATTTGCGTACAATGAAGTACTAATGAAAATTCTGACAAGGATTGCCAAGAGTTCCATCAATAGTTCAAAAATGCTCTGATGGAGCTACTGGGATTTCAAACTATAGTATAGGGGTAGATGCTGGCTAGGGAATTCTGGGAGTTGAAGCCCACAACTTTTAAAATTGCCAAGGCTGGATACTCGTGCTAAAGTACAGTCTAAATTTATTAGTAGCAGTAGATTTACCAGTAACACTGATCCAGCAATAGTGTTTATCCCCAGATAACTTTTAGTACTTAGTGATCACAAAGGTACTTTTTTCAGACTGCATACATCAATTATAAAAGCTAGATGAACAGTGGCTGATTCAGTGCTAAAGTATCAAATAAAATTGTATACTCTTTCAGGTGGAGTTAATACAGTTCATAGGAATTTAATAGCATAATTTAAATAGCATGTTTATATAGTTTAGATGCTATTCTCTAAAGCTAAGTTGGACAATATAATATAATAATATAATCAAAGTAATGTAAGATGGCAAATATCATTATATGTTGGCAGTGCTGGTTTGACCTGAAAGAAGTTGGACTTCAATATATGAAGATACAGTAACATGTTGCCCCTGTATATGATTGACTGACTTAAAAAATACTATACATTTTATTTGTTTTTCCAAACAGCATTGTCAAATCTGTATTAAAAAGTATGTTCTTATCTTGATATGTAACTTCTTCTGTAAAATGTCAGTTTTTTTCATAGCAAATATTTTTGTCTTCCAAGCATAAGAAGGACTTTTACAGATGCAAATTCTACATGTATTTATTTTAACACAGGGCTAAAATGTTGGCTCTGGAAACTGATGTACTTTTCCAGTTTTGTCAACTTGACATCTTGAAAATGAAGAACTGATTGTAATATACAAGGAATAAACAAAGGCAGCATTATCGTTATTTATTTTTCCTTTGGGAATAGTTGCTTCTCTTAGTTCCAATATCAAGTGTTACCTCTCTTGCCTTGAATAATTTGATTTATATAACAAAATTAGAGGGATAATAGTGAATTATTATGGTAATATGTTTCACTACAAAATAAATAACCACATAATCCTGTAATTATCATAAGTGAACTGAAAGCGATTAGTATTTTGCACCATATTATTTGTAGTTCAATTTAACAACCCTTTTTGATATGCTTGTTTATAGATAACTCTGAAAGGATAAAGAAAAGGGACTGTAACAGTGTTTCTAGAAGCACAAGTCCACCTAGCTTGCATAAAGGAATGCATGGTTGTTTATATCTGTCCGTAATTTTCTGTTATTTTTTTCTCACAAGCTGTTGCTTTACTCTAATGTGACCATTCATTAAAGGTTTAAATTACACTTTATTTTGAAATTGAATAGTAGGACACATTAGGAAACAACTAAGTGACTATATTCAGTAGCCACTAATTATGTAAACTCTTTCTCAAAACTATCTCTATCACTGTGAACTCATTAGGCAGCCTTGGGTAACTAATTCATGTCTAGGTCAAAGTAGATGCAATGCAGTGGTGGGTTTGTCCCCGTTCAGTCCGGTTCTTGCGAACCGGTAGTAAAAGCAGCAGGAGGCTCCACCCACCCGCCCGGACATCATCATGGATGATCTGTGCATGTGTGCACGTGCTCCCGTTGCGAACTGGTAGTAAAGGTAAGTAGACCCCACCCCTGATGCAATGGGACACTTATCCTTTTTATTGACATGCATCTCATTCTTTGAAATAGGAGGAAAGTGTTACTTGTGTTAAGAAGGAAAGCCTCCTTAGCTTGTTTCAGACCTGTATTGTTCAGTCCAGCTCTGATACTTGAAATTATTATATGTGGGATATATAGTATAGTTAAAGCTGTAGAGTATAGTAGAAATGGATGGATGGATGGATGGATGGATGGATGGATGGATGGATGGATATTTAGCTTTCTTTACTTCTGCACTTCTTTCTTACATACTGTTTATGTTAATGTTTCTATCATATGAAAAAATGCATATTTGTCCCAATAATAATGATTAGCTTCAACTATTAGTACACGTGAAAAGAGGACTAGTCTTCTTTTATGAACATAAAATACAAGCTATTCACAAAATGGTTTGCAATATTATCTAAATTATGTTGCTCCCAAAGTGTACTGTAATCTTTCCCAATAGCATTATCGGAAGAGAGATACAATTCTGTAAATGTCTGGTGTTATTTGCTGGAATAGTCAGTTGGAAGATAATGGAATTGAAATATCAATGCAAAATGAAAGAGATTTTAAGCAGCCAGTCCCAGCAAATATGGCTAATCAAGGCAATACATGTCTGGAAAATGTTCTCTTTAAATTTTGATCAAGCTGGGAAATCTAAAGGTAAATAGCAATCATAAGCAGATTAAAGAGTCAGTGCAAGGGTGGAAATGAGTGAGCAGAGAAGTCATTACTTCTGTATTTCTGTAAATACAGAAGGAGAGACAATAATTAGGCAGACATTCAAGGGCCCAGTCAGATAGTTGAAGGGGGCCAGACATATAGAAATTCAAGGTCAAGAGCTGTCAGAAGCCGAATAAGCTGAAAATAAGGCTGATATTTATTTGTTCCAGCAAAATCAAATCAAATCAATCAATCATTCAATAATCTATTCCAATCAAAATGTTTTTATCTTTGACTTTTAAAGTTTCTACCCATGTTAATTCAGAGGACTTCCACTCAAATAAGCCTGCTATTTCTGAGTTCTCCTCTTCTCTCTACTTTCTAGATCTGGAATCAAAGAATCAAAACCAAATCTTTGTGATTTCACAATGTCTTACGTTTTGGATTTGACTATGCTAATCAAATATCTAGAGGCTGTTCAAACTAATTCTGGCCCAGACCTAGCCTTGCAGATCTTTAGTTCTGAAGGTATGGGGCATGCTCTAAAACCTACTTATATGGATCAAAATAAGCTACAATAGCTGAAGGGCAATGCACTATCATAGCAGTTCTTTCATGAAACACGGTGAAAGAAATTGATAGCAATTAGAACTCAATGGATCCTGGCATCACATGATTCTTAGTACAGAATCTGTCAACAGTTTCTATCTGCATCATATAATTTCAATTTAATTTTCAATTGCACACTGTTATTTTAATATTTTTAATTCAAAGTATATATTTATATTGTGCCACTTGATTTAAAGAATGAATATTCCAAGAATGAAATTTGAAAAGGCCTTACATTATCTAGTCAATTATAGCAGTCTGCATACTAGCCTGGTGACATGTCAAAGGAGAAAATTTTGTACTGTATAATGCACAACGGGGGAGGGGCGCGATGGCTCAGTGATTGAAGATGGGGTGAACTCCTGTTACTTCTCCCAGCTCCTGACCACTTAAGCAGTTCAAAAGCATGCAAATGCAAATAGATAAATAGGTACCACTTCAGTGGGAAGGTAACAGCATTTCATGAGCCTTGGCTAGCCACATGACCACAGAAGTGTCTTCAGACGATGCTGGCTCCCTCAGCTAATAAACAGAGATGAGCACCACCCCCAATTGGACACGATTGGATAGGGGAAATCTTTACCTTAATGGACAAGGACATTGTTGATAATGCACCAAGTCTCACACTACTATTCTATTTTACCAGAATACCTCCCATATGCTGTTAGATGACATGGCTTCTATTCTCTCTGGGATTCCATCTGTCAGCGTTCCAGAAAAAAACCCAATTCCAAGTAAAAACTCTGAAGCAAGCATTTTTCAAAGTTCTATTTACTAGAATAGGTAAACTGGCACATCTGGGAAAACCCGAATCTGAGAGGTCCGGGGTTTTCCTCAGTAAATCAAAACCCCAAAACCATCTCACTCCTCAGTCAATCACATGCTCCAATCACCATCTGTCCCATCTCGAGAAAGTACTCTGACCACTCCTTCTCCAGATGCAGGATCGGCCTGACCTTGACCAACAGGAAGAATGCTATTATGTCTAAAGACAATCCCTCTACTAAATCCCCCCTCCTACTTTCCCACACATGAGAAGCTGATAGCATGAAAGCTTCCGGCCTAATATGGCTTCCAAAGCTGACTCCATCACTTCTATGTCTAGCCCAATCTCTAGCTTGATGCAGAAAACTCAGCTAGACTATTTCCATAGATACCTTCTCAACAACTGTTCCAAGTCTTACAACAAAGAAGAATCTACATACGTGGTTGCTTCATTAAACTGCTCTTTGTTTTAAGCAGAAATTCTTAAAACTTTTCCTTAAGTCTACCATACTGCTATGGAATTCCATTTGGTCACTCCTCTGGGAAATCCAGGCAAATCTCATGTTATTGGAAGAGTGCTATTATATTGCTTTGTATCCTATCATAATGTTGCATATGCATATTTTTCAACTTTTCTCATAGAAGTTGCTTTTCATACTTCCTTGTTCTTCAACACAGGCTAAGCAATGCTCTTTTTTAATTTGTATATATCCTTTCTCAGAGTGTGATTGTACTAACTAGATAAAATATTTCAAATGAGGTCAAGCTAAAGCAGAATAAAAATATTGCTTTTCACAAAATGGGAATAATGATTCTTTTACAATATCCTGAAATAATGTTATCTTTTTGCAAATATATTACATTGCTGATCCATGTTGTAATTATGATTTATTACAATCCCAAGAGTCTTTTGATATGTACAGTTTCCAGCACTAGTTTCCATTTTCTCACCTCAGTTCCAACACAGAAACATAAATACACAAGATGCAGAATTTTGCAAATTTTTTGCTGAATTTTCTGCTGCAACGTTTTTTGTTTCAGCTTAGTTTTCATATTTAATATTATGTTTGTTTTCTGGAGTGTATTTTACCAGATGAGTAATATATGGTTTGCAAATCTGATTAAGAAATATTCCCAAATCTTTATTTGCAAAGTATCTTTACATCATTAATGAGGCCTTTTTGTATGTGGCTTTTCAAATGCCTTTATTTTTGTTCTCTTCCCTGTGTTTAATCATTGATAATAAAATTATCATGATGCTTTGCCAAGAACTTTGCAAAAGCAGGATAAATTATGTCCACAACATTCCTACAATCAATTAGAGTAATAGTCTGGTGGACTACCATCAGATAATAGTCTATGAGTACGCTTCAAAAATTTAAATAGAGATCATTTGGAAAGTTAATGGGAGCAATTATTCCAATGATTAGATTCAGTGTCTTGAGACCACTGCTTTTCATGAATACACTGATGAGACTGTCTTGTGTCCAGTTCATTGTTGTTCTTTTTTTAAAGTACAGAATTGTGTTAAATTTAGATGAGAAATTTCATTTCCTAAACTTGGAGAGTTTTTTCCTATTAAAAATAGCAGAAGTGTTTCTCTTAAAAATATTTGTAACATTTGCTCTTATAATTCTATAATTAATCACTTTTCAGCCCACATCGTGATCACTAGGATTACATTTGCATTATTAAAACAAGAAAAATTATGTAAATTACAAGCCAACTTCACAGAAATACTTGTTCTATTTATAATTATAAACTTATGTTCCTATTATTGAGGCTTACATTATGTAATACCAAAATTAAGAAGTTTATAAATTTATTCATTGACTGTTCAGGAGATATTCCAACAAATTTAAAAAAGTGAAAGAAGAATACCTTTGTTCTGAAGATATAAATTAAAATACCATACTTACTTAATTATAATCACATGCACAGCTTGGCAACATTACTTAGTAGCAAATTAAATTTCTACTGATCCCCCCATTGCCATCTGCCTCATTTTTTCATTGAATCAGCAATCTCAAGCATTAGCTGTTGCAGTCAGATTTTTGAACCTAAGAATTATCTTGTTTCATTTCTTGAAAAATCCTTCTCAGGTAAATAATCTGATTACTTCTATTGTACAAAGACAAATCAATATTAACTGCTTCTCTTGTGACCAAAATTTGTTGCCTCTCCTGTAACACTTAATAGTTATAGTCATTTGTCTCATTTTGTTATAAAATGAATCCAAACATTAATGGAACTATCTTGAGTAAATATGGCACATTGGTGGGGGATTATATGATCATTTAAGAGCTTCCTTATATGGTCTCACATGAGCTTCTGTTCTAGGAACAAATCTGGACTTGGGGTGCTTAATTTTTCAAGTCCAGAGACTGCTTAGAGTTAGCGTCCCAAATATTAAAAATCTGACACGTTCTATATTTCTTTCAATATTTATAAGAGAGGGATTGACAGAATATTGGGGGTGGAATCAAAAGAGGAATCAGGCTAGAATCTCTCCATAGCCACAAATGGACTAATCACTAAGACCACCCCCACCAACACTGACAGGCAAGCTACTAGAATACAGGTAGTCCTCAATTTAAACAGTTCATTTAGTAACCATTCAAAGTTACAATGGCACTGGAAAATGTGACTTATCACCATTTTTCACAGTTACGACCTTTACAGCATCCACATGATCATGGGATCAAAATTCAGATGCTTGGCAACTGGTTCATATTGATGACCATTTCTGTGTCCCAAGGTCATGTGATCACCTTTTGTGACCTTCTGACAAGCAAAGTCAATGGGGGAGCCAGATTCACTTGACAACTGGGTTACTAATTTAGAAACTGCAGTGATTCGTTTAACAACTGCGGCAAGTCGTAAATTGAGAACTAACTGTATAAAGTGCCAGCAAACTGCACTCCTTACTAGAAAATGAAGATGTTACCTAATTTGGGTAACGAAATGTCTGTAAGAAAATGCTCTTTTATAAAAAAGAAAGAAAGACATATATTACCAGCTTATTCAACATTTTATATAGCAATTACTATTGGCTACATAAATAATTTAAAATATCTAGTCAATTTAAATCTGTATGTAAATCAGCTTCCTATACTCATTCCTATATCTCTTTCTTAGGCTTTTAGAGGTTTCTTTCCTTTTTATCTTGTTGATGGGCTATTTCATTATACAAAAATGAGGGGAAGCAAAGGTCCTGGACTACTCCTTTGGACACAATGAAATAAATTTGGGTAAAAAAAACCAAAGCAGCACAGATTGAAACAAGTGTAAACAAATGGTGTGGGAGGGGTGGTGCGGAGAGGAATAAGAGGTAAAAAGTGGTGATATATTATATGCAAACTGTGTTAGAAACCAGAGAAGACATAACAGTGAGAAGAAGAGAGTGATAATAATCATGGGCCCATTGGGTGTAAATTTATCAAGCATGGCACTTTTTCTCTTCAACATAATTGTTGCTTTGTAACATTTATAGTATCACCCAGCCATCAGTGTGGTGATAAATCACTATTATAGTTAATCTTTATATTTATTTATTTATTTATTTATTTATTCAAATTTCTATACCGCCCTTCTCCTTTCGGACTCAGGGCGGTGAACAGCCAAGATAAAAACATCTATACAAAAACATCACAGTTTAAAAATAAAGTTAAAATAATTTATAATTTGGCCCATAATTTAAAACTTGTCAATTAAAATCAATATTAAAATTTTAAAAACTAACCCTAAAATCAAGACAGACCGGCTAACTGAAAAAAATGAGTTTTTAGGGCCCGACGAAAAATCCGAAGGTCGGAGATCACTCGTATCTCTGGGGGTAGATTGTTCCATAGGGTAGGTGCCACCACAGAGAAGGCTCTCCTCCTGGGGGTCGTCAGCCGGCATTGTCTGGCCGACGGCACCCTGAGGAGGCCCTCTCTGTGGGAGCGAACCGGCCGGTGGGAGGCTATTGGTGGCAGAAGGCGGTCCCGTAAGTACGCTGGCCCTAAGCCATGGAGCGCTTTAAAGGTGATCACCAACACCTTGAAGCGCACCCGGAAGTCCACCGGAAGCCAATGCAGCTCGCGCAGGAGAGGAGTCACATGGGAGCGCCCCATCGCTCCCATAATCCCCCGCGCAGCCGCATTCTGCACCAGTTGGAGCCTCCGGGTGTACCCCAAGGGGAGCCCCATGTAGAGAGCGTTACAATAGTCCAGACGAGAAGTGACGAGTGCTTGAGTGACCGTGCGTAGGGAGTCCCGGTCCAGAAAGGGGCGCAACTGGCGTATCAGGCGAACCTGACAAAAAGCCCCCCTGGCCACGGCTGTCATATGCCCTTCTAAAGACAGCCGCACATCCAGGAGGACACCCAAGTTGCGGGCCCTCTCCGTGGGGGCCAATGATTCGCCCCCAATAACCAGCGATGGCGTCAGCTGGCTATACCGGGACGCCGGCAGCCACAGCCACTCGGTCTTGGAAGGGTTGAGTCGAAGCCTGTTTCTCCCCATCCAGACCCGCACGGCCTCCAGGCACTGGGACATCACTTCCAAGGCATCATTGGGATGGTCTGGGGTGGAAATGTACAGCTGAGTATCATCAGCGTACTGATGGAACTCCACCCCAAAACCACGGATGATCTCACCCAGCGGCTTCACATAAATGTTGAACAGGAGGGGCGAGAGGACCGACCCTTGCAGCACCCCACAAACAAGGCGCCTTGGGGTCGACCGCTGCCCCCCTGTCAACACGGATTGCGACCGGTCGGAGAGATAGGAGGAGAACCACCGCAAAACGGTGCCCCCCACTCCCAGTCCCTCCAGCCGGCGCAACATGATACCATGGTTGATGGTATCAAAAGCCGCTGAGAGGTCTAATAGGACCAGGATAGAGGAAGAACCCCTATCCCGGGCCCTCCAGAGATCATCCACCAACGCGACCAATGCCGTTTCCGTGCTGTACCCAGGTCTGAAGCCGGACTGGAGCGGATCCAGATAGACAGCTTCATCCAGGTACTGGGGAAGCTGTCGCGCCACCACACTCTCAACAACCTTCGCAATAAAGCGAAGGTTGGAGACTGGACGATAGTTAGCCAAAACAGCCGGATCCAGGGATGGCTTCTTGAGGAGAGGCCTCACCACCGCCTCTTTCAAGGCAGGCGGCAGGACACCCTCACTCAAAGAAGCGTTAATAATCCCCTGGAGCCAGCCTCGTGTAACCTCCCGGGAAGCCAGCACCAACCAGGAGGGACACGGGTCCAATAAACATGTGGTTGCGTTCAGCCGCCCCAAGATCCTGTCCACGTCCTCGGGAGCCACAGGATCGAACTCCTCCCAGATAACACTCTCAAGGCCTGCCTCAGTCATCTCGTCTGAACTAACCCAGTCGGCGGCCAAGTCTTCCCGAATCTGAGTTATTTTATCATCCAGATACTGTACAAAATCCTCAGCTCGGCCCTGCAAGGGGTCCTCCCGCGCTCCCAGATGGAGGAGGGAGCGGGTCACCCTAAACAGGGCGGCTGGGCGGTTATCTGATGACGCGATAAGAGCGGCAAAATAACTAGATTTCGCCGCTTTTATCGCCACTAGGTAGGTCTTAATATGAGATCTTACCAGTGTCAAGTCAGACTCGGAACGACTGGCCCTCCAACCGCTCTCTAGGCATCTTTTCCGGCGCTTCATCTCCCTCAGCTCCTCAGAGAACCAAGGAGCTAAGTGAGTTCGGTGCCGGGTCAGAGGCCGCAAAGGCACGACCCGGTCCAAAGCCCCGGCAGCCGCACTATCCCAGGCGGCCCCCAGGTCATCAGCCGAGTCGTGAGCTAGAGTCTCAGGAAATGGCCCAAGCTCCATCTGGAACCTATCAGGGTCCATCAGGCGCCTGGGGCGGAACCACCTGGTCGGTTCCACCTCCCTGCGACGGGGTACGGCGGTCAGAAAGTCTAGTCGAAGGAGCGAGTGGTCAGACCATGACAAGGGTTCAATATCTACATCCCCTATATCAAGGCCACTCAACCACTGACCAGAGATAAAAACTAAGTCCAGAGTGTGTCCCCCCATATGAGTAGGGCCGTGAATTACTTGGGTCAGGTCCATGGCCGTCATGGAAGCCATGAACTCCCGAGCTACCTCAGATGTCTCACCGATGGATGGCAGGTTGAAATCCCCCATGACCACAAGTCTGGGGGTATCAGCCGCCACCTCGGCTATAACATTGAGGAGTTCGGGCAGGGTCGTTGCCACATGGCAGGGAGCCAGGTACGTGATCAACAGACCCATCTGCACCCCACGACCCCACTTCACAAAAAGGGATTCACATCCGGCTATCTGAGGTACAGTGGTCTCCCTCGGATCAAGACCCTCTTTTAAAATGACCGCCACCCCCCCCGCCCCTGCCCTGAGCTCTCGGCTGATGAAATGCACGGAAGCCTGATGGGCACATCTCCACGAGGGGAACTCCCCCCTCATGGCCCAACCAGGTCTCCGTGATACCTGCCAGGTCCGCTCCCCCCTCCTGAATAAGATCACAAATGAGGGGGGCTTTATTTACTACGGACCTGGCATTACATAACATCAGCCGGAGACTCAGGCGCTGAGACTCTAAGCAGCCTGGGGAATGGGAAGAGCTAAGGGGACTGGGGCACGCAATCGCTCGGAGATAGCGAGCACGTGCCCCCACCACATGATATGGCCCCCTGCTCCCGCCATACCTGCCCCTCCCACTCAGCGTATTAATAGAGAAGCCCTCACTAGAGGGCATTCTAACAGTCCCCTTTCCCCCAGAGTCCGTACCCCCTACGGCACCATTACTAGCAGCCGGACTGGTCTCCAACCCCCGTGGGTTTTCCCCCAAACCCACATAACCTCCCCCACCCTCAGAACCCCTTAGAAGTCTAATTAAAAAAGTCTTTAAAAAACCCCTCAATCCCCTTTTTGCGACATGCCACCTCTCGGGGTCCCAAGATCCGTCATTAAGGTGGGCCCTCGATAACATAGAGGGCCAGGCCTGCGAGAGGGGGGAATCTCGCAGCACAAGAAGCTTTGCCCTAGAATACATTTTAACACTAGAGTGATAATACAAGTTTGGCAAATACAAGATAATACAAGTTTGGCCTAGACATGGCCTAGGGGTCGATAATGATGGTTTCAAATGTCTAGGAAGCAAGACTAAGATGATCGGAAGAGTCACCATTACCCTCTCACGGTAATGGGTAGGAGTCCTCACGTTCAGTCCAGTTGAGGGGAACTATCCAACCACCCTCTCACGGTGGTTGGCCATCCTAATCAGGCAAGATGGAAAGAGTCAGAAAAAGTCCAAACCACCCTCTCACGGTGGTTTGGCGTTCCTGGCCCTGAAAAGATGAGTCCCGTCCGCGGCGAACGTAGTCTGGAACTGGCTCCATCCATCCTCCCATAACTGCCTTGTCCTCCATACAGCCAGGAGACAGGACGAAAGACAGAGCCAGGTCCCAAGCTCTGGGGAAGAAAGTCCACATTGGCCGATAGGCCGATAACAGGGCCTAAAAAGGGAGGGGGGGAGGCCATCCATAGCGACCCAATACTTGAGCCGTCCACCAGCCTCTCCAACCCCAGGTCTTTCCACACAACCCTTAACGTTAGCCATGTATCCTTCAACCCCTGAGCACAATGGGGTTCAACTCCCCCATTTCAATGTCGAGGCTTGATGTTCCTCTCCTCTCCTCCAACGCCAACAACTCTCCAGCTCTCCAACACCACCGCCCTCGACCTGGTTGCCGCGCAGCAGCCGCCATTTCCATAGCGTCGTCCTTGGCGCTGGCCACACCCGAGCTCCCAGCGTTCCCCAACGCCCCCGGAACATCCAAAAGAAACCCCCAGGGGCATCCAGGGTCAGGGGGGAGCTCGCTGGATAAAGGGGCATCACCACCGCCTCCGCCGCCGCCACCGCTCTAGCAGCCGCCGCCTCGGTCAAACAGGGAGAAAAACGGCGGAGCCAATGCAGCCGGGCTGTCAGCGTTCAGCCTCGGCGTTCTTACACCCGCGCCGTCTTCCGCTCACTTCTCCCCAGCCACGAGGTTCCGGAGGGCGAAAAAGCCCTCATCAGGCTGGGGAGAGAGTCCTCAAACTGGAAACGGGGTTGCCGATGTTCATGGCAGCCCCAGAAGACCCCTGCCAGTCCACGAGCCGCCCATCTCTAGACGCGATCTAGACGGGCGTCGCCATCTTGAGGCATGCGCAGTGACAGTATGGCCATAGTGTTATGAGTTGCTAATAAGAAATGGCCTATGAGAGGACATCCAAAAGTGTCCTCTCATTTCCAATATATATATTATTGTTTGAGCACACTGATAGCATCGTAGAATCCAGCATTAATTTCAATGCTGAATTGAATGTCAACTATAGCAGATGCTAATAATATTATTTAATAATTTCTTATATCATCTTATTTTAATTTCCTTACAAATATTTGCACAACTGCAGATGGTAAAGAGGAAATTATGGGAAACTTTCCAATTGGCAATGATAATTAATCATTCCCTGTAGTTTTTAGAGAGCGACCAGACTATTTTATTTACAAACATATAAGAGCATTCTAACAAATATTTTTACAATCCAGTTTTAAACTTGAATTACGCTGTTTTAGGATTTACATTTGTAGTGAGATATGTAGTGAAAACCTAATTACACAGACATAAACTGCTGTCTATAATGACAAATCAAATTACACACAGAATCAAAACTATAAACTTCATATTATTTATATAAGTCTGTGCACCTTTGCAAAATATATTCACATGACACATCTGTTTCCCAATTCAAACAAAACCTTTTCAATTTATTATTTCTAACAAATATCTATTCATTGTTAGATGTGGTGACACAGGAAGGAAGAGGTATTTTTTTGCTGGATATAAAGTAGCATCTTATCTTCCAGACACTTACTTGGACCTTTGTGTACTTCTACTCCTATTATTTTTATGTTATTAAAAATCAAGTAATTGAGTAGCCAAGTATTATACAAGGAGACCAGTCTTATCCTCTCTTGCCCTTCAACCCCACTGTCCAAGCCTAGATGTTTCTCAGAATAATTAATACCTGCAGTATTGCTTTCTGTGCTTGGGGGGACAGTTTAGAAAAAACATATAGAAGCTGCTCTTCCCCAGAATTGCATGCTTTAGGGCAGGGGTGGGCAATTGTGGCTCTTTTACAACCCGTGGACTTCAACTCCCAGAATTCCTGGCTGTCTCAGGAATTCTGGGAGTTGAAGTCCACAGGTTGTAAAAGAGCCACAATTGCCCACCCCTGCTTTAGGGGCCTCTGAAGCAGAAAAACATCTTAAGACTGATAGTAGAAGATCCTTCATAAAATAGTAAGCACTGAGTAATTCATAGCTTGTAAACAGAGTATTTCAGAGGGGGCAGGTAAATTATCCATGATAATGCAGTAAGATCAAAGCCAATGTGGCCATTAAATGTTATAGCAGAAGAAAGTGGGTACCAGCAGTGAGAAGGTCAATTTGGTTGTAATAATTCTTCTATAGAATAATTTACATCCCAAACTGAACTACAGAAGGCCTGGCATACAACTGACTTTAAAACTAAAGCACTGTTTGCAGACCAACAGAAATAGAATTCCCCATAATTTGTGAAAAAAACAAGACTTAAATACCACAGCTCAGTTAAGCAAGTTGAGGAAACCAGATTATCTTCCTTTTTATGACCCTGTAATCTCTTAATTCGGGATAGAGTCAGAGTGACTGGACGGTGAACGTTTACTGGCTGGATGCCATTCCTGATTCCATGTGGACTTCACAGAAGATATTGTTTCTAATATCTGCTATAAAAGCAAAACATTTGCCACTACCTAGGTTTGAACTCTCAACCTTCCAAATGGGATGCGAGTATCTTCACCACAATGTTACCATGCCACTCAAAGGAAATCATGTTATCTACAATCTCTCTTTTATCAGGATTACCTGATTTGGGTTATAAAAAAACCTGTATGGTCATTAAGTAAAGGAAACCAATTCTCTGCTTTCTTCTTTTGGTGGTCTGGATTTTTCAGCTGAGATATAGTAGCCCCGATTTTGTAATAAGGTAAACAACACTGTAAGATTCTTGCATTTAATATTATTTGCAATAAATATTCATGACAAGTATATTTTTCAATATTATTTCTAAATATATTGTACTTTAATATAACTGGATAGCTGGTTATATAATCTGTACAAACAGTTTTGTTTGAAGAAAATTCTAAATTGTGTTTGCATTATCCTCTAGCAGTAACTTCTATTATGTCTCATGAAAAATATATAAACCTGGAAAACAGAATAAACCTGCAAACAGACCTAAATAGTAAGAGGTGTATGAATTCTCTGTTTTTTAACATCTCAGCCAAATTTAGCTTCTTTATCATTTATTCTGCTTCAATGAGTTTGGACTGCCAACTCAAATGGCAATTAGTGTCAATCACATTTACGGCTTGCTTTGATTCAACCAATAATTTTCTAGAAAATAGCTAATTAAATTTATTGAAATTTTTTGGTTCACTTATCAGATTGCTTTACTCTTAACAATTATGTTACTGTAAGATGCATGCTTTTCAGATGTATCTTTTTAAAAAAGAAACTATATACAACAGAATACTTTAAAAAAAACTTCTCATAGATATATTTAGCTTCTATGAATGACCTGTATTCAAAATGAAGACATTGCTACTACTTTAAAGATATGAAATAAATTAGAATATACATATGCTGTAGGGATCAACCAATCTTTTAAAAAACAATGAACTTTTCAGCCAACTTTTATTCACAAAATTTGTTAATTTTAGCTCTACGTTTGTAATTCATAGCCATAATTTTCAATCAGGTTAACACAGACAATGCAGTGTGCAGAAAGACATTTTTGCATAGTGTTGTAGCCACTCAGTAAACTATCCCCATTATGTAAACACAATAGCATGTTGCACTTGGAGTAAGGAATCATCGGTGACTTGGGGTTCTTCTTCAAGACCACATTTCCCATGTCCCTCAATCAGCAATAAAATAAGCCAACATAAATTTGTGCTGCCTGGAAAAGCCGCACTTTAATCTGCTTCAATAGTAATGTTGATGAGTGGTTCTGTTCTTTTTTCTTTACTCTTATTTTGAGTCTCCTACTCCCAGCATCATCACTCGGCAGATGTTGTAGCAAGGGATGCTTGGACAAGTGTGAGTGGCCTTCCAGGCAGAGGTTTTTTCTTTCAGATTGCCTATGTTACAGATTGCCTATTGTTACAGTTTTGAACATGGTTTACCAGTCTTCTGGAAATGCAGATCTGTGCCAAGAACAGTCAACCTGCCAGATTGATATGGGTCAGGGAGAGGCGCTTTCTGAGAATGCTACCTCCTGCTTTATCTTAGACTCTCTCCCCTCCCCCTCCCCGCCCCATCATCCTGGCAGTCAGTCTATTTGGGTATAGATTTTACCTGTCACTTAGATTAGAAGGTAAAACTGATAGAACTCTTGTCAATTTCACTGCAGTTTCCCATTATTCAAAATCCATAAGAGACAATAGAATTGGCAGCAAATGGTCTCATTTGGCACTTGAAATATCCCTGGACTATATAAAACTTATTGTAGAGAAAATTGCTTCATTTTCCCATTGTAGTAAAATAGAAGAAAGCACCCTTGTTAACACAAGCCTCAGAAAGCCTGTAATGGATTTAATCAGGGACAAAACCAGCAGTATATATATTTCCCAGTTTAAATCAACTGCAGCACTTACATACAGATATACCAATCTTTTGAAAGACCACTAAATGCATGTTTAGAAACCATTCTAGTGGTCTTCTTGTAGACCAGTGTAAATAAGGGCTAGCATGTAGAGTTTGAAAGGCATTTTGTGAAGCTAGGGCAGATCAGATGTACAGTTTCTCCTACAGCCCAGCCAAAATGATCACAGAAGAAAAGCCTACTCATCCAGAGGGAAGAAAGGTATATGGTCAGAGCAGCCTCTACTGCCAACTGGAACTTAGCAAATGCAGCTCATGGATGAAGTATTATAGATTGTTTGTACACTAAGACTTGTGTTGGGAATAAAAGAAAAACTAGGACAGATAGGGACAAAATTAAGTTGTCTCCATAGTAGGCTGCTGATGGGGTTAAGGCTGCATCAAGAGGACATATCTTTAGAAAACAATTAATGGGACATCTTTATGCCAGATATAGCAAAATCTAAAAGCAAATCCTTAGTAAAAACCAAGCTTTTGTTCTTTTTCTTTTCTTCTGTTGTCTATAAAGTCAAGTAATCTCAATGCACTGCTACAGTCCACATGACAATAGTAACTTTATATGCAGACAATCAATTTTAAAGTCCACACCTATTTTTGCTTTTATATTCTTAGTTGCTTCATCTCTTCCAATTATAAGCCTTAACATTTTCCAATTATAAGCCCTAACTTTCTTGATCAAATGGATCCTCTCTCCACAATGTTGCATTTTATGCATAAACCTGTTTTTCTCATTCTTCTGTCTGCTTCTTATCGGCCCACTTTTCACATTATAGCCTTGCTTTTAATACTCTTTCACCTTCAAATGCATAGATTGCATATTCATTATTTGCAATTCAACTTTGTGACTGATTGTCATCATTTAGGTCATAGATGATGTAATTAATTTAGCTTAGTGTGTTGTATAAACAGCCAATTATTCGATAAGTGATTTACTAATCTTGGTTTACTGTAATGTATACACTCAGTGTAGATACTATCGGACTTTCTTGAATTCTTGTTTTGCTCTCCAGAGTCTGGATGGATGGATGGATGGATGGAAGGAAGGAAGGAAGGAAGGAAGGAAGGAAGGAAGGAAGGAAGGAAGGAAGAGTGGGACAGAATATATCAAATACTAGTGAAAGATATTTAATTGTGTGAAAACCCAGTACACATCAGAAATTCTTTTATCAAGAGCATGGTCATTAATATCCATTCTAAGCAACAATTACAATGGCATATAAATGATGCAATTATCTAATTTGTGTTATTTCTACAATGAAGTTATAATGAAGAAATATAATGAAGCATCATTATTATACAGCTTGCCAGAACCTAAGGACAATACAACACAAAAATATATAAACAATATACTTTTATTTTTTTAAAAAAAAACTTTGTGTTTTAAAAACTAACATTTAGCAGATTATTTTGTTCAGAAATTAGAACAAAAGAAATAAAAATTGTTACATCACATAATGAATCACATTCATTATTGTTCTCTTTTAATATTAAAATTGGTGAAGAAAAGTCAATGTATCATACCTTGGAGCTATAAAAAGAGCAACTAAATAAATTCAGAAGTAAGAATAGAAGTGTGTCAGTAGGTGGCAGCACCTGGCCAATCTTCTCTGGATCCAAAACCATGCTCAGGCATGGTTAGTATTTGGAGAGTAGATCTTCAGGGATCTTCAGGGAGCATCAGAACTATAGGGTAGTTGAAAAAAAACCCAGAGGAAGTCAATGATAAAATACTTAATGCTGTTGAAAAATTACATTGACATATATATGACTAACAAAAGTACTCCATTATGTAGTCTAAAGAATAGGGTAATGTCACTAATCATTTTGCTCTTTGTTTCCTGTTAATCACTTTGATTTGCTTGTTCCACTTTGGTATTTTTAAGATATGTTTTGTTTACCTGGAGACCTTTTGTTAATATAACACAATTAAGAAATCTAAATCTATTTTTCACACCCTGAAGGAGATGTAGCAACAGATCTTACAACAAATAGCCTCAACCACAGGAAAGTAATACAAGTAGTCTTCATTTAGTAAGTCTTCTTTTAGCTAGTGTTCAGTTATGATAGGAATGAAAAAGTAATTTTGTGATTTGTCCTCACATTTACAACATTTGCGGGTCTGTAAAACAAAAGAAAGCTTAAGGAAGATTATAAGCACAGTTGTGGTTTCATTTTGTAACCATTTTGCTTAACAAGCAAGTGACTGGTCCCAGTTGTGGTGGCCAAACAAGGAGTATCTCAGAGTTCCTCAATCTTTCCAGGTTTGCAGATCGTTTGGAGGGGGGAGAGGGGATGGTTCTGTGTGAATGGTGGGCAAGGGCACATGTATCCGCTGCTCACACAAATGGAGCACATATGCACGTGCTGACCCATTGTTCACACAAGTGGGGATGCGCATGCGTGCTTACCCATCACTTCCATGGCCCCATACTGAACTGCTCAAGACCTGGTAGTGCAGTATTTCTCAACCTTGGAAGCTTGAAGATGGGTGGACTTCAACTCCCAGAATCCCCCAGCCAGCAGCGCTGGCTGGGGAATTCTGGGAGTTGAAGTCCACCCATCTTCAAGCTTCCAAGATTGAGAAACACTGCAGTATTGGGTCACGGCCTGGGGGTTGGGGACCCCTTGACTACTTGAACAGAACAATCTTGTTACCCAAGAGCATGTATCTCAGTTAAGAACTGAGATAGTTAATAAGTTCTGTTTTGACAATGAAAAGACAAATCTCCCGTTTGGAATCGAAGCTATGCTTAATAACACTTCCTTTTCCTTAATGGGAAAGGAATACCACCATCCTATGTCACTGTACCCCAACAGATGAATATCCCAGATAAAGAAAATTGGGCTACCAGTTTGTCCATCCACAAAACTGGTAGCCCAATTTTGTTGTGATTGTTGTGATTGTTGTGAAACAACTTAAACTGAATTGAGCAGCATTTTTATGAACATGTAAGCAAGCAATGGTAGATCAGTTCTGAAGAACCTTGCCAAGAAGCTGCAGGGACTTGTCCAGTCAGTCACCAAGAATCAGCTACAATCCAACAGAAAAACAAACTAACAAATATTTTTTTCAGGTACTGCATCAATCTTCATCCCTCTAGCCCCCAAACTCATTTCTTTCATCCTCTTTTAATAAATAGAAGAGCTGGGAGGAATTAAATGACTGATGGTTCTATCTTCTAATCACAGAGAATGAATTTAAGAAGAATTTGGCCATTTGTTTATTTTAATTTTACTGTGATTTTGTTGGTGTCATTTCCGGAAGAGACAAATTCCGTATTGCAAACAACCTCCCTCCCCCGAATTGCAGGTCACAGTAAAACAAACAATATCTGTTGAAATGTATTTTAAACACAGCATGGCAACTTATGTCTTCTATTTAAAGGTCAGAAAATGTAATTTCAGTCATAATGTGTGTGAAATACTTAAAATATTTTATACTGAATTAATCACTTTACAAATTAAGTTTTTTCAAGCTTAGTTTTCTGATTAGACACATGGCAAAGAATATGAATGAGAACTCCCCATCAGTTAGTAAATTTGATTGCCTTTGATTTCTCAGGCATATTTTCTTTTTTAATCTGATATTAAAATTTAAAATGGAGGGCAATTATATTTATATAGGTATGGAAAGGGGTTTATTCTATATTACTGTTCAACTCTTTATAAGTTCAACTCGTATATAGACATATGCAAAGCCATTTGAAAGATAAAAAGACTAAAAAGATGATGGGAAAGGATTGGCATTGAGTTGAAGATGAGGGGCTGGAAAGAAAGAAAAAGAATAAAAAATGATTAAACAGCAAAGATTGGCAGTCTCAGTCTATAAGAGATGTGAGTTTCAGATGGATTCAGGACTACCAAAAAGAAACATGTGTGCAAGTTCTGTGCAAAGAGGGCAATGCAGCATCATATCTGTCTATTCTATGTAGACATTAGAGGGGAAAAATGCAAAAAAGAAGATCCAAATTTTATCAGACATGAGAAATTGTCAGCTAACTTCTAACCAGACTCCCTGATTAATTATTTGGAGAATTCAGTCGTATCTAGGTGCAGTTATTTTAGAAGAAGCAGTGCAGTGCTATAGCTGCCAGACAAGTTAATCTCTGAATTATAGAATAGTTAGATAATAAAATAATTATTTCATGTTACAAGTTATGTTTTGTTTGTTTGTTTGTTTGTTTGATTGATTGATTGATTGATTGATTGATTGTATATAGCAGCTTATCTCACTTGCATGTGATTCTGGGTGGCATACACAATTAAAACATAAATTATCAATCAGCATAATTCAACCATTAAAATAAATTAAAACAATTAAAAACTGTAATAACAAATTGACAGAATGCAGTCGCTCTTACACCAGTCAGCTACCTTCCAACTTTCTTTGATAGAGGGAGAGGAGAGCCATAGGTCTCGTGTGCGTGTATTAGATTCCACTTGCTCAGTTATCTGACAGAGAAAGTTTAGCTTTCAGAGACGTGGATCTCTTTCTATCCTTCTTAAGAACCTTCTTAAGAATCTCAGGATTTTTTTTTAACAATTATTCATTACCTTGGTTAGCTGCAATCTGTAGGCAAGGACATTTGCCTACAAATTCATTACCTTGAAGGACATGATTATTGATGTTTACAGTTGTTTAAATAAGGAAGGTATGTGTATGGTTTGTATAATAAAAAAGTATATTTAAAATTCTAGTCAAGCCAAGCATGGTGATATTTCCATCTTCTTCCACCACTGACCGATTTTCAGATTAGTCTGTCAGAACAAAGAGAGTAAATTCAATATTTTAGGGAATTTTGACAGTCCATACTTCGGTTTAACAACTCCCAGGCAGACTCACAAATAATAAGCCTTTGGAAGAATTAGCAAGAAAAGAAGGAAGAGGGGGCAAAAGCTGGGCTGTCAGTAAGAAAGGAAGCAGAGTTAATTCATGATGCCTGAATATAATACACTGTGGATAATATTATCCAAAACATGATGGAAAAGACTATGGTGTTAACAGAAAAGAGAGATGTAGAGTTCAGTAAGAACTATGAAAAATATTACACATAAAACTAAAGTAGACTAATAGAAAATATGCAGACTGTTTTTCATTCCAGGTATTTCAGTTTTTCTTTCAGAGCCTTTAGTTGTTTTGTGTTATATAACAAATGCATCACAAATTATAGATCCATCCACCTGTCAGCTGACATTATTCACTTGCCAGTAGTTTATGATCAGGGACTCTGTAAGCAGCAAAATAACATTGTAGGGAAAGAGCATGTTTTATTGAGTCAGGATATACACTTAAGCAAGGCTGGGATTCAGCCAGTTTGGACCAGTTTGGGCGAACTGGTTGTTATGATTTTGGGCAGTTGGGAGAACTGGTAAAATCGACC
Organism: Pituophis catenifer annectens; assembly: GCF_029215685.1. Lineage (NCBI taxonomy): Eukaryota > Metazoa > Chordata > Lepidosauria > Squamata > Colubridae > Pituophis > Pituophis catenifer. The sequence continues at coordinate 227,451,281 of NW_027256882.1, read as the reverse complement.
ACGGGTTAGCCTGGCCCACCCCACCACGCCCTGGCCTACCCCACCACGCCCTGGCCTATAGATTATCTTCCCTTCGCCACACGGTCCAGCTAATCTCCATGCCTCACCTCCGTGCCTCGCCCACTCTGCTCACCAAAGGTAAGCATGCTGCTCGCTCACCCTTCACCTCAGGTCGGGGCCCAGGGACATGGCATTCCCCAGCTCCGGCCTTGCCCCAGAGCTCCCACCCGCTCCCTGCCTGCCTCAGCTGGGTGACAGATAATGCGTCACTTCCCGGCTCCAGCCTTGCCCTGGACAAGAATGCTGCTTCTCTGTACTGCAGGTTTTCTGGACTCACAGCTGCTAGATTGCACAAGAGACGCTCTTTGTGCCAGCAAGAGCAGCAGTGGAGAGAAGCAACCGCTGCCCCAGAGAGATGGAGCGGAGCAGGACCCGAAAGGCTGTTCGGTCGACCCTCGCTGCGTGGCAGAAGCCACGCATGTGCAGAAGCTTTGCATGCATGCACGGAAGTTATGCGTGCATGCGCGCGCACTCACATTTTCTGGGAACCAGTTGTTAAGTGGGTTGAATCCCACCACTGGACTTAAGTATTGATAACCATTACAGTTAATAAAAGAAATAAATGCAAGGAAAGATAGATAGGTAATGTATTTGCTTTCTTTTTTAAAAAAGTGTTAACTGCTTCCAGGTTTTAGAAGTGGAAATAGAATATTTCTAATATAGTTTTTCTTTATTTATCTCTTTATAACTACAAATTATTTACAGAAGACAAAGTCCCTGAAGTTTCAAAGCTGAAATTTAGCATCAGTCTGCTGGAAACCTGCCAATTTTAGTTTTAAAAAAAGCCTTTTAGTAATAATAGATGTATGAAAATGCCAAACCCAGTTTAAACATCTGGCTGACTTAGACTAATCATAATACCTATCCCAGGTCCTGGGGTTGCACTTGTTAGATGGGTAAAAATGCCAAATCCAATCTAAACATCTGGTTGACTGTCTGACCAACTATGATAATCAAAGTGCCCAGAAATAACAGGAAGACACAGTTTCTGGTCATTGATATTTATATCAAGAGAGGAATCAAGGAAATTTCACCATCACCACCATTTTGTCCCTGCATTCATTCTTCTGTCAACTGTACTGAATAACTCAGGCCAGGCTGTTAAAATCAGAAAACATCTGCCGCTATAGCCCATCTCCTTTACTGGAAGATCTGAAACTGTATGGAAAAACATCATCTGAAATATTGCTTGTCAATACTGTCCATATATACAACCAAGATATTGCAATGGAGTTTTGACTGGACAATTTTTTATTTTTTTATTTATTTTTCAAATTTATACAGACACCTTTATCACAAAAATGATTCAAGATGGTGCACAACAATTGCAGCTATCGGATTCCAGCTTTTCCAATTGAACACATAAATATATTCCTACATGGCTCACAGCAAGTGTAAAATAGCAATAACAATAGCACTTTGACTTATATACCGCTCCATAGTGCTTTACAGCACTCTCTGAGCTCTATACAAAGTCAGCATATTGTCTCCAACAATCTGAGTCCTCATTTTACTGACCTTGGAAGGATGGAAGGCTGAGTCAACCTTGAGTCCTATCAGGATTGAACTCCAGGTTGTGGGCAGAATTAATTTGTAATACTGCATTCCAACCACTGCACCATCAAGCAGGATAAAAAAATGTATTTTTTTTTCTTTAATATTTCCTGCTTCAACCAGAGGAAGATAGTGCCTTTAACAAACATTTTCTAAAATATCAGGCTTTTTGTTCAAAAACAAAAAAGCAAAATGAAATTTTGCACTAACCTGTTCCCAACCACACCAACATAGAGAGAAATTGCAATTTATTTATGCGTATTTATCAGTACAATCCTACATACTTTTCTTCAGAAGTAAGTCCCACTGTGTTCATTGAGGCGTATTTGCAAGTCAATGTGCATAGGATTGCTGCCTGGGTACACTGTTGGCAAGAAAATCAACTAAAAATAGTAAAATTGCATTATGAATAGAAGTTAGTTAGATATGCTGTGTGGAAAACAGAAAGTAAATTCCTGCAGTGTGCCTAATTTGATATGAAAGCTCTGTCTCTAAATAGAGCAGGAGAGCAATCTGCTGTGATTTACTTTACAAAATATAGAAAAAAAACCCCACCAAACACAAAAAATTACTTTCTCTATGAGAAATAAAAATAAACCTTAGTGGAAATATAAAGCTCTGTAAATCTGGTTCTGTGAAAGAACCAGTTACTGTTGACTATTGTTAGTCAACGCTAATTTTAAAACAGATGTCCTCTTCCCAGCATCGACCAGGCCAGGAGAGCAGAACATGGCAGCGATCTCTGTTTCTTTGTCCCACCCACATAATCTGATGAGGTGCAGCCATAACCTTCACCCTCTCAAGGGGAGGACCATCTGATTGCATAACCCAACTTTAACCAGTGGGATGCAAATCATAAATGAAAGAGCAAGAACCCAACCCAGACTGATTGATCACACAGGGTAGATGTAGACCTTGTAGGTCATGAGTGTATACTTGACTAGACAAAAGATGAAGCACTCCACACAGAGGATCGGTGTGATTAAAATCCAGCTCAGTTTCAAACCTGAAACCAAATGTATCAAGCCTGTAACCCAATGTATATATCTTATATGCAATCATAAAAATTGTCAGCACCATATACGCTGGCTAAAGGAATGAATTCAAAGAATGAGACTCACAAAAGGCATACATCACTAGCTGCATAATTAGCACCACTAGTTGCAAAGAGTTGAAACACATACATGCCGCCATCAGTCATGATAGATCATTTCAGAAGATAGCTGAGGAAACAGACTATGAATGAAGATTTCCGGTCGTAGCACTTCCTTAGGAAGGATATGTGCCACCCTTACTATCAGCAGGGGGGAAATAGTGAAAATTGAAGGAATCAAAATGCCACATAGAAATAACATCAAGGGTCTGGATGAAGCTCATTACAAATACTGGGTGTCCTTCAGACTGACAACATCAAGGCCGCTAAAGACAAAAAGAAGGTTAGTAGTGAATATGTCATGACAGTGAAGAACTTTAAAATACAAACTCAGTGATGGAAATACCATCAAGGCGATGAACACCATCAGCATTGACAAAATCACCATCAGTCAATTACAAAAAGCAGCTTTACTTGGAATAGCTTAAATCCTGCGGCAATACCTTTAATATTATTATTACAGCAACATCTGCCTATACCAAGTCTTTGGGAAAAAGTCAATAGATAAACAAAAATGCCAAATCCAGTTGAACATCTGGCTGATTACTTAAAGTTGCCCCATAGAAATAAATGCTTAACAGCTTGATGCTATTCCTATTCTTTGGTGTTGTTTAAAAATATGCAGAATGATAGCTTATCTAGGCCAGGATGAACCTCAAATTCAAACAGAATGAATCATAAGTATTTCCTTCCTATTTCAGCATTAAAAAAGAACTGTGGATTAACATTAAGTATTATTTGTTTTAACATATGACCTTTGTAAGTTTATGTAAGAGTCAGAGTTTTATTTGCTTCCATCATTCAGATTCATCATATCGTGCCAGGTCTAGAAGACCTTATAAACTCACTTAATTCAAATTACAATAGTTGTGAAAATGAGAGGAGTAGAAAAGAAAATAGTATGTGATCTTTCTATTCCTCATGGTTCATTCTTGTAGTGTTAAATGAGGCCGTGGAGTTTATAGAACCATAACTTTCAACAAACTCAGATGTTTTGGGCAGAGATGGGAGATTTTGGAAGTCATAATACAGCAATATATGGAAGGCCATTCTCTTTTTTTTAGCGTTAAATTATAACTTAGCATCATGACCAAATGTAACTTTTGGGTACAACAACCCCTTTAGAAATAAATCTTAAAAAGCTGTACCATCATATTGATGTCTTACTTTATTGGAATCTTAATATTAAAAAAAGAGTTGATAGGGTATCTTTTTTACATTTGTTAGAAGCATAATGTATTCCAGGATTTCCTTTTTCTCTGTGGTTGAACAAATGAGTTGTTTCTTTGCAATCATGCGGTGTTTGAAAGAAAAGGAGCAAGAGCTGTCTAACTCTTGCTCTTTTTTTTTCCCATTCCAAACATAGTGAGATAAATACTTTTCCAATTTAATGGTGTCTCACTTTTGTTTGCTTGCTTCAGAACTGAGACAGATGCTTATTTCAACACTCCCAGGGTGGAGTTTAGGGAATATCTCTTTTGCTAAAAACCTGCAGAAACAAAACTCCCAAACAAAACTCCCATGAAGTGGTTAGTACCTTTAAGAATCTATTCAGTCTAATCAGTTATTTATAAAAGAAACTGGAATCTGAAAAGCATGTTTTAGTTTTAGAAAACACTGGCACCTGTATTCAAGGGCTGTTCATCAGTTCAGAGACACTTCAGATGCTTTTGGGAGCTAAGACATTTTTGACAGGAAAACAACTGTTTTGTTTGCAAAGCTGAAGCTCAGCTAAAGTTATAATTGGTTTTCCATTTGAAGGAGCTTGTGACTCACCCCCATCTTCCAGCATTTGGACTGTCCTCTAGCATTTGTTCACATCTGGAAGCCCATGCCTCTAATGTTATAAATTGTGATTCCAGTATCTTCATTCTGCCTTAATCCTTTAGTAAGAAATGTTGAAATTCTCCCTAGAGTTGGAGGCCATGCTACAGAAAAGTAAATAAAAGAGAATAATAGGATTTGTGGCACAGACAGGACTTTCATGGCCTATTACCTTATACCTTCTAAAACAAGGATGAAGAAAACCAGGCATTTGTTTTGTCCTCTTTTTTTACTCTGTCTGCGCAATTAATTTTATCCACTGAGTGAATCTTGATGCTTCCTGTAAGAATGTCCTGTGTTTTCATCAAGTTCCAAGAATCTTTGTTATTCAAATCTCGTATTCAAATATTGGGCCTGGATTGTATTAAGCAAAATTAATTGCAGTCTCCAATGGAATGGTGCAGGGTATCCAATTACTTTGATTTTATTAAAGCTAATAATAGAGGCACTGAAATTATAATTTAAAGAATCCTTAAGGCTTTGCCAACCAGATGGAAAACCTGCTGGGGCTAAGAACAGCAGGTGGAAGTTCATTTATGTACTGTCTCCTGATAGCCCCTAAACTAAACTGAAATTCTGATTTTACTGTATTTGTAATTAATGCATGAATGCATTATACATGAACAATGCAAGAAGAAAACAAGGGAAGTATCTTCTTTGTCTGGACTTATTCAGCATGCTAATCCAGGTTTGTTTTCATCATGGTTTACTGAATAGTGGCAGTTGCTCTGTTAATCCAATATGTTAAAATAAAATTAAATAAATAAACCACATTCTTTTTTGGCGTGCATTTATTTCATTTTGAATAAGAGGCTTTGTTTTAGGCACATGGAATAAATATTTATTTATTACATTACATTTATGTCCTGCTGCAGTTCTGAAGAACTTGTTTTATAGGCATTTTCTAAATAGACAGTAAAAACTAAATCCACCATATTTGGATTAAAATTGGAACATACTGTATAAGCATATAAAACAATCCCAGTAGCTAACAATATATAATTGCAAGTTGATAGTTGAGTTGCCTTGAAGAAGAAAAAGCTGACGATTTCCAGGCAATAAACATAATTAATCCAGGACTGAATATATACTATTTCCATTGCCTTGAATAAGAGAACTGTGTGTGTGTCCACTAGAATCCCAACAATTTTTTTTTTAATTCAGTTTTGGCTGAATCATACTTTCTATCAATAAAACGAGTATTATCTTAGATATTTTTGATTAAAAGTGTGTTCTTGTATGATGAAATATACATCAAACATAGATTATGGAACAATATGTTCATGGATCTTTATACATCTCAGTTTTCAAATGCCTTCCGTAGAATGTACAGCACAATATAGGACTTGTGTGTGTGCAGATAATCTAAGAGATGTCTTCAGCATTGATATATCACTTTCTTATGCTGAACATTGAGCATCTCTGCACTATACAGGAGAATGACATTTTAAGGTAATATTGAAGAGAAATTGTTGATTTAATCAATTTGCTTAATGGGTGGATTTGAATCCATTTTTTGTACAATCCATTTTTGAAATTTATGATATTTTTATCCTATTCAGGAACAAAAGCTTAGCTTCTTAAAGTATAAAATAAAAACCATTTCCTACAATATAATATATTAAAAATCAATTGAAACAGAAATAGGAGATAAAAACGAGCTCCAAGTGTTCCCAAGTCTTAATTACAAATATATGGAAAATATGTACATTGGGATTGATAATCCCAAAATTACTTTTTTAAAATTATTTTTCCATATATTTATATGGAAAATAGTGGAAAGAATTTGCTACCTGGAATAGGTAGCTGAGGCTTTGGAGCATATTATCTCTAGGTGGCTAAGCCAGTGTTATTTGAGGGATCACTTATGTCCATGGTTTCTTCCCAGTGGTATAAATGCTAAAATTGGTGTGCTTTGGGTCCATTGGATTAAACAGTGCCATCTAGAAAGCATGTCTTCCCTGCTACAGGACCTTCCTCTGGGACAGGGGTCACCAACCTTTCAGACCTCAGGAACCACTAAATTCATAATTTTAAATCCCACAGACCACTAATATGATCTGACTAATGACCGGCTGGGTGGGCGTGGCTAGGTGGTCATGTAACTGGGTGGGTGGGGTCAACTCACTTTCACTCATGTTGAGGGGCTCCTTGCCAGCCTCTACTCGCCCCTCCCCTCCTCGCCTGCCTGCCCAGACTCCTTAGGGCCCCAACAGGAAGCAGTTGTAGAGCTAAGCAGCTACCATGAGAAAGAGCTGGCAAAACAGCTGGCTCAGTTCAAATTGGATCAGGTGAGAAGGAGGCTCAGCAGAAGCACCTCACTAAGGACTACAAGCATAGGCTTTCCAAGCAGAGGGAAGACCTGCGGGAGTGCAAGGCCAGGTACCACTGCTGGAAGCTCAGTGGGCTGAGATGGTCAGCCAGTTCCAGGCCATGATGCAGTCCCACTGGAATGAGGCCCGCCAGCTGTTTGCCACTAGCAGCACTTCCCTCCAGCCTTTGCCCAAAGCCCCACACAAGGAGGCTGAAGCAGACCCCAAGTCGGAATTTCTGCCCCCCTCTGACCCACACAAAAGACTCTAAAGGGGGAGACTCTGCAGCAACACAACATTCATTGCATGTATCTAGCCCAGGGGCCATAGTTTGAGGACCCCTGATTTAGTGCAATATAAAAAAATGCAAATAATTTTTCTGCAGACCACCAAAATTTTCTCACGGACCACCAGTGGTCCATGGACCACCAGTTGGTGACCGCTGCTCTGGCATAAGGTCTCTTTCCCCTCCCCCCCCTCCGAAATCCATTTGACTCCAATTCTAATGGCTTCAAGACCTGGCTATTCTCCCGAGCCTTGGGATAGGTGGATGGAGCTCTTTGCTGAATGAGTCTTGTATACCTGTATGTGTGTGTGCGTGTATGTGTGCGTGCTTGCGTGCGCACATGCATGCATAATGGCTAGATTTTTATCTTCTTTTTCATTTTGTATTGTGTTTTATCATGCTTTTATTGTGACTTCCCAGAGGCAGCATCCCAGACCTCAGATCTCTGATCTGAGATATGATAGGATACAATATGATATGACCTGTTGATATGAATTGATAGGTCTTGGGCTTCTTCTTTCCATCTGTATGTCAGCAGAATGACTCTGAAACTGAATAGAAGAGAACCAAATGAGTGGAAGGGACAGCTTGCAAAAAAAAAAAAAAAGCCTGAGTTAGAGCTAGACCATTTCCAGATAGGGGCTGAGAAGAAAGACTTTGGCCTAGTCACTCTCTCTCTCTCTCAGCCCAACCAACCTCGCAGGATTGTTGTGGGGAAAATAGGTAGAGGAAGTAGTATTAAGTATACTTGCCGCCTTGAGTCATTTATAAAAATAATAAAGGCAGGATGTAAATAAATCAAATAAATTTAAAAGGAAATCCAGAGGCTTTACCATGGTCCTTTAGGTTCTAGCCTGGAACACTGCTGACTTTCCATTCTCTCCCCAGTCATGTGACTTGGAACAGAGCCATTTTTAAGGGGCTGGAAGAATTCCTGAAGCCATGGTTTGCACAATTTCTTTACCTTGTTTAACCAACTTTCATCTGGCATTGAAATAGTCATAATAAAATGCCAGGAATGTCTCTCTGGTATGATATTCCATGATGGGCACGTGTGTAGAACAGGACCTCTTTCTGGAACTAACAGTTGAACTTCATTTAGTAGGACTATCTGAAAAAGGGCCTTAGACAATGATAGTACTGTGCACCGCCCTGAGTCCTATTTGGAGAAGGGCGGTATAGAAATTTAATTAATAAATAAATAAATAATAAGTAAGACCCAATTATTGTGCTCAGGGAGAAGCAATCTTTTAAGAGTGATTTAACCTGTTTCAGGCTTCTTAATCTATTGCATTACTGCATTCTATTTTGTATGCAGAATGCCTATTTTGACCCTAGTAGGTTCTTTCTAATAATTAATGCTCCAGCAAAGTGCTTCTGAACAACTACAGGATGCGAGCAAAAATAGAATTATTAAAGTATTAATATTCATAAAATGGTATATCTAAGTAGATGGGACATTAATCCTGTAGCTAATGGCGATTGCATATTTAAGAGCTGACATAGCTGTCTGAGAATCATAAAATGAATTATGACTTAATTTTGTCTATGGTAATTTAGAAATATTATAAGAATCATAAGTACTGCTGTACTTTATGGATATGTTGGAATGATTTTGAATTCTGTTTCCTTTGCATTAATTGTAGCCTTTTGCATTTTTCTATTCCTCCAAGGGTAATCATCCATTTTTATGCTGTTCGATAACATCCAATCCTTCCTACATCAACCTCACTATTTTGTATAGTTACATTTTCTGGGATATGTATATTCACAGTCAAACTCTAATAGGTCCATTAATAAGCTTACCCCAAAGATTAATATGTGTTTACATCAATTAAGGTTATCCATGCAGCATTAAATTTGCATATGGATAGCCCTCACTTAGTGATTGTCTCATTTAATGACTACTTGCAATTATGAAGGAGATGAAAAAGTAACTTTGCAACAAGTCCTTGCATTTAAAACCTCTGCAGTTCTGTAAAGCAAAGTAAAGCTGAAATAAGATCGTAAAATTGTGTTATTTCATTTGGTGACCTCTTTGCTTAATGACTAAGTTACCAGCCCCAATGTTGGTCACTAAATGAAGACTATACTTGTAGATATCTCCATGCAAGTTGATGGATTTTTATATTTATACCATAGATACTTAAAGGGTTTTTTTAATGTTGTTCTTGTGTTGTGAACTGCTAAAAGTCTCTTGAGTATATAGCAGTATACAAATGTAATAAATAAATTGGGGGGCAGGGGTTAGTAGTTAGTACAAAATGTAATAAAAATGAAAGGTCACAGAGAAATCAAATTAAGAGATGTAGTCAAAAATGATAACTTATAAATAGGGAATATTTACAAGACGGTTGTTGAGTTTAAATATGCAGTAAACGTTCTATAATCATAAATGCATTTTTCTTATCTAAAACCCTAGACAAAATTTAAAAGATTATGTATACTTTTCTACTGTGAAACAGTGGTTGAGGTTTATGTGCTTTAAGATTTAATAGAGGGATAAAAAAAAAAAAACAGGATCTGCCAGCATAAGACTAACATAAAAATCTATTGGAAGGTAAAGTGAGCACTAATTAAGAAAGAGCATTTTATTTGACAGAAATGTTGCAGCAGTTAAGGCAGCAAATAAAATTCTCAACTTCATTTATATGTGCCCATTCACTTTGTATTTACTAAACTATATTGGAAAATAAATAAATGGGGGGAAAATTACAAATTGCTATCAGTATTTGGGAAATTAGAACAGGGAGATCAGAATTAGCCACTATAGAAAGATGGATTTTTGTTGATGACACCAGATTACTGAGAAGGAATAAATTAAGAAGTGGCAATGAAGAGAATCTTTTCAAGATGAAAAGATTAAAATGACAAATGGGATTAAATGTAATTTAATGTAAATACCTGTTACCACCTGCCCGCTGAACAGATTTGATGTGGTAAATACCATATCACAGTCTTCTTGTTTGATGGATAATTCAGTAAAAAAAGCTATGTTAGAGACTATGAGATGTAAAACCCAAAACCATTAATAATTTTAAAACCTCATGCAAAATAATGACATTGCTATGCTTAGATTACTATGTAGAGTTTTGTCTGCCTAACTTTAGGAAGAATATGTTACATCTAGAAAAGACAACAAAAATATTAGTACGCTGAAATAATTCCCTTGTGATGAAAGGTTGGGTACATATCAAAAACTTTATAAATTAAAAGAAAAGAAAAAGAGGGCAGGGTGATAGAGACAGATAAGATTACACCAGGTATGAAAAGTTTCTCCTCTTTCAGAGTAACTGAATCTGAGATCATCCAGTAGAATTGAAAGTTGGAAGTTATAGAATAGATAAAAACAAAATACTTCTTCACATAGGTTAAACAATGGAGTTAACAACAATATACTGTATACTATAGTGACAGATGATCTGAAAGTCTTTAAGAGAAGACTAGACAAATTCATTATTGATAAAGTTATTAATGGTTATTAATCATGATGTCTATATTTCTCAAATTCTGTTCATCTTAAGGTCCCTTTTTGATCTCATGTTATTTTACATATTAACACAATTTTGGAAAAGATTACAGTTAAAGGTCTAAACATGATTATTAAACTATACTCCAGAAGTAGGAAATGTGACATTTTATGAAGAAATCTGATTTAGCTGAGCCTAGGGAAAGTTAAAAGAATCATTCCACATGGATTGGAAGAAAACAACACTCCAATAGTTCAGGGGTGGGTTCTAATTTTTTTTACTATTGGTTCTGTGGGCGTGGCTTATTTTGTGGGTGTGGCTTGGTAGAGGGGTAATGTGACTGGGTGGGCATGTCCAACTTTTTTTTTTTTTTACTTTTAAAAGCATTTTTTCTACAAGCTCTTCAGCCGAAGAGGTTGCAGAAAAAAATGCTTTTAGGAGCCTCTGACGATCAGGCAACTCAGCTGGGATCGCCAGAGGCTTTTAAAGGCATTTTTTTTCCTACAACCCCTTTGGCCAAAGAGGTTGCAGAAAAAAATGCTTTCAGGAGCCTCTGACGATCAGGCAACTCAGCTGGGATCGCCAGAGGCTTTTAAAGGCATTTTTTTTCCTACAACCCCTTTGGCCAAAGAGGTTGCAGAAAAAAATGCTTTCAGGAGCCTCTGACGATCAGGCAACTCAGCTGGGATCGCCAGAAGCTTTTAAAGGCATTTTTTTTCCTACAAGCTCTTCAGCTGAAGAGGTTGCAGAAAAAAATGCTTTCAAGAGCCTCTGACGATCCAGCTGAGCTGCGCGATCATCAGAGGCTTTTTTTTTTACTTTTAAAAGCATTTTTTCGGCTGAAGAGGTTGTAGAAAAAATGCTTTTAAATGTAAAAATAAAAAAATCTCTGATGAGGTGGGCAGGGTAAGCAAGCGGTGACCAGGCCAGGGACTGGTTCGGGGGCGTGGCCAGCCAATGTTATTACCAGTTCTCTGAACTACTACAAATTTTTACTACCAGTTCTTGCGAACCAGGAGCAATCCACCACTGCAATAGTTTCAAAAAATATGTTCCTTTTTAATCTGAGGAAAGCCTTTATATTGTAGAGCAGGGGTGTCAAACTCGCGATGAGATATTGTCGTCACATGATGTATCGCAACTTTCCCCCCTTTGCTAAACTGGGGATGGGCGTGGCCAGCACATGATGCATCCGGCCTGTGGGCCACAAGTTTGACCCTTCTATTGTAGAGGTAAGAAGATATTTTATTTCTCTATTGTCTAGTTTTAGTAACATAGTACAGGACTACATTAGTTGTATACTTATAAGGATCTATTTTGTAATATAATTTTTTTACCGTTTTGATTTGTATTATAACTATTACACTGTTTTTATTTGTTTCTTATCATGCTTCTTAAATTCACCAATTAAAAGAAAAACTTTATAAATCTGTTTCCAAACAGCATGCCTCTGTAGCATTTATGCTCTGTGCTTGGTTAATTGTTGTGGGAACAAAATAGTGGACTATGACAACTCTTCATCAACTCTTCATCTGCTGCAGCACAGATCTTATATTCATAAGGAAATTAAGCAGGAGTAGCATTCAAACTTTTAATTTAACAAAATGATTCTCTCAAAATGTAGTTACGATGGGCACTTAAGGGAAAGAAAATTTCTCTCTTCTTTTAGAAAAATCTCTCTCTTCTCTCTCATGTATATTAAAATATACATGAGATGAGTATGCTTAGTAAAATTGGGATGTTTCCAAATACTGTACATCTCTTTAGGACAGGCAAGAAACATATTGAGTCCCTGAACACAATTGAAGAATATGAAATAAACTATTGCTTGAATTTATTGGTGAAGATCAATGCACCAGGAGTCATGGTGACACAGTGATTTGAATGCAGTATTGCAGGTTAATTCTGCCAACTGCCAGAGGTTCAATCCTCATCGGCTCAAGATTGACTCAGCCTTCCATCCTTCTGAGGTCGGTAAAATGAGAACCCTTATTTTGGGGGGCAATATGCTGACTCTGTAAACCGCTTAGAGAGGGCTGTAAAAGCACTATGAAGTGGTATATAAGTCCAAGTGCTATCGCTATTGCTGTTGCATATTTTCTTACATTTTTATAATGTTTATGTCAGCTCTACCACTATCAATTGTGCAAGAGTAGAAGAAGAAATATTCCCAGTTTGGAGAAAAGAGAAAAATGATTCCCTAACATTTAGTAAAATAATTAATGGCTACTGAAAATGTGTTTCCCAAATAGAGACAGGATGTAATCATGGTACAAATCAATGGTGGGTTGCCCCCGGTTTGCACCGGTTCTATAGAACCGGTAGTAAAACTGGCGGGAGGCTCCACCCACTGACCCTGATGTCACCAAAACGCTTCTGTGCTTGCGCAGAAGAGTGCGCGTATGAGCAAAGCGAGCGCACGTGGCCCTGCTGCGAACCGGTAGTAAAGGTAAGTAGAACCCACCGCTGGTACAAATGTCTGAGATATTGAAATACAAATTTGAAGACAAAGTTTAATAAATAATCACTCTGAAGAAGAGCAGTGCCGGTTCTAGTATTTTCACCCGCCATTCTGCCACTGTAGGTAGTACCAAATCTTTCAATCTTTGCGCATGCAATAATATCGCTACAGTTACCATGTAAAAAAGTGAAGTTCTTTCCAACTTCATATCCATCTGTCCCAAAAGAAAAGCCTCTGTTTCAACTGTATACTCTTTAAAATCTTCTGAATCAGTGTATGAATTTGGATGTGAATTCTGATTCAGTGGGTATACTTAAATCTCATAAAATGTTGGTGATCTCAACTGAAGATCTCACATAAGATTACCAAAATGTCATGAGTTATCATTGGCAACAATCCCCCACTCCCTCCCTCCTTCTCTCTCTCATTAGAGATTATTTAGGGATGTGTGATAGAGAACATGGCATTTATGTTTACTATGATGCCAACACTTTCTTTTGATACTTGATGGTTTCTCTGATACTGAAACATTTAAACCCACAAAATGTCCATTATTAGGTAGAAGCAGTTCATTATTATAACATGGAATATAAGACCAACTTTCTGTATGAGAGGATATATTAATGTAAAAATGGCAAAATGTATCTCATGAACACAGGTAATCTTTGAGGCATGACAGGTCATTTAATGACAGTTTATATTTACAACAGATCTTCTCTCCCAAAAGCTATATATGCTCCTGTTTCAAAGTTACATCTACAGCACCTCTACATGCTGCATTCACCCTTATGATTAATGGTGGACTTGCAGCATGTCCACCTACTTATTTCCTCCCCATCTGGCTCTGCCAGGTCCCCAGAGGCACTGGGCCTGCTTTGCCTGCCCACATGGTCCACCCCCTCCCGCAATCACTCACTTACCTTCCAAAAATCTCCACAACTCAGAAGGTGGAGCAGGGAAGGAGAACAGGCCGCTCTATTGCTGGGCCGCTGGGCCCTTGGATCTTGCAAGCAGTGCCTTTTTGCGGAACCGTACATCTCTTGAAGTGAACCAGCCTAGCAACAAAGCAGTTTCTGCTTGTCTCCCTCCCACACGGGAGATGGCAAATAGCTTTCTGTCAGTTTGAAAGTTGAGCTGGGTTTGCTGGTGGGGAGGATAAAGGACTGACTTGGTAAGTGAGTGATTGTTGAAGGGGAGGCGACCCAGGAAGCTGTGTGGACCTCAAGGAATGGGAGGCGGAGAATGAGGGAACTCAGGGTGTGAGGGGATGCCTGGGAGGCTGAGGCAGATGGGCTTCTCCCTGCGTTAGGCTCTCTAGGATCACCCCTAAGGCACTCCATGCACACATAATGACCTACACATTCATTTAACAAATGCATTGGGGAGAGTAGGGATGGGGTCATTAATGAGGCAGTTCATTTAAAGTTTATCCCAGCGTCTGACTGTAGAGGGCAGGATCCATTATTCTCGTAACTTGAGCGTTACTTATACTGAAAGTATAGGTTGTTTTGTTTATTTGTAACATTTTTGTCTGATTGCTACAATTAGCAAAATGGAAGATGGCAAAGTTGCTTCAAAATGGGCTACTTTACTACAAGATTGATTGATATGCCTCAAGAGAAAAAGAGAGAACAAAGTAGTCTTAATATTCAGTAGTATTATTTGTATTTGTGGGGTTTTTTTTTCTTTCTTACTGTTACAATTAATGTTAGCCTTTAAAAACTAAGCCTGGAAAGATATTTTTCTGATATATTTTATATAAAATATAAATTCTATAAATTTTATATTTTATATAAAATATAAATTCTGAACTGAATTCATAAAGTTTCATTAAAAGTTCCTAGCTATTATTCTAGGCTAATTTATTGACTGCAAGCTCTTTACCCTAAAGGAATATCTGAAGCTAAATTGTAATGTTTTGAAATAATATCTGTGCCTATTTATTTTCATGACTGAAGTATCAGAGTCTAGATTTTATTAAATTTGTTGTTATAAATATCTGCATGAAATTTATCTGTTTGTGTCAGATTAATACCGTATAACTGTGATGGTGAACCTATGGCACTTTCTTAAAACCAGAATTAGAGTCCTAGTCAATATCCTGGGACTTATTCTGCTGTCCTCCACTGTTTTTTTCACTGGAATTGATTAAAAATGTAATTTGAGCATCACCTTTAGGAACTCCAACACATCCTCATCTCCTTTTCCCATTAGCTACTCATGCCATGGACTCCTACTGCATGTTTATTAAACTCCAGTTTTTGAAGTCTAAGATGCTGTTTAACTATGATAAATTCTAATTTTCCTAAAAACCATAAATATCAGCATTACATAACCGCTTTCTTCTAATGTTCATATGATTTCTAGTTCCTCAACTAAGTATTCACTCTTGACTTCCCTCAGTCAAGATTATTTTATCTGTTCCTTCAGTCTTCGAAGGAGAAGTAGTTAGCAAGGGAAATAAGGATTGTCCTGGAATGACTATACTTGGCAGAATTTGTTTTCCAACAGATGTCAGGCTAATTAAAATGACCCTTTAGTACAGCTTCATGCCTCATTAAAAGTTATGTATTTTGGTTTTTGAAAGTGTTGTTCACATCATCTTGGATGGACAGCCTATATAGACACCAGCAACAATATTGCTTTTATTTGTTCAACCACTTATTTTAGTGTATTTGTTGTTCCTTATATCAGGGGCACCCAAACCCGAGGCCGCAGCTCAACTCTGGGCTTTGAGCTATTCAGACCTGGGCCACAGAAGTGGTGGGCAAGCATGCATGTGTATTCACACTTACGCGAACAGCTGTTGTGGCCCGTCAGCGGCCTGTGCAGCTAGTAGCTGATTCCGACAGTGAGGAGGCTGGTGTGTTGCTGCGCCAACAGTCTATGCAGCTGGCACTCGAGTCAGACAATGAGGAGGTTGGAGAAGATGTGGTGCCAGAGGTGGGGATTCAGCCAGGGCCTTCAAAACCTCCAGACGCTCCCATAAGTGAAAAGGAAGAAGAGGAGGAACCTCTTCTCGATGCACGGACGCGCAGAGCTGCCAAAAGGCAGGAGTGGCTCCTCAGGAGGAGGTCTCCTCGAGAGTAAGGCTTGGGGCTAATTGGCCACTCCCTTAGCCTATTTAAGGAAGGACGACGACTGAGGCAATTTGCAGGGAACAACTTCGTTCACTCTCCTTCGCGTCTTGATCTTAGCTCTCTGCAAATTGCTTCTGGGCTTTCTGCCAACCATAGTAAGATTACGATTATTTATTCTTTGGATTCTTGTAGGCTGTTAAGAAAGTTAATTAACAGCCTTTGTTTGAAAAAGACTGTTTTAATTTAGTAAACTAAAGTTTGTACAGACTTTGTGTGTGTTGCGTTCTTTGGGGTCCGTAGCTGGGGCAGAACAACAGCAGGTGAGAGTGTGCATGCGTGCTCCATTTGCGCAAATGGTGGACACACTTGCCCACTGCTTGCACAAATGGAACTGCGCGCACACCACACATGCTTGCCTGCACTCACGTGGAACCATCCCCTCTCTCCCCTGCTTGTTGTTTAAAACAGAAATATATTAAATCATTTCTGCCTTTTTGTAGTAAAAACTGGAGCTATTTTTTTTACTATTATTTTACCATTAGCATCTAAACACTGAAGACAATGATGTGTTAAAATGATTTATGAGCCAATATTCTTTATGTAAAGTACTTACTTAAGAGATTTCATTTCCCCTCCCCCATCTATAGGTCAGTCTATAGGTCTCCTAATCAAACACCAGGGTCTGGTGGCTCAGCAGACTGATAGCATTGTGATTAACACCAGCTGTCTGCAATTACTGTAAGTTCGAATCTCACCAGGCTCAAGGTTGACTAAGCCTTCCATCCTTTCTAAGGTAGGTAAATTGAGGACTCAGTTTGTGGGGGCAATAAGCTGACTTTGTATAAATATACAAAAGTATGAAGGCTATTGCTTAACGCATTGTAAGCCGCCCAGAGTCTCCGGAGAAGGGCGGCATATAAATCAAATTTTTTTAAAAAAAAAAACTCATCAAATTTTTGAAGTGCAACACATCTTAAAACACTAAAATATCTTCAGATAACTCAGACCATAGTTCCAGAACTATATGCTCCCATTTACTTAGCCAGAACAGGACTTGAAGTATTATTTGTTATCTTTGCAGTTTCCTTCCATAGAAGGATGGATTGGAATGCCACCTATGCCCTACAATGCATGCTTTCTTTCAATATTTTCAAAATCTGTGATTGTAGTACTATCATTTGTCTTCATGAAGGAATAGCAAAAAGTAATCATTGTCAGTGGAATTGATAAGATTTGGAAGTTGTTTTGTCACAGCCCTAATTCTTGTTCCAACAAACAATATATTTCACAAGGCAATGTGTTGGGTGAAGTATATAACTACCACATTCATCCCTTGAATTTGCTTTTCTGTTTTCTGTTTGGCATTTTTCCCTATCAGAGCCTACTTTCTTTGAATTGATAAATTCCTGTTCTTTATCATCAGCTAAAGTGTAGCCATTCACTCCATTAATCCTTTCTTTTTCAAAGTGGAAGACAAACGTACCAGAAGTGCTTCAGATTGCACTTGAAGACTACTGAACATTTGTCATCACTTTGCCTTCTGGGGGACTCTACTAGAAGTTGTTGTTCCTTCTTGGAGTTTTGGAGTTCTTAAATTGGCCAATCATGACAAGATGGGAAAATCGGTTACATGCTATATTGCCTTAAACATTGAATTACTCTGACAAATTCTTGTTGGCCTCTCCTGCTTATTTGCTCCATGAAATTTGGCTGCCTCATATACCTCTTATAGTAGCTGCTTACTCAGCAAGAAGCAATCACTCTTCACCCACACAAAGCACTCAACTGGGTTTGGGGCCATGACATTTTCACTCCCACAGCTGAACAAACATGCAGAACACACAGCTTATGTGGTTACTTCCCCCTTCTGTTATCTCTCTGTTAACTCACTCAGCAAGCTCTATATAGTGCAATTGAGGGGGAGGGGGGATAGAATTTCAGATTTTAAAATATATTTCCTCCTATTTTCAGCACCACAACAATCTTGTAAAGTGAATTGGGCTGAGAGTGAGTGACTGGTCCAAGGTCACTCAACTGCCTTTCATGACTAAGGCAGGACTTGAATTCACGGTCTCTTGCCTTCTAGCCTGTATCTAGTTTGACACTGTTTAGTTTTCCAGCTCACCCAAGTTCAAACAGGTGTTATACTTTATCTATAGTTGATGCCTAAGAACAGTGAGTTCGAGTGAACAGTGTCGACAGGGCTATTGAGCATTTGACTTTCTTTTGTATTGAACAAAATAATTCATTTAGAATATCCATCTCTCTTATTTATTACTCTGTAATGTGGTTGCATAATAATTTTCCTCTTGTGATTTAGATCCTGGGTATTGAAGCCATTGGTGTTTTTTTCTTTAAGAAGATTTAAATTCCTAGGCTAACAGGGGAAATAGAAAATAAGATAAGAGACCAAACTTATCTGTGTTTTATTTTTCCATTGTTGCAATATTAGTCCTGTAGAAAGCTAAGGGCACAAAGAATCCATTTACACTGTCTAGTTGCCAAATTCCATACTAGGTATATAATTCAATAGAATATTATCCCCTGAAAAATTTAGCTTTTCTCACATAGTCACACTTATATAGTCCACTACTTTCTCCTAAAGAAATGCATATGTATGTTTTGTACAGTTGATTATAATGTATAGCTTTTACAAAGTGCTTAGTTTTGTTTTGATTGAAACAACATAAAATTCTTTAAATCAAATAAATAATAAAAGAATTTTCTGTGGAAATATGTTTGCAGTATGATGGCATCCAGTATTTCAATATTTGTTTTTTTCTAAAAGTTATATTCTGTGTGAGAATGAATAGCTAAATAAGATTCTGGAAGTCTGTAGGATACTGTATATGATATTTGGAATCATACAAAATAATGGGATTTTGGAGATTTTCCTTCCTAATTCTGTGTTTTGTTTTATAATTCTGACAACCATCCATACTTGCTATTACCACTTCAAATATTTATCTATTAAATAATAAATAATGTTAACATGATAATCATCTGATGTTGAGTCACAGTCCACTTGTTTACAATTTCCATCCAAAATGCTGCCAAGATAATTGTTCAGTCATTTTGTTTTGAGATTATTTTGTATCAAAACCTACACTTTATAAATATGCAACATGGTATACTTTAATTTTTTAAAATAGCAATTAGCAGAAAAGTTTCATCTCTTGTTTCATATATCCCTGGAGATGGATGTTTTTATCATACAATTGCTATTGAAAATACACTTGTGGAAGAGTGGGCTGGTGGCTTAAATAGTATTTAAGCATTATATAAATGATAAAAAATAATCCAAATGACATTTTTGTTTTTATTGCTTTATAAATAACCTTTATTAGTAGGCATTGGATGAGTTTACACTTTTACCCATTAATGAAAAAACTTTTGAATTGTTTTTATTTCTAATAAAATCACACAAATATAATTATATTTTACTTCATTATATTTTACTGTATCACCTAGAATAGAAAACAGGGTAGCATTTTGCTAATGCTACTTTTGTGTTTATTTTATTTTAGTTGTTTCTGATGGTGCTGATTGGCCAGGTATATACAATGGCTATAATCTCTATTATCAAAAGTGTCAGTCATTTTTCGTGCTAATAATGGAAGGAGAATTAAGTTAGCCCAATGATGACCGTTGGAACAACGAAAAGATTTTATGTAATTTGCCATGAGAAAGCTCATCACTTAGTCTGATTTCATGCCCTTTCCATTGTTGAGAAGTGATGACAGAACATAACTTAAACAAAGGCTTCAATGAATAAGATTTTCAGTACAGAAAAAAATGACCAAAACATTATCACATAATATGACTGTCACTTGATTTGGGATCCAGACGGCTTAATTTTAAGAAACTGGAGTGCAAATATATTTTACAATTTTGTTTGGAAATGAGCTTTATTGGGACTTTTTTCTCAAGGTTTTATGCTGGATGTCCAAAAGGGCAAAAGTCAACTATGAAAGAGTGAATCTTACACTGTGATTTCACAAGCCACTTTTTGTTATTTTGATATCATTATGGTTGAAATCAGATGCCTGTATTCCTTATGTGAACGCAGCATGTATAGCATCAGGCTGGATTTGATATGTTTGTTTTTAGGAAGCACTCACATTCTTTCCATTCTTCTTTATCGGTGAAATATCTATGTTACTAATACTGCTATTAAACATTTAGATGAAAGTACTAGTTGTAAGAAATTGTCAGTAATTTAAAAATGAAGAGTGATTCTATTTATACACAAAATAGCAAAACTATAGACTCCTGTTCCCAGAATAATAAATGTCACATTTAACCATTTTCTATAAATTTCTCACTCTTTTTCACAACTTGCCTAAGCTTCCTTTCTTCTCCTTTTCCCCCAATTTCTCCTTACCAACTTGTGTGCATTTCTCTGCTTTGTGTTTTTATTTTAAGAAAAGTTTGGATAATGTCACTCATCCAGTATGCATTGCAGCAGCTACTATAATGTAGGTTAAATTATAACATGTGAGTAGATTTTTCATTTCATTTCTTAATTAATGAGTAAAGTGCAGTGGGAATGGGACGTCTATGTGGAAGTGAAATTAAAAACCTATCGATACAATGTACATTACACTGAATTTCTTTTTTGTGCTTTATTTAAACATTGGTATGAAAATAAAAGAATATTTAAAAAGCTAGAAATTTATATAATTAAAAAATTCCAAAAATATTTGACTAAGCTTATTAAAAGATATCTTTCTTACCTTTATCTCTCACTAAAAAAAAAACTGTAAACAAATCTTAACACATACTATCTGTATATTGGATCTGGTGGATTTTTAGATTAAATAGTGGAAATTTACAACAAAAACAAGACCACCTTTACTTGCTTTGATCTTGGCAAACCATCATAGTTATTCAGCTGATGGATGAATAATTAACTCACAACACTCATGTTTAAATATTTAGGTCGATCAGCTTTTCTTTTTTATTTCATAAAGAATCATTGCAGCTTATCTCATGTTCTCCATTATGTTTTGCTTTATCTTTGTTTAATGATTGCAATAATACTGGAAATTTAAAATGATAAAACATTTTTTCGTGTGTTATAATCATATATTCAAAGCATATGAACTGTAAATATATGGAAAGTAAAACAGGATTTTAACTATTGTCATATTTCTCTGAACCTCCTCACAGTTCCCTACAAACATTCGAATTTTAACAGGTACCAATAAGCTTCTGATAGGGATTTTGCCTTTTGCAAGATTTATAGGCATGCAAAAGAATCAGTACTTGTACAGTTGCTGATACATAAATCTCTATTCAGATCTTTCCTTGGAAGGATGTAGATTAGAGAAGACAATCAGCAACAACCACTCCTCTTTGCCCTATATTTGCTGTATTTTAAATCAGTAATAAAAAGGAGATTGGATAAGACTATATCCAGTTGTAGCTGGCCATTGATGGAATGTGCCAGTGGAACGATTCTTCCTCTATCCTTATTCCCTTATCCTTCCTCTAGTCAGCCTTACTGATTGAAAAAATCATTCAGGTAGATTTGGGAGAAAGTGAAGATAGACAGAACACATGAATTTAAGTGTGCTTGCACAACGTCCTTCTTAATTCTTATTAGAGTGCTATTGTTCTTTCACATTGATGCAGAAAGGGTTGGAAGTCATATGTATCCAACATTGGATACATATTTCTTGCATAAAGTATTTCCCATTCTTAGTAGTAGTAGATTACATCAAAATTATTATTGATTGAGTAAAATGATTTAATCAGAATGATTTGTTAAGTGATTTGTTAAGTACAGTAGTTTATTTATTTACCACATTTACAGACTACTACATTCTCAAAAGACTTTGTAATTCACATGATAAAGTACTCAAACAATATGCAATTAAAGTATACAATTAAAATATTCACACAAGAACATTCAGAAAGTACGTGTTGTAGTCTGTTTTTTTTTTCCAAGAGAATACCCAAGAGGGAAATTAAAGCCTACATCTCAACTTATTACTCTGCTATTCTCAATTAATCAACAGAGTTATATGCGTATGAATTCTTATTGACTCATTAAGGAATTTAAAACTGATTGTATAGATTTCTCCCCTGTGTTTACTGAGATATTTTTGTATTTTTCTTCTGAACTAAACGAGCAAGGCCATCTTTTTTCTTATGATTTCATCCATTATAGAACTAAAACTTTCTTAAATTGAAATTGACTCCTAGTTGCTACAGGGTCAGTTTGTTTCTATAAGTGAAGGTTCAAGTTAATGAAAACAGCTTCATGTCATTTCATTGCAGACTCTACACCTTTGGGACATATCTATGATGTTGCTATCCATGTAAAAAAAATGGCTGAGTTCCTTTTAGGATGTTGCAATACTGCTTTTTATTGCCAATCCCATCCACTCTTGCCATTACCGTAATGTCTACGTAATTGTATTGCCAGGAAATATAGAAATGGTTTGCCTTTGATTTCTTTTAGGATTCTTTTTTCTTCAGTTCTGATTAGGTCTACTATCCTGGGTTTCTCTTACATCTTTTCATATAAGTACTACCGAGTTTGACACTGTTTAGTTTCCCAGCCTATACAAGTTCAGCTGGATATTATATTTTATTTATTAGTTGATCCTGAGAACAGTGAGTTCAAGTAAACATTTACTCCAGTGTCGACAAGGCTATTAAGCATTGGATTTCTTCTTCTTCTTCTTCTTTTTTGTATTGAAGAAAATAATTAATCTAGAATTTCCATCTCTCTTATTTATTAGTCTGTAATGTGACTGCATAATAATTGTCTTCTTGTGGTTAAGCTCCTGGGTATTGAAGCCATTGGTGTTGTTTTTTTTTCCTTTAAGAAGACTTAAATTCAGGGGTGAAATGCTACCGATTTGGGTGAACCAGTAGTGGATATTGGAGCTGGTTCACCAAACCGGTAGCAACCGCTGGCTGGCCATGCCCCGAACCAGCCCATGGCCCGCAGTCCTGCCATGCTTCCCTGCCCTCCATGCGGCCTTCCCAACATCCCCATGGCTAGCTTGTGAAAACAGGCAAGCAGAAGGCCATGTGGAAGGCAGGCAAGCATGGCAGGGCTGCAGGGAAGGGAGCTAGCAGCCTACTCCCTTCCCCACAGCTCTGCCATGCTTGCCTACCTTCCACGCTGCCTTCCTGGTGTCCCCATGGCCAGCTTGTGAAGGCAGGCAAACGGAAGACCACGTGAAAGGCAAGTAAGCATGGCAGGGCTGTGGGGAAGGGAGCTAGCAGCCTACTCCCTTCCCCGCGGCCCTGCCATGCTTGTCTGCCTTCCATGCTGCCTTCCCGGCAATCCCTCATGCCCACTTGCCTTCTGAGGTCAGCGTCCAGCCCTGCCAGTGGGTGGGCGGACGGCACTTGGTGGAGATGCAACTGCTGCTCCGGGACTGAGAGGGGCAGCGCCACCACCACGGTGCTCCAGGAGCTAATGTCCCGGATGGTGCTGCACATGCGGTGCCCTCCTGAAGCATCACCACCATCATTCACTTTTGTTTCGCAGCGGGAGAAAGCAAACAGCAGTGCCGCAGTGGAGGGCAGGCGGATGTCCCGGCCCATGGGTTGCTGCACATGTCCCAGGGCGGGCAATTTATATGGAGGATTGGGTGGGGGGTTGATGTACAGCCCTCTGGGATGGAGAGCGAGGCAAGAGAAGGCTCTGAAGTTCACTTGGGCAGTCAAGCCAGAGGGAAACTCAAAGCATTGGGGGCTTCAGAAGGGCAGAATGCGCTTCAGAATGTGCAGCTCCTGGCTCTAACAGTGAGTGACATATGTGACATCAAGTTGGCCATGCCCACCCGGGCACATGACCACCAAGCCATGCCCACCAACCACAGAACCGGTAGCATCAATTTTTAGATTTCACCACTGCTTAAATTCCTAGACTAACAGGGGAAATAGAAAATAAGGTAATTCCAGCCATAACAAGAATGCTGTTGCTATTCCCCACAGATATGTAAAGTCTTAAAATTTCTTCCTTACACACATCTTGTCTGCATCCCTTGATCACCATAAACCACACTGTATTTTTGAAATCATCTTCATTGTCAACATGTTATGCCCTTTTGATCAGAACTCTACCAGATATCTTCCCAGGCACACATAACAAATTAATCCTCTTGTTTGTGAATTCACATCTCGATTTCTCCAAATCATTAGGTATAGATGCGTACAATACCCATTAAACATGTTGCGCAGCTTTCAATAAGCAAATCACATCCATATTTCAATATTTTTACAATTCCCAAATCTATATTTGTGATCTTACCATTTCCAACATTCTTGCAATATTTTAGATTTCCTTTTCATCAGTTTTTCTTAGACACTAAAATATGCACTATTTGTTTCAGTTCTAATACCACTATCATTGCCTTATAAATCTCAAAAATACTTCTATCATTCCTTCACTTCAGTTACATTAGAAAACATGTCATTGCTTTTATTTTTAATTATCTTTACTCTGCAAGATAATATTTGATTTGTTCTCTTCCATCTCTTCTAAAACACATATTTATTTCCATCAATATCTTTCTGAATTTTCTCTCTCTTCTTTAATCTTAGCTCTTCATTGTTCCTTTGTGTACATACTTTGCAAGTCTCTTTCTCTAAATACACATTGGACAATATATTTCTCAACCTAAATTTTCCCAGCAGTCATTTCCTTACATTATTTTTTTCTCATCCACTGACTCCTTTCATCAGTAAGCTAATCATCCTTTTTATTCTTTCTAACTCAACAGTATATTGGAAAGAAATTCTGTAAAGGGGTTCCAGACTCTCTCTGTCTGTCCATCAGCAAGATAATTCTCCAAAAAACTGAACAGAATGGGGCCATATCTGGCATGGGCAGAAGAAGCCAGCAAAAGTAAGATCAAGTTTCAAAAAAATATGATAGTGGCTCAGGATGCTGTTAACACCTGTATTCTAAGTCCCCTTCCCTCTTCTTTTCCACAAACTAGGCTTCTTAAGGGGGAGAATAGATTCTAGAAGTCAAACTCTACCTTATTCTGTCTTGTTTGTATTTAGCAGGACACCATAAAGTTCTATGGTATTATTCTTTTCATGTTTATTCCAACAGCTGTTGTATCTTCTTTCCTTATGTTCTCTTTCTATTATTCCATTGAAAGTGTAATTTCACTTCTATTATTTTTTCATACTGAATTTGTATTTTTCTCTTCAACAATTCTACTTTCACATGTTCATATCTTTCTCTTCCATGTACTTTTTTCCTAATCTTGATACTACCAAATAATGGTCTACTTTTGGCCAGTATAACATAAACACAACCAAAGTTTTAACAAAGCACTTTCATACCATGGTCTGCAAACTAAAATCTCTAATCCAGAGATTACCTTACATCCAGTGTAAAGTGACCCACTTATTCTTTTAAGTGAAATACATGCACTGTACTAACCATATCCAAATATTCAGATTTTATTTTTGTTACCATACATTAAAAAGGATACTACTGAAACTAATATACTTATTTTCTTAGTCCACTAATTTCTATTTGAGGCCCAATTTGGTTTAGGGGTTATAGTTATTTGCCTAGAATCTAGGAGAAAATGACACCAGCTGGTGACTTTGGGCCAGTCATTCTCTATCAGTCCTCAGAAGAATGCCAATTTCTGAAAACTTGAAAAAAATCACTTCTGAAAAGCATTACTGTGAAAATTACATAAACTTGTTCATTTTAGCATTCAGGTCAATGCTAAATCAAAGGCAAAAATGTCTAAGTTTGCTACCATTGAACTTCCCATTGATCCAAGAGGAAAAAACAAACAAACAGGCATAATGTTCAACCATTGGGTGCTGCAGCTGCTATTATTGACTTGTAGCTGCCTGAAAGGAAGAATTTTCAGAGCCAGAAGCAAATGGCCTGAAGCCAGACTACTCTAACCACAAAGTGTATTCCAGAATATTGTATTCCATAGATTTGTATAACGATTTATTACATGTTATCAAATTGGTGTTGATTCTTAGACAACCATACATATAGACCTTCTCCAGGATTTTGTATACAGGCAGCAATATTATTTTTCATAGCAAGCACACAAGTGGTTGACATTTTCATTTAAATATTCACTCCAAGTAATATATTTGTTTACCCGTAAATTTTTATCATCTTCAACTATACCACTACATAAGTGAAAATGGAAACTTTTTATTCCTATGGATAATTTTATACTTACACTGAATTTCATTTTCCATTTCACTGCCCATTTCCCATTTTAAATTAACTGCTGCCCTTTTAACCATCCTAAATAATTAGATATTCCCAGCAAATCGCCCGACCTAACTCAAGATCATAAATTATTAACATTGTAAAATACACAGCCATGATATGATATACTGTAGTTCTACAGGAAAAAAAAACCCATTTTTAATTTTCATATGCCTAATGTTTTTTTTAGTAAAACAATATTTCCTGCAGTCATTTACAGGTTATAAATCTTGTAAATGTAGCTGTTGAGGTGATTTTGGAAAGCAACTGCTTAATTTTTTCTTCTTCTTTAGGTGCATGGGTTAAGATTAATAGCAGGCATAATAGATGTTTCATAATATGTAGGAAAATCAAACAGCTGTAATAGTGAATGAAGACAAGTTAATTTGAGTAAATTACTAAAATTGTCCAATGCATGACATGTTAACAGCTGAAAGCAAGCTTTAACTGAAACCACTTCTAAATGGTTTTAGTTATAAATTATGCTTGTACAAAGCATCATAAGATCCACCTCACTCCACAGTTTCCCTGTCCACTTACATTTTCCTGAATTGCTTTGCTGAGATTTAAAACTGAATATCTTTTACACCACTTTCCACTTTTATCCTCATTCCTTTTTGTACAATACAACAAATAAACTCATTCAAAGAGGGTATTGAAGAATGACATATAGTTGCACAAGGGAAGACAAGGTTCAAGAAAAAATATGGGAACTCCAAGCTAAACCAGAATTATTACTGACTTACAGAACAGATTTTATCTTATTGCTGTTCAAGAATAATGCATTAATATGTTTTAATGTGGTAATCTCTGGACATGTTTATACAAGAGTTGTTATGGAAAGAATGCTAGAATACCTTTGGTTACCTAGCTAACTTTTATGGCGTAAAGTTCCTGCCACTTCCTATTCCTAGTAGCTGATTTTTAGGGATTTTCTTCCTTATTTAGTGTTAGTAAGCCACCAAGGTTTATCCTACATTCGATGGGCGGCTATGTACTTTTTTTAAACAAATGAACAAATCGGTCTGGTTATTTATGACTGTGGTTATTTATTGTACTGCATGACCTTGGAACTTTGTATTTTTCTCAGATCTAACAATAACTTGAAATAATAGTTTGTGGCCATATCTTACTCAAATTTTCATAGCTTTAAAAAGGATTGGAATTGTTACTGTTAGATTAAAACAAATTTTATTTTAGCAACCTTTCCATTCCTTTCCTTTATATGTTACATTCTGAATTATTTTTACTTCTTTTCAAACTATCATTTTTTTCTTTATTTATACTGAATTATCAGCCAATATAGTTATTTTTCTCTTATGACTGCAGGCACCAAGAGCTGTAAAAACAAAATCCCAGTGGCTTATTCTCAAGGGAAATTACTATTGCAAAACAGTACTTTTCAGTATTGTACAAGGTGCTTATGTTATGTAACATATAAATACAAAAACCTGGAGGGCTCTTTCAAAACAAATAGGTTATTTGTTACAAGAATGATTTGAGTTGTTTCTCTGAAAGGGTTCCCTCTGCAGCTGAATTAAAGATTAATTGCATGTGGTTTATTGATCTGTTTCACAGAGTAATGTTTTCATGGGTTACGGCATTGAACTGTATGAACAGACAGTACTTGGAGAGAAGAGAAACTCTTACCAGTATATAATTAATTGTTCAATGATTCTTCAAGTTTACAAGAATTATAAACAGTATATTGCTTAGTGCTAAAAGAATTGTAAGGTAGACATGATCACATAGTATTCATCTGATTTTAAAAAATCAAAGAAAAAAGAAGGGGGACGAAAAAGAAAAAAGTCAGCAAAACAACTAAGCAAACTGCAAGTGAGATGTATACATGTTCCTTCTTCATGTGAATTCAATCAATGTTTAAATGTGCCTTCAAAGTTGCTACTGGATGTGAGACCATAAGTTTATGACAAACTAACCAACTGCAAAAAAATCACACGAAATTATTAAGGATAGTTCTATCTATACCCTATAGGCCACAGATCCAAAGTCAAAACGTCTCTTGATTCAATCTCCTCCATCCCCGCTTCTGGCTTTCTGGATATCAGAGTTACCAATTTTTAAACTACCAATCTGAGAGTATGACAGATTGGCTGGTATACAGTAGTGGGAAAAATGTATGCCTCTATCTTTACTTATAAAATAATTCCCCAATTGTAGATACCTTTCATAAGCAAGAATTTTATCCTAAACTGGGTAGCATTAGAACATTTAACAGTTAAAGTTTTTTTTTTTTAATCTATTTTTTCCTCCTCAGAAATTAAAACCTTCAAAGACTGGAAAAAATTACACAATGTTTGCTCTGTCTCTGGTGTAATTTTTAAAAACACGGCTATGCAGCAATGATGTGAGAATACATTATGTAATGCCACTCAGCTGCCCATTTTTGCATTGAGTTTCGTTCTCCCTGTGCTTGCTCTATCTCAGATATTAGCAATCAAAACAAAATACTTCCAAATGGAAACTGGTTTTCCCAGGTACTTTGGGTTTGGGGAGCGTAGAGCTGTTTGGTTGTGCAAATCCTTTGAAAGCGGAAGCATATGCATGTGTTTACAGAGCAATCATGCAGTTCTGGAAAAAGACATAGTTATTTCAGTAAATCTAATATTTTATCACTGCATAATGCTGGAATGACTGCTTCTTCTGGTCCAGTGTCAAAAGTAACTCTGTTTGGAACAGTTGCTACTAACACTCTTCAATGAAAGTCATTGAGCCAAGAGTGTCCCATAAAACAGGGGTCCTCAACCCCCAGTCTGTGGCCTGGAGCCTGGCCTCAGTCCATTGGGAAGTGGGCTGCACAAGCAGCAAACGAGCACCTGTGCACAAAGCGGCATTTGTGGAAGCGGTGCACGCACAAAGCCATCCCCTCTCCTCCTGCCACCGCCGCTGGTTCACCAAGCTGGAAAGGTGGGAGACCACTGCCATATAATAAATCTCCTATCCCAAACTAGGTCTTATTGTTGTTTGTTATTTGTTGTTGTTTTTCTTCCTTAAAGTGAAGTCATTTAATTTAAATTTAAATTAAACTGAGTTTAAGTCATGGAGATTTCAGTATTTTTATGCACCATCAATTAAAGAGTATTAGTGAGATGTGTATTAATACTAAAATATCCTATGTTAGGATAGCTAACTTAGCTAAAACTAATTCAGCAGATTTATTTTATAGTTGTTGGATATCTAGGATTCACTGTCTTTGCTGAATATACACAGAAGGAGAAAATGAGACTGGGAGAGAAGACATATTAAAGTCATAGACCTGTTCAAAAAAACAGAAAGAAAACAATAAAAACTATAGGAAAACCCAATCATTATAAAACTGGTGACTTATATTTTGCAAATAGTAAAATGAAGCCTAGCCATATTAAGAAAATCAGATCTCATTGATCAGATAATAGCAACTGAAAATAAAATTTATCTGGCTGGTTTTGAAATCTGAATATATGAGATTGTATTAACTGCAAGATATCCTTGTAATAAGAGCAATATAAAATAATATGGGTTAGTGTTTCATGGATTCATTCACCACAAGGCCAATGTTTTCTTCAAATGAAATATCCAGTGGTTTTCTCTTGAGAACAGCTGCTGGGAGGGATTAAATCTTGCCAGAACTAGGACGCTTCTCAATTTAGAAATTTGTATTTGGCATAAATACACTGCTCAAAAAAATAAAGGGAACACAAGCAAAAGACATCCGAGATCTGAATGAATGAAATAGCCTTATTAAATACTTTGTTCGTTACATACAGTAGTTTTGTGTTCCCTTTAGTTGTTTGAGCAGTGTATAAACTACTGTATATAAAGAACAAAGTATTTAATAAGACTATTTCATTCATTCCGATCTCGGATGTCTTCTGCTTGTGTTCCCTTTATTTTTTTGAGCAGTATATTTAGCCAGCTTGAAAAATGTTAAATGACCGCCCAAAAACACATTTCTGAGAATGACAGCTAGATTTTGGTACACACTTCAAGGGCTGCCTCTGTAAATTCATATCCCATCATCATGATTGCATTAAGCAAGGAACCATAGCGGATTGGGAAAACAGAAATGACATGCATGCGAAGTCAACATACATAGACAAGACTATGATATTCAGCATAGAAAAATGCTTCCATGCAATTCCCACCTGCAGATATATAGCCGATAGACACGTTGTTTTCTCCCATATGGTCTGTCAGAACAGATGTAGATCAAGATGGGGCCTGTTGTGATCCAATTTATCATCTTTATATTACTAGGCCAGTAGTACATTTCTAACTTGGAAAGAAAATCTATATTAGACACTCTAATCTAGAAAATGCTTCACTTAATACATAAAAGCAGTCATTTTTCCCTTTCTTGTCTAACAGAAAAAAGTAATTACTCTACTCTTCTCAGCCTTTTTTTTTTCTATGAAGGAACATAAAATTAAAGCAACTAATCCACTTTTCTGAAGGTATTTAACCAAGCTCAGAGACTCCAATTAACCATGGCTTAATATTAGGACTAATCTGTATTAATGAAATTCTTCAACAAATCACATTCAAACAATGCTTAAGAAATAATCAACATGTTTTAACACAAGACCTTGCTGGGGCAAATAGTTGGAATGCTCTAGTTAATCATATTCCATAGAATTTACTTCTATCAACTATCAGAACATGTCCAAGGTTTACAAGTAACTTTTCCAAACCAAATTACTTACAACCTCTGGAATTGGAGTACTTATTAAGCACTAAAGTAGCCAATCAGTCATTCAGATCAAGTCAAAGCATGCAAATTACTAAGTTATTTAAGTGCTTTTATTTAGTCCCTTTATTAACTCTACCTTTCCAATACCTAAAACTTTAGTACTAATCATTCATTTTTTATTGTAGACCTGATTAATGTTCTTAATGATGTCTGCCTTTAAAAAACAATCCCAATATTTATTCTGCACTTTGAAAAAGAGTATAGTATATAGTAACATGCCTTTGATACAATACTAAATTGTAAAATGTTATTCCTTAAAGTGGCTGACAAATCCAAAATCAGATGTATAGGTGAGAAATCAGTTTAGGGCTTTTCACACATTCCTATTTCTTGCATATGGTTTTAAGAGCATAGATGGTTTGTGAAAGAGCTTGACTACATTCTGGATATATTCACTGAACTTGGAAGATTCTTTGTTAGAAATTACCAATATACCTCTAAAATACAGCATAATTATTGTTATTTTGCTTAGCATATGCCATAGCAATTGCTTTCTGTCAACCTAATATACCAGGAATTGTTTTCATTTTAATAATATATCAAAAAGCAGAATGAATTGTTTCCTGATGACTGCAGCTCCCTTTTTTTGTTTTAATCAGTAGCAAGGAAAATGTAAAGATGTGCTTTTCACATTCAGGTCAACTTTAGTGGCACCCACAGCAAACCAAGACTGCATCAAAATAGTAAAATAGGAATTGTGATTTCACAGTGCAAGTCCACTCTTTAAGTACTTGCATGGGACACAAGCATAAAATCTATGGAGTTTGTGTTAGAATGCACATTTTATTATATGTTACCTTTTGCCCTCCCCCATGGAGCATTTGAAACCCAGGATCAAATTATTATTATTATTATTATTATTATTATTATTATTATTATTATTATTATTATTATTTCTTGTTAAGACAAATAAATTACACACTTATATATCCAACTATCATCGTGCTATGATTGTTGTTACATATCAATTTAACCATTAGCTATTTATGTTTATCTATGGTTGCAGTTACAATTATTGCAGTTCTAGTCAATTTTTTTTAAAAAAATTCAAAGGCTGAAAGATTATTTAATCTTACAGATGCATGTAAGATATTTTATTTATTTATTTATTTATTAAATTTAGGGATTGCCCTTCTCATGTTCAGAGCAATTTAATATGCCATTGTATAAGAATACTTTGTTTAAATAAATATGTCAGCAAATCTTAACATGATATCACTAACATATCAATGGTATATCAAGCTGTAACAAGCATAATCTCGATGCAGCTGTAATGCATATAAATGATGAAAGCAATATTGTTGTCTTGAGTTCCTTTGCTTGAGAAGCTTTTTGATTAGGCATAATAATATTATAATGATGGAAAACACTAGAGCAGTGGTTCTCAACCTGTGGGTCGGGACCCCTTTGGGGGTCGAATGACCCTTTCACAGGGGTCACCTAAGACCATCCGAAAACACATATTTTCAATGGTTTTAGGAATAATTTTATGGTTGGGGGTCACCACAACATGAGGAATTGTATTAAAGGGTCGCGGCATTAGGAAGGTTGAGACCCACTGCACTAGAGTTTGCCTAGAATGCACACATTGTTTCCCCCCTGTTATTTCATACTCAAGTAACATAGCATTTTGCTCTATCTGTGCTAAACCAATGAGAATAGTTTACCTGAATTAAACAGTGTATACTTTGATCAGGTTAAATTATATTTGAAATACCACCATATTATCTGCTTTTGATGAAAGTGTTAGAGCCTGGAAGCAAATCCAAGTCAACTACCGGTATGTGTAGAATACCAGATTGTGTATAGTGTATTTTATACCACTCTGCCTCTCCCAAAAAGGAAGACAATACATGCTATAGTTTTTAATCAGATTTGTCACTGATGTGCATGTGTTTTTTTTTTCTTTAACCATAGAGTATGAAAATGAACAGTGGGGTTTCATCCTGACAGCATGTATTTCTAATTTGCATGCTACATTAGGATCCCCTTAATTTACTGTGCAAGGATCTAACACTGTGAAGTTCTTTAATGGGACTGTGTTAGCCCATATATCATTGTAGTCAAATAAGAACAACCATAAACTAATATTTCTGATATTAGCTATCTCTCTAATCCAGGCTGCTAGCAAAAAGAATTGCCATTTTTCACACTGTTAATTTCTTGTCTGACAAGGGGGTTGACATAACTTTCATCTGTACTCCTGTTACCCCTATGTCATGGCATAGAGGAAGATAAAAGTGTGAGCCAAACTTCATAGAATTTAGATAAGGAAGTTAATAGTTGAGCATAGAATATATCTTTGGTGTCCAGCATTCATAAAACAAATGATTCCTCTAAATCAAAATCTGTTAAGATAGTATAAATTAGTCATAAGTATAAAAATACTTACCATTTTTGAATTATTGGTGTGAAGGTTTCTGGGCTATTTATAGCCTCAAGAACAATCAGTGTATAAAGCATTATCTAAATTATAGACTCTTGTGAACCTTTCCTTGGGTTTTCCCCAAATTGTTTCTTATTATTATAGTTCAAAAGGTATCAAATAAACCATGAATGGTGATAATGAGATACTTCATTGTTTTTGCTAGTCATTGTGTTCAAAAACTCTTCTTGCTGGCACTCAGGCTGTGAGAACAGATAAAGGTTTAATTGAAATGCTTGTAGCAATACATCTCGTGAAAAGTATAAAGAACCTTTACTTTTTCTGGCAAACATTATTCCACTTTCTGCAATGTTACATTAGCAGTTGAAATGGCCTCACAAAAATATGCTTGCACTTATATACAGTTTGTCTATGCTCCTACAGTTTTGAGCTGTATTATTTTCAGGTGCAATTATATTGCTCTGTAGGAAGTAAAGCCAAACTCCTGTTGGAGACAAAATGGAAAGGAAGAACAGAGAAAGGAATGAAAAAAATAACTTGTTCCTCTTATTAGGTATAAAAATGTTTCTTCCTTAGTGCACCATGATTCGAATTAACCTCTGATCTAGATCAGTCAGGTAATTGCAATTAGAGATTAAACACTGCTGAATGTAAAAAAATTACTGTTTTATATTCAAATCTGTCTTTAAATTCTAAAGATATGGGGCTATAGTTCTGTGACAGAGTCCATATTGAAGCATTACAAAGAGTTACAAGGTTCACTACCTATCATTTTCATTCACTGCATTAGCCAGTGGTTTGATTCTGTATCAAGCAGCTCCTGCAAATTTAGTCTTAGTGGTAAGTAAACACTAGTAACTCATTGTCATAGCTAATACATTCAATGTTTTGTAGTATTTGTGGAATTACAGAAAAGTGTGATTATTTCATTTCATTTTAATTTATTTATTTTACCATCCATTAGTGAATAATTTTTATATTATCAATATAAAAGCTAACAAGCTTCAGAAATTAGGAGGTATTTCTTAGAAATGAAGATAGAAACTAAGGTTGATAACACCTTTAGAAATCAAAATTAGTAGATAACATTTTATGAGAGGTAAACATTTTGTGGCGTTGCCACTGATTGTGAGCTTCCTCAGCAAATAATGTTTGTGTCAAAAGGACATCCTGTAATCTTTTATTTAGGACATCATGACACCCATGCTGTCACTTGTGTCCCCTCATTGAATGCCAGTGCCGCTGACTGCTTTGATCCACATTCATCAAGCTCCAAGCCAAAACCAAACAACTGTTACTTTTTCATGTATACCATACAGTAAAGGATGGTCTAATTTAATCGAATGAAATGTATCAGAAATACATTACAGTGACCTTAAACGGAGCTGAACTAGATTTCTTGCAAAATATTGAAGTGTCTTATTATCCTAGGTTTCATGCTATAAATGAGCTGCAAAACAATTTTTAAGATTTGCATATATAATAGAATATATATAAAATCAATAAATGTAATTAATTGCGACATTTAAACTTCTGGTACTTATTTAAGCATTCTGGTAAAATGAGCTATATACCCATCTTTGCTGTCTCATATACTATAATCTCATATAATGCCAATGGGTTCAAATATAAACAATTGAAATGTAGAACATTGTGATTAAGATATTGGCTGCTATGGAAATTGTGCCTGCAATTTGCAATTCTTAACCAAATTTCTTAATGCTCATCCAACATAATAGAGAAAAGATATATTTCTGTTTTCTTGAAATCCAGTATAATTCGAGGTAATCCTCGAATTATAATGGCCTTGGAACAGGTGCTTTGTGGCCCCTAAAGCACTTCCAGCTGTTGTAAAATATCATGTTTCCCCTTTGGTCACATGACTCAGTTGCTTGGCAACCAGATCACATTTACAACCGGTTGCTCTGTACCTCAGTCATGTGATCATGATTTGTGTCATTTTTGCCAATTTGCACCGCTTCAGAAGAATGGATTCATTTAATGACCATGGCATATGCTTAATGACCACAGTGATTCACTTAACTGCCGTTAAAAATGTCAAAAAACCTGATCCAATCCAGTGGATGCCTCAACTTATGACCACAATGATTTACAACTGGATTTATGGTGCCAATTGTGGTTATAAATCGAGAATTACCTGTATCTTTTCCTAGCCAATGCAGGGGGAGCTAAGTCTGAATCCAAACTCTACATAGCTTGTAACCCTCATATAAGTTTGTAGTTAGGCAAATTAGGCAAATCAATTGAACGATGAAGAAGAAAAGATTCATAATACAATAATTCTTCTTAAAACATGTGGCATGATTTATTTTAAACTATACTAAGTGTGAAATTATGTTCTCAGCGGCATTCCTTACAAAAAGAAATACAAAGTACTGAATCCCATTTGAATGAGCCCTGAAAAAGCAAGAAAAAAGGATAACTTCAAAGCCTTAAACCTATAATTTCACTACCCACTTTGCAAAGTTTGACACCCCACAACCAATTTCGTTGTCTTTCTTGTGCCCACTGATAATCTTACAAAATGAAGTCACTGTCTGAAGACATCAATTTCCTATTCCTTGAAAACGTCTTTCATAACGTTTTCAACAACGTTGAATGTTAAATTATTCTGTCATAACAGTATCATTATACATCCTTCCTAAATTCATACCATTTATGCCAATATTTTTCTCTAAGAACTGCTATCATAGATACTTTTGTTTTAAATAGATATGAATACAAGTCATTTCCAAAATCTTTGGAGAAGTTTCCGAAAGGAGAACAAAATGCTTTTATCTGAGAATGAAAGTGTGCAAAGAGCATTCTTTTCTCCTCTGCCCCCACTTCACCCCCAAGAACTACTCTGGAGAAATACAACTCCCAGAAAAATATGAAATTTAGTACAAAGTACTGCAAAGTATCTGCAAAGTGTGAGGCTGACCTTTGAACAAGTACAGTATAATATTTCTTGTATAAAAATCCAAAATTGCTGCATAGAAGGTGATAGTTTCTCTATATAAGTTTTTTTTTTAATTTGTCATTGCCTATCTTTATTATTTCATCACTTACTTTGCTCTTGTGGGGATCCAAGAAAATCAGTCCCTAAATTTTAATTTACCTATATGTTTCTGTATATTAAGAGTTTTACATTTTAAAACTTATTTCTGAAAAAATATATGTTTTACTGTATTTAAAGACTGCCGAAAAGCAGTTGCAAACTCCATCTCTTTTGGTACATACCAGGATTGGGCTTCAAAAATTTTAGAAAGGGGTTCTTTGCCCAGTTGCTGGGTGGGCATGGCCAGGGTGGGCCTGGCCTAGTCGGCCTGCTGCACCATGGTGGGGGGGCATTTTTGCTCTTCCCAGGCTCCGGAGGCTTTCCTCAAGCCTCCGGGAGGGTGAAAATGCCTCCCCAGGCTCCAGAGGCCAGGAGTGGGATTTGGGGGTTCTCTCAACTGCACAGAATCTTAGCTAGAGGTTCTCCAGAACCGCTGAGAACCCACAGCAGCCCACCCTGGTAAATACTCTTGTTAATGAACTATTATATATATATATATATATATATATATATATATATATATATATATATATATATTCATAAGATTCCCAGCAGTTGTCAAACAAGCACACTTTAATCTTCATTCTTTGAAGATTAAAAATATCCCATGTACTTTTCAGATCCTTTCCAGTTTAATACACTGTTTCTTTTGACTGATTTGTTTTTCTGAGTTGAACTTTCAGGACTCAGAACACCATATCACAATTGCACAAGATCTTTTGTGGAAATGAAAAAAGAGAAAAAGAAGAAAATCCATCCAACTCGCTTGTCAGGGCTTGTGCCAGTTAATTCCAAAATCTCCGGCTATGTTTTGTTTATTGGTTACGGGGTTTTTTTGGCACCAGATTAGT
The DNA here is from genome assembly GCF_029215685.1 of Pituophis catenifer annectens. Lineage (NCBI taxonomy): Eukaryota > Metazoa > Chordata > Lepidosauria > Squamata > Colubridae > Pituophis > Pituophis catenifer. The sequence goes on along the minus strand of NW_027256882.1, from coordinate 227,413,799 downwards.
TCTTCAAATGAAGGCAGTATTTGGAGGCTGTGAATGAATCTCTTTTGAGCTCTTAATGAGGCTAATCCCATGACAGGACATTCCAAGTAGCTAATGGGCGCAAGTTCATTGCTTACTTTAACATCTCATGGTCAAAAGTGGAATGAAAAACTTGTCTGGTGGGCAGTCATGGGGTATTAGTATTAGTAGAATGACCAGCCGCAGTGAAATTTAGACAGCACAAATAGATCAGAGAGAGCATGAGACAGACTCAGTGTGGAAGGAAAGGTAAACATTATTATTGTTGTTATTGTTGTTAGTCTTAATAACAAAATAATGTTAAAACCATATTCGCTCAAATGGTATAACATTTAACCTAATGTGTTTTTATTAATTAAAGCTAAAACAATAAAGACTAAAAATGTATGAAGATTATAAAACATCATTTACAGACTTCAGGAAGTGCAGTACGGTTTATTTTCATTTCTTCATTTTTGGCGATTTAAACTAAATAGCAATGTTTCTCGCAATTTGTCTTTCTTGCGATTTGTCTTTTGTACAGTAATAAATCAGTTCAGAGAGCAGAGCATTTTCTTTTACAATTGTATAGAAAAATATTAATAAGTAATAAGCTATTGGCAGCAAACATGAGACAAAACTAAATAGTGATAGACATTTTAAACCTAGGTAGTTTTTTATATATTGTAAACTGTAAGATATTTTTCGCACTTTACAATTGAATGTTAAAATATTTTCATTATTTTTTCTGATTGTCATTAATGTTTCATAGCAATTGGAGCATATATAATAATGCAATCATGTTTGTGTTAATGTCATAATCAGGGTGGATTTGATTTAAATCGAGTTGATTTAAATCACAATTTAAATCATGATTTAAATCACTAGTAAAAAGGCTTGATTTAAATCAACTCGATTTAAATCATAATTTTTAAAGAGCAACTGTCATCTCTGCTACTCCTTTGACCCACTGTTGACTCACCAATAGTCCCAGTGTTGCAGAATATACAGCCTCATGCTACATAACTAAGCTCCATTTCATGCTGAATAAACTAAAATATTTATGTATCTTAAATAGAAAACTATCTTACGATAGATTTTTACCCCAAAAGTTTTTTATTAAAATAAATTCGATTTAAATCAAAAAAATCTGATTTAAATAAAAAAAATCCAATTTAAATTTAAAAAAAATCATTGATTTTTATCCACCCTGGTCATAATTATTCTTTTGACCTAGTGATCAATTGAACACTGCCTAGTGCCTACCAGACCATTACACACATGTCTCGCCTACCATATGATGCTCAAAGCAGAAGGCATGATTACATAGATATTGTTTGGTTTAACCAGTTAACTTTTCTGATGATTTCATAAAATGTTTTACATTTGATTTTTAAATATTTTTTTAATATTCCAGAAGGTGAATCCAAGTTACCTTTTAAGAACACCTGTACTTAACATAATTTTATTCTTTATTTTCAAGCTTCTAATCAACCAAAGGTTAACTAAATAAGTAAGCAAATGAAATTGAATAAAGCAAGAATATAAAGGGCAGCATTAAAAAAGTGAATCCTTAAATTGTTTTTTCCTACTCGGTTTCTGGTGACAAGGAAAAGCATTTAAATTTAAGAAATCAATGGTTTTGGTTGTTTATATTGTAATACACAAAGGGATGCAATTTGATTAATCAAGTCATATTTCATCTTTACTAAAATTAGTGGATTGTATTTGATAATCACTATAAAACAGTTTGCATTTTTTAAGTATTTGTTAAGAATAAAAGCAGGCTATTACATGTTTTGCTTGATATCTAAATAAATGTTCTACCTAACGATGAAGTTTTTGCATCCAACTTCATCACAGAGCATTAAAACAGTTTTTAAAAAATCCAATTTCCTCACCAGATAAGAATTAAAATGTACTAAAGGTACCAGGCCCCTGTGTCCAACCTCAGGCTAAAATATAAGAAGTAATAGAAACTATCCAAAACTCAGTGGGCTTATCAAAATTAAAAGGAAATAGAAAGAAGAAAGAGGCAATTTTAAAATCAATGTACATAAATAGTGCCATGTTCAGTATGCGTCCAACACTCTAATTTTATAAAAAGCCACCTTGCTTAGAACTGCCTATATTCTTGAACACTACCTTAATTCTAAAATTGTTGGTTAGAATCTGAGTTATTAAGTTTCCAACAGTCTTATGCTGTAAATCTTACTGTTACATTTATTAAACATATATGCTACATTACTGTCAATGTTCCCCATATTTATATTCTGTAAGTATCCTATGACCAAAGTTGATTTTTTAAATTGGTTTATATTGTCAAATACATTTTATATTTAAATAACATTATATCTTAATACAGTTTAAATATCAATAAGTTGTTTTGAGCATTTGTTAAAATGACTTCCTAATGCTTAAAAGGTAATAATTTCCATTCATGGCTTGAGTGTTAAAATCTAGACATAATTTCTTGTTTTTCAAATAAGGGCTTTGTATTATACAGAAACTAAAATTATGCATGCCTTCTATTGTTTTTACATTTCTCACCATTGGTAACATGAGTGATGATAAAAGTTTCTACTCAGAGTATACAATGAAAATGATTTTATGCCAGACAGGTAGTGTCTGTCTGTCTGTCTGTCTGTCTGTCTGTCTGTCTGTCTGTCTGTCTGTCTGTCTCTCTCTCCCCCTCCCTCTCCCTGTCTTCTCCCTCCCTCTCTCTTTCTCTCTCTGTGTGTCTGCGTGTGTATGTGTGCGTTTGGTTTGGTTTATTGCTCCCTTTCAGGCTCACTGGATTTGCTGTGCCTGTGCTATATGAACAATCGTCTATTCATAATCATAATCATAATCATAATCATAAGTTTATTTGTCAAGCATATATAAGATAACAGGTAAAAGTATAAACATAATTTGAATACATGAAAAGAGTAAGTAAAAAGGAATATTAGGACAGGGACGGTAGGCACGCTGGTGCACTTATGTACGCCCCTTACAGACCTCTTAGGAACAGGGTGAGGTCAATAGTAGACAGTTTAAGGTTAAAGTTTTGGGGGTTTGGGGAAGAAACTACAGAGTCAGGTAGTGCATTCCAGGCATTGACCACTCTGTTACTGAAGTCATATTTTCTGCAATCGAGTTTGGAGCGGTTTACCTTGAGTTTGTATCTATTATTTGCTCGTGTATTGTTGTGGTTGAAGCTGAAGTAGTCATTGACAGGAAGGACATTGTGGCAGGTAATTTTATGTACGATGCTTAGGTCAGACTGAATTATGAATTATTATGTCATTTCTTATATCCGATTATTTTAACAATGTCATTAACGAGAGTTATATAGTATATCTTGATGTTCTTCTATCACATGAGCAGCCCTACATAGTCATGGTGGTAGAAAAATGAGATAACATGTACTGTAGCATCATGAGCAAAGCCTACATTTTTAACATTCCAGTGATGAATACAATATATAAGTGGAAGGGTTTGCATTGATATGTCACATAATATTTTAATCAAATGTCTATCCTGACACCTATGTTCCCAGCATACTGATCCATCCATCCCCTCTTCTTCCTGTGAATTCCTCCACTGTTCTTCCAAGTCTGTTCCGAAGGTTAAGCAATTTTGGCTTGTGGAGGGAAAGAAGCGAAATCAGACCTCTTTGCCTAAGCTGCTATGCCTTTTATTAAAAGTGAATATAATGTAGAAAATGGCAAGTCGAAGTAGATAAAGGTAATGGTTGTGTTATGTAGCCTGTGGAGTTTCCATTCTCACAACCTTTTTCTTTCTGATCAGCTAAACCTGATACTGACATTTAATTAACCTTTAATATAGAATGCTTTAAAATTTGTAATAGAAATATGTGCCTACTCTAGATGTATCCTTAAAGGTATGAATATATAATGAATCTGGAGGGAAAAATAATTTTTGAACTTGGAGCAGCTGACAAAGCTTGCTGAGAATATCTCCCCACCAGAGCTCAACCTGCCTGCAACTTTATATGCCTACATTTCTGTGTGTTCTTCTTAATTATTTAACATTCTTTGCTGCATCTGTGTTCCTTGTTTCCCAAGTGCCTTCCATATGAATTGTGTGGTATTTTATACTCCCATGCTCCAGTCTAAAACTTATATGTCAGAATATAAAAAATATCAAGGTTCTCTGATGACCTTGAATTGTTTTAAAGAACAAAAATATTCAATATTCCACTATGCACAACAGATATTTTTAAAAAGAGAATTCATGAAAGAAAAATAACACACCATCAAGGCCTTTCTTATCAGTTGGAGAATATTGATTTGTCATTTATTTCCATTAATCATATTTTATAGATTGTGTGGTATTAATATTAATAGAGTGTGCAGCCCATCATCTGGAAGGAATGCACTGGTGTGCATTAGAGCATAACACCATCCCTGAGTTGCGCTGCTGCCAGGCATCTGTTAAAATACTTCATGGCTCTTTAAAATTTAATAACAGCTTTTTTCAAAATTCATCTTGTTGCTTTTCAGGCTCAGAAGTCATGGATAGAGAGAGCGTTTTACAAAAGGGAATGCGTCCATATAATACCCAGCACCAAAGACCCCCATAGGTAAGAGTGCTATATTTGGTTACTTAATTTGCATTGAATAAGAAAGTAAGCATGCTATAATATATACTGTAAAATGTTAAGCCTTTGATATATGCTACAGGAAAAATATTTTTATATTAACAATAAGCAACAACTACTTTAAATATACATTGTACTTAGAATGTACAGTATACTGATTCATTTCTGATCTCCTCCAGTACCTCAGGGTGGAGATATGGTAGCTACTTTATGAAAAATGTTTAAACGATTTAAAAGAAAGAGAATAGATTTCTTCTTCCATTTAAACAGGAATGGATCATTTCCAAGATCACATGATCAGATCTTTGTGTCGTAGGACTGTTCTTTTCCTCTGTGTTTCCATGTGTGGCAATGGCATTCCACAGGGCCTTTCAATGTTTGGAGAAGCTTTGAAGGGCATGGCAGGGAGAAAATATTTTTTTCTGTGGTGACTTCCATTTTACTGACAGATGTAAAAAGTTGGACCCAGCCCAGTACATTTAACTGAGAGAGAGAGTGATTGGCTCAAAGTCACCCAGCTGGCTTCTATCCCTAAGGCAGGACTCCCACTTACTAACCTGTTGTCTTAACCACTAGACCAGGGGTGTCAAACTCAATTTCATTGAAGGCCGCATCAGGGTTGTGTTTGACCTGGAGGAGGGGTGTAGCCAGCTCGACATTATTTGTGTCAGGGGCGCCTGTGGTGGCCCAAGTGCTCTGCCAGCAAAAATGGGCTCCCAAGCTCCATTTTCGGCTGCAATGGCCTTCTGCAACCCTCTGCCAGTGAAAACACAAGCTCCGTTTTCAGCTGCGACAGCATCCTGCAACCCTCTGCCAGCAAAAATGGAGCTTGTGAGGACCACCTGTGACCCATGCGAGCTCCGTTTTGGCTGCAATGGCATGCTACAACCCTCTGCCAGCGAAAACAGAGCGCGCAAGGGTTTCCTGAGTCCGTTTTCACTGGTAGAGGCACTGCAGGCCAGTCCTTCGCTGTTTCCAGGCCAGCCCTGTGGGCCAGATCTAAACACCCTGCAGGCTGAATCTGGCCCGCAGGCCTTGAGTTTGACACCCATGCACTAGGCCAAATTGACTCTTGTGGTTGCTCCTTTGCAATACTTTATCTAAAAAGACAGTAATAGTTGCAAAATGCAGTCTTTTAATTTGGCTTCTGATTTCTGAGAGAACAATAAGTAAAATATGTTTTAAATATATGGATGATTATTCTAAATGTATTCACTTGCATCAGAATAACCACAGCTTTGCCAGTCAATGTTATAATCTTATTTCCTCTGTGAAAATAAAGTAAAGCTTAACAAGTTTTTTGTTTGGTTTTGTGTGTGTGTGTGTGTGTGTGTGTGTGTTATACTAATGAAACCTTTTCACAAATGCTAAGTTTTATACATGTTTACAGTTGACCTAGTTATCTATATTTCATTCTCCTGGCAAAATGATTACTTATTTCATGCAAGACTTCTAGTAACGTTAGTCTTCTGCTTTATTATAACAAAATATTAAGTAGTTTTTGCTTAATGCCATAGGTGTTGCTGTGGGCGTCTAATAGGTCAACATGTGGGACTTACTCCAAGTATCTCCATTATTCAGAATGAGAAAAATGAAAGCCGGCTCGCTCGAAATGACATCCAGTCAGAGAAGTGGTCAGTCGGCAAGCACACACAACTCAGCCCCACGGATGCCTTTGGAACCATTGAGTTTCAAGGAGGTGGTCATTCAAATAAAGCCATGGTAATTTTTAAAAATGTTAATGTCCAAATGAATTTCTTACTCTCTTTGTTATACAGGGGTTTATTCTCTAGCAAAGAATATATCTCTCTAGGCTGCTATATAAGAACCATTATAATGATTTCTTATACTATATAGAGAAATCTATATATTACAGAAATCCATTAGTAACTTAGATAGACCCTTGCTGTCAAGGAATTTATTATCAAAGACAACCGTATTCAAACTACAATATGTTCCCTGGAACCTAGGGGTTCCATGAGAATCATCCAGGGCTTATATATGACAGTTTATTCTAAGAATTGTTACGATTTCAAATTTTTTAAATCTTCATTCCTGCCATTTAAATCTTCATTTACAAGAGAAAAGTCTATGAGGAAACATATCAATTAATGCATTACACACTGATTTTTCACATTGAGAAATGTTCTTTGGGTATCTCAAGTTTGAAAATCACTGGCTTAAGAAAATCAATCAGGAAAGTCATAAAACAGAATTGAAAGAAACCAACAATCAGTAGAAAATCTGTGGGCAAGATAGAACACCCACATGTTTTGAGGTAAAAAAATGTGACTTTTCTTCTTGGTATCGCCATAGACAGCTGAAGGTACATGTCTGAAATAGTGGGAAGCTACTGATGCTCACTGCAAACGTTACGAACAAGGATGGATCAGTGGTCAGATTTTGGTTTTCAAATGTAAAAATGGAAATTTAGTGATAGTGTAGAATAAGAGTGAATTGAGAATAGTTATATCTAGGAATGAAGATTTATCAGAATGTGTTTGGCATTTTCATCAATATTTCTGGGTTTCTGTTTTTTACTTTCTACACTTCAAATATTTTCTATAATTATAAAACCAAGCCCAAATTCAATTGCTACATTTTACTTTGAATGCATTTCTCTCCTTATTAAAATCTGACATTAATCTGACTAAAATCAAAATATAACATTTTGAAATGGACTTGGTCAATGGAAATTAATGTGATCTTGGAGTCGGTGAAAAATAAAATTTTATTGACAACATATTCTTATTAGATTTTGTCAATTTTGCTAAAAGGAGAAGAAATCTCTGCAATAGAAAACCATGTAATAAAAATTGTAGTTCTTAAAACTGTACTTAATACAGTATAGAATGACAAACTCCTTATTGCAGTGCAGTATACTGCATTTATTAAAAGAAGAAAGGATTTGTCCTTGTCTAATTTACAAGGAAAATATTAGGTACTGTTTCAGAGCAATGCAAATTTAAAATAGGTTACATGTGATTAGCGAAACTTTCAGGTTACCTGTGAAACTTTCAGGTTACCCCTTTCCAAAAGTTTTTTTTTTTTTAATTTGATTTATATGCCGCCCTTCTCCGGAGACTCAGGGCGGCTTACAATGCGTTAAGCAATAGCCTTCATTCTTTTGTATATTTTTTTATACAAAGTCAGCTTATTGCCCCCACAAACTGGGTCCTCTTTTCACCTACCTTAGAAAGGATGGAAGGCTGAGTCAACCTTGAGCCTTGGAGAGATTCGAACCAGCAGAAATTTCAGGCAGCTGTGTTAATAACAGGGTACACTAAACCACTGTACTATCAAGGCTCTGAAAAGCTGTAGTTTCATTTATTTTACCAGCTGTATTAGTTTGCTTATTCTACAACATACATATACAAAGACAGAAAAGAGAGAGAAAGATTTGTGAATTTAATTATTACAATGTAACAGTGTAGAATAAGTATGGTATAGTGGAGCTGCCTTTGAAGACCACACGGAAACTTTAACTGCTCCAGAGTGCAGCAGCAAACATAGTAATGGGGTACCCTAGGTTTGCCCATATAATACATCTGTTGCATAAGCTGCACTGGATTCCAGTTTCTTTGCAGGTACAATTCAAGATGCTGGTCATCATTTTAAATCTCTATATGGCACAGGCACAGGTTATCTGCAGAACCATCTTTCCCTAATGACATATGTCCTACCAAGTCAAATAGGATGGGCATGCTCCTAGTCCCTTCCTCTAAATACTGCCATCTGATGGGAGCTAGGAAGCATGCCTTTCCTGTGGCAGCCCCTGCCTTATGGAACACTGTGCCCCCTGAAGTTTGACAGGCATCCACCATAAGGTTTTGAAGACTTGCCTTTTCCTCCAAGTATTGGGAAAAGACTAGATAATCACATAATAGAACTGATTTGGCACCACGTTTTCTTGTTTTTAATGTTTTAATTGGTTGAGTTTTATAGCCTTAATATAATTTAATGTATATTTTATATTTAATTTTAATATGTCTTATATGTCATATACAGTATATTTTATATGACTGGGAGTTGTTCAAAGTTAATTGAAAGATGGACGGCTATATAAATGTTTTAAATAATCAAAGATGCATTGAACTTGCAATTCCATCTTAATAAAATTTAGCAAACATGCAGCTATGGGCATCTGCAGCAAACTGAGATTATGTAAGAATGATGATATATACAATGTCATTATAGTGCTAAACTCAGACTTGGGTACTTACATCCCAACAATTATGTATATTATAGGTTTGGTGCCATAATATATATTTTGTCACTTGCCTTCTCTTGCCTCTCTCCTGTGCTCCCAGAAGCACCTATGCTTTTGGTGACTCACTGTGTTCATTGTTCCTAAGGATTATGGGTACTACAAAACTTTCTGATGTAGATATTGCCAGGCCAGTTTTTCTGCTATGCTACTGATTATATAATTGTAAATGGAAGGCAAATAGTGTTCTGACATATGTTCAATTGTGTAATTGTAGAAGCAATGTAACCTAAGCGCCAGTCCCCCAGATGTCAAATTTCAACATTATTTTGTGTTAAATTAGAGATAATGATGGTGTTTAGATTAATGAGAATTTATTGTTAAGTTTGCTGACCTTAGATTCATGTCCTTCCCCCTTCTCATACCTTTTCCTTCAGCTCAACTTCTAATATTAATTTAATATAACCTTACTGTAAAAATCTAAAAGCTTCCTAAATCAATGTTTGAAGTTGGCTTGATTCAATAAATGGGAGTTAAAAGATTAATATAAACTTGGCATATCATTAAATGACAACTTCTTAAAGAGATAATAACAATTAGGTTTAGAGGCATATGTAAATCATTTGAGGAAAGCAGCCTCTGATTATTCACATATACATACATGCACATACATACATCAGAAGACTATAGAGAGCCTTGAAACAGTCACACCAATATTTAGGGAGGATCCAATAGTTTGCATAGCTTATTGAAGACGCAAATTCAGGATGCTGTTTTGCTTGCACATGAAATGCTTTGTCAAATAAATTACACAGATTTACTGCCTTTGTACTTACATGAATGGACCTTGGCTTACATAATCCATTTTTTTCTATCTTTGGGATGATTACTACCATGGAGATAGAAACAATTTATCTGTATAGCAGATTCGTGGTAGCACGAATTTCTTTAAAGCAATTCATAGCTTATTCTATGTATCTCACAATCTTGGAAAATAGGTATCTTATTGTATTACTTGTGTTTGTAAATGATCGATTCAAAATGGTAATCAGTATGCTGAGTAGGTTTTAAGGTTCTCATGAAGGAAGGCGAATATATGTGTGCCACGATAATGTTGCAGGATCCAATCTGGGTTGGTCACCGGGACCAGAGATTTTGTCTACCGAGCTTTTGGACGCATGCTGGAACCCATCTTCAAGGAACTTCTCTCTAGCAGAGTGTGTGTTATTCTGTGTGTGGTATTTTTAGTGCCTGGTGTATGTGGGTTTTTAGATGTTGATTGGGGTATGTTGATGACTAGCTTTTAAGTCATTAGCTGTCTTTTGCTTGTGTTGCCCAGCCCTCACCTTCTAAGTACTTGATAGGCTGGTGGTAAATCAGCACTCCTGTTTACTGATGAGGGGCCTGTTTCCCAGGATTCAATCACTTCCCTGGCTGTTTTTGTGCCTGCTTATCCAACAATCTTAGTAGCTGCAAAATTGAATGTGTATCATTGTTCATTGCCGTGTGAGGCTGCCAAAGATTTTGGGTCTCCTCGTCTGACCACTTTCTTGTGTTCTTGCAATCTGGTAGTTAGCTTCCTCCCCATCTGTCCTACATAGTCACAGAGGCAATCCATACAGGGATTTGGTAGATTACATTGGAAATATCTCTCACCTCCAACGATTTTAAAATTCTCTTGATCTTATGCTATGTAAATATTTAATAGAATATTGCTTGATTTAAAAAAAACCTGTCTCATTTAATTGCAACACATTTCTTCCTATTACTGGCAAATTATTTTTGCTGATAGGTTTTTCAACGTTTACACTTCACAATTAACAATGAAATAGATAAACTGAAGATGCTTGCATTAGTGCTTACATTCCATTGCTAGCTCCTCCAATGAGTGACTTTCAGTTTGGTGCAGTGGTTAAGGTGCTTGTTCAAAAAACAGGAGATTGAGTTTAGCTACACCTTAGCCATGAAAGCCAGTTGAGTGACCTTGGGTTAATCAGTCTCTCTCATCCCAACCAATCTCATAGTGTTGTGTTGTGAGGAAAATAGGAGAAGAAAGGAATATTATAATGTTGGTCACCTTGAGTTATTTATAAAAATAATAAAGATGGGATAATAAATAAATAGATATATTCTATGAACGAGCTTAACATCCCTGATAACCACCATGGGGTGGTCATTGACTTTGAGCCAGACATCCTGGAATGTGAAGTCAAATGGGCCTTAGGAAGTCTGAGCAACAACAAAGCTAGTGGAAGTGACAGTATTCCAGCTGAGCTATTCAAAATCTTGAAAGATGATGCAGTAAAAGTGCTACATTCAATTTGCCAGTAAATTTGGAAAACTCAACAGTGGCCACAGAATTGAAAAAGGTCAGTTTACATTCCAATTCCAAAGAAGGGCAATGCCAAAGAATGTTCAAACTACCACACCATTGCACTCATTTCACATGCTAGCAAAATTATGCTCAAAATCCTTCACTAGGCTCCAGCAGTATGTGGACTGAGAACTACAGAAGTACAGGCAGGATTTCAAAGAGGCAGAGGAACTAGAAATCAAATTGCCAACATACACTGGATCATGGAGAAAGGTAGGGAGTTCCAGAAAAATATCTACTTCTGCTTCATTGACTATGCTAAAGCCTTTGACTGTATGGATCACAACAAATTGTGGCAAGTTCTTAAAGAGTACCAGATCATCTTATTTGTCTCTTGAGAAACCTATATGCGGGTCCAGAATCAACAGTGATAACTGGACACGGAATCACTGATTGGTTCAAAATTGGGAAAGTAGTTCGGCAATGCTGTATACTGTTGCCATGCCTATTTAACTTATATGCAGAACAGATCATGAGAAAGGCAGGGCTAGATGAATCACAAATTGGAATTAAGATTGCCGGGAGAAACATCAACAACCTCAGATATGTAGATGATACCACTCTAATGGCAGAAAGTGAAGAGGAACTAAACAGCTCTTGATGCAGGTAAAGGAGGAGAGTGCAAAAGTTGGCTTGAAACTCAACATTAAGAAAACTAAGATCATGGCATCTGGCCCTCTCAATTCCTGGCAAATAGATGGGGAAGAAATGGAGATGGTGACAGATTTTATTTTCCTGTGCTCCAAGATCACCGCAGATGGGGACTACAGCCAAGAAATTAAAACATGCTTGCTCCTGGGGAGGAAAGCTATGGGAAATCTAGACAGCACACTAGAAAGCAGAGACATCACTCTGCCAACAAAAGTGTGTATAATCAAGGCTATGGTTTTCCCAGTTGCAATGTATGGCTGTGAAAGTTAGACCGTAAGGAAGGCTAAGCAGCAAAGAATTGAGGCCTTTGAACTATGGTGCTGGAGAAGACTCCTGCAAGTCCCTTGGACTGCAAGGCAATCAAACTGGTCTGTCCTAGAGGAGATCAACCTTGACTGCTCTTTAGAAGGCTGAAGATGAAACTCAAATACTTTGGTCACCTAATGAGAAGGAAGGACTCACTGGAGAAGAGCCTAATGCTAGGAACGATTGAGGGCAAAAGAAGAATGGGACGAAAGAGAATGAGGTGGATGGATGGAGTCACTGAAGCAGTCAGTGTGAGCTTAAATGGACTCAAGGGATGGTAGAGGACAGGAAGGCCTGGAGGAACATTGTTCATGGGGTCACGATAGGTCAGATACGACTTCACGACTAACAACAACAATGCCAGCATTTGCAAATCACCAGTATTCCTACAGATTAAAATAGTTAATTTAGAGTTAAATTAATGAATCAGTAGTAAGGACATGTGATGCAATGCCCAGAAAAATAAGGCATCCTTCACTTAATCCTCCAGGGAAAGATTGAAGAGGTCCAGGCAGAAGAAGAACATCATGGCTTCAAAACCTAAGGGACTGGTTTGAACAAAACTCAGCAGCACTTTTTCATGAGGTTGTTGACAAAAATAGGATTGCCAATATGATCGCCAACGAGCGATGACGGATATGGCACAAGAAGAAGAAGAAGAAGTAAGGACATATGATGGGAAACGATTTTCTCATAATCTGATCCAAAAGCTCAGAACCCCAAGTACTGATGTGGCATACTCATTTTTGATTAAGCATAATGATGAACCTTGAAATGCATGATGAACTTTGCATTATCATAATCATCATGATCAGGAAATGTATGGTCAATCTTGTATGATGAAGCGCATGATGAACCTTGAAATGAAATGAAATTTTCGGGTTCAGTGCAGGGGTGAAATGCTACCAGTTCAGACCGGTTCAGGCGAACCGGTAATAATAAAAGCTACCAGTTTGGGCAAACTGGTAGTAAAAAAATGCTACCGGTTCAGACGAACTGATATTTCTGACGATCAGCTGTGCCGCGCGATTTATATTTGCTAGAAAGCAGGAAATCCTGCTTTCTAGAGAATCTAAATCGCGCGGCACAGCTGTTCCCCCCTCCCCGCTGTTCTACTTACCTTAGAAAAGGCTTCTTAAGCCTTCTTTTTCAGCACTGCACAGTAGTGCCTGCGGTGCGTCTGCGCGCAAAGCACACGTTTGGCACGCACTGTGCATGCGTGTGCAAAGCACGCATTTGATGCGCACCATGCATGCGCGCATGCAGCAAATAAGTTGCAGACCTCAGAGGATTTCACCACTGGTTCAGTGTTAGCTATCTTACATACAGATGTTTAGTAACTTATTGTAAATTATTAGTTTATCTTATAACTATAGAGAACATATAACAATTTCATGGAATTGTCTTACTTTATTACAAAAGCCCCATTGATAGAATTTCTATTTAGCTAATTGTTACCATTATTACATTTTGATCCCATTGGGTTTTTTTCTTTTTAATATTTGATCAACTCAAGATGATGAACATACTTAATATCCTTGCCTCTTATTTTTCATGTTACCAGAGATGGAGTCAATATGTTTATTACAACTTAACTCTTTTTTATTTTTCATTTTCAATCCATGCCCCTTGCTCTCTAGTATGTGCGGGTGTCTTTTGACACAAAACCTGATCTTCTTCTACACTTGATGACAAAGGAATGGCAGCTTGAACTACCGAAACTTCTCATCTCAGTACATGGAGGTCTCCAGAATTTTGAGCTGCAACCAAAACTGAAACAAGTATTTGGGAAAGGCCTCATTAAAGCTGCTATGACAACTGGAGCATGGATATTTACAGGAGGAGTAAATACAGGTAATAAAAACTGTCAAGGAAAAAAAAATCACTGGAGCAAGTATATCTCAGAAGGCTTGTGGAAGAAATATATCACTGCACATTCCTTTCCTTCCTTTTTTCATAAACATCACATTAAATACACATTTTCATTTAGCAGGCACGTCTTTTATAAAAATGTAGATAACCAAAATACGATTCTAAGCAAGAACTGGAAAAAATCTCTTAATGACATGGTCACAACCTTCCCACCACCCCTGCTGTTATTCTCATTGGAAGGAAAGGTCCATTAACAATATTTGTCAAGATACTGTCCGGGTGGAGAGGAAGGTTAAATGCCTGCTGCTTGCTTGCCTGCCAATTGTTAAAACAGTTAAAACAGCAGCAAAGACCATAACCATGGACAAAGAGCAAAAAGCCATGGCACTGATGATGGTTTAATGCAACTCCAGAGAGTTGAAATAATTTATTAAAAGTGTCTTCCTATATTGAAATGAACATCAGAGTATTGAACAGACTACGGAGGTATAGAACTGGCAGACAGGCAGGTAAACATTGGACCATGCTACCTCCACCTCTTTTTATTATTATTTTTGGCAATTAAACATAATAATAGATTGGCTAGGTAGAATTCAGGGATCAGAAAAATTAATATCTCTGTTTTCTGTATGGAAAGTATACATTTGAGATCTTTGTATGTATGGTTACAATAGAAATGGAGGGATCTTCATAAGGTATTGATAATCATCACTCATTTCTTCTCCCTGATATATTCCAACCCAGTGTAGAAACATCCAGTGTCCTCTCAGCTTACCTCCAACATCCACTCAGTCAAAAATAGTACAGTCTAAATTAACTTGCCTAATGGAAACCATTCTACTGTATAAATCAAAAGACAAAAGACCTAATTCTTGCTTTTGCCAAGTTTCTGATCCAAGTGATGTTGAACTACAGTTTTCAGCATTCCACATTGCCGGGTGGCTGAGTTGCAGTCCAAAAACATCAGGATCATCACAAATTCTGTATCCCTACTCAAGATTAGAAAAAAAAGAGGCACGAATGCATGTCATGAATTAGCTATAATCATGAATTCTGTTATCACTTATCTGCAAGAGTAATTTTTCATTTTTTTCCTGGCTTTTTCAACAAGCTGCAGTTAAATCAAAATGTGACTTAAGGCAATGTTAGAACAAAGTTATAGGTAAACTTATACTTTTTCTATTTATCCAAAGCTTTCCATGAAATCCTGAACTATATAGTGGCTGGCTTTCTCACTTTTATTTTAAATCGTAATCCAAGTGCTTGATCTCTGGTTGAGATCAAATTGAATTTTCATTTTTGTATCACAAAATTTAACCTACAGACATTTTTATAGCAGATATTAATGTCATCCTGTCATATGTTAGCATTTCTTTTTCAGGAGTTATTCGGCATGTTGGTGATGCACTGAAAGACCATGCTTCAAAATCTAGAGGAAAGATCTGCACTATTGGAATAGCTCCCTGGGGAATTGTAGAAAATCAGGAGGACCTGATTGGCAAGGATGTGAGTCTCTTGTTCATCTATAAAATATGCTTTGTTAGTATGTTTTAGATATTGAGATTTTCACAACTTCCTGAGCCAGGAATCTACCATGACACCAAGATTAAAACTGAATGCTTTGTATGAGCATATATAGCTCTTCTCAGATGTTTTGATAATTTTACAATATTGTATTTCCTCATTTAATCATTTAGAGGATGCATTCTTCGTTAAGGATGAACAATTTAGTTTCATCCATTTTTTTTTACTAATTAAGGACAATTCGTATTATTTGGACATCTGTTTTACATATAAAAGTAAAGGTAAAGGTTCCCCTCCTGACATATGTGCTAGTCGTTCCTGACTCCAGGGACGGTACTTATTTCTGTTTCAAAGCCAAAGAGCCAGCACTGTCCGAAGACGTCTCCATGGTCATGTGGCCGGCATGACTAAATGCCAAAGGTGCACAAAAGGTGGTCCCTATTTTTCTACTTGCATTTTTTACGTGCTTTCGAACTGCTAGATTGGCAGAAGCTGGGACAAGTAACGGGAGCTCACCCCAATACGTGGCACTAGGGATTCGAACCGCTGAACTGCTGACCTTTCGATCGACAAGCTCAGCGTCTTAGCCACTGAGCGATTGCATCCCTGTTTTACATATATACAGCAATGCAAATGTTGGCTCATCCTCCTTATCCACAAATGTAAAATTGTTTTTGCAGACTGCCTGAGTTTGCCATCCATTTTGCAGTTGGCAAAGCTCCTAGCTCCACTAGGGCTTTTACCTATGCTTTACACTTTTAGGAATTTGCAGAGCCCTAAGGTATCATTTCATTCCTTAAAATGTCCCCTAAAACAGGTCTTGGTTTCATCCAGCTATAGATTAAGGCACATATTTGACCTGTGAACCAAGCCAATAAGACTTTCTTATTCTTTTTGCTCTTTGTGCCACTCACTTATCTGTTAATAACACTGGTAATTTCACTGTTCTTCCTGTCAAAAAATTAGAGAGTTTTTCAACACATCTCTTTACTTGTCTCTCATATTATTATAATTAGTGCCTACGGCAGCATTTTCTGGACGAAAAAAAATGACTTTGTTTTTGTCATGGTCTCTTTTAGCTTATAGTTATTACCATCATGATGAAAATCTCTATTTTTTATTCATATCAACTAAGTCATAATATTTGTAATTAATGCTTTACTGAATTAAAATAACAATAACAATAATAATAATGCCAAATCAGTCTAAACATATGGTGTACTGTGCAATGAACCATAACAATGATTCATTATTATGACAGTCAAACACATACAAAGAAATAAAAACACGCTGTTCTTAAACATTGAATTAAACCTTAAGCACAAGGACTAGGATTAGACAATCTTTAATAAAAACAAGTTCAAAGGTAGAGATTGGACAAATATATCTTATTAGTCTAGAGTTTTTACTATTAATCTATTACTATTAATCTAGAGAGTTTTGCTCAAGTATGACAGACTCTTTTCACTGAGTCTAGCTAGCTTTTTACTACCATATAATCTGCATACTTGTTGTGGCCCGTCAGCGGCCTGTGCAGATTGTAGCTGATTCCGACAATGAGGAGGCTGGTGTGGTGCTGCGCCAGCAGCCTGTGCAGCTGGCACTCAAGTCGGACAGTGAGGAGGCTGGAGAAGATGTGGTGCCAGAAGCAGAGATTCAGCCAGGGCCTTCAGAACCTCCAGAAGGTCCTTTAAGTGAAGAGGGTGAAGAGGAGGAGCCTCTTTTCAATGCACGGGCCCACAGAGCTGCCAAAAGGCAGGAGTGGCTCCTCAGGAGGAGGTCTCCTCGAGAGTAAGGCTTGGGGCTAATTGGCCACTCCCTTAGCCTATTTAAGAAGGAACGCCACTTGCAACAAGCTGTAGAGAACAACTTTAGTTCACTCTCCTTCGTGTCTGCAAAACTGCTTCTGGGCTTTCTGCCAATTCTAGTAAAACTGTGATTACCTTATCTTAGAATTTGGTAGGCTGTTAAGACAGTTCATTAACAGCCTTTGAATGAAGACTAAGTTATTTTGAGTAAATAAGCTTTACTTTTTACTTGTATAGAGTTTGTGTATGTTGCATTCTTTGAGTCCATAGCTGGGGCAGAACAATACGAAGCCCACAGTTCTTGATATATGGCAGGGTAGTCTTTTGTGGCAAAGCAACATATATATACATATATAGTGTGCATATATAGTTTGATATAACTTTTAATTTCTTTACATCTATTCACACATTGAAAACTAAACAACATACAGTTGTTGGATTCAGTACAAATCTATTGCCAAAAAGCACATGCAAATATATCTTTAGGTTTTAAAAAAATCATCCCTGTATGTTTTTGATGTATCCATGAAGCTTTGGAAATATTTCTGAAGAATAAATCAAAGTAGCCCCAGTGGAATCACCAATAGGGAAGATACTAGGAGTTGTAAGTGGCAACACCTGGAGAATTACATTTGTGCATTCATGACCAGAGGTGGGTTTCAGCAGGTTCTGACCAGTTCTGGAGAACTGGTAGTGGAAATTTTGAGCAGTTCGGAGAACCGGTAGTAAAAGTTCTGACTGGCCCCGCCCCCATCTATTTTCTACCTCCCAAGTCCCAGCTGATTGGGAGAAAATGGGAATTTTGCAGTAATGTTTCCCTGGAGTGGGGTGGGAATGGAGATTTTACAATATCCTTCCCCTGCCATGCCCACCAAGCCACGCCCACCAAGCCATGCCACGCTCACCAAGGTACGCCCACAGAACCGGTAGTAAAAATTTTGAAACCCACCACTGATTCATGACCTAGAATAAACCGTTTACGAAATTCAAATCAGCAATGCTATTTGTTTAATTTTTTATTGCAGTAATTGAAGGCACTATATATCTATCCCTCGCCCTTAACCTCAAAACAGCCATTGAGATAGCTTAAAATGAGATATGATGACTAGTTTAAAATAACCCAGTAAGTATCCGAGCTTTTACTGGTCAACATTCAGAACTTGAATATAGTAGTTATTTGCAAGATAAAAATCCTTCTTATTGTGTGTTTCATTGTGAGGTTGTTGATTTATGCTGTTTGTGTGAGTTGTGTAGGGGTAAGAGAAGATCCTTGTATTTGCTTCAGATATGTGAAATATTACCTTTTAGTTCCTAGAAAGCCTCAAGAGCTTTTATTGGTATTGAAAAAGAATTCTCAAATAAAAAATAATTATTCCCATTTTCAAAAAACAGATATAATCTCTCATCATGGGAGCATGTTGGGTAAGTCTAAATATGGTAAGCAGAGGGGGAAATAAGAAATCCCTAACAATCTGTGGCAAAGTAAACCATAATTGGTGGCAGAAGTAGCCAAATATCTAATGTTGTGCCTGGAAAAAATAGTTGATGACATAAAAACTACTCTTTCAGGAAAACTTTGCATTAATTTAAAAAAAAAAAATCTTAGCAGATCATAGATCATTTGAGATTTGGTTTTTTGCTCCTTAAGGTTACTTTTTTCAGAAGTGAATAGTATTTGGTCTTACTTCCCTATTTCAGTACCCGTTCTTGGGATTCTCACTTCATTTATGAGCCGTGGTGGTGCAGTGGTTAGAGTGCAGTACTGCAGCTACTTCTGCTGACTGGCGGCTGCCTACAATTTGGCAGTTCAAATCTCACAAGGCTCAAAGTTGACTCAGTCTTCCATCCTTCTGAGGTGGGTAAAATGAGGAGCCAAATTGTTGGGGGCAATATGCTGACTCTGTAAACCGGTTAGAGTGGGCTGTAAACGGGTGAAATGCTACCGGTTCGCTCTGGTTCAGGCAAACCAGTAGTGATAAAAATTATCAGTTCGGGTGAACCGACAGTAAAAAAAAAAAACCCGTTGCACAGATGATTGTCGGAAATACCGGTTTGGAGGAACCGGTAGCTTTTTTAAACTATTAAACTAAACTTAAAAAGCTACCAGTTCAGGTGAACCAGTAGTTAAAAAAAGCTACCGGTTCCTCCGAACCGGTATTTCTGACGATCAGCTGTGCAACGGGGTTTAGCTTTGCTAGAAAGCAGGAAATCCTACTTTCTAGCAAAGCTAAACTGCACTGTACAGCTGATTTCCCCCCCCCCCCTGCTGTTCTACTTACCTTTCCAAGCCTCCTTTTGGTGCTTACTGCACATGCGCGTGCACACAGCACGTGCCAAAAAGAGGCTTGGGGAGGTAAGTAGAACAGCGGGGTGGAATCAGCTGTGCAGTGCAGTTTAGCTTTGCTAGAAAGCAGGAAATCCTGCTTTCTAGCAAAGCTAACTTGCGCGCCACAGCTAATCCCCTCCCTCGCTTCTACTTACCTTCCCAAGCCTCCTTTTGGCGTGCACTGCACATGCACACAGAGCACGCATTTGGCATGGCAGTGTGCATGCACATGCAGTGCGTGTTTGGCGTGTACTGCACATGTGCGGCCAGCGAACCAGTAGCAAACCAGTTTGGATTTCACCACTGGCTGTAAAGCACTGTGAAGCGATATATATGGCTAAGTGCTATTGCTATTTCTATACCAAAGTGATACTTCAAGCTCTCTGTAGTCATGAATTGAGGAGTATCATTTTGTTATTATGATGGGCCTGTTTTTTAGACAAAAATGAAGATATACTGTAAGTGCAACATCTTGAGTTAAAGTTATTTCATAGTGGCATTATAGATCTCTGTCAAACAGTCTTCCCTGTATAATGCCAAGCATATTTCTTATTCACTGAAAACTTAGATATCACGAACTCCCAGGCTTCATGGAAACCGCAACACTGAATGCAGTGCAGTGCAAATATATGGCCAAATTCCATTTTTGGTAGAAATATTGGCTGCAGGTCCTCAATAATGAGAAAAGGGTGTTTGAAAGGTTACACAGCATTTCAGATTTGAAGGCTGAAATTTGTTTCTTTGTGTGTGGGGGGAAAAATACAGCATCTGCCTCCAACTCCTTAACCAAACACATCACACATCCATAGCAAAAGATGCGGCTGCTTCATGTTAACTTTAATGAGTCGATTCCCTGAAGCAGTGGTGCCTTTCTTTCAGGGTTACATAAAAACCTGGGGAAAAAAGCCAGGCTACTTTAATGAATAGCAGAGGAGTGTTGCACACCCAAGGTCCAGAGCACTTCCTTCAAGTCATTTTTAAATGGCGCCCAGTCACGGCACCGGCACTTCTCTCTGTGATTAAAGCTGAAATGTACTAATCTGAAGGAGAAAATGAAGCCTTTTCATTTTGCTTTTCATATTCATACTAACACACCTGCTGCAGCGTTCATAGATTTCTTGATAGTTGGAACTGATGCCTGCAAGTTAGACAGATAAAGGAAATCTGATGCTTTTCCTGGAGGTTATCCAGCTTCATTTCTCCTGGGTACCTAACAGCTGTGTTCTCAATTTCTCCTGTAATGGAGTTGATATCGTCTGCTTTTTATTTTTTTTAATGGGAGAAGGATAATAGCAAATCTATCTTTTCATCCTCTCTGTTAAAAATTGTTTTATTGCCTTTGATTTGCGGCTTTAGAATTCAGTAGCACTGCACTTTGAACTAATCATATTTCTCCCATCTCCCAGCTCACAAGTTGCACAGGCAAGCATTACCAAGTATTTTGCTAGAGCAGAAATTCTTCAGGAATCCTAAATTTAAAATAATATTAGACTGGTACTAAATTGTGAGAGCCAGTTTGATGGAGAAGATGAGAGCTGGGCTAGAAAGTACAAGATTGTGAAATATTCCTTTAGGCATAAAAGCTGAGTGACTTTGGATGCTGTTCCCATCCAACTCACCTCTTAGGGTTATTGTTTTGGGGAAAATAGGAGGTGGGAGCATTGTATACACCAACCACCTGGACCTATACGAAATAAAGGCAAAATAGAAATCTGTTATAACATATAGTTACATCCAAACCTGAATTCCATTCTTGGCACTTTGTAATAAAAAATGAGTAATGTAAAAACCTGAGGTACTACATACATATGTTTACCATCACGTGAAAAACGTTCCTTTCAAAGCAAAGCATTCAACAAAGACCTCTCCAAGATTCTAATAGAGATGATTTTAAAAATTGAGTTAATTATGGTATGTTAGGTGGATACAGACAGAGATTGAACAACAGTGCCCAATAAGTGTATGGGTCTGGAGAGAGCTCTGGATTGGTATATTCCATTCATTCCATTTAGACCTTGTGCCGTTCAACATATTTGTAAATGATTACGAGAAGGAGTTAGAAGATATACTATTTTATTCTATAAATCAGAATATAGAAAACACTTTAGAGGTCATTATCCTAATCTGAGGGCATGTTGGCAAGCTGGAATAATGGGCAGAAACCTATTAGGAAAAATGAAACACCTAATTAGAGCATGTAAAGGTGGTAGGAACAACTTTACTATTCAAGAGTTCACCCATAAAGTGGGATCAAGGTTAAGAGAAGCCATTGTTACTATTTGGCACTGGTCAGATTGCATCTAGAATTTGGTGTCCATTTCTAGCATCACATTTGTATAAAAGCATGGATAAAATGTTGAGAGAAAAGCAACCAAGATGGGAAAGGGAAGGGAAAATGTATGAGGAATCCTTGGAGGTATTGGACATGTTTTATCTGAGAACAGAAATCTGCAAGGAGACACAATAGATGTGTGTTCAAGGGCTGTCATGTGGAAGATGGGATAGAATTTCCTGGAGCTGTTTCTGAAGCTCTTCAAGACATAACGGTTTTACAGAGAAATTGATTTTGGTTGGGTGTGACAGAAAAACCAATCTTAATCCTAATTACTATTCAACAATGAAACCAACTGCCTCAATTGGCTGAAAATTCTCCTTTGCTCCTTTAATAAGCTGCATGGTAGTCTGCAGAATACGTTATACAAATGGATTTGTACACTGCAGAGAGAGGTGAACTAGATGACCTCCAAGTTTTATCCCAATCTGTACATTCTGATATACTATGATTTTAGATTAATTCATCCCATATAGTAGAAAACATATTTTATCTATTCTTTGAACTTGGAAATAGCAGTGGATTATATGAGTATCTGAGGACTCTGAAGACAGAAGCAAAATGAAATCTTTACTAAAGTCTTATATGTATTAGACAGGATTTGAATTGTCTAGTAATGTACTTATCAAGCCACAGAATGTAATATTCTGTCTTTGCCCTTGTTCCTTTTTTGTGTCTGTAAAGCTTATATTGTTATTGGTAGCAGAATAAGTGGTGGTAGTAGTGAATTAATAACTGAAATTATTATATCATCATCATCATAATCAGGAATCTGATTTACTACAAAAAAGCTTTAAAAAGATGTTTAATGCTTATTTAGCCACTGGTTTATAAATCGGACTACGCAACAAAAAGAAAATAAGAATTCAATCCAAAACATTGGTGTACAGTAATTATGATTTTTTCTAGGTTTTAGCTAGGTGTACATTGCTGTTTTGTGGTTGTTTGGTTACAATGATACATAATCACAGATTGATAGGACTGAAGTAGAGGTGTGTTTCAGCAGGTTCTGACCAGTTCTGGAGAACCGGTAGCAGAAATTTTGAGTAGTTCGGAGAACCAGTAATAACACCTCTAACTGGCCCTGCCCCCATATATTCTCTGCCTCTTAAGTCCCAGCTGATTGGGAGGAAATGGGAATTTTGCAATTACCTTCCCCTGGATTGGAGAGGGAATGGAGATTTTACAGTATCCTTTCCCTGACATGCCCACCGTGCCACCCCCACCAAGCCACACCCACAGAACCGGTAGTAAAAAAATTTGAAACCCACCACTGGACTGTAGGTATGTTATTTGTAATCTGATCCTGCTTTATGGACAGTATATTCTCCACTGTAGTGGAGGTCCTGTGATAGTAGGGAAAACTATGACATCATGTTTCAAATGAATAATTTTGGAAGACTTTTATGTGCACATAGATAAGTTGCAAGATAATGCAATCAGATCACACATCTATTTAGTTCAATATTCCACATTTATTTATTTGTTTGTTTGTTTGTTTGGAAATTTTAGATAGCCGCCCATCTCACATATGTAACTCTGGGCAGTGAACAAAGTTTACTACAACAAGATGTGAGAGAAGCAGCATTTTGCATTCATGTTCTCTTAACAACTGAACGTCATTGATATAGGAGGCAATATGTCATATGTTTTTAATTTTTTTAGGAATAAATTTTTATTTTTATTCGGAAAGTTAAAATACAAACTCCACAAAAAAGGAAAGAATTTTTACAAAAACAAAACAAAATTAGACAAACACATTAAAAATGTGCATTAAAAAGACAAAAAACAAGTTAAATACCTTAGTTAAATACTGATTAATATATTGAAACAATGATAGCTTCCTCCTCTTGCGAATCAGGCCCAGAATTCATAAACTTCTACATCTATTTGCAATCAGTTTGACTTGTTAGACATTTATCTACCATATTTATATAAAAGAAGTAGTTAACAGAAAAAACCAACAGCAAAGTTAATTATTTCAGTCCCTAAATTTTTGAAAAGGAATAAGTAACTTGATGACCTACATCTATAGGGCATTGGATTACAATTCCCACAGTCATTGGCCATGACTGTTGGAACTGATGAGAGCTAATCCAAAACATCTGATCACAGCTAATTAGGTCTATTTATTTATTTGTGTGGATGTTTTGTTTTCATGTTTTAATTGTTTTATCATTTTAGAATTGTAAGCCTAACACTCTCTTGGTTGAGTTGGGTGGCTATAGAAATTGAATAAATAAGTACTTCAAATAGAATCTGCAAGCCACAACAACATATATCATGAGGTCATTGCACAAAATGGTATTCTTATATAATGACATAATGATGACTGGTAAACATACCTACACAATGTCATCACATGGGCCATATTCCCTCTGCCTACCTGCCCCTTTTATAGTCTCTTTTAAACTAAAAAACAGATAATATTACGGGAATTCTATTTCTCAGTTTCCATCATTATAACATGAATAAATCCAACTCGTGAATACTTACATGGAATCAAATTTCACAGTGGTTGGTTGGGTTTGCTTTTAAATAAGATTTTTAAAGAGTTATGTCATTTTTCTATTATTATATCTAGACAATAATTTATTATTGATTTTCTGAGTTTGAAAAATCTCCAACAGTACTTGAATTTTAGAAATGCTTGAAAATTGATTTCAGCAGCTTGGTCTTGGCTTGTTATCTCAATACTAGACTTTATCAGGATTTCCACGCTACTACAACAATCTATGATTATATTCTCTTTTTTTCACATATGCAGGTAGTCCGACCATATCAAACAATGTCCAATCCAATGAGTAAGCTGACAGTACTCAACAGTATGCATTCTCATTTTATTCTGGCTGATAATGGAACCACAGGAAAATATGGTGCAGAGGTTAAACTTCGCAGACAGTTGGAAAAGCACATCTCCCTTCAGAAGATAAATACAAGTGAGCAGTTCACTTTCTACTTCTTCTTACAGTCATGGTATCAAAATTGAACAGCAATAGTACAAAGAAACAATGGTTAATATATCTCTTCTAGTAATGATGGATCAATTTTATGTACACATATACTGTACCATCCGTATCTTTATTATCATCATCAACCACAATTGAACATAGTATAATAGACTTGAATATTATTGAGCAATAAAATACAAATACTAGAATGCTAAAAGTTTTGATACCTAGAGAAAACTGACTGAATTATGAAAAATGCTTTGTGAATGACATACTATAATCCCTAAATTACCAAGTTATTAAAATACAAAAATGCATGGAATACTTAAAAATTAAAATTATTATTATAATCCATGATAAAAAGTAAATATATAAAAGAGATGCAGATAGTCCTCAACTCACAACCATTCATTTAACGACTGTTAGAAGTTAAAACAACGCTGAAAAAGTGACTTATAACCATTTTTCACACTTCTGACTCCACATGGTCACATGATCAAAATCCAGACTCTTGACCACTGGCTCATATTTATGATGGTTGCAGTGTCCCAGGGTCATGTGATCACCTGTTGCAACCTTCTGACAAGCAAAGTCAATGGGGAAGCCAGATTCATTTAACAGCCATTTTACTAACTTAACAATTGTAATGATTTACTTAACAGCTGTGGCAAGAAAAGTCGTAAAATGGGGCAAAAGTCACTTAACAACTGTCTTGCTTAATAATAGACATGTGGGACCCAATTGTGGTCGTAAATCGAGGACTACCTGTATTCCATTGTAAAACAAAATAAAATAGTATTGCTTAAAATTTTAAATGAAGTGCCTGCTTATACCATTTGCTGCAATTCTGGATCAGAAACCATGAGAAGGGAAGGGAGAAAGGAAGGGAATGAGGGAAAGTAAACTATATTAACTGTAAGTAGATATAAATTATGGCCAAACACTCCAGTTTACTTCCAATCCCATGGGAAGTTAGTTTCTCATTTAGGAATAGAAAGAATGCTAAAAGGATGTCAAATCTAGAATTATATCACAATGAAAATCAGGGAAGACAGAGAAAAATAAATCTGATAAACAAGATCATTTTTCAGTCTTTCTTGGTTTATCTGTTTTCTAACTTCAGCTACTTTTGCCAAATTAAAGGTTATTTCCAAAATGTTAACATGTTGAAGTCTAATGACTTTGCAGCAAGAATATTCTTGATTTTGTTTAGACAAGGATGGGAAACCTATGACCCTGTAGAAATGCTGCCCCAGGGAAACTTCTGGCGTTCCTAGACAGCCAGAAGGATGGTGAGTTAAACTTCAGCAATGGATAGTTCCCCACCTATGATGACCCTCTTTACAAGAAAGAGCACAAGCTGTCATCTATGTTGTTACTGCATAATTATTTAAAATACCTTGGAAAAATTAATAAAATGATATTATTTATACTTGGTTAAGGCACAGCCCCTTTCATTTAGCCCAGGTCTCACTGAGTAAATTAAAAACAAACCTATTGGTTAAATCTAAAATGTTTTGTTCCTATCCATTAAATGAAAAAAATGACAACAAGGTCTGTCTACACAGAAGAGCTTAAGCAATTACAGGCTCCTTTTCTAGCTAGAATGACAGCTTGCTTCATGATTTCACTTAACAAGCTCCATCCTTCCACATTGATGCCATGATGTCACATTGCAAATACAGAAGTGTTGGAGTTAATATGACACTAGATTGCGGTTGCATTTTTCACATGCTCTGTTTAGGATTGTTAGAAATGAAACCATTTACTTCTGCTGCTGAAGCATGAGACTGTTGATGCTTCATTTTGGTCGTTTGGCTGTGAAAAGGGTTCACTGACTTTGCATTCTTGTTCTTATTCTTTGTATCAAGTGCATTTTCCATTTCACCTTGATATCCTCAATTTCATAGCCTAATACACACATTATCAATTAATCTGCAGTGAGAACTATATGCAACCTATTTTCCATTACCTGCTTATAAAGGTAAAAGCTGAGTGTTGTCAATCTTTTTTTAATATCTTTTTACCAACCTTTCCCAATTTATTACTTAATTTAATTTTCATATAGGAATATTTGTGTATTTTTCCCTCTCTGTTACTCTTCTTTATGCTCAGCATTTGACTGTGCAATATTTAACTGCAAAACATATTTGTTAGAAACAGTGTAGGACCTCCAAAGCAGATAAGTTAAAAGTATGAGTTCCTTATTTTCTTGGTTTTTATTAATTTCTACTATACTGTACAATTGTAATATCTACTGTGTTTCCCTGAAAATAAGACCCTGTCTTATATTTTTTGAACCCCGAAATAAGCACTTAGCCTTATTTTCACGGCGGTCTTATTATTTTGGGGTGCCTGGAGCAAGATGGGGCTCCTGTTGCTGTCTTACCTGATTTCCAGATCTACGTTTAAATATTTTCGGGGAGGGCTTATTTTCAGGGGGAGGCTTATTTTAGCGCATGCGCTCAAAAGCCCGATTGGGCTTATTATCAGGGGATGTCTTATTTTCGGGGAAACAGGATATCAAAAGTTATAGTATGTCCTACTATAGTGTAGATTTCTCAGTAAATATAATTGAGTCTATTAAAATTTTAATGTACACTCACATGTATTGCTGCACTTTGCAGACTATCATGGAGTCCCAACATTTAGCACATAAATGATAATATAATTAATAAATAATATTATTTATTAGCTTCATTATTTATTAACTTTAATATCAGTTACATGTTAATAATAACTTTATTATCTAATAAATATTTGCATATTTATTAGATAATAAAGTTTTTATTCAGTATTATCTGAGAAGAAAGGTAATTGATTCTCTCAAACCTGCAAGTATAATTGCAGAAAATAGGCCACATAAAATATGTACAAATTTTACATTAGCCTGTTGTCACGCTACATTTTCCTTTATAAAGAAACGTAACAAATTATTTAAATCCTCATTATGTAAAAGCTTCTCTTTCTGCCTGAAAAAAATATTTCTTTATAGTGATCAGGGAGATGTTGTTTAAATAAGCTGCTCTGTTCATGTAGAACCAATTTGGCAATTCAGTGTCAGCATGTATTCAATAATTTCTAAGAAAATTATTTATGGAAAATGCTCTAATAGCAAGGTTATATAACTCAGTACCAATATTGATGTAGTATCGTTATTGATCCATTATGTGTGTAATAGCTGAGATATTCTACCCTCTAGCAACTGTTTTCATTGCACAATTGCTGTTAAAAAGAAGCCATTCATTATGTAATTATTTATAATAAACTAAATTGTTATATATTATTTCTATTTTCATTTCTTTTCTGCCAAAATATTCAAAATTACATGAAACAAAAAATTGAGGGGATGTGTATGTGACTCTTGAGCTCACAGGAATATTCAAACTGTGTGTATTAATTCTAGTATTCTGTATCCAACAGTAATAATCATAAATAAGAAGCCAACCACCAAATAAACCATTCTATGACCACTGTTCTTTGTTCTCAGGAGAAAATAGCTAATATGTTTCTCCTTGGACAGCTGCTAGAACACAGTAAGCCTACTGGGAAAATAGAGAAGTAGTGATACTTTTAAATGTGTGGCCTTCATATGTTTGTATTATAAAGGAAAAAAAAGAGAACAGGGTAAGCTTGAGAAGGCATTTGTAACAATTGAACTGCTCTATCAAAATAAATAAATAAATCAGATCACACCATTTGTATTTGAGTAATGTAATGTTAAACCTATAATTATTTTAATTTGGATTTGTACTATTGCATTTCGAAAGGGTTAGTTTGACATTCTGCCCAAGAAAAATCTGTTCTTAGTATCACCAGTGGGGGCCTATCTAGTTTAGAAGGTATTGAGAATAAGCAATCCAACCATCTTCCTAAGGATCCTATTTCCTCAAAAACCTACAAAACGAACGATTTCATAGAAAAGGTTGCAATTGTTTTCCCCATAAAAGTCCTCGTAATTATCATAAATATGCATGGTACCATTTCATGATTGACAAATTATCCTAGAACTATTGAAATGTGTTGATTTAATATAGGTTAGGTGGTTTTCATATTTCCAAATCCACTCTACTACACAGAATTTGGTACTGGGCACAATGTTAAAGGTTTTGAAAATGCTAGTTTTCATCTTAAATTGATAGCGCTTAAAGCTGCTGAAATTATGCTTGCAAGGATGAGGGCAAAACCTGGTAAAACCATAAGAAACAGAAGAGAACTGAAAAGGACTTTAGCATCTTACATACCTGCTGATCTTTTTTTCAAAATTAGCAATAACAGAAGTTACCTTGAGAAATAATGTACAATCAATATCTATACCCTTTATAAAGTTAAAGAATTATAAACTGTTTAGGTGGCTCCAGTACAAATCTTTTAAACAAACCGAGCTCCAAACATAGTATAATTTTTTTTCTACAAAATTCCATTTCCCCTTGCAGTTATTATTTGTATGCCCAACACTATTGTACTTCATGTCTTAAAATAATAAACTGCCATTTTATGATCTTCTAATAAGCAACAGAGTGAGGTAGCACTTCAGATTCAAAAGCAAAAATGTCTTCAAAGGGTTTAGGGGGAGCTGGCACAGAACCTCTCTGCAGCACCTTAAACCAGGTGTATCTTAATTGGGGCCATGAAGGGCAGCCATGTCATCCTGCCAAAAAAAAAAAAGCTGCTTTAAGAAATTGAAGACAGGGGCTATATAAGCATCCCCTACTGTACATAGAAAGGGCCGTTTTTCAAAAATTGAATCCAAATCCTGGCTCTAATTAGGAATATTTATAAATGCATATTTCCAGCGGAAAACATTTTGCATTCTTCTAAATAGGTCCATATTTCGAAAAGCTTGAAGGTTTGCTTGGTTTTTGGAATCTGCACTGAGTTCACAGAGACAGCCAAAAAAAAGTATACCTTTTACTGAATCATATAAAAATACTGTAAAAAGATATTTTCATGAGACGCCTTTGTTTTTTATATATATAAGAACAAAATATTTTGCATTATTTACTCAAACTAGGTAATCCTCAGACTGATTGACTTGTACAAAACTTAAATGTTTATGTTAACATATGTGTAGCATATCGCAGTCCATTATAAGTAAATTTATAAAACTAAATTTATTCATCTTCAACAAAAATAGAAAATGAACTGGAGAAGAATATAGGTAAAATTTAAACAAGTGGCAAATTCTAACACTGTAAAGTGTCTGCAGTACCTATTCATGTGACCTGTGGACTTCCCTTTGTCATCCTATGCCTGAGGATATATGAAGGGGGCTGGGAAGGCAAAGGGACGTTCAATTGTCATCACCGGCATCTTCTTTGATCATTGCACTACCATCAAATGCATTGGAATGCTCATTTGCTTATGTCCCAATCTTTTTTTTTTCATGCTCTGTTCAATATTTAATGCATTTCTATGCCCTTGGTGCTTCCTTGGGATTTGACATAGTTAGAATAGAATGTGGTTGACTGTGCTGAATCTGAATCCAAAGAACAAAAGTAGTAACAGACAGGCAGGTTAAATAGAGTGATTTGTAAACATCCAGGTTACATTGTGAATTTTTCTTTTGGAATCGGCTGAAAGTAATGTCATTCACATGGTGGGATGGATCCATACAAGTCTCCTGGGGCCTTTTCTTTTACTGAATGCAGGAATACATTTCCATTTGGTCCTCCCCCCCCCCCAAAGTTCATGCGTCCCACAAAACCTTCTGTTATTCAAAAGTAGGGAAAATACCCAGAGGTATCTCATCACATTTTTGGTTGCCTGACACATTATGAATAGAACTGAAAGAGATAATAGAAACTCTGGATCCAACCTAACATATTTTAAGTATTTTATTGTATGTGTGACAATGACTTGAAACAGTAAGCCCTCATAAAACACAATGCATCAACTTCTTTTCTTTCTTTTTGCCTTTCTTCTTTTCCTCTTTTCTTTCTATTTTCCTTTCTTCTTGTCATTTGCTTACCTATCAGGCTGTTCTGCAGTTTTAGTTTGGAGCCAGTACATATTCTAAGTGTATTAAAATTAAATGATTAAAATTGATTAAAATTGCCTATAAAATAAAGCAATTTTTGTCCCATCTGCACAGAAACAATTTTATCTTTCACTTATTATAGACAAAGGCAGTGTTGCATCTTCTTCCACTCCTATGCAAAAAACAATAAAGAAGGAGAAATAGACAACAAAGGACAGAAAGAAAAAGAAATAGAGATGACATGATTTTGATGAGATTAGACAGGAAATGAAAGAGCCTACAGAAGGCTTAACAGGTTTTTATGTTGGGATCAGCACAAATCTATGGACTCAGGCACTCTACTAAGTCCTACTGAGTTCAACATCTCTTCCTGCCAAGTAAGCATTCTTAGGTTTCTAATCCTGCTCAGTCACTATGCTATAGTATACTTCTACTCAAGTGGAAGGCAGACAAGAGCATTGATCCCACTTGTTACCTTACTGGGTAGATGGTCCGCAATAGGGCAGGAAGGGAAAGAAGTTGCAATGGACTTCATAAGAGAACAGCTTCATCTGCACATTCATGTATGTTTTAGAGATCGCACTCTCAGAGAAATTCTATTCAGTGCATATACGATTACTTTTACCTTTCAAAAGTAAGTATTTGTTGGGAAAACTTCATCTTCCTTTGTGTAGACCCTTACCTTCCTATTGGGTAACGACAGTGATATATTTTGACACTGTTCTGGGATGTCAGAAACAGGCTTACAAGTATATGCCACTGAGAACAATAAAAAGTGAACCATTAATCTTTTGTATTTAAGATTCAATATTGCCAAATTGAAACTAGCCCCAAATCTTTTGAGTGCAGTTCAAGGTCCAATAAGCAAACAACCAATCATTAAAAATCTAGCATCAAAAAAAAATGCTTTGAGTCTTTTCAGCCCATTCCACACAGCATTCTCTGAAGCCATTCTGAATTCATTTTTGTGTTTCCCTAATACAATGCACCCGAAAGCAATCTCTTCAAAGATTAACAGACAGGACAATAAATGGAACCAAACATCATAAGAGCATTCTTATGGCACTAGAAAATTGTAATATACAGAATATTTTGTTGGAGAAAATTATTCACTTAGAAGTGTCATTTTCCCCCCCACTGGACATTCCATATAATACATGCTACAAGCATGTATTTTATTTTATTTTATTTTTATTTTATTTTGAATTTGTATACCGCCCTTCTCCCTGAGGACTCAGGGCGGTGAACAGCCAAGTAAAAACATCAAGTACAAATATTAAAATACAGTTAAAATATACATATATAAATTTGGCCCCATTAATTAAAAACAATAAACAAAACACTTAAAAACACTTAAAAAATTAGGCCAGCCCGGCTTGCTGAAAAAGGAAGGTTTTAAGGGCACGGCGGAAGGCACCGAGGTCTTGGATTCTCCTTATCTCTGGAGGCAATTGATTCCAGAGGGTAGGTGCCCCCACAGAGAAGGCCCTCCCCCTGGGGGTCACCAGCCTGCACTGTTTGGCTGATGGCACCCCGAGGAGGCCCTCTCTGTGGGAGCGCACGGGTCGATGGGAGATTGTCGGTGGCAGCAGGCGGTCTCGAAGATAGCTAGGCCCTATGCCATGGAGCGCTTTAAAGGTGATAACCAACACCTTGAAGCGCACCCGGAAGACCACCGGGAGCCAGTGCAGCTCGCGCAGGAGCGGTGTTACATGGGAGCGCCAGGCTGCTCCCGTCACTACCCGCGCTGCTGCATTCTGGACCAGTTGGAGCCTCCGGGTGCTCCTCAAGGGGAGCCCCATGTAGAGAGCGTTGCAGTAGTCAAGGTGAGAGGTGACGAGGGCATGAGTGACTGTGCACAGGGAATCCCGATCAAGAAAGGGCCGCAACTGGCGGATCAGGCGAACCTGACAAAAGGTCCCCCTGGTTACAGCCGTCAGATGTTCCTCCAAGGACAGCTGCCTATCCAGGAGGACTCCCAGATTGCGAGCCCTCTCTGTGGGGGCCAACGACTCGCCCCCAATAGTCAGTGATGGAGTCAACTGACTATATCGGGATGCCGGGAGCCACAGCCACTCAGTCTTGGAAGGGTTGAGCCTGTATAAATAAAATTAAATGTTATTATATAACTTTTGCTTCATAGTGACAATTTCTTCCTTTATATTTTTCAATAGCCACAAAAATAATGGTCGGCTAATCTTGGTCTCTCTGGCTTCATATAAAATTTTCACAGCACGAAGTTTGAACTGATTTCTGGAAATTAAAGAAAAGTTGTTCTTACTATTATTTAAACTTGTTTGCTGCTTGACTTCCAATGATTCTGGAATGTATGCTTAACCCAACTGGAGGAGATTGTAGAAAGTAAAATCTTTAACCATGGAAATAAAATATTTCATGCATATATGTATAAATTTTACTTATTGTGTATTTATGAATTACAATTTTAAACCCTACAGAGAAAATCCTAAATGGAAATTATCTCTAGATAGTTGAAGTTTTAATCAAGGCCTTATATATGAGATAGAGGGTTTGCCATCTTTTACTGTGAATTGGCCAGTGATATATATTTCTGACTGATAGATTTCTGCTTTCATTTCTCATTTTTTTTCATCTCTGATTAAGGTGAATAAGCCTAAATTCAAAATTAATGAAAGGTCTGTGAGAGATAGTCAACCAGGACATGTCAGGGGCAAGCAAGCTGCTTTTCTTTCATTTTCATTTAGGTGCAAATAAATAAATACATGCATGGCAAGCTTTTGGTTCAGGCCAATTCGGCACTAGCCCAGGACACCAAAGTACCAACACAGCCCCTCCTTCCAAGTCATTCAAAATATGCAAATTTCACATTAGCTGGAGGTAGTGCCATTAGTCATTGTCATTTGGGGTGCCAGCTATTCTTGAGCTGGCACTGGATACAGATAGATAAATCCAAGTTGTTAGCTGTGAGGAAAGAGAATCATACTTTGAGATCATCAGAAATATTGCCTAAACCTCCTGTCCAAAATACCTAAAATACTTCACCACTAAAGTTACATAAAAGCCAACAACGAAAAGCAGATTAGAAACTTGGAGAAAATTGCATGTAAAAGAATGTTGATATATGAAATGTGGAGGTTTTTTTGAGCTTTAAAAAAATTAAAAGATCATTGCTCAGTAGAACATTTAAATGGTGGAAAATCTGATTTATACCATTAAATGTATTTAAAGTGTTACACTATTCACAGTGCTGATTCTTGAAAGGAATATGATAGGTGTCATAAGCAGGACCCGAGTCCTTCTGAAATGTAACATTCATGACTATTTCTGTGAACTAGAATAATCACTTTAGGTCAGGGGTGTCAAACTTGATTTCATTGAGGGCGCGTCAGGGTTGTGTTTGACCTTGGGGGGCTGGAGGAGGCATCGGCAGGATAGGCATGGTCAGCTTGATGTCACTCGTGTCTGGGGCACCTGTAATGGCCTGAGTGCTCTGCCAGAGAAAACGGGCTCCCGAGCTCAATTTTCGGCTGTGATGGCCTCCTGCAACCCTCTGCCAGTGAAAAAAGAGCTAGGGAGGGTCACGTGCAGCCCTCCTGAGCTCCATTTTCGCTGGCAGAGGCACCACAGGCCAATCTTTCATTGTTTCCAGGGTGGGCCTGCGGATTAGATTCTAAGCAACCCACGGGCAGGATCCGGCCCTCGGGCCTTGAGTTTGACACCCCTGATTTAGGTGCTCCTCAGTGGTGTTACATTGAAGTTTATATATTCTGGTGTTTCTCTCTCTTCCTCATTTCATGGTGACTACATTTCAAAATCAATATTATGTCCATTTATGGGAATGCTTCCACAATAATGATCTAGATAAATTCTAACGTATTACATTATTGCATCAGCTAACTGGGATCATTATTATAGGTTATAATTGTGAGAAAGTAGCCTTAATTAAGACCTGCCATAGAATTCCTGCATTAAATTCCCTTCTAAAGAAAATGTGTAAAACATGCAACTTTATTATTTATTCAGAGCTATTGATTCTATCCAAAATAAATAGGAAATGTTTGCATTCATGGATTACATTCCTCTAGGATCCATATGTACTTTCTGAAATGCAACAGAACTTTCATGTTTTATGATGATTTTGTATAGATGCCCTATATCTCTTTCAGATATGACTTACTTGTAATTTAGAAAGCTATGGTCAAGAATTAAAATGGGGGGGCATGTTTTTCTTTCTCCCTCCTCATTTCATAGCAAACTTCATTTAAAAAGCAAAATCTTGCCAGTTTATTATTTTATATCTCGACTTGGATGCTATGCACTTTAAGACAAAAATACGAATTACACATAGTTTGTTAATGTTGTTTAAGCAAAATAGTATTGGTGGTAATTTCAGTTTCTCTTGGTTTATTTTTATTTGATTTGCCTGCTTTTTTTTGTTTGTTTGTTTTGCTTTTGTTTATTCATAACAGGGATTGGTCAAGGAGTACCAGTAGTGGCCCTCATTGTAGAAGGTGGACCCAATGTCATCTCCATCGTCCTGGAATATCTGCGTGATACACCCCCAGTTCCAGTTGTAGTATGTGATGGGAGTGGCCGAGCATCTGATATCCTTGCATTTGGTCACAAATACTCAGAAGAAGGAGGGTAAGTCTATTTGCAGAACCCTGTATTCATATAATTTTTTCTTTGTAAACTCAGTCATTGTCATATTTAAATATTTCAAAAGTAGCAGAAGCATAATAATTTTTCTTATGTATTGCCTGTGTGAAAAGTCCATACTAGGACTTAAACTATAGGTTTAACCCACATGCACTATATTCACACACTCACACCTTTCAATTCTTCTGCTTAGAATAAGCAGTATCAAGCAGTATTTTAATATCTTAAATGTCTATTTGCTGAAAGATACAAACATTCAGACTTGGTGTATTAATAAAAATGGAGCAGATGTGGCAAAATCTTTGAAGAGATTATTGCAGTGTTAAAAAATGAAGGTAAATAAATCGGTGCTTGGGAAACATCTTTAGCCATAATCTTCATCCTTATCCTTATTCTCTTGGTACATTTTAATGTCCCATGTGTTCAATCATACGTTTTTCACAATCCAAACCATATTGTCATAATTATTGTGCAGATATGCATGAAATATTTGTCCGCTACTGTACATTGCAGATCACTGTGAGACTGATGCTCTTTATTTTCTACAAAGCTGTTTGTTGTTTGTTTCCTTTCATTGCTCTGTATCCTCCCTGACCTTCTAGTCCAGGAGAAGATGAAACTTGGAGGAAGAACAAAGTTGCAAAATGTAAAGGAGAGAAAAGGATGTGCAGGAGATTAATTAAAATCATAATCCATTGTACTGACTAATCTTATCAGTAAAATATATTTGAACAGCAGCTTAGATCTGGCAGCATCTACCATTTTTCCCCAAAAACAAAACAAAACAAAACAAAACAAAACAAAACTTGAAGTTATCCAGTGACAGCCTACTAAATAATTTATAATTGGACACAGACCAGATTCCCAAATGCATCTGGTCATTGCAGTTTAGTAGGAATCATAGCTGAAAGACCGCAGTGCAATTTAGTGTGGAAAGACTATCTTGTCTGACATCAATTCAAGAGAGATTTTTAAGTCAGACAGAAAGATGCCATCTCTGCCATCTGTTTCTACTGGATCTCCCATAGCAAAGAAAGCAGCTATTGTGCGAAAATGTTTTGTTCTCAGGTCTGTCTGACTTAAAATCAGTCTGCCAAATGAAAGAATGAATTTTTGCAGGTATCTGTCCTGCAAACTGCATCCCCTAAAGAGTTTGGGAAAGGTCTCATTGAATATATATTCTGCTGGATCAAAAGATTATTTATTTAATATTCGAATAGCTAAAGTAGATATATTTGCCATTCTCCATTTTAATTTACATCTGCTTCTAATATCCACTAAATTTTCATAGTTCAGGCCCAAGTATAGCTCAAAAGAACCCAAGAAATGTTTTTAAATATTCCTTTCTTTCCTGTTAAAATGCATTTTGGTATCACAAGGGATTCATTTGATAATTTAAGAATTTTCCCACCATGGTCTTTTTAAAAAATATACCTAGATATTGACAGTCAGAGAGACCTAAATTCTACTCCTGTCTTAGACGCAGAAGCCGAGAATTTGGTGACTTTAGTCCGGTCATTTTTCTTCTCAGCCATAAAAAAGAAAGCAGTGGCCAGCCACTTCCAAATATTTTGTCAAAAAACTACCCGAGTTTGTCCATGTAGTTGCTAACAGTCAAGACTGACTCAAAGACACACATATATCTGCATACAAAATTGCTTTAAGATCCTTCTGGCATATCTAGTGGCAAATGGAAGTGACTTTGGAAGAAACCAGTAATGCACACCTTGCATCCCCTCGGTGGCACAAAGAAAACCGATACCCATTTCTCATCCCATCTCATATACTCCTAATAAATTACTTTTCAATGGGTCCAATGTCATGTTGCAACAAGTCAAGCTTCATTAATGTTTGACTGATGCATGTTTATTTTTTTATTTACTTTTCTGTCTTTATGAAATATTTATAGCCTATTTTTCTGCTTCAATATCCTGGGACAACTGACAAATCTATTTGCTTGATATGCTTTATACTGTTATAGATGTCATCTTCAGCCCTAAATATTCTTACTTGAAACAAGTAGATGTGATCTGCAATCCTAAATATGCATATTGATTAAAATATAATGCCACAAATCACTGTTCTTGGGTAGCAGACGAATATCCTTATTAAAATGTTGTCAGTCTGCAAAACATCCACCAGTGATTCCCTGAACAAAAATACACATGTTCAAATATCTTTTTTAAAATACAAAAGAATTAATGAATTGTTTCATATTTCTCAGTTCCTGAGATAACTTAAGTTATGTGGAAGCTTTATGCAATTACTAATGTTTCAAGGAAATGTCATTGGAAACATGTTGACTCAAAATAGAAATGGAGGTCCAAAATCTGAAAGAACCCAGTTTAAGGAATGCCAAGAGCTAGAGAAAGCATGTGTACTGACAGACAAACAAACATCACACCCAAACATGTTTGTGTGAATTCCTAATTCAGAAGCATTGAAAATTGAACTAAAGCATCATGACCCTAAGATATATCTTAATATATTTGTAAATTCCCAATGCTGGATCAGATATACTGTAGATGTTGATGTAAATGGTGGAATATCTTTTCCATGCATTTGAAAAGAATGTATATAATTGCATTAAAAATAACTTTAACGTTTGTCACTTTACAGTAGCCATTTTACATGTTGTCTCCTTAGGTCCTTAGCAGTTGTTTACTAAGAAATAGCTACATTCTGAAGGACACCACTATCCAAGGCTAATGGATCTGGATAGTTTGCTGGAAAAATTGATTCTGTGTCCCGAAATGACCCCAATATTCCCCTACAGCTGTGTATTGCAAAGAAAGTTGGGAAACTCTGGTTGAGAGCTTTCTTTCAGGGACCTGTTTACCATTATTCACTTTTTTTATTAAAGGATCTTTATTAAGGCTATATGGAACCAAAATTCTCTTGTAAAAACAACTGAAAGTAACTTGAAAATAACTCTATAAAACTATGAGGCATGTATAAATCAGTATGACATTTCCCAGGCAAGTGAAAAAATATGCATCAAATATTTAATTTGCATTTTAAAATAAAAGTTACTGTAGAATGGATAGATAGGTGTGATAATCTCCCAATTTCTTTTTTAAAAGTAGAATGCAAATAGAAGGATTTTAATTTTAATTGAGTACCAGCCTGACGGATGAAATTCCTAATCCTTTCTGCCCATGCTATTTTTATTATCAAAATCTACTCGTAACGCAGCTGCTTTCCCATCTGCAGTGGACAAACATATGGATCCCTTCGCTTTTCCCTGCAAGTGGGAAAGCAGATGGAGAGGTAGAAATGTTGGTGACAAAAATAGAAATCAAATTTGATCAACGAGGTTTCTGTTAAGTAGAACAATATTTCTTCTAGTTGTTCAAATAACTGTTCACAGTTAAATGTTATATCTTTTAATTCCTTTAATCAATAGAAGATGTGTGAAGTGTTTAAATTTGCTTATATGAAGGAGCTTGTCACAGATAGATAGACTACAAAGAACTCTCTGTATGTTTGTATGTTTGTACATACATTCAGAGAGAGGTGAGGAGAGGGGGAGGGGAGAAAGAGTGCATAGCATAGCATAGCATAGCATAGCATAGCATAGCATAGCATAGCATAGCATAGCATGTGGTTAGTTTAGTGGTTGGAACACTGCCATATCATGTGGGAAACCGGGTTTCAATTCTGTTGGTACCTACCTTACCAATAAGGATCCTTGGGTAAAGACCCCCTAACACTTTACCTGCCTACCTCGAATATGAGAGTCATGTTATCTCAGACCTTACTTAGATTAACAAGATTTTGGGCAACCAGGATAAACTGACAATAAGTGGGCTACTGAAAGAAATCATACAAGATGAGTCAAGAGAACCTGGAATTAACCCTAACCCTATACAACAATGAGAGGAATACATGAAATATTTGAGGGAACTATGAATGGATAGAAGAAATACATAAGAACTATTTACCCAATGCTTTAACAACACTTCACCATAGTGAGGAGAAATATGTTCTTGAACCTCCCCAAACAGATAATTACAAGGACTGGATACAGATACAAGTTCAAGAATGGAGTTACCATCAGCCATCTCCATTATATCACGCTGTATGCTAAGAGTGAACAAAACATTGACTTGCCACCCAGATTGGAGAAGTGCGACCTGATGGTAGTAAAGAGAGGAAATGTAGTTAAGACTGATGGAGTAGAACTGGCTCAGAAATTCTGGGAGTTGAAGTCCACAGGTCGTAAAATTGCCATAATTGCCCATCTCTGATCTAAAACAATATGTATTGGCTGTTGAACCGGTTGAATTTAGAGATTACTGGACCACTGATTTATTACATAGAAGTGGGAAAGTATCAAAGGAACCCAACATAGCCACATTTTATTTCAAAAAGGAATTTATTTAAAAGAAATTCTAATGAAAGGATTAATGCAAAATAACTTTAAAGAGGAAGCCAGTAGGGTTAAGTATTTTTCAGCAGAAAAGTTTAACTAACATATATATCAAGTCCAGGATAAGTAACAGAAACTCTAATATTACCCTAAAATGCAAGATAGTATAATAATCTTAAATTACAAGAAGGCCAGTTTTGCTTAACATTACAAAAACTGTCTAAAATCATTTAACCACAACAGTATAGTTGAATCAATCATTATTGTGGCCAGTTACTGAATGTTTTCAAATACGGACTGGATGGCAGAAGTATTTTAATTTGGATTACTGCCCTGGTTAATGGTTTAAATTACCCCATTCAATTCTATTAATCTTGAGCTCAAGAGGTCATGAGAATAATTAATCAACACTATCAAAGAACAGAAAAAAGTTGATATCATTCATTGGAAAGATAGTCCAAATAAGAACAAAAAGGAACAGTTTTTATATTATAAACAAAAAAAATTGTTTTAAAAATGTATTATTTATAATTAAGACTAAAAATATTAAAATAATTTAATATGTCAGGGGCAATAAGATAATTTCCTTGATATATTATAAGAAGATTAAAAGAATTCTAAATTAGAATAAGGGATTGCAAAGAAGTTTAATACATTCTTTCATCTGTGTTCATTCCAGAAGATGTATGGCAAATATGCAGAACATATTTTCATTAAGGGAATTTAAGGAACTGAGATGACAAGAATCAATTTCTAGATCATCTTGAGAAATTGAAAATCAACAGATCAATAAATAATAATCCAAAATTTTTAAAAATTCAAATGAGCAGTTGCTGGTAGGCCTGATAAATATGAAAGAGATCCCTAATTTGGCATCATGCAAAGGAATAATTAGGAAAAAAATTAAAATTAAAACTTCTATTATCATACTCTGTTAAAGAACTATGTCATGTGATCACACTACTTTTTATTTCTATAATTTTTTATATTAGATTTCAAGTAGAATATTGTAAGATGGAAACAATGTAAGACAGACAATCAAGATTATAAAATATGTTTGTCATGTTTTGTGTCACCTACAGATAAGGAAGATATACTTCATTGAAAGCCTTTCAGTTATATATTTTTATACTTTTTTCTGTAGTATTTGCTAGGAAGCATTAATGATGGGGTTTCTATATACTTTTCACAATAAACTTTTCAAAAGGGGAGATAAATGTTTCAAATTCTCAGTTTCTCAGCTAGGCTTAATCAAATATTTTTCATAGCATTATTAAATATGTTCATTACAGTTTTGAATGTAATAAACATATATTATGATATTGCTTAACTGCTTCTAAATTTTATAGCTCCTGAAAAATACAGTGTTTGTTATTTTCATTTTTATTTTATTTATTTTATTTTATTGAATTTGTATACCGCCCTACTCCCGAAGGACTCAGGGCGGTGAACAGCTATAGAATAAAACATATAAATACAAAATTTAAAATAAAATAAAACGAATTAAATAATTTGGCTGAACAAATTTAAAACCCCAATAATTTAAAACCAAATTTAAAATTTCCATTTAAAAAGGGGAAAGACTTAGGTCAGGCCAGCTTGATGAAATAAGAAAGTCTTGAGTGCGCGATGGAAGGTACGCAGTATTTTGAAAAAATACTGGGGGTAACTTTGAATTTAAAAAGTGACTGCATTTACTTAATGTAATTAAGAAATATCTGAAATTGATGAACTATGCCAATATATGAATAACTAATATCCGCAACCGAAATTGGAATTGTCAAGCAAATCTTTATTGGTGAATTCATTAAGGTGGGGCCTCTTTGAAATGTTTGCATTTCTTTTTTCCAGGCTGTTTGCATGACACCTAGTTGTCAAGTAAGGCAAGACAGGCTACATAGAGGGGTAAAAACGTACAGTAATCAACAAAAGAATTGAAATAATGAAGCAACATACCAGAGAAAGATTAAGTCTTAAATCGGGTAATAATCAAGCAGGTTCATCAGTCACCTTGGCTCAGTGCCTGCTGGAAGAGCCATTTTAAGACCTTCCTAAAAAGTCAGAACCATAAAATAGCTTTGTGGGGAATGCTCTTCCACACAGCACAGTCGGCCCAGGATTTCATAGCCTTTTTGATAGCCATGGCTCTGTCTCAAATAGCAATGCATAGGTTGTCTCCCGCCCTCAATTTTTGTCTTGGTGCTATTTTGTCATGGTCTCATAGTATCATCCTCTCTGAAAGGCAAGGGAGCAGAGCTGGGACCAATCAAATATCCTAATATTGGGTGCCATGACAGAAAAAGCTCCCTTCCCTGCTCTGACCAGATGGCAGTCCTTAATAGACAGGCACATTCCTGCTTTCCCTAATGGGACAGTGGGACAGAGTCATAGGAGCTCTTTCTTTCTTTCTTTCTTTTCTTTCTTTCCTTTCCTTTTCTTTCTTTCTTTCTTTCTTTCTTTCTTTCTTTCTTTCTTTCTTTCTTTCTTTCTTTCTTTCTTTCTTCCTTCCTTCCTTCCTTCCTTCCTTCCTTCCTTTCTTTCTTTCTTTCTTTCTTTCTTTCTTTCTTTCTTTCTTTCCAATAACCAGACTATTGACCCAGCTTTAGTTTCCACTTTCCTGTTTCTTTTCTGTCCAAGTTTGTACTTTGTTTTCATCTTTTCTGCTTGTTTATTCCTGGCTGGGCTTCTTGATTCTTTGCTCTTCTTCTAAATCTTTTCTCCTTCTGAGGGAAACAACTTGAAGATTTACCTCACACCACTCAGAGGATTCAGGATAGCGTATAGAAGGATAATAGATGTAAAGGTAAAGGTTCAGATTCCCCTCGCACATATGTGCTAGTCGTTCCCAACTCTAGGGGGCAGTGCTCATCTCCGTTTCGAAGCCAAAGAACCAGTGCTGTCCGAAGACATCTCCATGGTCATGTGGCCAGCATGACTAAACGCCAAAGGCACA
Organism: Pituophis catenifer annectens; assembly: GCF_029215685.1. NCBI lineage: Eukaryota > Metazoa > Chordata > Lepidosauria > Squamata > Colubridae > Pituophis > Pituophis catenifer. The sequence goes on along the minus strand of NW_027256882.1, from coordinate 227,370,902 downwards.
TGGAATACTGTTACATTCCCACCAAAGGTGGTCCCTATTTTTCTACTTGCATTTTTTATGTGCTTTCAAACTGCTAGGTTGGTAGAAGCTGGAACAAGTAAAGGGAGCTCACCCCGATACATGGCACTAGGGATTCGAACCGCTGAACTGCCGACTTTTTGATCGACAAGTTCAGCATCTTAGCAATTCAGCCACCACATCCGCCTGATAATAGACTAAAAACGATCAAAATCAATTCACTTCACTAAAATCAACATGAAATTAATTTAAAAACAGAAAGTCACCTATTATTTATAGCTAGATGTCAAATATTTCTAGAAAGTATGATTTTAAGTATCCTCATAGATGCCAGAAGCACAGGGGTTTAGCACATCTCAGGGGATTACTTATTCCACAGAATGGGGGGAAGCCTTGGAAAAGGCTTCCCACATCGATCACATCTTCTTCTCCAAGTGAAAAATGCTCAGCACACCGGTTTAAATGGGCCTAATCATGTGAGATAAAGGGGGTCCCTGAATTTACTGATTACTTTATTTATCAATAAATAAAGTACTTGGTACTGTTTTAATTACAGCCGTGCTAGCTTAGGGATTCTGGGAGTTGAAGTACACAGGTTGCAAACTTGCCATCGTTGCTCACCCCTGTGATATACGAAGTTCTGTGTGCATATATTACGCAAATGATCTGCTCTTTTTCTCCATCTCTCACTGTCAGAGTTCCAAAATAAGCTGAGCGTGTACTGGAAGTTTCAGCTGAGCCTGGAGGTGGTTCTGATATTAGATACCCTCCTCCAAGGTCAGAGAGAGAAATCTGAAAATCCTTTTGGCTTCTGAGATAGCCAGACCCAGTTGTACTGCCATTAATTCCAGGGGGCTTTGTTTTGTTTTGTTTTTTTTCATCTCATGATCTAGAAATTGAAACCGAGTCTGTAAAAACATCAAGCATCTTTTTATCTGCTTTTCCTGTCTTTTGTTTTGCAGAATGACTGTAATCATATGAAACACAACAGAGTACATTCTTACCTCCCAGGCAGAACGGCATACGTGCCATTCTTCAAGTGTGAAATGGGAGGAAAGTCAAAATGGGTCTAAATATACAATTTATTTTTCACTTTAAAACAAGAAACGGAAAGTGCATTTTTAGCCTTTATGCTTATGAAACCATGCAGGCAATGCTTTGATCAAATCTCAGAGGTCAAATTTCTAGTATTCAGCTCTTCATGCCCCACCACCACCAATCATTAGTAGAAGCAAAGCAAATTATGCAAAGGAACAAGCACTGCGGAATAAATGTTGGACAAGAGAATTAAATTCAATGTTTTTGATGTTTTGGTATTACACTTGGAGTTACTTAATTCATTAATTAATATAATTAATTAAACTCAGAGTTTTGCTTATTGGTGAATGTTTAGATGCTGTCCTTTTTAAATTTCAGGCTTATCAATGAATCTCTAAGAGACCAATTACTTGTTACTATCCAGAAAACCTTCACCTACACTCGGACACAGGCTCAGCATCTCTTCATAATCCTTATGGAATGCATGAAAAAGAAGGAACTGGTAATGCAAATCTATTTAGTAGCATAATGTTCATATTGGTCTGTTATGTGAAAAATTTTTGAAACTTGGCTTTCTGGGGTCATTTCGAACATAATTTCAGGTCTCAATTGCACGACACATGGCTAAGTCAAATTTATATTGTCTCAAAATTGTAATTTAAAATCAGGATTTGAAAAGTGGGTTTGCATATCTTGGTCCTGTTCAATCCTTGTTTACCTTACCCATAGTTAATGTTAATACTGAATAACACTAAATTACCATATTTTTCAGAATATAAGACACTCCAGAGTATAAGATTTACATTAGTTTTTGGGGAGGAAAACAAGAAGAAAAAAAAATCTGCCTTTGCCTACCAGCATCCATTGATATTCATCTGGCTAGCATCCTTGCACCAAACAGCCTGGTCACCTTTAGCACGTTATCGCAGCCTGATTCAGCATGAGCAGCTGATTGGCAGTTGGATCGGCCTGCCAGAATACTGCAAATCAGCTGTTCCAGGCTGCAGAGATCATCAAAGCCCATCACCGCCTCAGCGTGTTGCATTTTTGGCCTCCGCGGGTCACGTTTATGGCCTCCGCATGTCGCGTTTTCGGCCTTTGCATGCTCCATTTTAGACCCGTTCCAGGCTGCTGGGATCACCGCCTCCGCACGTCACATTTTTGGCCTCTATGTGTTGCGTTTTGGGCTACCACCAATCCCTGCCGCCTGGAACCGCCCAAAAATGTGATGCACGGAGGCCATAAATAGGGCGTGAGGAGGGCGAAAACACAACACACAGAGGCTGAAATGCAACATGTGGAGGTGGCGATCGGTGGCGATGTGCTGTGGCAATCCCCGCAGCCTGGAACAGATCTAAAATGGAGCATGTGGAGGCTGAAAACACAATGCACAGAGGCCGAAAATGCAACATGCAGAGACCGAAAACGGCTGAAACGTGGGGGTTGGCAGGTGGGCGGGACTATGACAACATTCGCTGTATAAGATGCACAGACATTTCCACCCACTTTTAGGGGGGAAAGTTCGTCTTATACTCCAAAAAATACGGTAAGTATTGTTCAATTATGGCTGAAGGAAGCCAAATTTATGTACTTGGGTCACAAACATGAACATTTAACTGAGGGGGACTGAAAGAAGCAAGAGATCTGCATTCCTTGACCTCAGCAAAGTCTCTTGGGAGGCCTCTAAAAAGCACAATTGACTCGCTGTTGGCTGTGGCTAACCACTTTTGTCTTAGAACGAACAGTGTTATTTGTTTGATTAAAGCCTCTTGTGAATTTAATTAATGTTGAAAACTTAATTAATGTTGGTAATGATATTAAGCACCTGTTTGAATTTGAAAACCCTAAAGATAAAATGCTCACCAGTCACTCTCTTGTAATTCATGTATAAGCAATTGCATAAGTCTGGATTTGCATTTCAGTTGGTCCTCTATTTTTACCTTTCATTTACATTTTGTATTACAGCTCTTTTGCAGTGCGGTTGGCTTCTGTTGATTAAGCAGCATCGTTCTGTTAAATTGTTTATGCTTATATAAATTTAGGTGGCAGATGCATAAAAATTCATGTTCAGAAACTAAGACGGCTATTGAATCCCAGGGGTATGTCACTATATTAAGGAAGTACAAAAAAACAAATTTTATTAGACTCCAGATAAAGGGAAACAAAAACATTGCACCTATATTTGGTATGTATGAGATACATGTACTCTCTTTGCTAAGAAAAAAGTTCCAATTTTGATTTCCAAAGTATTGTTACAAAGTCCCATTTTAAAAAGAAACTGTGTTAATAAAGTCCAGCTGTTTTTTCATCTATATGTCACAACTAGTGGGAATATATAAGGAAAATGTTAAGTTAAAGACAAATTTGGCCCATCACAATGTTAATTGTGAATCTGAATTGGCTTCCTTTTTTCATCTCAAAAAATTCAAAACCCACGACCAAGCAAGATATGATGCTGAACTTTGGAAATGGTTGAGGACTTTATTATAATTAACAGCAGACACGGAGTGATTTTAATTATTTATTTATATTCCACCTTTATTATTTTAATAAATAACTCAAGGTGGTAAATATACCTAATATTCTTTCCTCCTCCTATTTTCCTCACAACAACCCTGTGAGATGGGTTGGAATGACTGGCCCAAAGTCACCCAAAGTATAAAAGAGAGTGACTGGACCAAAGTCACCCAGTTTTCATGCCTAAAGTGATCTAGAACTCACAGGCTCCTGGTTTCTAGCCTGGTGCCTTAACTAGTAGGCAAACTGGCTCTAATCCAAATTTCAATAGAAAATTCAGCAGGCACATAGAACAGTTTAATCCTTTCCATAATCATTCATCCCTGTCCTATGGTTAGGTAGCATAATATGGTTAGGTAGCATAATATTAGCATAAATTAAATAAGATTTAGCATTGTAATGGAGTATTGTGCTTATTAATATAGTAATAATATACTTGGTTGCTACCACCGTTAAATTCACTGTTTGTCAGTCATGCTCTGAACCCTTTCAAGGTGGTTATAATGATATATTCAGCTGTTTATAGTTTAGATTAGGTTAACTCAGGTCTTACATTTTTAGCTCATCAATGGGGTGTAACAGAATCAAAAAGTCCTGATAATATAACAAGACTGTGCCCTGGGCAACTCACTAGGACTTGCCCAGTCACAATCCAACTCTGAGCGAATCTGAGTGATTTTGTCTGCCAGACAGACTGGTGATCCTATGGCCCAGCCCCCTTCCTCAATTGGGAGTGGGGCACCCTAAACAGGGCTGTTGGGTGGATATTGGCAGATACAATAAGAGTGGAGAAATAACAAGTTTTCACTGTCCTTATGGGCTCTTACTCTTGTTCAGTCAGATTTGTTTTTGTCTTTCTCCAGCAGCACTCCAGGAGTTTCTTCTGGCATTTCATCTCCCGGTATTCAGTGGAAAATCAAGAGGGAATGCCAGGATCAGTGCCCAGAAAAAGGCTGTATAAGAGAATCCAGTCCATAGTTTCAGTCACATGGCTATTCCAGTCTGCAGCCAAGTCCTCAGGTTCCAAGTTCCCTCTGGAACCCAATAGGGTTTATTAGTCTCCTGGGGTGGGCCAAACTAACAAGCTCTTTATACATATTATAAAGTCACTTCACTTTGTGATTTTCTGAATCAAACAATTATCAGGTTTTCAAACTTGGCACTCTGTCATTCAAAATACAAAAAGTTCAGCAAAGGAACAAGGTCTTATTTTACACTTAACCAAAGTGTGCTTGGTTACTTTCTCAACTTGCTGATATATAAAAAAAAGCTATTTATCAGCAATCGGCCTCTAGTTCTTTTCATAGCTTCATTTTCTTCTGAAACAGAATATTGCGAGTCTCCCTTTGACTCATGTTTTTCTTTATCACGCTGTGCTCTTTCTTCCTGTCCTTCACAATGACTCTATCAAGAAAGCTTATCTTGTTTAGATGTTTCCATTGGATCAATAGATCAGATCTTATCATATGACAAGTGCATTTTTGAAGATGGTAAATAACTAATTCTTTGACAAGTGAAATGTCATGCATAAATTAAGTGGCAGTCCTTGATATAGGAAAGTGAATGTGTGCTTCAGGATGAAGGATATTTTTGCTTCAATGTTAGGAAACTATTTTGCTTATTTCTTTTCTTCGGTTGGAAATATGATAATGCTTTAATCTTCCAGATATTCTAAATATCAGTGTTAAAATATTTGCACCATGACAGTTTATTATCTATTTATTATTGTTGAATTTTTTAAACCAGGCACAAGGTGACCAAAGCACAAAAGGACTATGTGCCACCTGGTCCAAAAGTTTTCCTGGTCATAACTGCCACCTGCTCTTTGAACAGAAACTGTTGGTCCAGGAAAAATCAGATTATTCACCAATCCCAAGACATCTAGCAATCCAAAAGGCCACAGACAACCAGTCTTATCTCTATCCAGATTCTCCCAGCTTTGTGACACTGAGATAAGACAATGACCGCATTCCTTAACATAGGATCAAGACTGGGCATTATCAGCATACTGAATGGATGACCTTAACCAGTGGCTTCATATATGTTAAAATATGCAATCAAACATGCCCAATCCAATAAGAGCCCCACTACCCACTGAGTCCAAGTTTAGGAGGAAAACATATTTCTAAGAACTGTTTGAACAAAAGCAGAGTAAAGAGAGAAACCCTATGATAAGAGTATTGAACGCTGTATCACCCCACATGTGAGAGACTTTAGACTTGATCTCTCCCCTCCTCCACAGAAGGGAGAACCACCACAAGCATCATATTTCCCACTCTGAAGCCAGTCCTGAATGATACAATGATCAATGAAGTTGAAAATCACTGAGAGAGAAAGGAGAATCAGGACTGTTGCTCCACTCCTGTCCCAGTTCTGCCCAAAGTCATCAACAAGTGCAGTTGATATTTTATCAGGATTACGCCAAAGTGTGAAGCCTAGGTGAAAGGGCTAGTTACTCTACAGTGGTGGGTTTCAAAAAAATTTACTACCGGCTCTGTGGGTGTGGCTTGGTAGGCATGGCAGGGGAAGGTTACTGCAAAATCCCCATTTCCTCCCAATCAGCTGGGACTTGGGAGGCAAAGAATAGGTGGGAGCGGGGCCAGTCAGAATTTTTACTACCGGTTCTCCGAACTACTCAAAATTTCTGCTACCGATTCTCCAGAACTGGTCAGAACCTGCTGAAACCAACCTCTGTTACTCTAGTCCCGTGATGGCGAACCTATGGCATGTGTGCCACAAGTGGCACACAGAACCCTCTCTGTGGGCATGCCAGCCATCGCCCCAGCCCAGCTCCATTGCACATGCGTGTGCACCTTCCAGCAACCAGCTGGTCTTCGGGTCTCTGCCACACATGCACGGGAGGTTGGGTGCTTATGTAGGGGATGGGGTGCATGCACAGGGGTGCAGGTTGGTGCAGGAGGCCTTCCAGGCCCAAAATGGGATGCGGGCGGGCCCATGCGCCCCCCCCTCGCACCCTTTTTTGGCTTCTAGGTTGGTGCAGGAGGATTTCCAGGCCCAAAACAGGGTGTGCGCCATTTTGCCAACCTGGAAGCCAAAACAGGGTGCAGGGGGAATGCACAGGGGCGCACATGCGGGGGGGGTGCATGGATTGCATTTTAGGGGTTCAGGCATGTGCACATGCATTCACACATGGACTTGCTTTGGGCACTCGGCACCAAAAAGGTTAACCATCACTGCTCTAGTCTATTTCATCCAAGGCCCTCATCAATAAAAACCAATTTGCACATTTATCTAACTATACATGAAGAAAGATAAAATATTGTTTTTGATTCTATTGTAATGGATTATTATTAGTGAAAAAAAAGGTTGCTTACAAATGCATCCTTACAGCCATCCTCAAGGAAGGAGTTGAGAAGAAAAAGGGTGGATCAGAGATGCACATAAATATTAAAGCACATAGGTGGTCTTTGACTTACAAATTTTCATTTAGTCACCATTCAAAGTTACAACAGCAGTGAAAAAAGTGACCTGACCTTTTTCCACACTTATAACTGTTACCTCGTTCCTATGGTCACATGATGAAAATTCAGACACCTGGCAACTAGCTGATATATGATGATGGTTGCAATGTCCTGGGGTCATGTGATCACCTTTTGCAACCTTCTGACAAGCAAAGTCAATGAAGAAGCCAGATTCACTTAACAACTTTATTACTAACTGAACAAATTCAGTGATTCACTTAACAATTGGCAAGAAAAATGGAGTAAAATGTTGTAAAAAATAACTGTTTTCCTTAGCAACAGAAATTTTGGGCTCAATTGCAGTTAAGGACTGTCAAGGACTGCCTGTATATCATCCAGGCAATTATGGATTGAGTGAATATTATAAAATTGCTTCACACTTGTTAAACTTGAGTGTTAGTCACTTTGAATAACCTTGTGTGTGTTTGTGTGTGTGTACGTGTTCCTTCGAGTCAGTTTTTTACTTCTGTCAACTGCTTGGAAAACTCCCTGCAGTTTTCTTGGTAAGATTTTTTGGAAGCATCCCTGCTTCCTAGGGATGAAAGAGTGTGACTGGCCCAAGGTTACCTAACTGGCTTTGTGCCTAAGGGGCAACTAAAATTCACACTTTCCTGGTTTCTAGATTAGTGCCTTAACCACTGCACAAAACTTTGAAAGTCCTGGAGAAAGATATTCTCTTAGTGCCAAGGATTGAATCCAAGACTTGTACACAAAGCTGGCCAAATATTTATTTGAAAGGACACACAACTCCAAGAACTCCTTCCTGTGCTCCTGTTTCAGATATAGTAGTCCTTGTTTAGCTACATTTAGTACCAGTAACTTGGCCGTTAAGTGAAGCAGTGATTAAGTGAAACCACAACTGTGCTTATGATTTTACCTGAGTTTTCTTTTCCTTTACAGACCTGCAAAGGTCGTAAACTTGAGGAATGATCAGAAAATTATTTTGTCATTATTATTGTAACTAAAAACAGTTGTTAAATGAGACATTTGTTAAACAAAGACTATCTATAATGTCCAGAAATATTTCACAAGAAGAGTCCTCCACTCCTCTGCTCATAACAAAATACTCTATGCCACCAGACTTGAAATTCTGGGTTTAGAAAATGTAGAACTAGGCCGCCTTCGGTATGACCTAAGCATAGTTCATAAAATCATCTGCTACAATGTCCTACCTGTCAATGACTACTTCAGCTTCAACCACAATAATACACGAGCACACAATAGATACAAACTTAAAGTGAATCGCTCCAATCTCGATTGCAGAAAATATGACTTCACCAACAGAAAGTAATTCTCTTATTATACTTTACTCCATCTGTAGACAAATTAGAGGTTAGCTTGAATCGAAATGGCTTCTTTTCCTAGTATAACTAATGGTGTAAATAATCCCCACCTTATCAAATTTTGAGAAAGCTGAACACATATCAAAAAAATATAAATGAAAACCTAATTCAGAAGAGTTTATTTAAAATAGGCATCCTTTCATATAAAGTGGAATTTATATATATGTAATTGATTTCCTTACTCTCTGCCAGAGCTGTTTTCTCCTTCATAAAAATATGTGTAATATATTGGCCACTCCTGAATTCAAAATTTCACTTACAGTTATTAATAGAGTGCTGTATAAATCATAATTTTATAACAAGAGAAAGGATTTCTGTGCAGTGTTAGAGAAAACGTTTTTCATTCAAAAGTTCCAGCAACTGTAAAAGGAGATGAGCGAAACATCTATATAAGAGAATTGTGTATTGAAAAAAATAGCAGAAAACTACGTAAGTTTATTTTGTTAGATTTACAAGACCTCCAAATGCTATAGCAATTATGGGCAATGTGCTACAAAGTAACTATTAAAATGCAAATAAAAAACAAAGAAAAATAGTCTTCTTAAAACAGTACTAGTAGTCCTCATTTAACCACCATTCATTCAGTGATCATTCAAAGTTATGCCATTTTTCTCTGGCATGTAGTTTGCTATACATTTTATATTGCTTTGGTTTTAATACACACACACTATTTATTAGTAGCAGTTGGTTACAGTCAGCAGTTGTTGGGCCCAGTATAGCTGACTCATCACTTTAGCATGATATTTCGTAGTGCTTATGAAAGTGGGAAACAACTCTGTAACTTCTGCATGCCTGCTAATGGGTTTTTATTACATTTTTCTTCTAAAATGTAGAAGACTGTATGTAGGTGTAGGGACTCATTCATTCTCATTTAATTCTCTCTTCCAAGGGACAATACTATCAAAATATTCAGGCAGGCATATTCAACTCAATCATTATTGCTGCGTACACACCAGAATAGAATTACCATTCTAGTCTGAGAAACTTAATGTATGAGTAATTTAGGCTGCAAACAGAAGAAGCTATCCTAGTAACATGTCTTACTGTTAAGCAAAGTAGTTTTGCATTTATAATTTACATCTGCAGTAGTTAAATAAACATGAACAATTGTACTACTAGGCCAAATATTTGTTTTGATTGCCTTCAAAGTGAAAAAATGAAACTGCAGCAAAATGCAGACTGCTGGATGCATTATCATTCTTTGTGCTTCCAAGAAGACATTAGAATGTAACTCAGCTTTTTCCTTTTATGCCCAGTAAGACAGACATTATAACAAATTATTCTACTAAGCCATCCATGAATCACGGACCCAAGCAGCATTCCTATTGCAGCAACACCTGTGCTACAATGTTAGCAGTCTTGGGATTTCATCTAAGGTAGAACACTGAAGAAGAGCAAAGACTTCGAACATTTTAATTGGCATGTAATTGCCTTTTGCAGGCATTACAGGTAGTCTTCAATTTACAACCAGTGGTGAAATCCTACCGGTTCGCACCAGTATGGGAGAACCGGTAGTGATAAAAGGTACCAGTTCAGTGAACCAGTAGTAAAAAAAAAGGTACCGGTTGGTTCGAACCAGTATTTCCGATGATCAGCTGGGCCACGTGATTTAAAATCCTGCTTTCTAGTGAATCTAAATCGCACAGCACAGCTGTTTCCCCCCCCTCACTTGAATGGAGCACATGTTTGATGCGTACTGCACATGCGTGTGCATGCAGTGTGCATTTGGTACGCATTGAGCATGCAGCGTGTGTTTGGCATGCAATGCGTACTTGTGCAGCATTCATTTGGCATGCTTTGCGCATGCATGCGTGCAGTGTGCATTTGGCATGCACCATGCATACTGTTCTGCTCCAGCTCCTGAGTAGCCACTCCTGCCTTTTGGCAGCCCTGCGTGCTTGAGCATTGAGGACAGGCTCCTCCACTTCGCTATCTCCACTTGAAGGAGCCTCTGGAGGTTCTGAAGGCCCTGGCTGAGTCTCTGCCTCTGGCACCACATCCTCTTCAGCCTCCTCGCTGTCCAACGCGAGCGCCGGTTGCGCAGGCTGCTGACGCGACACACCAGCCTCCTCGTCATCAGGATCAGCCACGATCCGCACAGGCCGCTGGCGGGCCACAACACATGTGCGGGCAGAAAACCAGGGAAGATTTCACTACTGCTTACAACCATTGTTTAGTGACTATTGTAAGTTACAACACCACTTTAAAAAGTAACTTCTGACCATTTTTCACACTTACGACCGTTGCTGCATCCCCATGATCTTGTGATCAACATTAAGATGCTTGGCAACTGGCATGCATTTATGACACAATGTCCCAGGGTCATGTGATCACCTTTTGCAATCTTCTGACAAACAAAGTCAATGGGGAAGTTAGATTAACTTAATAATATTACTAATTTAACAACTGCAGTTATTTACTTAACAACTATGGCAGGAAAGGTCATAAAAATGGGAGAAAATTCACTTAACAACTGTCTTGTTTAGGAACAAAAATTTTGGGCTCATTTGTAGTTGTAAATCAACTCTTACTAATAAATACAGCACATTAGTATTAGTATTAGTACACGGTTTTGTATTTGTAGGTTTATATTCTGATTTGTTTATGTATTGTGTTTTTCTGCCTTTATAGAATTTTAATAAAGTGTATATATAAAAATAAAAATGTGGAATAATACTGACCCCAAGACAGCTTTCTGCACGACCCCTCTCATTAAGCTCTCCAACTCAATGTAGAAACATTAATACCAAATCTCTGGGCAGTTAGTTATAGATTCACCTGTCTGCAGTGCCATTTGAACTTAAGCCACACTTAACAGCTTTCAAAAATGTTCCTATTGTCTACTAAAGTGGTTACCTTGTCAAAGAAGGAGATAAGATTTGTCTTACATGTTCTATTTTTGAGAATTTTTTAAATCTATTGTTGACTCTTAGCAATCATAGTACAGGTAGTCCTTGATTTATGACCACAATTGAGCCCAAAGTTTATGTTGCTAAGTGAAAAATTTGTTAAGTGAGTTTTGCCACATTTTACGAATTTTCTTGTCACATTTGTTAACTGAATCACTGCAGTTGTTAAATCAGTAACATGGTGATTAAGTGAATTGGGTTTCCCCATTGACTTTGCACGTCAGAAGGGTGCAAAAGGTGATGACATGAGCCCCGGACACTGCAACCATCATAAATATGAGTTAGTTGTCAAGCATCCAAATATAAATCACGTGACCTTGGGGATGCTGCAATGGTCATATGTGAAAAACGATCACAAGTCACTTTTTCAGTGTCATTGTAACTTCAAATGGTCATTAAATGAACTGTTGTAAGTTGAGGACTACCTGTACTATCTTCAAAATACTTACAAAGGGAGACTTTTATTATCTTTTTGAACTTCTTTCCAGGTATGCATATTAGGGTTATCAGTAGATAATTACTAATAGAGAGCGAGATGGAGGGAGGGAGGGAGGGGAGAGAGAGAGGGAGCGAGGGAGGGAGCGAGGGAGGGAGGGAGAAAGAGAGACAGAGAGAGACAGAGAGACAGAGAGAGAGAGATCTAGTTCTCCAAAATTCCTTATTTGTAGTTGAAAGAATTGGAATTGATACCTTAAAGGCCCAAGCTATATAGAATAGGTCAACCACAGTGGGTAAATCTTCTTTTTTGGCAAAAGAGCCAGACTTCAGTTCCACACCTACTATCTGACTGCTGGAGCCCTGAAAGGAAATCAAAGCTTCTGGATGCTATCTTCAGTGCCCAACCTTCTCAGGGAGACACTATGGTCAAACTAGTAGGCCTATGCTTCTCTTTTTCAGTTTCCTTCTTGGATCATCCATGACACAACTAAAGCAGTCACAGCTCTGAATTATGCCCAAAGCCCAAATGAAATATGCCTTGTTTCATAGCATTTACATAATGCTAAACGTAAAGTAAGAACCGTGCAAGTTTCTTGTTTTAAAACAATAGATATAAATTTAAAAATGCTTTAAGTAGTAAGCCTGGAATCCTAATATGAGAAGAGAACACATTTATCTCTACTGAGAGTGCACATTCCATACCAAAACATGGCTGCAGGCCTCAGAGCTATTTCATAATTGCTGCATTGAATATGCGCAGAAGAGTAATAGTAACTATATTTTAGCAATTTAACTTAAATATCCAAGTTAATTCGTATCTATTCCAATCCCACCCAATTCTTAATCTGTACTGTTCACTTTATAGAATGCAGCCCCCATATATCTCACTCAAAAACCAAATGCATCTCTCAGCCAGAAAAGGTTCTGCCCCGCTGATATATATAATGCAGTTATTTGAATAGACTTTTCTATCCCCAGTTGCAGGCATCTACAAGCCTCACCAGAGTGTATCATTATTGGCAAGTGAATGTTGGTGTCTTTGTTCTCCCTTCCCCTTTTTGCTTCCCCTATTGATTAATTTGAGGCTGTATCATACTTCTTGTTTAAGGGTTCACTGCATATTTGTTGATTGATACACAATTGTTGCTTAAATGAAATCCTATTGTCATTGCACAAATACAGGCATTAGTAAAAAGTGTAGTTTTGGAGATCATTTGTGTATTCAGCACATCCTTTTGCGACTGTTGAATGCTACTTTTGTGTTGTTTGCATACAGGAAAATATACTCGCCTGGTTGCTATGGGAACCCCATTGATCTTATGTTAACAAGCTTAATACTAGATCAGTGTCACTATTCACAACAAAAGTTGATAGTGGCATCTAATCTCTATATCCCATGTTTCTGCTTTATTAGATAATTTTTATCTACTGCAGAGTTCTCTGACTCATCTTTAATGAGGAAATTGTGATTTACTGTATGGTTAGAGAACATTGTATAGGCTTTCACTTGTGCTGCACGGGTAGAAGAAACTAATTTTTCTCAATGCACCCTAGAGTCAGATTTTAGAAGATGCTTATACTGAATAAATCTGGACTACAATGTATCCATACTTTGAAATGGATGAATAGTGGAGACATAGTACTACAGTACTTTTAACCAATATAAATCCTAATGGTATTTTTGCTACAAGTTTGATCACTGCTCCCTTAATGGCTTTCTGCAATTTTGGTGTTTTAATTACCCTCAATAGTTGACAAAGAGAAGGAATTATTATGAATTGTGCAAAATATTTTGCATATTCCATATAGAATTCGTATAGCAAATCTGAACAGCAAAATGACTCTGGAACTATTAAATCTTTAATATTTATTATGAATCTGTCTTCCTGTATTGATATAAACCAATTTTGTTTGCTCCCAATATCTCTGAATTCAGACTCTGCAAATTTTACATATTGTTTTAATAGCTATCTGTATTTTAGTTGCACATGTGAAACTTTTTGTTTGTTTTTTCATTTCAGATTACAGTATTTCGCATGGGGTCAGAAGGACACCAGGATATTGATCTGGCCATCTTGACAGCTTTGTTAAAAGGTAACATAATTGTTTGCCTCAACAAACCTATATTAAATCTACACAGCAAACTTTTACAAATAATTAAACCAGTTTTAGTCTGTTCTAAATTCTATTGTTGGTGAGTTACACCATTATTTGACGTAACCCACCAATAATAGAATTTAGAACAGACTAAAACTGGTTCAATAGCAAAGCACCTATTTTGCAGTAGCTTCATTGATTGCCAATACTCTTCTGGGACTCATTCAAGATGATTCAATAAAGATTAACGATTATAAAGATCTATGTGACCTGGGCTACCTTTAGGGCCTTTTGCTGCAAATATAATAAGTCCTTTCAGTAGAGAGGACTGGGGCCTCTAGGACAATCTTCTCAACAGCAGACCACTCCCTTTGGGATACTTAATATCCCAAGATCAGACAGGATCCCATCTTTTTTTGTTATTCAGAAAACAAGTCCAAACTTGTTGAACTTTTCAAATGGAGAGGCCTCAGTAGCACATTATCAATGCAATCTGTGTTCTAATTTTGTAAAGCTTTTACCCTTTCTAATTTTTATTGTTTTCAGCTGCCTGGAGTCTAATAAATAAATATAGTATTATAAAATATGTAGGAATCCAAATTTTGCTTTAAAACATCATAGTCTTATAAAGGTTCCTTTTTTACATCTATACTTTTCTTCAAAGAGAATGTCAAGGGGAATAAGTTAAAGGCTGGATAGCTTTGTTTGAAATCCAGTGAATGTTTGATAATCGAACATGTGATTTTATAGGTAATTTGTACCAAATTCTAAATGAATATAATCCAGGGGAAATATATTCTTCTAGAAGGCATGAATGGATGTTTTGGAACAAGGTGAAAGTACAGAAAACTGCCCACCATGAGTGAGAATTCTCATGGTTTGATATATGTCTGGAAAACATTCTTATATCTTCAGTAGTGCCTTAATACATGACAGAGGTGTGAATATAAATCTAAAATGATGATTTACTTGATGGCTTATGATATATTGAAAAATTAGAAGAAAATAGAATCTGAAAGCTGCATGGAAGAGAATAAAATGTTATGGCATGCCACAGAAGTATGTATAGTTATTCTAATGGGATGCTTGGTGCAATGCTGAAGTAAAAGTGAAAAAGTAAAAGAAAAGGTTTTACCAAATGAGTGCTATTGGTAACATTAATATTGCCCCTATCTTCTGAAGTTGCATCTATACATTTAGACATTCTTAATTCAATTTATATTATGTTTTTAAAAAGATATAATTAGAGATTTTTTGTTAAAATCTGGGGGGGGAGGGGTGTTTCTGGAAAGGATGCAGAACACAGCTGTTTCACAAAAGGTTTGTTATTTTAGTTGCTGCTTTTTTCCCCTAGTCCTTTCATCTGTATGATTTGTAGGGCAGTCCAAATTTTTCTACTGTATGAAATGTTGAAAGAAGCACAGTGGATGATATACAATATGTTCATTTCCATAAGTGCTACCTCATCCAAGTTGTGTTCATTGAAGCATATTGCTATGATTACCTGACTCTGATGTTTTTGGTTTCTTCTAGCTTGTTAATGTATCGTGACGCATGCTCACAAAGCATTTGTCCTGCAGCTCTGGACCAACATTGCTGCTATTCTCTAGCCTGATGCATAGGACAATGCATGTCAACCATGAAATGATTATAATTCAATTTCATTTTATTTGAAACAAAAATGCTGGAGTAAGCTTAGTAACATGTTGTATTGAGAGATGTGCAATTCGTGAATGCCATTTCTGTGCAAGGTGTTTGGAGCAGCAAATAGGGCATTTACACACACACACACACACACACACACACACACACACACCTGAAAGAGGCCAACTAGAAAACAGATTTGTTGATAGATTGGGCATAAAGATTTCCTTGCTTTTTTATTTATTTATTTAAATAGCTTATTTTATCCATAGAATTTCCAGGGGATACTATGAAATATACACTCATGCATACACTTTGTCTGTGTATACAAAGACAAAGGCTTCCATGTGATCCAGCATTTTTAACATATTAATGAAGCAGTGTTTTGCTGTAGTGATACAAGTTCTTCCTGTCATGGTGCAATCTCCACTACAATACAACTACAAGAAATTGTTGAGATTGTCACAAAGGTGTTTTTCAGGAGGCAACTGGACTTTCTTGTTTTTTCTTTGAAGACGTTTTACTTCTCATCGAAGAAGCTTCAGCTCTGACTGGATGGTGGGGAAATGGAAGGATTTATATTCCTTGCAAATAGATGGTCATCTGCATCCTTTTAAATTTAGAGGCTCGTTGAAGCACTTGGAGGTTTATCTGTCCTCAAGGTCACCTGAATAGGCCAAATGGTTCCTCTAGTCTGCAATTTTTTTTTTCTGGAAATTTGTTCATATTCCCACACCATTCGAAGGGTGTTCATCCCAAATTGCATAACTAAAAGTCTGTAGAGATTCTCAGTCACCCATGTCATGGTTGTCCCAAACTAAACTGTCTTGTTGTTGTTTTTTTGAAGATGTTTCACTTCTCATCCAATAAGTTTCTTCAGCTCTGACTGAATGGTGGCATTAGCACCACTCAGGTGATCCTGAGGATGCAGGTAAACCTCCAAGTGCTTCAATGACCCTCTAAAAGGATGCAGATGACCAGCTGTCTGCAAGAAATATAAATCCTTCCATTCCTCACCATCCAGTCAGAGCTGAAGAAGCTTCTTGGATGAGAAGTGAAAGAAAAAACAAGAAAGTCCAGTTGCCTCCTGAAAAAGCACCTTTGGGACAACCATGACCTGGATGACTGAGAATCTCTACAGACTTTTTTAGATTGTGTAACATCAACAAAATGCTGCTTCTATCATTTGGTTTCCCTTGATCCTTGCTAAGGTTGCTTCTCTGCACAGAAATAAATATATATTCTTGCTATGTATCGAATAGATTCTAGAAAAAAGTTAGTAAGCATTTGTTATTATTGAGAAATTGTAACGTTTAGGATGATGTTTTCAAATTTTTAACTGAACCCAAATAAATTTGACCCCAATGAATCTAGATAACAAGAGTGTCCAGAATGTTTTTCCTCCATACTTTTGCAAAACAAGAACATTTTATTATTATCTGTTGTCATCTATCTAGCTGGAATGTCAGGACTTAAAGGAGAGATCAGTTTAACTACGGTATATCTGTACAATCTGGACATTTAATGGAAACATGCAGTAACAGAGATATTGCTGTGCTCCGATATAACATTGGCATGATGCAAATCCACTGGAGAGTCACAAGACAGCTTTCTAACTCAGACAGACAAGAAGGGAGTATCCTAGCAACAACAAAAAAACCGTGTGATGAATCTCAGAACCATTTCTCTGCCTTGATCAGGTTTTACTCCCCTTGAAATGAGAATATAAAATAGAGAATTCACCTCCTGCCCAACAGTGTTTGCAGTGGCTTGATTAATATGAAGAGACAAAATAATGTAGTAATGATATGTATAAAATCATGCTGCACAACTGTAACCCAGAAATCTTAAATCAGAGTAGTATGTTCAAATTATATAAAGAAAAAAACAAAACCTGTTCCCTTCATTTTTTAATAAAAAGGTTCCGAGACTTTTCCCCCCCAGAATTTAGAGACCCAGGCAAGGAAGGGAAAAAGGAAAAGAGAGGCTGATACTACTGCTCGATCCAGAGATATAGAAAATTGCTTCCCAGAATATAAAATGCACTTATTTGTGTTCACACATTAAGTTAACCATTTGGGGTTTTTTTGTTTTGGCTTGGCATGATATACTAACCTAGCCATTACATTTATTAACTATGCTTTGTGCTTTCCCAAAAGACCATTATTTAAAAAACAGTGCTTTGGCACCACATATGAAACTAGTAATTATTTAATTCAGCTGACATTTTTCATTGTAGCTTCCTCTTTATATTAAAGATGATCAGATTTCATAAACTTTCATAGAGAGCATTAAACACATACAATATTATCCTCAGCAGGTTCACAGGCAAATACCCACTGAATCAGAGTTGGGTATTTCAGATAAAACATAAACATATATGACTGCTAAAGTATACAAAATAAGGCTTGTAAGATTAAAATCTGTATCGAATTGCCACAGATTTTATTATACAATACTATTTTCTCATTTTTTTTAATAATTTAGCTGCCCTGGACAATTCAGGCAACCACTTTAGGATGTTTTCTTCCTTGTTACAAGTTCTGTTGATCTAATTTTAAAAAATGTGTTACATTATATCTAATATATTCATTCATTCATTCACATGCTTTGTGGTGCAGCAATCTAATCCAAACCTTTGATAAAGGCCATTGAAGAGCTACAGTTGCATTGGAAATCTCATTACAGCTCAGTGACTGATATTGTATCTGCATCAATACTCATGTCACTTTTCATT
Organism: Pituophis catenifer annectens; assembly: GCF_029215685.1. NCBI lineage: Eukaryota > Metazoa > Chordata > Lepidosauria > Squamata > Colubridae > Pituophis > Pituophis catenifer. Next base: position 227,352,679 of record NW_027256882.1, on the reverse strand, counting down.
TTACTTTACTTTTGAATCTTTCACTGACCTGAAATAATATTATATATTTCTTACATGCTTCTTCTTCCTGAATTACAGAATACACTTTGTTTTGTTTCTTTCTGCCGATACTGTTCAGTTACTTTCTTGTATGCATATATATGTTAAGTTCCAAACACATATAATACAGTTTATTAAATTAAAATAAATAAAGCTCTAAAAGATTATTTTTTTCTGGAAAGTTTTTGTGAGACAAATTCTGTAAGACAAGTTTTTTGCTTTGTTAACAAAATCCCAGCAAATTATCTTCCTAAAAAAAAAAAAAAAACCATAATTGCAACCATTTGCAATTATGATAGTGATGAAAAAGAAAACCAATCCTTCCTTTTGTGACCTTCACAGGTCTGTTAAAGCAAAGGAAAACTGAAGTCAGATCCTAAGCACATTTGCAATTTGAGTCAGCAACCACTTCTCTTAATGACCGATCTCAGTTATAAAGCAATTTTTTTTACAATGCCCAGGAAATGTTCCAGTTTCCACGGATTGCCGTTAAAAGCCATCCTATTCTGGCTTTTAATTTTTAAAACAGAAGCAATTGTATCCTTTAGTTATTTCTGGTTAGTTTTCTGCACAGGTAATCCTCAACTTACAACAGTTCATTTAGTGACTGTTTGAAGTTACAACAGCACTGAAAAGAGTGACTCATGTTTTTACACCTATGATCATTGCAGCATCCCCATGGTCAAGTGATCAAAATTCAGATGCTTGGCAACTGACTCATATTTATGACGGTTGTCCCGGAATCATGTGAACCCTTTTGCGACCTTTTGACGAGCAAAGTCAATGGAAAAGACAGATTAACTTAACGGTCGTGTTACTAATTTAACAATTGCAATGATTTATTTAACAACTGTGCCAAGAAAGGTCGTAAAATGGGGCAAAACTCATTTAACAACTGTCTCGCTTAGCAACAGAAATTTTGGGCTCAATTGTGGTTGTAAATCGAGGACTACCCGTATTGTGTTTTTAAAAGGAATGGAATTGCAAGGACAGAGATTGGCAACATAGGAACCACAGATCCCAGGCTTGGGAGGACTGCCATGTCAGCAGAGTCAGCTGCCTCCAGTGGCCTTGAAAAGGACAGCAAAAATGACCACTGACGTGATCATTGGAAAGGCAGAAAATAACCTATAATTTAAAATGTTATATAAGCTTTGTTCTCTGTATACATAGTAGACAATTTCTTCAATTGTATAAAATAACTAAAAAAACTAAGTTATGTCCGTTAGCTTCCTTCTGACTAAGCAAACTCCTGAGTTTAGCATCTGAGAGGAATATACAAAAGAGACCTCTGAGAGATTCTTTTAACATTAGATTAATCTAGCAAGCAAAATTAATACAAGCTTCTATACCACATCTCCTCAGTTGTAAGACAGTTCTGCTTCTGTTACCCTGCTTTTTGAGAAAGGGGTTCCAGATTTTTTCCCCTTAAATCTGCCTATATAAACCCTAGCTTATCAAAGTTAGAAAAAAAGGAATTCGTTAATTACTATTTTCTTGTTACAACAAGACCTTTAATTTATAATCTTAATTTTCCAAAATATTCAGGCATCCTGCTTTATTTAAATATCTTGAACTAGATTTCTAACTTCAGCAAGAAAATTGTATAAATATCATTGTAATAACTCTCATTTGGACCATACAGTATGTCTACTTTCTTTCCTTTTATTTCTCATGAGGGTCTGTTTTGCCACTGACTGTGTTGAATTAATTAAATATTTGTATTCTTCTCAATTTCTACAGGAGCGAATGCCTCTGCTCCAGATCAACTGAGTTTGGCATTAGCTTGGAACAGGGTAGACATTGCTCGCAGCCAGATTTTTATTTATGGACAACAGTGGCCGGTACGGTATCTATATGGTTATCAAATACTTTTCCAGTTGAGCATGGTTATTTTCATGGGGGAGAAGAGGGAGAGAGAGAGAGATTCTGGAACATAATGTAATCATAATACATTACATTGTCATGTAATCATAATAAAGATGTCTGTAATTTTTCTTGTAGGAAATAGTGTCATCTAGTGGAGCTGTTTAAAATACAGCATAACCAATTGTTCTTTATTTTGTAGAAAAAAATCTAAGGACAAATATATTTATTGTGGCTTAAGCTTTCAAACACCATAGTCTGGCTCTTGAGATGCCTGAAATGTCATATTATGCATTTTTGTTCTCTCTCGATATATATTTTGAGAGGCTCTGTTCCAGTTCAGCAACTCCAGATAACGAAACCTCAAATAATAAGGTTGAAAAAATGTTTTTGCCCACCTGTAATTTTGCACATGTGTAAAGATATGCCGCAGATATACAAATACAGTTAGTAATGGAGCAGATGCAATTCAGATATAGAGTCTTCAGTTTTTCAGAAAATTCAACAATTTCCATCTCAGCTTCTGTGTCAGAGGAAAAAAAGCTGAAAATGTGGGAGGGATAAATAGCATTTCTGAGTATTATGGAAGAGAAACATAATGACTTCAGATAGGGAAATTAATGGAAAGTTGTTGAATAGGTTGGGATAGATGGACCTGGAGGAGGATTAGTGACGGAAAGGGCAATTGTCTTCAGTAAGAAGGCTAGCTGTATATGTGATCATTTCCACATAAGCTGGAATTCAGAACTGTCCAATGGAACCATTGTTATGTGTGAAGGCTCTCTGCCACAAACAATCATATTGTAATGTGGAGACCGTAATTTCACTTATGTCACCAGCACAACTAGGAAAAGGCAAGTGCTCTTCACTGCTTATTCCATTTTGACTGAATACACTATGGTAAATCCTGAACAGAGCCACAGATAAACAAGTATTGTTGATAATATAATGAATTCCCAAATGAAATTTTTCAACTCATGAGAACTTTTGATAAATTCCATGGTAAATCTAGCATACTTGAATTTCCAAAACCATTCCGCAAAGTTTGACCAAGAGAATATGTCCTCTCACAATTGATAAAACTGAAGAACAGAAAATGGAGGATACTGAACAATTCTTCCAGTGGAGAAGTGCAAGCTTTAAGAGTCACTCAATATTTTTTACTGGGGTTAGTGTGTTTAATGATAAATGATACCAGTTGGTAAAAACTGACAGGAGATATCCACACCAAGAGAACAGAAGTAAAAAGAACATCCCAAAATTGTATTGAAAAAGAATATTATGTGGAACCCGTTTTTTAAATGATAGGAAAATGAAAAATATTTTCCTTTTTGTATGAACATTCTCCACTGATCACAAGGTCTCCCTGATTAAGCTATTTCCTTTTTAGGTGGGGTCCCTTGAACAGGCAATGTTGGATGCCCTGGTGTTAGACAGAGTGGATTTTGTGAAGTTACTCATAGAAAATGGAGTAAGCATGCATCGTTTTCTCACCCTCTCCAGACTAGAAGAGCTGTATAATACGGTAGGGGTCCTATTTGTTTATTTAATTCCCTTCAAACCCTAGCATGAAGCCCAGAAATTCATCCAATTTCTTCATTCCCGAAATAATGCTTGCCTTCCTTAAAGTGTTCCTGTAACAAAATCTCATAATGTTTTGCCTGCTTATTCTTTTATTAAAGCCTAATACAACTGTATACTATGCTTTAAAAAAACGTATCTGTACCCTTTTATAGTTTGGATTCTGTTAAAAATAATTTGCTCCCAAGACGAATTGCTTTTTTTAAAAAAATGCCATTTTCAAAACACCACTGAACTGGCTAGGCTAAAGCAGACCATTTCAATTGTGCTATTTGGTTCCTATTATTTCTCAGGGAATATCAGCTGCCTTGTCAAAATAATAAAACTTTCACTTACCAGCAGGCTGTAACTCATGTATTTCACTTAAAAGATGAGCAAAAATTCAATAGACAGCCATTTTCCTCATACAGCCAGAAAAAATAATGCTGCTTATTGAATTTTTGCTTGATTTTCATTTATTAATAGTGGGGAATAATAATGGTAATCTAAAGTCTATCTCAGGCTGCATGGGTGGTATAATATTAAGGACATATGGTAATTATTCTAACTCTGCAGAGGTCAGTATACATTGCCTCCTGCTCTGTTTTCTTAATCACTCCCCAACATTAACTCATTTTAAAAAATCAAGAATTGCCCATTTACCCTCCTCTGATTTATCCACTGGTACCATCTATTCCATATTGTAAAATATTTTGAGTCCTCCTTATCCTGGGTAAATGGGTAGAGATGAAATTTAGAGGAAATTAACATAATTAAAAACTGCACTGTCAGATAGAAAGAAAATGAAATATGTCACTGTAGGTTTGTATATATGTATATATAATAATAGAAATTAGTTAGTAGTTGAAGTTGTGTATTGTATATGTATATGTAAATTTGTTTCTTGATTAAGTTAACTTTTAACTTAATCAAGCTTTTGTATGTTTTAAATGTTTTTAAGAATGAATAAAGTTTTGTTTTTAAAACAAAAAAAATAAATAAATCAAGAATTGCATGATTTGGTAATCTCTATATAAAGCATACATCATATATCATACTTAAATTTCATGAGATGGTTAAAGGGCATTAGTACTATTTGTCCATGACTCAATTTTCACCTAGTAGTAAATGTTTGAAGAACTGCAGTTTAGTACCTTTTGATCCACATTAATATGTTGGATTAAGTCTACTACTATCTCCGCCCATTTGGAGCATCTTTCAAAAAATTAATATACTGCAACTAAGTCTTCATATGGAAGGAGAACACTTGAATCAAAAGAAGAGAATATTTGTAGCTAGGTAACATTATGAGTGCAAGAAGGGAGTGGGGTTTGTTCTCTGTATATAAACGGAGAGCAAACCTTACTCCCTACTAGCACTGATAATGTTGCCTAGTTGGGTAATGACACATTTGCAAGAAAATAACAAAGCTCAACCCTAAGCTACAAATAGTCTCTTCTTTTGATTCAAATGTTTTGTTAGACATTAAGAAACTACACAGTTGTCACATTCAGTACTTTGGGTGTTATGAGCTCTCTCTGTCCTTTAATCCAAATAACTTCTTCAGATACATCAGAACTATTAAGCTGTTTGTTGTGATCCTTTTCAGAGACATGGGCCATCCAACACTTTGTATCACCTTGTCAGAGATGTCAAAAAGGTAAGAGTCCGAAGGTGGACAGTAATATGAAGGTAATATTGTAGCTGCTTCTTGTCATTAGAGACAGCCTCTGTTTTGCATGGGCTACCAACAAGAGCTTTCTTCCACCTTCTGCCATTGCAGTTGTGCAGTATGTGTTCGTAATGATTCTCAGCCTTGTGTACAGTACAGTTAACTATTTAGTGGCTGCTAGTGGTTACTTTAGACGCTTTAGGCATACTGCTTCTGCTAGTGGACTGTAGGTGTTTTTCATGTGATGTGGATTTATGCAATAGATGTATTTTAATAGCCATCAGTGTTATGAATGCTGATTTCCATATTGTGGGCCAGTGTTGGACATTGCAATATATATTATTGTTGTGCTGGATCTTGAATCATTGCATTATTTTCAGCTTTGTTAAGTGCTATTTTTTTATAAAGCCCCTTATCTTTTTGAAGTAGCAAGGTTAAAAGAAAACAGTTTAGATATAACTCAGTTTGTGTGACTGAAGCTACTTAAAGGAACTGGTGGAAAGAGAGTGTGCTTTTTATCAATATGTCTTGCATCCTATTCAATCATATTCCATCTCTTGCATGATTAGCAGCAGAGTGAAGAAGAGAGTGAAAAGAAACTTGTTGGCCCTACAGGTTTTGGTTGCAATTCTTACAGCTTCTTCATGCCTTTATGTTGGATGATACAATGATATAAATTAAACCCCAACTTTAAAGTGGTATAAGAAAGTCTCACCTCTATCTGTCCATAAGAATAATCGTGGGAAGAACCAGAGCATAACATTAGCTAAATAAAACCTTATCCCCGAAATTTTCTTTTTGCTGGCAAAACTATAAATTGATTATTTATAAATTGGGAGGAAGGGGGAAATAGGTACTAAAACAGGAGAACTTAATATCTATTGCCTAGTGGGTGCCTATGTACTTGATCAGTCTTATAATCATCTGGACCATGCATAAAATCCAAAGACCATCAGGTATAAATTTACATATTTGTAGATTTCAGTTTTAAGGCAATTTCGCCTTAAAACATAAATGTCCAGAGAATGAGAAATAACAGAGCTAAATGTCTATTGGGACAATAACAGAACTTTTTACAACTAAAAATGTCATAAATATGCAGCACAGTGCTGCCTAATTCAAAATCAGGGATTAATTTAATTCAAGCTTTTTGCTTCTCTGTTCATTTTGTATGAATATCTCACACACATACACACACACACATATATTTACTTCATAAATAATGAAGAAGTAAAATGTTATGCTACAAGATATTAGATGATTCCTGTAGACCTTAGCTGATAACATTTCATTCTCTTCAGTTTCTGAATCTATCAACAAATCTGACATCAATTTAAATGAAATGGCATTTTAGAAAATAACTTCTTAATGCAACATATCATTATGTTGACAGCACAATGTTTCACTGCCCATGACAGAGACAGATGACGGTCTAAAGCAACTTATCTTATTCTGACAAATTTTTATTTCCCATAGCTTAACATCAGTTTTATTGAAACCCTTTAAGATCAAATAAATATTTGTTAAAATGAAGTACTTTGTAAGTATTACCCAGAGAAATAAATTATATTCACTTTATTCTGCTGAAGAGCAGTTTAATATTAAGACTGAAAAATACTTTTAGTATGTACATTCCTGGCACCTTTATAATACTTGAAAATTAAACAGCTAAATATAAAGCAGAATGTGAGTACATTTAAAGTTGCATATAAAAAATTCCAAAACATACTCTTGTGGTTATGTAGCAGTTATATATTTTAAGTAACAAAATCCAGTTTTTCTCAATAGTATAAAAGTGCAGTGTGAGCAGAACCTAATACTGGAGATAGTCTTTGTCCCAATTATGTTAAGGAAAATCATTTCTTTCTCATTGTAAAGGGTGCAAAGAGAACACCTTTCAAGTAACCATAAAATAATTTTGCTTGCATGCAAGGAAAGGGAAGTTAGCAAAAATAGCAAAATTATGCACTTTTCCTTATATTAAAAGACTTTAAAAGTGATAACAGTGAAAGATCATGGATAATTCTTGAATTCCAGTTCTAAATAAATGCATGCTCTAATGAGTTTATGGAAAAGAATGGACAAAGTGGCCTTTTCACCTCTTTTATTTAGTTAATAAAAGCCATTTCTCCTATATTTGAAATCAAGGGCACTGACAACAAGTCATTAGTCAGAAAAGTGTTTGGCCTATAATGACTACTTTTTTGCCAAATTTGATGTTTAATGATTACTCAAATAACAAAAGGAAAACATGTTGGGAACTTTGATGGCTAAAGAGTGCCCTCTAGCGTTCATATAGTAAACATTTCTACCCTTTTTTCCCCCTCTCTCTTACTAGGTATATATTTATACCTTTGTGATTAATTCATGACTAGTAGGCTGTACCTATGCATTATGATTATGCTCAAAATTAAGCATCTGTAGAAAAGGTGTCACTTTCTGGATTTCTAACAATTATTCTTTAGTCCTAAGCATGTCAGTTTAAAAGGAGAGAGCCATTGAGTAGAAATTGCTTTTCAAACAAAGCAATAAAGTTCTTAAATAATGAAATGTTATTACGATCAACATAATCAGGCTATACTTTAAAAGGTTTTAGAAAAAGGAATTATTCTTGGGTTTTTCTAGAAGAAACAAAACTACAATTAAGCCTTACAATCTGAGTCATAAAAAATATCATAGAAATATTTCACTTTTATTGGGTATTCAGACATTATTCGAATAGGTTTGAATGGCTTCTAATCTAGAAAAAAACAGAAGAATGATTCTCAGTTTGTAGCTAGCAGATTGATACCTGAGTAGAATAAAATTTAGTAAAAATACCAAAAGATTGAAAACTTTATTTTATGTTCATGTTATTTTAATTGGCAATAGACCAGATTATATAAATTTGATCCAAACATCTTTAGAACCAGTAAAATTAATAGCTCATAATATACTGTAAATCCTAAATAAGTAATATAGGCACGATTACAGTAATCTCAAAATGGCATTTTGTGTTTATTTACTAGGCGTATAAAGTGCGGGCTACATCAACTATACTATCATTCTTAAAGCAATATATTTATTTAGAGAGGACAAATAAGCAGGTGCAAGATTTTGTATATACAACAATAGGCCTATGCTTTCTATATATGGGTGTGGGTGGATTGTAAACTGTTTTTGCATTACAGTAATAACATAGAAACATGTCCTTTTTAATATTAGGAGAATTGAAAGTCAGTGGAGCAAGATCTGAGAAATGGCTTATGAGGTAAATTCATTATTTGGCCCACTCAGTGCTAAGTAATGAGGTAACAGATGAATTTTGGCACTAAATGATAGATGATATATGAAAATAATTAGATATAACTTAAATCAACTTTTATTTAAATGAGGAGAACACATTGGAATCTCCAAAAAACATTGAGGACAAATTCACTGTCATATAGATTTGTCTCTAAAAAGTGAAAATTAATTCTTCTGCACACACTTTTCCTAGATATCAGATGTTATTTCACTGTGATTACAGCCAAATATATTTCCTTTTTGGAAGATGCAGGACTACATAGCAAAAAAATCAGTAACCAAAACTTCAAGTGAAAGAATTTTCATTCCTGCAGGCTGGTAGATATAAGAATTTTTCACTTTTTAACTGTCAACAATGTGTACGAAGACAGTTTTGGTGTTTTAGGAAATAAAAGTGAAAGTATTAATTAAAGAATCACAGGAAGGAGACTTCTGCTAAATATTTAATATTCAGTATTTAATTTTTATTTAATATTAATTAATTAATATTAATAAGTATTTAATATTCAACAAAAGAGCAAAATTTCTGCTTAAAGCATTCAGCATCTATTTATGATAAAGTTGCCTTCCTGTCCCAGGAGTAAGTTTGGAAAAGACATTCTTAAAAGCATGATAGAAGCAGGAAGACACCCAACCCCAAGACATTTGCCAGAGCATAAACGTATTCCTCAGGATATAAGACTGTTGTATGGCTTATTTGGGACACCACCAGGTTCCAGCAAATACGTAGAGTTTCTGTAAAATGCTTTGCCTTCATGCTTTCCTTGTTCTGCAGTAGTGTATCCTGCTTTTCTTCTCAGAATAGCCTAAATCCTGTGTTCTGAAACTTATTATCTTCTATTACTGCTATCTTTTAACACATTTTCTTACGTAATTTATGTCTTTTTTCCAAGCGCGAATATCCAGGTTTCGGTTGGATCTATTTTAAGGTGAATTAATTAATAAGCATAATAATATGTTATGTTTCATTTAAATCTCTCATAGTTATAAAAAATGTGTGTAATAGACTTAATAATCAGTTGTATCTTCCCCCCTCCCTTGTTTTGTGTGTCTTTTATTCTATTGGAAAAAAATAGGGAAACCTACCACCAGACTATAGGATAAGTCTAATTGATATTGGCCTGGTGATTGAGTACCTGATGGGAGGAGCTTATCGCTGTAATTATACTCGAAAACGCTTCCGAACACTCTATCACAACTTATTTGGCCCCAAGAGAGTAAGGATTGTTATTATTGAGTTTTTAAAACCTGTTTCATAAAAAGTACATTTAATGAGGTGGGTTGACAGGTGATCAAGTCAAAGGTGACTTAGTTAGATGACATTACTAGGCCTTTGGATACATCTTGAACATTGAAAAACTGTTATGGGCACCGCCGTACAATGTTTCTGGGCTGAGCCAGTTACTTCAGTACAAGAAAATGGTGTGTTCTGAGCTCATTCTGTGAACAAATTCTTTCTTTTGAATACACTTACTCAAAGGTCATTCCTTCCCTAAATTCTAAACCTTTAGATTCTAAAGTCATCACCACCTCCCTGCTCTAACATACACTTAAATTATTTACTTCTGTTACATACCCTGTTTCATTCTCAACTCATAGTATAGACCAAAAACACAATCTGTAACAAAAATATATTTCTTTCCTGTCCTCTCTTTTATTTGTTTGTTGAATTGATTGATATCTCTCCTTTCACTCAGGAACCACAAGTATACATGTGTTTTTCTCCATAACAACAACCCTGTGAAGTAGGCTGATCTGAGATTCAACTTCAGTTCCTCCCTCCTCCATCTCGCATGTTAAGAAATTCCTCAGCTTGTTCTTTCTCCCTGCTTCCTCTACTCTTTTCATAAAATAGCCTTAGAGGAGTGCAAAAATAACCTTGAGACAATATGCACCAATCACTGTGAAAACATCACTTTAGGCATAGGAGGAATAAATTCCCAGGAATGGGAGGAGGAAGTGAGAAATAAACTCAAGGATGATCCGCCTTGAGTTTTTTGGGTGTAAGAAGGAGGGAAAGGGGAAATTTGGCAGGCTTTCAAATTTCTGCTTTATCTCCTATAATAATAAAGCAGAGTTACGGTAGTTCCTATGCTGTCTGTTTCCTGCCCTGGACTGCCTCAAAGGATTGATATAGCTCTTACTCTAATTAGTCCCAGATTTCTGCTAGCTTTCCCATTCCATCCTCAAGCTGATTTCTTCCTGGATAATAACAATCAGATATTATTATTCTTTCCTTTCATTTTCCAGTGCATTTTCCAGTAAATAATTATGAAGTACTGAATTCTGGCTCTATCCCAACATATATCTAATTCATAAATATGTAAGAAAATAAAATGACAGTTGGAAGACATCATTCTCTGTTCTAAAATGTGTCCAATCACCTCTTTTTAAATTTAAAGTAATTGAAACACATAACAGTATGGCACTTTACAAATACAGGAGGAGATATCAATCAATAATATCATCCCAACCCCTTACAGCAGGGCTGTCAAACTCACGGCCTGCAGGCCAGATGCATCACGCACTGGCCACGTCCATGCCGCGTATAGCGAAGGGGGGGAGTCGTGATATGTCATGTGATGCTGCTGTGTTTGACACCCCTGTCCTATAGCAACTGGGCTTGTACCTGAATGCCTCTTTTCAGTTACAGGTGCATCCAACAAACTCTAATTATAGCTCCAAAATGCTGAAGAGATGCAAGGGGCTAAGCATTAGATGCAAGATATTGCTCGGCCTGATACAAAGTGGGAAAGGATTTGCTGACATTTTATCCAGTTCCTAACATATAGGAAACTTAGAATATCCTTTCAGGATTCTCTGGGGAGTTGAGGGAGCAACATCTGATTTTTTTTGTCCAAAAGTTTAGAATGCTGGAATAAATCTGGGTGCCGGGGAAAAAAACCCATAAGGGTCCACATTATTAAAGAAGATTACTTTTCTTTAATGAACTTTGGAATTTTTGTGCAATAATACAGATCTTTCCCAAACAATAGGGATATGTAAAAACAGTTAAATAGTAGAAAGTGATTGCACTAATAACATCAAGAAGCTTGCAAAGTATGTATGCTGAATCCAAAAATGATGAATGAACAGGATAGGTTTTATTTAGTCCCTGTGCTTTTTGAAAAGTTATATATAGAATTATTCTTTTCTTTTTTTACTCACAGCCCAAGGCCCTAAAACTTCTGGGAATGGAGGTAAGTGGCAGCTCACTCATTTTAATGACATTTTAGAAACTTTTACAACAGAACAAAATATATTGAGGACTGTGATTTCATGTGAACACATGACTTACAAGATTTTTTAAAACCTAGTAACTACTTCTATGTACTGAAGAACATTTGCAATTTAAGATTTCAAATGGAGCTTCTTTTCCCACCATAGAGGAGGGAAGTAGAATGAGAAGAGAAGGAAGGAAGAAATGATGGAAAAGAAATCCCACTGGACATGCCTAGAGCATCAGGCGTACCTAAAATTTATCTTTAAATCCTGGCAGGAAAATAATACATGTTTTCAAGATAGTTCGTAAAGGAGGTCAATTTTCATCTATGACACTGTGCACATATTCATATGTATAACTATGGAAAAGAGGCAGAAAAGCTTATTTAAAGACTTCTAATAAAATTTCACAGTTTTAGTGAAGAATACATTCAAATACCTGTATTTGGAAACAACCACAAACATTAGAAGTATTAGGTAAGAGCCAGTATAGAAAATTATAATATTATAAGCTTTCTTGGGGAAAAAACACCTCTTCAAAAATGATCAGAAAACTAATTGTGAAATCAAAATTATTAAAATTCTATATTTAGATGAGAATGCATCAGGATGTTGAACATGATTTTCCCAGGAGTATTAAATCAGCACTGGGCATACCAGACAAGTATTTGTGGAGTGCTTAATTGCTGATTGTTAAGTATATCTCTAAATTATTGCTGTTAAATAAATTAAGGGTAATTTATACAGTTTTGAAAGCTATTAGGCATTATCATTGCAAGGAAGGAGGGAGGGAGGGAGGGCGAGAGAGAGAGAGAGAGAGGGAGAGAGAGAGAGATCTTTCTGAGTAATTAGATCCAGGTAAGCTACTGTGCAACTATAGAAAAGAAATAAGTTCAATGTCTTTTTAAGAATGGCATTATATTCCTAAAGTTACCTTTAGCCTAACAATATTTTTCTATGCTCATCAGGATGATGTTCCACTACGGAGGGGAAGAAAGACCACTAAGAAACGAGAAGAGGAAGTGGATATAGACCTAGATGATCCTGAGATTAACCATTTCCCTTTCCCCTTTCATGAACTGATGGTATGGGCTGTCCTGATGAAGCGCCAGAAGATGGCTCTTTTCTTCTGGCAACATGGAGAGGAAGCCATGGCTAAGGCTCTGGTAGCCTGCAAACTCTGCAAAGCAATGGCCCATGAAGCATCTGAAAATGATATGGTGGATGACATATCTCAGGAACTTAATCACAACTCCAGGTTGAGCGATTCATGAATGTTACGTCGATGTCCTTCGTTTTGTAAGACACAGAATCTAGATAGAATAACACCACTTCTTTTTATTACTGAGCTTATTAAACTAGAAGTCTCAAAATGCTTTCCAAATCCTAGGAGAAAAACCAGGCAGTGTAAACTGTGGTGGCATGAGGGCTCCCTCTTGGAATGTTTGCAAATACTCTCACCGATGACTGAAAGGCTTGCAAGAGAAATAAACATTTCACTCCAAGCCAAGGGCTCAGTGGGCTGGCCTTGTAGAACAGAACAATGCTTCTAAGCCAAACCATTTCAAACAGCCATTGAGAATATTGACTTATAAGACTTCACTGTTAGAATTGAGGGTTAGCCATGCAAAAGGGAAAACAGTTATAACAAACATTGTTGTTAGGAACATGGGAAATCAATCTTCCAGATCCATAAAAAGCCAGGGTTTTATTGGTCAAAAACAGTACTTTACAGTTTGCTCAGAAAATAATTCAGACGTTGGAACTCCAATCTAAAGCCCAAATAACCCTATCTGGCAGTTTCTATTACATGTCAGTCCTTTAAAGCAGTGGTCCCCAACCCCCGGTCCGCGGACCGGTGCCGGGCCGTGGAGTACCTGGCACCGGGCCGCGCAGCGGCCGGGGGACATGAACGCTGCAGCGCAAAGGCTCCTGGGCCGTGCGCAAAAGCTCCTGGGCCGTGCGCAAAGGCTCCAGGGAAGAGAGCCCCGCGCAGGTACGCACGTGTGGCCCAAAGCCCCCACCCCTGCGCGCACTCAGCGGGCCACGGTAAAATTATCAAAGGCTGATTGGTCCGCGGCGATAAAAAGGTTGGGGACCACTGCTTTAAAGAGCTACCCTATAAAAAGCATACTGCAATAGCAGGGGTGTCAAACTCATGGCGTCACGGTGGCATCTCATGACATATTAGGACGCTAAATCGGGCGTGGGTGTGACCAGTGCATGACGCATCCTGGCCCAAGGGCCAGGAGTTTGACAGCCGTGTGCAATAGTTTAAACTTAATATTATAAACATATAAGTGACTGCTGATAACATTTATGGCCTGATTAACCATGGCATGCTAAATGCCTTTATAAGCATTCTTAATTCAGAAATGTACATATCTGAGTAATAAAATATGCCAAGGCAAGCATATTTTATCATTATTGCGATCTTGTTTCATATGAAACTCAGTCTAAATGTCTATGGAGATTCTCAGTCATCCAGGTCATGATTCTCCCAAAGGTGCTTTTTCAAGAAGCAACTAGACTTTCTGGTTTTTCTTCGAAGAAGCTGAAGAAGCTTCTTGGATGAGAAGCCAAATGCCTTCAAAGAAAAATCAGAAAGTCCAGTTACTTTTTGAAAAAGCATCTTTCGGAAACTCAGTCTGTTTAGCCAAATTCAGTCCCTCATTATGTCCACAATTACCAGAGCATCAGACAGAAATTTGAATAGAAAAAGAAGGTGCTAAGGCTTAATTCATAGAACTACATAAAGAATTGGAAGGGACCTTGGAGGTCATCCAGTCCAACCCCCTGCTCAAGTAGGAGAGTCTATACCATTTTAGACAAATGGCTCTCCAGTCTCTTCTTAACAGCCTCCAGTAATGGGACACCCACAACTTCTGAATGCAAGCCATTCACTGGTTGATTGTTCTCACCGTTAGGAAATTTCTCCTTAATTCTAGGTTGCTTGTCTCCCTGATTAGTTTCCATCCATTGGTTCTTTTCTTGCCTTCTGGTGCCTTGGAAAATAGTTTCTCCCCTCTCCCTTACTTTTGATGGCAGCCCCTCAAATACTGCAACACTACTATCATATCTCCCTTAGTCCTTCTTTTCACTAGACTAGATATACCCAATTCCTGCAACTATTCTTCATATGTTCCAGACTTTCGTCTAATCATAAAGACTTTAGTCCAGGGGTGTCAAACTCAAGGCCCATGGGCTGGATGCGGCCCGTGTGGTGCTTAGATTTGGCCTGCAGGCCAGCCTAGAAATATCAGAGGACTGGCCCACAGTGCCTCTGCTGGCCAAAATGGGCAGTGGGGGGCTCGCACAAGGCCCCCTTGCGGCTCATTTTCGGCCGTCAGAGTGCTGCAGGAGGCCATGGAGCCCAAAAATGGGCTGTGGGGGCCACGCAAGGCCGTCCGTCCCATTCCACCACCCCCGCCCCTCGAAGAAATCCAGTTTGACATCCCTGCTATAGTCAGTCAAGACTTCCCATAGTCATAAAGCTTGGTTAAATTACACTATACTTTTATTACTGAAAATCTGATTCTCTCACAAAGTTCTAATACAAATGAGATCAGAGCAACCAGATTAGCAACAAGGAGAGGATAGCAGATAAGTGGAAGCTAAGGTTTCCTAGCAAAATTGAAACTAAGTGATTTAATGAAGGGTCTAATCTGAAACACAATATCTACAAGTGCTCTCAGGATCTTAGCCAAACATGCCAGGCTGTGATGCAATCCTTGCAGAAGTAGCTGTTAACAATTGTTTAGATGCCACAAACAGTAACAGATTCACAAGCTTTAAAAAATGCCTTTTCTTGCAGAGATTTTGGCCAGCTGGCAGTGGAGCTGCTGGACCAATCCTACAAGCAGGATGAACAGCTGGCTATGAAACTGCTGACATATGAGTTGAAGAACTGGAGCAATGCCACATGCCTGCAACTTGCAGTGGCAGCCAAGCATCGAGATTTCATTGCACACACGTGTAGCCAAATGCTACTCACAGATATGTGGATGGGGAGGCTTCGGATGCGTAAAAACTCAAGTCTAAAGGTCAGGATTGTTTTAAGTGTGAAACATGAGAAAGTTTATAAGTTAAATCAGCATATAAATATAATATAAAGAATTGACTGTTTCTAAAAATAGAGAACAGCCATATCTCTTTACACTTCAGAAAGGTGGATGGCCAACTCATTTTAAAACTTTAAGGGCCAGGACTTTATAGAATACTAAATCAATTATTGATTTCATTCTTACCATTGCCTACAAAATAAAGTAGAACTTCTGGTCACGAATGCTTCTGACTGTGACCAAATTGGGTTCCAACCCAAAAATTTACCCAAAAAAAGTTTTTTTCAAAGCCGATTTCCCCTTCCATGCCATTTTTTTTTGTAAGCGCAAAATTTCCAAAATTAGGTTCAGGTTACGATCAAATCGAGTTGCGGCCAAAGTTATGGAACGAATTATGGTCGTGACCAGAGGTTCTACTGTAGTTACATAATTTTGAAGCATATATGCCTAAATGTCTCATTCCTAGCTGCATAAAATGCATGTGTAATAATAAACAAAAAGAGCAACTGACAATAACCATAATTTTGTTAATTGTGATGATTGTTATTATCATTATTATTGATTTAGGTAATTCTAGGAATTCTACTTCCTCCTTCAATTCTCAGCTTGGAGTTCAAAAACAAAGACGATATGCCTTACATGTCTCAGGCTCAGGAGATTCATCTGCAAGAAAAAGAGCCGGAAGAGCCAGAAAAAACAGTAAAAGAAAAAGAAGAGGAAGATATGGAACTCACAGTAAGGAGAAAACATTGCTGGAAGTGATTTGCATAATTATTATTTCTTTGATCGTTGGCATCTGTGTCAAGGCACACAGTATAATTCAATACACATTCCTTCAGGCATCCATTTTTTAAAAAAACTATACCGAAGTATTAACAGTAACCAGGAATAATTCCTAATTTGAATGTAATATAGTACAGTATATTTATTAGGAGAAAACATGTTGAGATGAATAACCACACTTCCCAAATTACACTAGTGATTTTGTATTTTATATATTGAGTTTCTTTCATACAGTTATTTATAATACTTTTTTGAAGAACATATCTTAAGTTACCTTGTATAAAACCATAGGAGGCTTGCAATTATCCAATTTTTACTAAAAAAAAAAAGTTAAGAGAATTAACAAACTAAGAAAGATAGTTGTTAGTTGATATTAAGTTCAAATTCCAATAATATTTTAATAAATAAAACTCATTCTATACAATGCCTATTAAACCTGCTGGAATACAACAGCAGCATCAACAATAATCTCTCTGCAAGTCATTTAAACAAATAAAACAAAAACTAAGCAAAAATATTTCCACTGAAAGCTATAATGCTTAGCATACATTTCCTTATTATTTATGTTCATTATATTTTGTATCTATTTTTCATTTATGATTAGGAAAATATACTCCAGAAATGTGCCTAAAACAATATGCTCAATATTTAACACTGCCCATCCCCTAGACCCCCTCAACCCCCTCCCAAAAAAATGTAGGAATCTTGAAACACTTTACCAACATGCTTGTGTATGATGCAAGGAAGTTTTCTAAAATACTGTGTGGGTAGATGCAATATACTAAGGCAAAACACATCATTTTAGGGTGATTCTAGTTATAAAATGATTAATAAAATATATTTGAAAGCTTGAAATTTGGCAAAGCAAAGATAATGGCTTCACAAATAGGTGAAAGACTAATTTTTTATAGAAAAGTTTTAAGCTATTTGGGGTTTTGATTAAAAAATTGTAAGTTGTAAAATTATAAAATAGGAAGTTTGGAAATCATTTCACATTTGAAACTACAGAAAGTAGTTTGCTTTTAAACATCTATTTCTCTAAAGATTAATGTTGGCCTTTTCTGATACCGCTAGGGTCAATCTTTGGCCTAAATTTTCATTCATTTTATTTTTCTGTTATTTTATTTGCTTTTCTTTAAATCATTATAAACATGCATTCGATAGCACGTTTATTCTGACAAACACTGACAGCTCTAGCAATTTGAAGGGCTAATTCAAATCAATTTATTGTACATAAAACAGAATCAAAGCCTCTAATATAATCCAAATATTCATAAATTCAGTGCTGGCATAAGATTTTATAAGCATTTATTTGTATTTTTACATCTACTGACTTTCTTTCAGTGCCCTATTCAGTTTAGAGAAGCCATTAAAAACTGGATTGCTTGTTAAAAATGAGGCTATTTTCTTCAGGCCATCAGCAAGAACTTTCCCCAGGATCTTATATGCGGGCAGGCAGAAGGCTCTGCCTACAAGAACCACAATTCAGGGAAGGAGACAACCGTAGGCACAAGATCAACCTACAGGACCCCTATGCAGGCAAGACCCCGGACCCCGGAAAAAGAGGAAAAGGTCATAAGCCAGCATAAGATTGACAGGTTGCTTTCCTATGATATGAACTTATTCTGCTTTAATAGTAGCTAATTCTTGCTGGCTTCTGATCAATAGATGACATGCTGATTCAAATCCAAAAAGCACAGATTGTTTAACGGGTTGACATCATAGTGAATAGCAATTGGTCTCTGTCATATCCTAGACCATGATTTCTTCCAGTACCATGTTTTGTTTGAGCAAAATTCCGTCTTGCAAATACCAAAACAGATGTGGCATGGTTTTCCTCTCCCTCCTCTTATTGTGATCAATCCTTTACCTGTATTTTCCCCATGTCTAATATTAAATTAGTGAACCTATAGTATTATGTATGCCGAAGGATCATGAGTGTAATGAGACTTTCTTCAATCAACAGCAGAGTGGTTGGTTTGAAGGAGTCTGATACTGTGGTTTTCCTTTTCAGAGTCTTCAAATGTGTAATTGTTTTAAATGAACAAAAGGTTCACATTGTTAGGTTAAATGCTGTTGACAGGAAAAAAGGAGAGATTGAAAGACTGCCCGGGTGAGCAGTCATGAATATTAAACAAGTATGCCTGGAAAGGAAGCAGGATACAATAGTTTGAAAAATAGGAATGAGGCAGTAATGTGCAGTAAGACATGGAGAATATCAAACATTATATTATATCCAACTAACATTGATTAGAACAGAGGTGTCAAACTCAAGGCCCGGGGGACGGATCTGGCCCACGGGGTGCTTAGATTTGGCCCATGGGGCCGCCCTGGAAACAGCAAAGGACCTGCCCTGTGGTGCATCTGCCAGCAAAAACGGAGCTCAGATGGGCTGCGGGTGGCCCTCCCGAGCTCAGGTTTTGCTGGCAGAGGGTTGCAGGAGGCTGTCACAGCTGAAAACAGAGCTCAGGAGCCCATTTTCGCTGGCAGAGGACTCGGACCACCACAGGCGCCCCCGATACAAGTGACATTGAGCTGGCCATGCCAACCCTGGCCATGCCCATCCTGAAGTCAAACACAACCCTGATGTGGCCCTCAAGGAAATTGAGTTTGACACTCCTGGATTAGAATCACTATACCACACATTTGAAGAAAAGCATGCTGTAACTAGAGCAGATAGATCCTTCCCTTTTTAAAGAAAAACCATAATGTTCTCCTCATTGAAACTGAAGGGCAAAGGGGAATTCTAAAAAAAAACTAGTAGCCATAACATGTGATAACATTAAAATGTCTTAATGATATCCTTACATTACTCGTGTTGTTTATGTTTTTGTTTTTTATAACTTCATTTTAAATTTTTTTTACTTTGCTTTTTTATTTGAAAAATATCAATCAAAAATCCAAAATTTTTGCTGACAAAAACCTACAATGACTCTTTATAAATACTAATAGTTAAAGATATAAATCAAATATAATTATACATTATAATACTTTTTTCATGTTTCTTATCTTAGCATAATATATATTTATTTATTTATTTATTTTTATTTATTTGTTTCAATTTCTATACCGCCCTTCTCCAATTAGGACTCAGGGCGGTAACAGCCAAAGTAAAAAACAGGACATACAAAATTTAAAAACAATTTAAAATAATTAAATATTTTGGCCGTAAAATTAAAACAACCCAATTTAAAATCAATTTAAAATTTAACTCAAGCCAGCCCAGCTAGTTGAAATAAATAGGTTTTTAGGGCCCGATGAAAAATCCGGAGGTCTGTTATTGTACGTATCTCTGGGGGGAGATTGTTCCAGAGGGTGGGCGCCACCACAGAGAAGGCTCTCCCCCTGGGGGTCGCCAGCCGACATTGTCTGGCAGACGGCACCCTGAGGAGGCCCACTCTGTGCGAGCGTACTGGCCGGTGGGAGGCTATTGGTGGCAGAAGGCGGTCTCGTAGGTACCCCGGCCCTAAGCCATGGAGCGCTTTAAAGGTGGTCACCAACACCTTGAAGCGCACCCGGAAGACCACCGGGAGCCAGTGCAGCTCGCGCAGGAGAGGTGTCACATGGGAGTGCCTCGTCGCCCCCATAATCCCCTGCGCGGCCGCGTTCTGGACCAGCTGGAGCCTCCGGGTGCACCCCAGGGGGAGCCCCATGTAGAGAGCATTGCAGTAGTCCAGGCTGGAAGTGACGAGTGCCTGAGTGACTGTACGTAGGGAGTCCCGATCTAGAAAGGGGCGCAACTGGTGTATCAGGCGAACCTGATAAAAAGCCCCCCTAGCCACGGCCGTCAAATGATCTTCTAAAGACAGCCGTGCGTCCAGGAGGACGCCCAAGTTGCGAGCCCTCTCCGTGGGGGCGAGTGATTCACCCCCAATAGCCAGCGATGGCGTCAGCTGGCTATATCGGGACGCCGGAAGCCACAGCCACTCGGTCTTGGAGGGGTTGAGTTGAAGCCTGTTTCTCACCCTCCAGGCCCGCACGGCCTCCAGGCACTGGGACATCACTTCAAGGGCATCGTTGGGGTGGCCTGGGGTGGAGATGTATATCATTTAATGATATTTGCATTTTGTTTTGACAATTTGATCAGGTATAAATATTAATTGATTTCCACCAGTTCTTTCGTGTAATTGACAAAAGGATCATTTTATTGCAGACAATTTTTCATTGAAGATTTTCTTTATTTTTGTATGTAAAATAATTGAAAAAAATCTTGAAATTTTAAGTATGTCTGGAAGGAATCACAAGAATGTCCCTTTAAATTTCAGATAAGGTGACCTCATATAGTTTGCAGTCTTGGATTTATAACAATAATATTTAGCTATTCATTGTTAATATTTTAATTATTTAACCTAAGTAATATTTAATCAACTTATGCATTACTATGCTATCTTATAAATTCATGCAAAACAAAACAAAGCAATAATACAATTTAAAATACAAATTCCATAATTAGATACTAAAAGTAATTTACAACACCTTTAAAGATATATTCTGCCAACATTCCTGAAAACAGAGTTGGATCCAATCTTAACCATCCTAAGGCTCTAAATCAATTAAGGATACCAATAATACTGTTTTGTGTTCTCTTGAAAGAAAGACCATGTCTTTTATTTCATCATACATTATTCTCTTTTGTTTGTTAAAGAAAATATTTTGGAATTTCCTGTAAAACACTAATGAATGGCACTCCATTTTATCAAAAAATCAGGACCATGTTCAATGTCATCTAATTAGTTAAAGCTACCATACCTGGTGTATAAAAATAAGGATCACCACTAAATGATAGGAAATTGAGTTAGATTAAGCTTCTAGAAAAAAAATGTTCCTTCTAGTCTGTCTTCCATCCCTTTTAACATGCCCTAAATCTGTATCAGGCTATTCTCCCATGCATGACTATTGTATCTGGATTGCAAAAATACAGATAGGCAGTAGGTAACAATAAAGAGATTTTGAAAACTCTTCATTCTTTGCTGTCACTAAAAGGTCCTCCAAATTTTGGGAGAACAGATATGGTTGTCTTACTCCACATTTTTTGGGGACATATGAAAAGGGGAGATAGAATTGGTTCGATTGGCACATACTGTTCTTGTAGCTAACAACATTGGATCCAAATGTGAAGTAGGAAATAAGTATCTTTCACAACCACTCAGATCCTATTATGTTGCTATTCCAACAATACAATTGTCAGTCCTATGGTCCTTCCACTCACTGTTATATGTTTTCATTTTCTCTGATTCACACTAATCAGGAAAATGACAAATCACACAAATAGAAGCAAATCTTTTTGTGTATTCCAAGAATTTTGTGAATTGCAGTTAGATTTTGTTTGTTGATGTGGTACGGTTTACCGTTTGAAAATGCAGTCAGTATTTCAATACAATATTGATTTTTCGCTCAGCTTTTTTTTTATAATACTGAATATCAAATTATATTTATTTCTATTCGGCTTCCTCTCATCCATTTATCCAATTTTTTTTTTATTTTATAGGCAATGTTGGGACGTAGCAGTGGAGAGTCATCAGCAAGAAAGAAGGAGGAGGAGGAAGTTCCGAACAGATATAGATTGATCCCCTTTGGACGTAAAATCTATGAATTCTACAATGCACCAATTGTTAAATTTTGGTTCTATACTGTAAGGAGCAATTATCATTTTATTTCTAGTAACACTAATTTATAAAGTCTTCATTCTTCAGTATGTTTACATTGTATAACTACTCTTCGTAGATTTAGAGTGATGCAACTGTTATATGCTCTTTTACTAAGTTTATAAAAATCCACTGAATTGGGTTTAAATTGTTAAAGTTAAACTTTTGCATTAACGATGTTTCTGCATGAACTGATTTGCTTCTTATATTCATTTAAAGAGACTAGGCAATGATGTATTTGCTTCGCTTGCAGTCAAGGAATTGTACACTCTTTTAAAATAAATTCATAAAATCTAAGTATCGGATTCCATATATGCAGTGAAAGTCTTGTATTCATAAAGAATTTTTAAACTAAAAATTAGTCTTCTTGTAGGAGAACTTTTTTATTTCTAGAAATAATGTTATTTCAGCAACATATCAGCTAAACATTTAACTCATATATGCAGGTAAACTGTGTTTTTCTCTTTATAGATGTTTTACGTTGGGTACCTGATGCTGTTCAATTATATCGTTTTGGTGAAAATGGAACGTTGGCCTTCCATGCAAGAGTGGATAGTTATCTCATACATATTTACAATGGGAATAGAAAAGATGAGAGAGGTAATACTATCCTAAAGACAGTTATTCCTTGTGCTTTTTCCTAAAGATCAATCCTACTGTAAACAAAATAAGAATACCATCATCAGTAGAAAATGTGGGTTTTTTTCTGACTTTGGCTGGTTTTCTGAAGGTGCTGTGAAGAACTGAGATATTTAAAAATAATGGAAATTACACCAGGAAGGGAAAATAGGAAAAGCCACATTGTTTCTGTTTGCAAGAACTTCAAATGGAATAAAAGACCCTTGGAACTGACACTTAGAGTCCAATCCAGTGTCCACAGTACTTTCTCTTTCCTTTTAAGCAAATTATAACCTTGAAGAATTTTCTGATATCTATGGGCACCTATAGTTATTGTGACAGAATTGTATATACAAATTGATTTTATTTAACTGACTGCTGATTGCTAATTTAGTTTCTATTTTTATAAAACCACCATAAGTCATTTAGGTTTGATGGTATATCAATAAGTAAAATTTAACGGTGAACTTTAATGTGCTTATGTGTAAAGCAGTAGTTTTTTCCCCTGCATATAATTTGTATGTTTCCCAATAGGGAAAATTTGAAATGCACATTTATTCAGGAAAATGGCTCAGAGTGGCATTTATTACATCCAACACATTCAGAAGACACCAGATTGGGAAAAGCTGTAACAAAAGCAATGTTAGTGTATGCCTGATTTGAGGAACTTACCAATGTTTGTATCTTTCAGTCACACTTTTTAAATATAACACTCACCTTGTACTAACAAAAAAGAAAAAATCAGGCAACTCAGCTGGGATCGTCAGAGCCTTTTAAAAGCATTTTTTTTTATAACCTCTTCGGCCGAAGAGGTTGCAGAAAAAAATGCTTTTAAAAGGCTCTGACGATCCCAGCTGAGCCATGCGATCATCAGAGGCTTTTTTTTTTACTTTTAAAAGCATTTTTTTGGCCGAAGAAAAAAAGGCTTTTAAAAGTTTTTAAAAAGCCTCTGATGATCGCACGGCTCGGCTGGGCATGTGGGGGGGGCAGGTTTTTTGCTACCGGTTCTCTGAACCACCTGCCGCCATCGCTACCGGATCGGGCGATCTTGTCCGAACCGGGAGCATTTCATCCCTGCTCTTTGGCCAAAGAGGCTGTAAAAAAATGCTTTTAAAAGTTTTTTTTTTAAAAAAGTTGGCCACGCCCACTCAGTCACATTATCCACCACCACCAAGCCACGCCCACAGAACTGGTAGTAACAAATTTTATATTTCACCACTGGTATCCAGGATACATAGACATAGACACACACACACACACATACAGAGTATATGTATATATCAGAGTCTGTACTAATGATCTATACTTGAATAGACCTCAAGTACAGATCATGCAAGTGGAATGACAAGAGGTGCGGGCAAGAGAGTCAAGAGTCCTTTCTGCATTCTAAAACTCTGTTACAAAACCAAGGAGGCTATTTCACATTGCCTTACTTAGCTGGCTCTTATGTCCATATTCCATAATGCTTGAGGTAGTCCTGTGAATAGATTGTGAAATTATAATCCAGGACATATTTGTCAAATCATTCATCATATTATTTTTGACCCAAAAGCTATTCCTTTTCCATTTCTAGATATTAATGTCAGAACCTGGGAAACTACTGCAGAAGGTAAAGGTGTGGCTTCAAGAATACTGGAATGTTACCGACCTTATTGCCATCCTCTTATTCTCGGTGGGCATGGTGCTTCGCCTGCAGGATCAACCGTTCAGGAGTGATGGCCGGGTCATATATTGTGTCAACATTATTTACTGGTATATCCGATTGTTAGACATCTTCGGGGTGAACAAATATTTGGGGCCATATGTAATGATGATTGGGAAAATGGTAAGAAAAAGTTACCCATCCTTCCTTTTTGTTCTGCATGTTATAAGCGAAAACAGTAGAAGGTTGTACTTCTCTGTGCCACGCAGCTTCCTTTTGTTATAGTGTAGTATTCAGTTGGAGAAAAGGTATATTTTGATGGCAAGGCTTGTGCATTTTTTTCTTGTCCTTGTCAAAGTGATTTGGATCATTGATTCAAACAGAATTCTATGGAAGTTCTTAGGAATTTGGACCGCAAGTCTAAAATTGTTAGCAGCATTATACTCACTATTTTTATAGAAAACACATACAGATACATTCAAACATCACTCAGACTATGAATATCTGGGAATGGGATAGAAATAACCCTAATCTATTTTGCATCTAGGCTAGGATAGTGGGAGTAATCGCAGTCTATACTGAGGTTACAGGGGAAGTCTGGGAAAGATTGATAAACTGTGTGATACAGATTTCACATTTCACTAAGATGATATGGAACTCACAAATGGAAGTGGGATAAAAATTAATTAAGATCATTCAAGTCTGCCCTTGCTGTTTAAGAGATGGAGTATTTTAAATGGCAGCAAATATTTTAACACCCTTATTCATTATTTTGGAATCTCTATCACAGAGCCTTCACTGCATGTCTAATACTGAATTATGCAGGAATAATACATTTCAGTAGGGTCGATAAGAGTAAGGGGTTGAGATGTGAGGAAAAACAATAAATATAAAATTGGGCTCTTTAATTTAATATAAACCTGGATTATTTAAAGTGGTAGATTAGCAATGAAACCAGAGTCAGGGATGTAATAACAACAACAACAACAACAACAAAAAGCAATACTTGTAAACAGCAGAAGAGAAGAGAAAAAACTGGGGAGGGGGTGTCACAAAATGCAAAGACCTGAAAATGGAAGTAGAATGACTGTAACCAAAAAAAAAAAAAATGATAGGACTTATATTAAAAGGTACCTTGAGTACAATTTCAAAACATCTGAAGCACCATTTGAACATCATTGGCATGTTGGTTTATTCTAACATCTACCAAAGCAGCTTAGTTAACTGACTCGTTTGAGAGTGCTAATTGTAGCCTAGGCCATAGGCCAAAATACAAATGTTTGCACAGTCCCACACCCATTGCTCAGGAAAAAAAACATTCCTTTCTGCATACATATCAAAAAAGGGCAATCCATATGCATCTATTTTATTGTCGTGCATACCTAATCTTTGATTTACTTTGCAAAGAAAGCACTAAAGCATTTTTGAGATGGAGTGAGATGAGTTTCTCAGCAATACTTAAAAGTTATATCAGATCACATTCTCACAGAAATGTGGAAACATGGAATTTTACTGGGAGTGACAGAAATATAAAGTTTGCAGGCTAGGGTAAACCTGTTCCAATAATGAGACTTCAAAAGTAAAATTTAGGACTGATTCACACATTCATGTGCTGCACAAAACAGATAATGATTCATAATAAAATGTATGCTCAGCTTCCACTCAAACATATTATGGGGTGAGGTGATGCAATAAAAAGGTTCTAAAAGGCATTACTTGATTTGTTGAAAGTTAGGCGCACTTCAGTAATAATAGGAGTGAAATTTTTGACTGCATGTCTGTCTAATCCAAGAACAAAGAAACAAGTAGTTGTTATGCTATGCATTGGGCTAGTTTTCTCTGTACTGAAACTGAGAGTCACATAATGTTTACCTGTCCATTTGTGTGTGTGCATACATAGATGACAGACAGATAGACAGACAGACAGATCAGATTTTATTAACTTACTTGGAAATAAGCAGAAGCAGAAACAATCAATAATAGTCCCAAAGAATCCACAGCATTTGTATTTAATTTGCAACCTGTATTGCTACCTTTGGTCTACATATGAAAAGAAAATTTCTATACCATTTTAAAATGTAATATTTCTGAATGAAAGCCTGGGATTTATTATGGTGCATGATTAAAAGAACTTAAACATAACAGAACATAAAATTTAATAGACAAAGGTCTAGCACAAGTACTTGAAGAAGATTACCATGACAAGCCAAGCAGCTGAAATAGCGCATTAATATGTGGATGCTTAAATCATTTGATGATTTATGCTTTATATACAAGTTGATCAATCCTCCAGAATAAAGTTGCCTTCTTTCTCTCTGTCTCTGTAATTTTTTTTCTTTTCTTTCAGATGATAGATATGATGTATTTTGTCATAATTATGTTGGTGGTTCTGATGAGTTTTGGTGTTGCAAGGCAAGCAATTCTCTTCCCCAATGAAGAGCCATCATGGAAACTGGCAAAAAATATTTTTTACATGCCCTATTGGATGATCTATGGGGAAGTGTTTGCAGACCAGATAGACCGTAAGCAAGTTTATGATTCTCATACACCAAAGTCAGGTATCAAACTTTGATCAGGTGATGTCTTACATGATTATTGTTAACACTCTCAATAAATGGCTCAAGATAGAGGACTCAAACATTACAGGAAAGTATGATATATTTAAACTGTTAATCTCAGAAGGTGAAATCAACATTTCTATACCACCCTGGCTGCCTTTTTTTTCACTTTTAATACATATAAATCATACTCAAAGTACACATCTACTTCAGTGTTCTACCATTTTAATTAATCATTGCCTTTCCCTGTGAATCACTGGTATGCCGAGAGGTCCCAAGCACTCCTCAATGAGGTCCATATTTGAGGAGTCTTAACTGGATTAAGTTTGTAGTGCAGATTATATCAGTTGCCATCCATTAATTTAATGGTGGAATGTACAAACCCTGTTTGCTCATAGACCATTCAATCCCAGAAGCTACTGCACCAGTTCTAGATTTTTACCCAGCATTGAAGTTACAGTGGCATTACACTAATTTATGCCACATTTTTGACCTGTTTCGACCACCCTGTTTTGGTATATTAGTAAAATAATAGTTATTTTAAAATATATTGTAAGTGTTGTCTATGTATTGAATAAGGACTGTATACCACTTTGTACTTTATTTAGTATTGATGGAGTATCGTGTTAAGGGACTAGGCAGCAACCTGTGAATTCCCTGGATCAAATTCATTGTTTGCCACTAGGTGTCTTTAAGAAGCCACTCTCTCGTTCTCAGTTTCCCTAATTGTGATTTAGGGATATTAAGCTGATTGTTCCAAGAATGTCACGTGCATATTATCTGGGAGAAGCCTGAGAGCCTTACACAAATATGAAACTTCATTTTTTGTCTTCCAAACCTGGAATCTATTTCCACATATGTTGTTTTAAGAATTAATTTGCCTGGCCCTTTGCAAATATCGTTCTTTTTTAATGCATTTCCTGGCTGTCTGTGTAACGTGCCAGACCAGATCATGCTCATATAAAATTTTGGAGCTGTAGGAATGAGCAAGAAGAGCTTGCACAGACAGGCATGTAAGAAGAATCTAGTTAGCTCACCTCTTCTGCTTGAGAGCACAAGGATGGCATTTAAAGATCCAAATTCACTCTGAGTATCGTTAGAAACTTTTTCAGCTGTTCCCATAGATCTATTGTGAAGTCAGATGCTTCTTTCAGGAATGAGTGTGCTTCTATAATATAGCTCAGACTAATGCAAAATCCAGTTAAATAAAATATAGAAAGAGAGAAGCAGATTGTTTTTCCCAATTATTCAGATTTGAAGAGGGTTTTTTTAAAAATATTTTGCTGCATTTTATTTAACCTCTTCTTCATTTTATATGCCCACCAGAAGGAAGCATTTGCTGAAATACTTTTATATATACTCTTTTCTTTCTACTATTGATAAAAGAAATCCAAATCATTCTCCAAAGAGAAAGAAAGAGCAATTATTTCTTTCCTCTTGCAAATTATCCTTCCTTTTTGTTCTCATAATGCGGAATTCAAATGAACAAAAGTCTTTCATGACTTTAGCTTTCTGCTTGACTACATATTTCCTTTTTTGTTCTGTATGTGGGGTTTAGGAAAGCCAAGAAGTGGGAGAAAAGTAGAATCCCAGACTGTGGAATTTCTTTTCAAAAATGTCTGTTCCTCTACAAGTGGCCATTTATTGCTGTTGTACTGAAAAAAAAATCTACTGGCATAGTGCAACATGTTCCACAGCAACTTGGCTGAGGAAAACATGCTTTTTCTTGCCGTGTGCTGATTCTAGTTTAGAACCCTGGAAATGGAGAATGGAAATGACAAGAGCAGAGCATGCTGTAGTTCTCTTTGAACAGAGGAGCATAGGTTTAGACCTGATATAGAGAACTATATACTACATCTGTTTTAAATATACACCAATGACTGAACTCCTAATGAAGCTGCAGAAGTGATTATTTCAGCATGAAGTGCTTCATACTGTACTATCAAAAGTCAGATTGTGAAAGGCCATGTATCACCCTCCTCTGGAGGACTTGATGATAATTAATTGAGAATTAATGAATCCCTACGTTGTTTTAACCTCAGCATCCAAACGGAGAAGGCAGAATTTGTCAGCACTTGTGTAATGCAAGCAGCCTATTCAAAATCCCTATGATTTTAGCTAATTGCTTGGCAAAATAGCCAGAGGATAATGTTTGTTTCTAAGTTAGATTTCTATACAGAATACAAATCCAAAATGCATAAAGAACTAATATAGTCTGACTGCATTTAAAGGATAATTTTGTTCAATCAAGTTATGTAAAAGTCGGAAAATGTCCCAACATACGAAAAATTGAAATCTGGGGGGGGGGAAATGAATAGATGCTAACTGCTAATCTAGGACTTGTAAATCCATCTTTCTGCTTCTGTATATTTTATGTTCAACCTACGGTATTTATTATTGATGTGTCATGGAACAATATGTATCTTTGCACACAGAAAGAGAGGATATTAACCCATATACTGTTATTTATCTATTCAGGGTACTATTTTCTCACTTTTTGAAAAAAAAAGTACAACTGTTAGTCTCCACAGTAGCCTAAGCTAAATCAGCCACAACTTACTATGCAAATTATTATCTTTCTGAATTATCAATCCATCTATCTTAGAGTTTAGTACCATTTATTTAAAAGTGTATGCTATATACATACATAGATTCAGGCTTTTCTTTCCTTTCCTTTGCATTGGTATTACTTGTTACTAGTTATAAATTCTGGGTTCCTTTTAAAAACCCACATATCTCTCACTATTTGTTTGATCTTAATTTCATAAAATATTTCACTGAATTTGAGAAATATACCAAGTATTATGTAAGACTCTAAGATAGGTTTGGCTTTTTGTTTTATTCTTTTGTACTGGTATGTGAAGCATGAAATCTGGCTGTCCAGATTAACAGTCAATGTCTCATCAACTGGCAGCCTCTCCATTCAATGAATGTATTCTATATTCCTCATCACTTCTTTTAAACAAAGCATTTAATGATTTCTGGGCCAATGCATGTTTTTTGTAATTGGGTTCTGGTGATGGGGTATCAGTAAATAAATGTTTAAATTCTTTTGGAATGGGAAAAACAATATGTATGGTGTCTGGATTGTAGTGTTAAATTTTGAGTTTCACTTATAGAAATGGTAATTCCTTAAAGTCTGAAGAATATGACTATTTGAGACTCACGGAATCTGGTATTTAGACTTCTCACTGTTGACTTGGAAGAGAGCACAGCTTAGTGATCCCTTCATGTCTATAATTAAAAGGTTTTTAAGTAACAAAGCAAAGTGGCAGTGTGGAAGAGAATCTTGAATGGTATTTTGAAAAAATTGTTACCTATCAGGGAATAATAGGCAATTTAGATACCCTATCATCTTGCCCAGACCATTTAAGATATGCATAGGATGGGAAAACTACCTGAAATCATGAAGGGCTGCTATCCTGTATTGTTAACAATTGCTTGCTGTTCCATCCAACAATGATTGATTGAGTGTGCTTTTGAGTCATATTTGATTTATAACGACTTTAGTTTTCTTGGCAATATTTTCAGAAGTGGTTTGCCATTGCCTTCTTTTTAGGGCTGACAAAGAATGACTCCGCCAAAGTCACCCAGCAGGCTACATGCTGAAGGGAGGACTAAAATTCCAGCTTTCTGGTTATTAGCCCAAACTGTGTCTCATTCAGAGACACATAAACTAAAATCCATCCATATTTGCTAAGTATCTGCTCTACTAAAATTCAGCAATTAAGCAGGGGGTTGGACTAGAAGACCTTCAAGGTCCCTTCCAACTCTGTTATTCTATTCTAAGATAAATGTTGTATGATTTACTCTTAAATTTGGAGAAGTAGAATGACAAAAAATTACCCGAATGAGAATTTGATATACTGAAAATTAACATCTAAGATGAATAAATGCCACCAAGCAGCCTGCTAGCTGAAGTAACAGTATTCACCACTGAACATCAGAGTTCAATGGGTTATCCTTAAATCAGAAGAAAAGAGTTGCTTCAGTCCGCACTGGACAGAGTTTTACTAATCCCAAAGGATGAGCTGATGCTACTTCCAATTTAGAACATTATTGTGCATAAGGTTATTTTATTTCTCCAGCTAACTGCTCATATCAAGATTGCCTCTCCTTTCTTGTTCTCTAAGCCAATCATGTTCAAATGTTTAACATAATCTAAATGAACAAGGAATTCCTGGCAAAGGATACTTTGGAAATGTGAAAACTGGTGTTCTCTTTCAAGAAAGGAGGAGGATTCTAAGAATACTTTCCCTAAATGGCTCTGGGGAAGAATCAATGAGTCTTCTAGTCTTTGGGCAAGTTGCTTCCCAAACGATTTAAGCTTCAAGGAAAGCAGCTGTTTCAACTGTGTTTAGGAATGGCTTCCCTTAGTGACTTTTATCTTGGCATTTATTCATTTATTAACACTAGCAAGAGTAACAATAGTAGCTTTATTATTTGCTTATAATATGTCATAGTAACATTAATATAGTGATGGGTTCATAAAAACATCTCTCATCCAGAATCCTCCCTTACAAATTTAAGAGAAGCACATTTAGATAATTTCTTTGCCTTGGTGGAATGGAGATCAAGGGACATTTCCTACCTTAAATCTTCCATTCCCAAAAGAGAAGAGAGGACATTTTATTCATCCCAAACTTTTCTTACAATACTTCAGATTCTCTCATTATTTCTGAATTTGGTAGCCTTATCTACAATTCCCTGAGTTGTTCTCCTTTAGTTATTTTGGTTACCTCAAGGTGATCTGAAGATATGCAATTTGAATAAAATTATGTATTGCCTTAAGAAGAGCAAATTCCTGGTTTTACCACTTCTAGCCAAGGAAGTTAGAAATTTCATTCCAATACAGGAATTAATTTTGCAAGCTAACTATGCCTCCTGCTGAAGGGAAAGCCTATTCTAAAAGATATTCATATTAATGGATTTTCCTAGTTTTCCAAAATAGATCAAATTCCTGTAAACCCTCACTAGCTATTATGGGGTATTTTAAAGACACAAAA
Source organism: Pituophis catenifer annectens (assembly GCF_029215685.1). Classification (NCBI taxonomy): domain Eukaryota; kingdom Metazoa; phylum Chordata; class Lepidosauria; order Squamata; family Colubridae; genus Pituophis; species Pituophis catenifer. The sequence continues at coordinate 227,320,722 of NW_027256882.1, read as the reverse complement.
TAGTGCATCATAGATTTTCTCATGATCTCAGAGACTGGATTGCTCCAAGGATCAATGAGGCTGAAGGTTACAGTGTTAGATTAGGGGGGGGGGGGGGAAACTTAGATTTAGTTGCCTAAATCTTTAATTTAGCAGTTCAATTTTTAAAGACTGTGTTAGTCACTTTATAGACTCAACGAACCGTGTTAGGAATAAAAAGTAGGACAATGGGGAAGAGGACAGAAGAATTACACAAAAATAGATAAATATCGAAATAAATATGCAAACCTTGCTTATTTCCTCATATAAAAGTCTATTTTTGTTAATGGGTGGGCAAGAACCAAGGACTCTTTACTGTAAAGGCTCAATTATTAGAATGAGAAGTACAGCCCAATAACAAAACATGATTTATTTCAAAATCAAGATTATTATTTAATTCCTGCCCTCTGGAACATCTTACCCTCTGAGGTGAGATTGGCTGCCACATTCCTGATGTTTTGTAAAAGCCTCAAGACTTGGATTTGCCATATGGCTTGTGGACCCAATGGGGAAGCTTCATACTGGAGGTGGTTGATTAATTAAATTCAATCCCACCTCCACCTCCCCTTGTGTCCAGCTCCCATCTTTGCCATCTTGTGTCCATGATTTTATCTGTTATGTTTTTTTACAACATATGATTTTAATGTTTTTCTATGTTGTAAACCTCCCAGAGTTTTTGGATACGAGATGGCAACAAATAAATTTTATAAATAAATAAATAATTTAACAGTGCATTCAGAATTGCTTTATTCTAATAGAAATATTTCTTGAAAAAGTCTAACTATTCTCAAATGTTGTTAATGTTTTGAACAGATGATAATAATGACTTTGTTGCTTGAACCATCAATCTTAACAAAAGAAAAACATAAACATACATTGCAGGTTTTGTAATTTAGAAATAGAAAATAAAATCTTCCTAATAATCAAATTCTATTATACACCAGACAGGTCATGTCAATAGTTTCATGGTTTATTTAATTTATAATTATTTAATATATAATGAAACTAACCTTTGAAACTCAAAAGGAAAGCTAAAATAGGGTGTTAATTTAACAGCATGTAAATCAAATATTGGTGAATTAAATCCTTTGTTAAAACTAAATAGTGGAAATAATTCAGTCTTATTGCACAGTGCATATTTCTATTCCTTTTTGAGGACAGAATTAATTTACTAATATCAGATGTAATTTTTAGAGAGATGTTTTATAAATAAATTTATCCATAATTAGGCACTGATTGCATGTTGTAACTTGTCATGCATTTGCTCATAAAATGATTCAATATCCATTCAGTTTTAAGGTATTCATTTAACACATTAATAAAATATCATATTTTATGAGTGCCAAGATTCAAACAAATTGCTCATTAAAATATATGTGTGCTCCATACACTATCCAAATGTAGCCCCTTCTGAAAGTCCTGCTCCTTCTAGAGAAATAATCCATCCATATAATGGTATAATTTAATCTGTGATCCAAATCAAACAACTAGCTTGATAATATAAGGTAGGTTGGCACAGCCAATTCACCTCATTCTTTTGCTGATACCAATTCTAGAGGTCACTTATTATCCATAGAAACAATTTAATTAAGATGACACAAAAAAGGTGAATGATGTGGGCGGGGAAGAGAAATCATCTGACACAAAATAAGAAAATAATCTTTTACTGACCTTTCAAAACCAGATGTCATGAACAAGTATCATGATACAAAGAGGATTTTCAATATTCTAATGAAAACTATGCAGCAATTTGAAATTTGCTGCTTTTTCCACTTATACCCCCCTATAGGGGTTTTTTTCCACCTAGAAGAACAATTCATTTTTTAAAAAACACCTTATATTAAGGATTATAACAAAATTAATACAAAGCAATATAGACAAAAAAAAACAGAAAAGTAGAAAGAAAAGAAATGCAAAGTGCAAAAAGTTAAAGAAAATAAAGAAATAAAATGGAAATAGAAAAAAAAATATTTTAAGAAGTGATTCTCACTCCTCTCAGTAACAAATACAAGCAAATTTAATATTTGCCCACCTCTTGTAAAATTATAAAAATAATCCACTTCTTACTATAACCCTCCTTTTCATTCACAAATTTAAAAATCATTACCTTTTCTGTCCAAGTACTGGTAAAAAATCCATAAAGGGTTCCAGCAGTATATTTTATTTTACCCTTGATCAAACAACCAACTTTTTATTCCTTTTTTGGTTGATTGGTTGGTTTTGCTCTAACCATCTCAATCTTTATATCATACAGTTGCTGTTGTGGGCTTGAATCTGCATTTAAACTTTCTTCCTCCCATCTCAAAAAATTTAGAAATCCACTTTTGTAAACCCATTAATAAATCTTTGTCCTTGTGATTTTTCATCTCTTCACATCATTTGTATTTCCATTTTAATTCTGTTTTATAATCCACAATTCCTCTATTTTCCAACATTTCTATATCAGCTGGAATTTGTTTCACCTCTTCATTCTGTCAGTCTCTAAATTCTTCCACTTTACTCTTTTTCCTTTTTTATTTCCTCTTTAGAATCATTTTCAAGAAATGCATTAGCAGTAATTATTACTATCAGTTTAAGTTTCTCTCCCAATTCTTCAAAGAACCTTTGAAATGTATCTAGTGTCATGTATCTACTGTCAATTTATGAGCTTCACTACTTTTCTTTCAAATCATTCAAATAATAAAATATGGATTCTTAAAAATAAAGAATAAAAAACAGGTTTTTCTCTTTCTTTTTTCCCCAACTTGGAACTTTAATGTCAAATTTCTATAGAATCTCAATAATCATCTCTTTCCTGGTAAACTAAATAATTTAGGTTCTATCAAGAAATATCATTTTATTTATCATGTTATTTCACAAATTTTAGCAAAAGTTCCAATATTCCAAATTCTTCTGGTCCCTTAATCTATTTAAAACTTTCTTGAATTACATTATTTATCTTTTTGTCCTTTATTTTATATTTTTAAGTTCTTTAAACTGTTGTTTAATTTTTCTTCTTTTAGTGGAAGAAGTTTTACTCATTAGGTAGTATGGGGTCCTTGGTGCTCTCTGTTCAGTTCAGTTCAGCTCAACATTGAGTTACAAATATTCTCTTCTATTATCACAAGATAGTTTTAAAAAAATTTTTTGCTTAGAAGTTCTCCTTTAACTTTGAAAACATATTTAGAAAGGAAGATAGTGTCCTTACTTCCCAGTGCTCAGACCTGTGTGTTGACTGCTCTCCCAGGGTCTCCTCAAAAGGAATAGCCATCTGGTGCATAAGTGGGCAAACTCTCATCCTCTCCTTACCTGGAGAGATTCTGTTAGACAAGTTCATCACTGATTCTTTGGTCTTTGCCAATGCATCATTTCCACTTCTCCAGAGATGTCTTAGTTCATCAATGCCTCACTCAGAAATTTCACCAATGGAACTGTCTTCTCCCTTTCTTCTGCACCAGGCAGATTTGCCCATCTAGGATCAAAAGCAATCTGAGCTTCAATATCTTTATTAATTTTGAGGGGTGGTTATTTTGTGAGCCAACATTTTTCTCATGCATTCTGTAATATGAAATGAGCTTGCACCTGCTAAACATTCTTTCACTTCTTGAACAGATTAATTTACTGGATGTTTTCTTGTTGTATAAATTTCTCCTTATTCGCTGCTATATTGGGAATGTGTGAGAAAATAATCAGGGGTAGGAGAGGAATAGCATTCCTTGCACCAGTGACACTTCCTAAAAGTAGCAAACTGATCTACGGTATTGGTGAGGAAATGTAGTTGCTGTTTGGGTGAACAAAAATAGCCAAAGTCATCCCAAATTAAAACTTCAGTTAATTAATAAGAAGGCATATTTTCTAAACTATATCAGCATTAGAAAACTATGCCATTTTGTCCTCTGTTCTTTTCAAACACTGGTGACATAAAAGAAAGTAAAATGTCTGCTCTGTTGCCTATAAATTTTACCTGCCTGCCCACATTTGATTCTAGAATACTGTTAAATATCCTAAAGTGGACTAAAATAAGGCAGCAACAAAAATCCTGTTGTGATTCTACATATATTAGTCAGATATACTATATTCATCAAATGTTCCTTTTTTAAATCGTTTGATACTACTGATATATCCTAGTTACCAAAAAGCAAACGGATATATAAATAACATTTCACACAGATGTTTTTATCAGTTCTTAGCACATTTAAGAGAGTTAAATTTCGAAGCACATAGTAAGTACCTAGAAATTGGCAGAAATGCCAAACTTTTTAATATTTGTCACAAGATTGGTTTTAAAGTATCTACCAACATAAATTATTTGCAATAGCAAACAATGTAAGTATTCCATGACAGAGTTTAAAGTACATTGATCATGGGTATCTTTTGCAGAGGGAGGATGTCCAGAAATTTCTAAGGTTTTGAAATACAGTATGTTCTGCAATCATTTCTTCTTAAAATTTATTTTCTTTCACCTCCTCAGCTCCATGCGGTCAAAACGAAACTAGAGAAGATGGTAAAATAATTCAGCTTCCTCCCTGCAAAACAGGAGCATGGATCGTTCCTGCCATAATGGCTTGCTATCTTTTGGTTGCAAACATCCTTCTGGTGAACTTACTGATTGCAGTTTTTAAGTGAGTTGATAAAATATTATATATTTCTCCTCCATCCACAGCAGCCATGCCAAACTTTTTAGTATTTGTCACCAGACTGATTTAAAGCATTTACCAACAGAAATTATTTGCAATGGTAAAAAATGTAAGTATTCCATGACAGAGGTTTAGAGTACATAATCATGGATATCTTTTGCAGAGGGTATATGTCCAGATATTTCTACGATTTTGAAATACAGGTGATCGCAATGGTGCTACAATGGCCAAAACCTGGAAGGCCAATCAAACACAATTCATTCAGTACCCTTGTAACTTTGAATAACTAGCCACTGAACAAGTCGTCATTAACCACAGACTATCCCAAATATGCTTTTTCAAGAGGCAACTGGACTTTCTGGTTTTTCTTTGATAACGTTTCACTTTTCGTCTAAGAAGCTTCTTCAGCTGAAGAAGTTTCTTGGATGAGAACCAGAACGTTTTCAAAGAAAAACCAGAAAGTCCAGTTGCCTCTTGAAAAAGCACCTTTGAGACAACCATGACCTGGATGACTGAGAATCTCCATAGACATTAACCGCAGACTACTTTTTTATAGGCACTATGTATGCCTTGACAAAGATGTAGCTGTTTTAAAGAGTTGCAAACAGACGCTACATTTCTGCACTCTGAAGAAACTTTGCCCAGTTCTACAGCACAAGAATACCCAGTTATAGAAATAAACATATAGTGTAAAAGTTGTGATTGTGTTACAGGTAAATTCAGTGTAATTGAAAACTCAGATGTGTTTCATATTCAATCAGGTTTAAATTCATAAACTGATTAAAAAAAATAGATGGAACTATATTTTACTTTTGAACAAGAAGAGTCTGTATTTTAGGGTAAAATTTAATCTTCCAAGCTAGAGATGATGTGGAAAACAAATAAAGATTTCCAATTTATGTTATTTTAAAATATATACCTGAAGTTAGCTTTAAGTTTGATCAAAGTCAAAAAGTGCTCGAAAGCGGCAATTAACCCTTGCTCCTCAGTCCATTTTTCTTTTCAGTTATTTTGGATGCATCAAGCACTGGAGAGCAGACTGAATTAAAAAAAAGAACATCTATTGAACACTTCTTCCAATATACCGTATTTTCCGGCATATAAGATGACTTTTTAACACATGAAAATCTTCTCAAAAATCGGGGGTCGTCTTATACGCCGGGTGTCGTTCTCCTGTAACCAGGCAGACTAGCCCGAAAGGGTCTGACAAGCCTTAAATGGCTCTAGCGATCCAAGCTCTGACGATCCCAGCTGCGTTGCCTGCTAATCAGGCAATGCAGCTGGGATCGCCAGAGCCATGTAAAAGGGAAAAAGTTTTCCCCCTCCAGCTTGCTTACCTTAGCTGCTAGTCGCAACGCTTGCCTTGCTTCGCTTGCCTGAATCCATTCCATCAGCAAGCAACTCCCTGCCTGCAATCAAGAGTTGTGGACTTCAACTCCCAGAATTCCTCAGCCAGCAAAATAAAGCTGGCTGAGGAATTCTGGGAGTTGAAGTCTACAAGTCTTAAAGTTGCCAAGGTTGGAGACCCCTGTTCTATTGGGTAAGTTTTTTCCCTTTTGGGAGCTTTAAAAAAAAAAGTTAATTGGGGGTTTTTTTAGTTCTTTTTTAGACCTAGCCATTTAAAGTTTAGGAAGTTTTAAATTTAGTTTTCATATAAAAATAAAAATAAAATAAAATAAAATAATATTTGTGCAGCTTTCTGAGATTTAGTGTGTTTCTGTAGTGTTTCATTCTAAGTACACAAACACACAAAATCTCACAAAGCTGTATGTGGAATTTTGTGTGTGTAAAGTGTGAAAGTTGTTTTTTGGGGCTTTTTGTGGCTGTGTGAGGTTCCTGCTTGTTGAAGGGGCCATTTGGGGTCTAGCACAGCTGCTTTTACATTGTGGGTGAGCCAGTTTATGTTTTTTAATTTTTATTTGGTGTGCGTTGGAAGAGGGGTAATCTTATACGGCGAGTATAGCCCAAACCCTATATTTTAACAGGAAAAGTTGGGGGTCGTCTTATACGCCCAGTCGTCTTATACGCCGGAAAATACAGTACATGCCCCAATCAACTAATATCAGGAGGTGTTTCCTGTACTATTTCCTATCCTAGGCTATTTTCTACCTGAAGGAGTTGACATATTGAAGATATCCTGAGATATGGATTCATCAAGGAAATCTCCTTCCTCCCTATCCGCTGTTTAATTAAAGATAAAATTTACAGGCTGATACAAAGTTCAGCAATTTTGAGACAGAGGTGCAAGGCCAGCATTAGCAGCCAAAATAGTTTGGTAATTACAAAATAAGCAGGGCCCTCCAGTAGTGGCAAAAGTTTCCATACAGTAAGTCTGCAAAAGACACCTGGTTTATTTAACCAAGACATGAGGTTAGGTTGAAATACTGAGTTGTATTCTCCAGTTATCTATCTCAGTAGTGAGGAACAGCCTTCTACTGGATGCCATCAAACAAGATGGCCACCTCACAATTTTGCCCCAAGTCCAAATTTAACAGCATTTCAGTGCTTTTACTTGCACTTGAGGTCCTCTGGCTGTCTTAGTGAAGTGGCAAAGAGTGGAGGTTGTGGTGATGTTGCATCCATGCTACTGAAATAACCTAAGACGATGGCCAGTGTTAAAGGAAAATCTTGGAAACTGGTTCTTATAGCAGTTATATTTAAATACCCAAGTGAATAGATAGTTCTTTTAGAAGTAGACTATCTCCTATCTCCTAGACCAGTGATGGCAAACCTTTTAGACATCGAATGCCCAAACCACCTGCACGCATGGCCAAACCAAAAGGTGTGTGTGACCGCAGACATGCACAGCAGAGACCCGAAGACCAGCTGGCTGGTGGGAGGCAGGGCATCCCAACACTGGCAGCGCAGCAAGAGGTAAGATCTTTTTCTTTCATGAGCTTCTGTTTCGTTGTTTGCAGGGAAACAGAAACTCACAAAAGAAACGCCATGGAGATCTGACCTGGGGTGACGGTGCACGTGCCAGCAGAGAGGGCTCAGCGTGCCACCTCTGGCACGCGTGCCATAGATTCGCCATCACGGTCCTAAACTATTTTTATGCAGAAATCAAAAATGTTGTACATGAGTAAAATAAACAGTATAGCAAAGTAAACATAACAGATACTGTTATGAATAGTCCATCGAAAAGTGTTGGAATTGACCACAGATGCTAACTGTACATACACGCTAAAATTTATTGTTTTTCAATATGCAGAACAGATCCCAATGTTGCATATGCAAACAAAAAAAAATCAGCTGTTTTATCAAAAGCCTGTTCCTTTTTCTATTCCTATTTCAGCAACACATTTTTTGAAGTTAAGTCTATATCAAACCAGGTATGGAAGTTTCAGAGATATCAGCTTATTATGACCTTCCATGAAAGACCAGTCTTACCCCCTCCGCTAATCATCTTCAGTCACATGACCATGATATTTCAGCACATATGCTGTAGATGGCGGAAACACGACAGCGATCCAGATGAAGCAGATTATGGGCTCAGTAAGTATTATAGGATTTGTGCAGAATTACTTGGACAAAGCCATTATGCTTCATGAGGGCACTGGCATCACTTAGATACAGGACCACCCATGAGCAAACAGCAATTTCAGCTGAGGAATACACAACTGGGAGGTATGTGTGGTTTTGTAGTACAGCAGCCTTTGGGATACTGTACATTTGGAACCATTCCTTAATCATAGCCTGCAAAGTGAGTTTTGGAAATCTAAGGCTGAAAGCAAATCTGTAGGAAGCTGCATCCATCCATCCATCATACAATTACCTTTGAAGCAGCAGTGAAATCTGGCCGGATCTATCTGGCTCATGTGAACCGGTAGCGCCAGTGGTGGGAGGCTCTGCCCACCGCCAAGACATCATTACGTTTCATTTTTGACCCTCTGTGCATGCGCAGAAGGCTCTGCACATGTGCAGAAGAGGCGCGCACATAGCCCGCTCCCGTTCCCGAACCAGTAGCAAAAGTAAGTGGATCTCACCGCTGCTTGAAGGTAAGCAACATTCTGCAAAGGATAGAAAAAAAGTAAGGCATAGTAAGCAGAAGAAATTAAAAGCAAGAGATAAAAGGAAGAAGGATATTTAATTAAGTCTCATTTCCACTATTGTTCACTACACTTTTCCATATCTTTATATTCTTGCAAAGTATGGTTGCAGCATCCACTAATAAATTATTACATTGTCTTTTATTATTTAAAATTCTTACCTTTGTCCTTTTGAGGAATCATCAATTCTATCCAGTCTCATCAGTTTTCTTCTTCTTCTCAATACTTTTCTTTTATATCATCATTTTGCAATTTTTTCATTCTCTCTATGTGGCCAAATTGTTTGGATTCTTGACTAACAGTATAAGTTAGTCAGTATATAATTCACCTGCGTTGAAAGTACACAAACAGTCATGACCCCAGCCAATATATTTCTAATGTAACCACACTTTTCCATATGTATTTATCCATAAATACGTTAAACAATGTAAGGAGCATCATGTATACTTGTTTTAGCTTGGATTAGGCCTATTTAGTTTATCATAAGCTTTGTATATGAACAAATATACAATAAACTTCTCACATTTCCAGTTTTCTTAATGTTCTGTATACCTCTTGACCAATATAAAACCACGCTGCACTAAACCAATTTTGCTCATTGCCTCCTTATATTTTCTCAATCAGATTCTGTCACTTTTTCCTTAACAAATTAATTCTTAAATCATTTTTGCATTCACTTTTACTACATTTTCCTATGCATTTCCTATGAGAATAAAAACATATCAAATATGAAGCATAGAAGCTCTTTTCGCACATACCCATTTACACTGCATACCTACTTAATAAGCAAATTGCATCCATATTTTAGCATTTCTGTTGTTATATGTATGCAGTGCTATCATTTTTCACACCGTTTGTGATTTTCTTTTCATCAGTTATTTCTTAAAACAGTCGTTTCAGCTTTAATTAATATTGCTGTACAAATCTCTCAAATAGCATTCCCTCACTCCAGGAATTACCTCAAAAGATTTCATCACTTTTGATTATATTTAATTTCATAGTTTGATAGACAAAATATGTATCAAGACCTAACTCACCTATTATCAGCTTTGTGGTGTTTTTCACTGAAGAAGACTGGGATTGAAGCCCATATCTTATGTATATAAAGCATGTGCATAGTTGGCTAAAGTCAAAGTAAAACAGGTTGCAATTCTCAGTCCAAATATAATTTCCAAAAAATGTTCAAGACATAGAATGAATTAATAATATTTCCTTGGCATGAGCACCTAACTGGTCTCTAGGTATTATAAAAGGGATGATTTTCTTTAGGCTCATGCCCAAACTTTGAAATTTCTTATTTTCCTAGTTTGGCCTGCCTTCAGGTTTTGTTTTGTTTTTGTTTTCTGTCTTTTGTCATTATGCAAAATCATTTCTATTTTTGCCCATGTTTTCTAATTTGATGAAAATGTTGTTTTAAAAATTTCTCAGACATTGTATCTTTATCTGTGTTCTATACTTACAGCTAATTAGTTATTGACTGCTGATTATTGCCTTGTATGTGTCCTATAGAACTTTTTATAACAGATGATGAACTGAAGAAGGTTCATGATTTTGAAGAACAGTGCATAGAAGAATATTTCAGAGAGAAAGACGATAGATTTAATTCTTCCAATGATGAGAGAATCCGTGTAACTTCTGAAAGGTGCACAACATTTTGTTTGGCTTTGTAGCTATTGTATGTTTTGAAAATTGTAATCGTAGAATTTTTCATTTTGTTGTTTTAAAACAAAAAGTGGTTTAAAAGTTTCATAATATTTTATTGGCTGCAAACTAATAGTAATCAAAAGATGGTAAAACTATTTTGGAATTGTCATAAAAATGGCATTTATACAGAAACCCCATACACACAAAAATTAAGCATATTTCCAAGTAAAAATCCTTGGTTTAGATTACTTGGTTAAGTCTGGCTAAAATAGAGACCTCAATCATCAGTAGAATATAAAGTCTAAAAAAATAACTAGAATACAAAAATATAGGTTTAGTTGTTATGTGTCAAGTCTTTCTTTATCCTATTATCAAATTGGGGGAGGTGAGAACAAGGCATGAAATACATGGGAGGAAAGGGCTGTTTCTTATTCCAGTGCAAGTGATACCCAAATCTCCTCCCCTTATGCATGGCAGAATCCTTCAGGGGGGGAAAAGATCTCTGCAACGCCAAAATTTGTTACATTAGTGCTACAAGCTCTACATCAAGCAAGCATCTGATTGGGCCTTTGATCTTATCTAACTCTAGTATTTCCTACGCATAGCCCACTTTTTTCTCTTTCTTCTCTTCTTGGTAAATTGGAAATCATCCCTGAATCTCAGAGTCATTTTTTGGGTAGAACATTGGGTTATGTGAAGTTTGCTTTTATAAATAGAAGCCATAATGCAAATTGAGGTCTTATTTCATAGTCTCTTAAAAAGGTAAAGGTTCCCCTGCACATGCATGCTAGTCGTTTCTGGCTCTAGGGGGCAGTGCTCATCTCCGTTTCTAAGGTGAAGAGCCAGCACTGTCCGAAGACGTCTCCGTGGTCATGTGGCCGGCATGACTGAACGCCGAAGGTGCACAGAGCACTGTTACCTTCCCACCAAAGTGGTCCCCATTTTTCTTCTTGCATTTTTTTACATGCTTTCGAACAGCTAAGTTGGTTCAAGTAATGGGAGCTCACTCTGTTACGTGGCGCTAGGGATTTGAACTGCCGACCTTCTGATTGACAAGCTTGGCGCCTTAGCCACTGAGCCACCACATCCCTCATAGTCTCTTAGTTTCTTAGAGCCAGGCAAGAGAATTGTTGGTGTAAACCTAGAGAAAAAGTGTAGAAAAGTTAATAAAGCATACATTTAATTGTATGTAAAATAATTACTTTGGAATATACTCGTAATATAACTGAAGGTTGAGGATATCATGACACTCTAAATTTATTTCTCCAGGGATCACTTGTTGCCATCATATTCATTTGACAAGAATTAGGCACTTTTCCAACTTCCTGGCAGCTTTCAAAATCTGTATAGCTGTGCAATTTTAGAGGTTTGATAAATCAATTACTACTTTGATAAATCAATTACTAGATTTGATCATTACTAAGGAGTTCACCACATAAAACCCACAAAATGGAAATATTTCTATACCAGAAATCAGTATTTTTGTCTTTGTGCATGTGAGCCTGCATAACATACAGTAGATCAGTAAATCTCACATTTACACATTTTAAATCTATAAATAATTTATATAGAACAGCTCTAAAAATCTATATTTTAAGATATGTAAATTTTTATTGTTTTTTTTCTAAAAAAGGACATCGGTGCATCTCACAACTTTAATCAGGAGCAAAATGCAAATTCTTGTTTAAATATGTGTTGATAAAATCATTGAGGGGGCAAGCAGTAAATGGATTTATCCTTCCAGTTACCCAGTAACCTATTTTTAATTGTTTATTTTTAAAAAGAGGATTAATTTTCTTAGTATGCATATCCTTATATTAATGGCATACCATTTACATTATTATCAATTTTCCTGATTAAGTAAACTGGTTTAGAAATAACCAAGCTAACCTGCTTGCCCTACTGAAGGTTATCAAAACATTTTTTTTCCTCTCTTTTCTCCCTGCAGAGTAGAGAATATGGCAATGCGATTAGAGGAAGTGAACGAACGAGAGCATTGCATGAAGGCCTCGCTTCAGACTGTCGATATACGGCTTGCTCAGCTGGAAGATATGATTGGGCGAATGGCCACAGCACTGGACAAAATTAGTGGCGTGGACAAAGGAGAGGCCAGTAAGATACGGTCTCGAACATCTTCTGACTGTACTGACACAGCTTACATTGTGAGGCAAAGTAGCTTCAACAGCCAGGAAGGGAACACATACAAACTTCAAGAGAGTATTGATCCCACGGGGGAAGAATCAATGTCCCCCACCTCTCCAACGTTAACACCTCGACTGCGAAGTCACTCCTTCTATGCGATGAATATGAAGGAGAAGGGTGGGCTTGAGAAATTTGAAACTATTTTGAAAGAACGGTCTCTGAGCCTTCATCGTGCCACTAGCTCTCACTCGGTCTCAAAAGAACCAAAAGTTTCATTAATGCCTGTAAGCACTTTGTCTATTGCTCCAGATTCTCGGAGGCCTTCCTCTTGCATTGATATTTATGTGTCTGCCATGGATGAGCTGCAGTCGGGAATAGAGCCCCTGGACAGTTCAATGAACATCCTTGGGACCAGAGACCCCACTCTTCAAGCTCAGATAACTTCCAGCGTTCTCTCGAGTAGTGCTTATGTCAGTGGTACTTCTGGGGATAGAATCTCAGGCAGAAGTATTGAGTATGAAGAGCCTTCTTCATTGGAAACGAGGGTGTTTTCTTCAGATTATTCCCAAATCACAGACAGCCAAAACCCCTGGGAATTGGATCCCCCCCTATATCATACCTTAGAGCGTTCTAAAAGTAGTCGATACCTGGCTACAAGCCCCTTTATTTTAGAAGAGGCACCTATAGTAAAATCTCAAAGTTTTATGTTCTCTCCTTCCCGGAGTTATTTCAGCAGCCTCGGAGTGCCGGTCAAAACAGCAGAGTACACTAGCATTACCGACTGCATTGATACAAGGTGTGTCAGTGCTCCTCAAACCATTGCAGAAACGTCAAGTTTTCCTGGGATCCATGGAGATAAGTTGGATGACTTGGGATGCTGCCATCCAGAGAGGGAAGCAGAACTAAGTCACCCAAGTTCTGACAATGAGGACACTGAAGCCAAAGACAAAAAAGCAGTTTCCTTGTCACCTCAAGATAGCAATACATCTAGGACCTTGTCTAACAATATTCTGCTTCCTAAAATAGAGCGGGCCAATAGTTATTCTGCAGATGAATCCAACTTACTCTACGTGCACACACGGAAAAGCTACTCCATCAGTGACAAACTTGATAGGCAGCGCAATGCGGCCAGCCTTCGAAGTACATTTCAGAGGAGCAAGTCATCCAAACCAGAAAGTACAGGAGACACCTTGTCAATGAGAAGACTCTCTAGAACAGGTGCATTCCGGAGCTTTGAGAGCAAATATTGCTAGAGATGACATCTGCTCTTTGGTCCTTCTCTTGAGCAGAATGAAGTAACCTCAGATTATGATGTGTCAGCAAAAAGCTGGCTTTTACCACCAGTCGAATTAGCCCTCTTTAATCTCCGTGCCAGCCACCGAGATTCTGCCTCTTGACCCAGTTGGCATTTGCACTTAATAGGGGGTGGGATGGGTGGGAGGGAAGATTTTAAAGACATTATTTTTTAAAAAAAGCTTTATGACATCGTGCATAAATGGGTAAATAGTTTGAGAAATCTGCCTTTCGAAATAGAAATAGATTTTTTTAAAAAAGAAGCAAAATAACATGCATCTAAAGTGGGTGTTTTAATTATGATTCTGTTGTTGTTTACATCAGTACATTTGTGATAACTTATGAAGCAGTATCTTTGAATAGAAGACAAACCTATCAATTCCCACTTTTCACTCTCATGGTTCACACGTCTTTTTTTGTACTGACAACTTGTAGTGCCACAAATGTTATATTTTCAAGAAGGGAAGTAAAAAGATGCCTTTTATATAGCAGCATGAGGGAAAGGGGGAAATTTATGTAATACATTATCATGTGGTTCCTGTATTAAACAGGCTTTTTCGCACAGCTGACCAAGCTCAGGAAGATTGTAATTAAGTGGAATAGTAAATACTTATTTTTGTAATTACATCTATTAGTTTAGAAAGAATTCCATGGAGCCTCCTTAAAATGTTACACGAGAGGATAAAAACAGTCCAGAGGCAACATCATATTCTTACTGTTCTGTACAACATTTCTATCTTTTTTCCCCCCCAAGAATTTGGATTTCATTGGGTATATTTGCATTTCATTGCTGTTCTAATTGTTCTATCATTTATTGCTGGAGGTATTGAATAGCGATCTTCTCTGAAAATATTAAAGGATTGAGAGGTTAGTTAGCCTAAGTGAAATTAAGACTTTGGATTGTTTCAAAAGCCATTCTTTTAAGTATGCTTCCATTATCTAGAATGGCAAAGAGAAGATTTTATACCATGTAAGAATGGAATGCGAAAGTCTCATTGTCGACTCCTCAATAATGTTTGCAATAACCCTCCTGGATGCAAGAGTTAAGCATGGCTCCTAGAGGATAATAGGCAGATGGCATAGTTATAGAGTTTCAATTTATGCATCGCTCTCTCACATCAGTGATATTTTAGAAAACATTTTAAAAATTATTTTGAGTTGGCTGTCCAAATTCCTTTTTTCAATTTTAAGCATTCAGACTAAATCTATGTGTGAAAGCAGTCTTCCAAACCACCCTAGAGAACGGATACTCTCCTTTGTTTTGAGTTACAGCTCCTGTTAACCCCACAAAACTTGACAAGGATCAAGGATTGTGGAAGTTCTGCAGATCTTTGGAAGGTTCCAAAATAAGCACAGAACTCTGAGAGTTTCCAAAGTCCTAATTCATCTGATAGTTGCGGGGGGCAACACACAGCCACAGATCTTTTTAAACTCAGCTGTGCATTGATTTCAGTTATAAAATGTAATGCAAATTGCCCCGCTCAATTGACTTTCATGCTACTCTCCATTTCCCTTATTATCCCAGCTATTATTCTATAATTTGCCAAGATGTTTTTAGTATGTGCTTTTCCATGAGAATAATTTATCAAAGATCAAGACATATGCCAACATATCTGGATAGATGGCAAGCAGGATACACTGATTATTAGGTTTATTTCCTAAACTGCTTCTAAGGCCCAACTTTAATCCAGTAGTTGTAAATAACTGCACATTGCACATTTTTATTAGAGCTTTGATGTGTGTGGTGTGTGTGTGTGTGTGTGTGTGTGTGTGTGTGTGTGTGTGTGTTAGAAAAAACTTTTCTACAGCAAAGAAATATGATGTGGAAGTAGCTGTTTTAGTCATTGGCCATTCTCTTTCAAACATGTCTCCTATCTCATATGGGATTTCAGATTTTCCATGCACAAAATGGTGTCTAAGAAGGGTTTCTTTTTAATTTACTACTAATGCCTTTTTTCATACAATCACAATCATTCCAGATTTCATGAGATATGAAATAACCTTGTATAATTTTAAATAGGGTCTCAATTCATTCAAACAATATTTCAATGACCTCAGATGAAACAGACCTATTTTAAATAAGTCAAAATGTATTACCATTCTTGCTCCTTTCTGCTTTGGACATAAACCCAGACTAGATCAACGTTATTCTCTTAAACTACTGAATTATTCAATTTCATTTGAGCTGACTGTGTGAAAGAACTCCTAAATGGATTCATAAAAACAATTCAAATCACCCTTTGGACTTTCCTGTTTGCCTTCAATGACAATGTCCTGATCTACGGTAATGATAATAAATGGTCCCTAGCTTGAAAACAAATTGACAAATAGGACTTCTGGTATCCCTATTCCTAGTGTGACAAAAGCCAAATTCTGGCAGGAGTGCCAGCATTTATACCTTTTAATGCAAAAAATAGCCGTTTCTACCAAAGCACAATCTTAAGGTTCACTTCTACATGCTTCCTGGGAATGGAACCTATTTTGAAATACTTGCAAACTTGTAAACAAATGCAAAGGCATCTATTGAGGCTTTTGCTAAGAAAAGTGTATTTGAATGTGCATTTTTCATAAATTACCATAGGTGTTCTGCTGTTAAAATTGCAGAAAAAGAAACATTGTTTAGTACTACGGTTTTTTTAAAGTTACTATTAAAATATTCCTTAATGTCTATGGAGATTCTCAAAGTTTTCCCAAAGGTGCTTTTAACAAGAGGCAAAGAAAAGTTGCCTCTTGGAAAAAAGCACTTTTGGGATAAAATATTCTTTGCACCCAGGAACAAGAAGGCAGGAATCCACAGAATCATTGGAATTACAAAGAATCATTCTTAGGAAGTATACCTATTTTAAAACCATATCTCATTGAACTTTACAGTTTATACATATGATAAAAAGTGTATTCTTTCTATAATTTATAAAGCATACTTTAGTATTCCACTTTAGTCACCAGGACTGATCGTGGATATTATGTCATTTACCCTCTTATCTTCTGTATTGAAAAAGTATATACAGGATCAATTAATAGTTCAGAATATATTTTCTGTTAAGATATTCATAAATTGAGATACTGTATGGAACTTAAAATACAGCATTATTAAACTAGAGGTCGCACTCTACAGGAAAAATTGGAAATATTTCCATTAGCTATCAAACAGCAATAATTGAACAGTAAAATGCTCATTTCTGCATAGTTGATGCTGCTAACTCAAGAATAAGTAAGCAAATGAAGCATTTTCCTGCTAAAATAAGCAACTTTTCTAGAGTATGGAAACAGATGTACCCTTATTTTCATTTTTTTAAAAGATTGTATTTATATCAAGATAAATGCATTACATTGAAGCTAGTAATATGAATGTTCCCATTTTCTCTAAAAACCATGATGGCTCTTTTGATACTCACTTGAATACTTCCCGTGTTTAAGAATGTGCTCTGGATACCTGTTTTTAGAATCCTGCTCTGGATATCTGTTTTTAGAATCCTGTATATATGCTGTATTAGCCCCTAAAGTAGAAGCAACAAATTATATAAAGTTTTAATTCATAACCTAAAATGTTAAGTATAAAATATAAAATTACTAACCTGCATAGCCATGGAATAGGAAAGACAAAATTTCAAGATGAATTCAATTCAACATAGTGTATTTACTTTTATGCCATCATAATAATATCTGGATAAATGCTAATCAAGCATTCAGAATAACAAGAGGGCTACATTTACAAACTGAACAAGAGACACCAGAATAATCCAATTTTTTTTTTTTTTTTACATAATGGTATGTTAGATCAACTTTTGGGTCTATCACTGTATCAGGGAGGACAACCTTTAGCGAGTCAAAGGCCACTCTTAACATTGGAGAGGTGGGCTTTGAAAGCCACAACATATACAGGGGTCAGATCTGGGTTTAGGGAGTGACATTTTGGGATTTCCCTTCATTTTCTTTCTAAAATGTTTTCCATTGTGTTGTCCTTAATTTAGGCCTCACACAACAGTTTACATATGTTTCTTACCTGAAACTCTGCTGTGGGTTTGTAGCAATCATGTACCAAAAAAAAAAAGGCTATGTGAGGCCCTGAAATCAAAGGCTGTCCACCACTGCAGTGTAAAGTCATATCTTTATACAGCAATATACAGTACAATGTTCGATAATAGGAAATAAAGTCCACTGAACAATATGGTCTGCTACCTAGCTTTCCAAGTATTAGCACTTATTGGGCAAGGAATCAGGTTTATCGTCATTGCTATTAGGCTTCCATTTATTTATTTATTGGCAGAGCTCCACTATCAATTCTGGCATAGCGTTTTTAGCCTGAATCTTGCAGATGTGTTGGGACTTTCTGACTGGGATTCTTGGGGGTTAGCATCCCAAAACATCTGAAGGGTGTCAGGTTAGAGAAGGCTAGCCATTGAGCTGGCATATATCCCTAATGAGCCACCAATAGCTGTGATACATGCATTATGAGAATGTGAAAGAATAAACCTAGGGAGTTATGCAAAAGGTAAAAAGAATAACCTCTTTAAAGTAATATTTAAAACTCTGTTGAGTTAGCTGTTTGTTTACATATGCTGTGCAATTGAGGAAGCAGTGTACAGTATTTTAAAAATTTCTTCTAGTGATCCATTCTGTTATTTCCGGTTCAAGTGACGCTATTCTATAGTTGGATATATCACCTGTCCTAGGTAGTGAATTATAGCACATAATTCTTTCACAATAATAATGTGATAATGATTGAAATAATTTCTTCTTCCTTAAACTACAGTCTTATTTTGTGCCTATGAAAATGCATGCATTGTTCCATTAATTCCTTTTGGACTATTATGGGGTTCAACATTTCAATATTGCCTGCCTGTAACAATGAATCGAGTTAGAATGAAATAACAATTTTGGACTTTTACATTCTCTCCCAATATGTTCATTTTAATGAAACTGATTTTAATAGCACTTTAGTATTATATAAAATGACTTATAGAACAGTAGGGTCTTAAACCTACAGCATTTATGATTGAAATAATTATATATTTTGGAAACAAGGTACTTCATTGTTTGTTTTAGCATATGCCTGTTATCAAGTAGTGACAAGCAGCAAATTATTGAAATTGTAACAATTGCCAGTAACAAAATAAAACCCATAAATCCATAACACAAAATCATTGATATGAATCTTTCATATAACTTTTAAATTTTGAGGAAGATAAATGTTTGCATATAAAGTAGCTTCTCAGGGTTTAGGTGGCTTAGGACACATGATGGCTGCAGGACAAGAGGCAAATGAAAATTTTAGATTATGCAATCATGATAAATGTAGAAATGAAATACGTGCCACTTTGTAAGGCAGTGCTTATGTTGCCAAATGAGAATTGTATTGCACAGAGCTAAAACCAGTCCTAAAATATATGCGTCACAGAAAAACCAACTTTGAATAAGATTGCAGGAAAAGGTGATTGGCTGCCAATGAAATGTTTAAAATGATGCCAAGGAGGGGGGGGGTCTTCAAATCAGCTGCTTTAAGGAGACCTCATTAAATGTTAGGGGACGGAAACATTTTCCAGAAGAAGTTGGACTGAAGATAAAATCCAGAAGTTCTCTTTAAATAGTAGTTTAGCAGTGCAACAAAAGGAAAAATGGATAAAACTTTTATTAGAAATTAACCTAAATTATTAAAGCAAAAATAGTTTTGCTGAATATTATCAAGTTAAATTTCAAATATGGAAATAACATTTTAGATGTGTTCTTGGATTTTAACAGTGAAGATATTAGGGACTGTCTGAGAATAAGAATGCACAAATCTGTGGTTCACCTGATATTTAAAAAACAATGTAAGGAATATTTGCACAGACATTCCAGTTCCAGAAAGAATTACATATTTTCTTATGGTTACTTATATAAATATTAATCTATTCTACTCTGATCTAGCTTTTAACTGAAAGGATAAAAAGTTCCAAAACATTACAGCTTGTTAGGCTACTCCAAGAAATAATGCAAAGTTTCAAACTCAAGTTCATACCTATTTATAATTTATTTTTTCCTGACAATCCACATCCTACATTTCAGGTGGGGCATGCACAGGACAATATGTTGTGTAGCGAACATTAACTTATCCTGTCACAAACCTCTGCCTTAGGAATTAGTATACCAAATGATTTATTTCTAAACATATTCAGGTCCTAGTTTTATCTTACTAGCATTCTGAAAAATCAATCTCTGTCCAACGTGAGAGTTACTTTTCATGATATTATGAAAACAAAGATGCAGACTGTGCTTTCACAAAAAAAAGGGCACACTTCCAACCCTCTGCATAGAAAAAGACCGTTGCTTCCATAAATTGCCCACATACAGGTATTTCAACCTGTAGAGAAACTTGCAGGAGCTTGTTGGACCCTTAGCCTTCTTTCTAACAAGTGCTAATAATCAGACTTCTTAGATCCTTGTTCTTTACCTTAATTGCTTCCAGTCCAAACCGTAAAGAGGGAAGCCTGCTTGGAGGAGCTGCCCATCTCTAAGTAGAGAAGATCTCGTTAAGCTGTGAACCTGAAGCAGGTCATTGTCTTTAATGCCCTGATCTACAGTTCCATGGACAGTCATGTAGATGTGCCTCAGTAGAGCTACAAATTCCTTCTGGATTTGAACTCCCTTTTAAATGATGGCTAACAACTAGGCAGTTTGAGATTTCAATCCATCCTGCACCTTCATAGGTGAAAATTCCACTCAGGATTTCTCAGAGAATAAGCAGAGACTCCATTGCAAATTAGCACAGGTAACCAATGGGATAATGTATTGTAGTATTTCTCAACCACAGCAACTTTAAAATGTTGGTTTTGGGCTCCCAGAATTCCCCAGAGTGTTGACTGGGGAATTCTGGGAGTTCAGCTCCACCTATCTTAAACTTACTGGGACTGAGAAACATTTATCAGCTATATTTGACTATCTCGGACCTGGATATCCCAGAGCTATTAATTTTCTGTTAAATTATTAATTAAATTAATCTATTAAGTTAGTCCATTCTTACCATGGGATATCAGGTTGGAAAGAATTCTTATTCTTTTACCAGTGCATCTCCCACATATTTCTATGGGTAGTCCTCGACTTATGACCACAATTGAGCCGAACATTTCTGTTGCTGAGTGAGACATTTGTTAAGTGAGTTTTGCCCCATTTTACAACCTTTCCTGCCACAGTTGTTAAGTGAATCACTGCAGTTCTTAAATTAGTAATATGGTTGTTAAATGAATCTGGCTTCCCCATTTGACTTTGCTTGAGAGAAGGTTACAAAAGGGGATCACATGACCCTGAGACATTGCAACCGTCATAAATATGACTGAATTTTGATCATGTGACCCTGAGTATGCTGCAATTGTCTTAAGTGTGAAAAGCAGTCATAAGTCACTTTTTTCAGTGCCGTTGTAACATCAAATGGTCACTAAATGAACTGTTGTAAGTCGGGGACTACCTGTACTCAGAAACAAAGAGTTTTTGGAGCTCAGTGATACTGCCAAGTAAGCATGCCTAGATTACAACTTACATATTGGTACAAGAGATAGAAACTAGTTGGAAAATGAATACATTTTATTTTATTTTAAATCTAAACAATAATAGTAAAAGAGTGGGATATGTGTGTGTGAGAGAGAATGATTATGAGGTAATAAAGGGATATGTCTTTGACATCTACAACTATCTAGAATGAAGCACGTTTTTCTGCTAACTGAAAGGGTTTTACAATTTACCCTAAAAGTTAAAGAAGATTTATTAGCAGGATTTTTTTATTTTCAGATCTATTACACTCATTTAAATAAAAACAATTAAAATGTAATTTCAAATCATTTCCTAGGAAAAAAAAATTATTTAACAGGAAAATATATATCTAGAAAAAATTGTCCTTTTAAAGTTCTACTGGATTCACAATGCACTTTTAGGCTGTATATTAGATATATAATAAAAAGAAGAATTTGACAGTTGCTGCAGTAGAACTTTTGAAATTTCTGTAACAAATGTTTTGCAATAAAAATGGATGTAGTTGAAAATATTTCTGCAGTTTCTTGGTACTTCTGTTTATGGTCATTCCTTCTCCCTTAATCCAATACTCAGCTAACTGCTGTGACTAACCAATTCCACAAATATACAAGGTCTACATTTACACTGTGTTATTACTGACATCTTTTCAGACTTCCAAAAATGGTTGCTTCTATTTTATTCACAAAGCAGTTTTGAGCGTTGATATAAAAGTTAATACCTGCCCTAACAGGATGCTTAAAAATATTTAAATTGTTAAGTTAGAGTGTGATATCAGACTTTGCTTGCTTTTAATGATGGAAAATTATTTCCTATAATATGAATAATATGAATATGAAGGCTGTGCTTTCCTCACTGCATATAATTCAAATTCACAGTGTGTGTTCAATTGCAGACAAAGAAGATTATCCTATGGACAACAGTCAGCTCACAAATCTATCAAAATAAAATAAACAAGTGGAAAACCTAAGGACTATCTTGCCATCTTTTCTTAGAAAAAGGATATCTAAGACTGAATGGTTCAAAAACCACAGAAAAGTCTGCCAGATCTAATTGCAAAAAACTAGGTTACCAACAGATGGCAGCAAAGAGATACAGAGAGATTATCAACTGGGTAACAAAGAAGCAATCACTATAAAATTCCCATGCTAGAGAGGGTTTGTTTTTTTTAAAAAAAAATGGGCCAATTATATGAGTCAGTTAAATAAAATACAAACAACAGGAGCAGATTGACATCTTTTCACATTGCTTTGCTCTGTTTAGTGGGAGCTAGAAATGTAATTTAAGAGCAGAAAGGCTAAACTAAATCTGCCACAGGGATGAAATCCAGAAGGTTCTGACAGGTTTTGGAGAACCAGTAGTGGAAATTTTGAGTAGTTTGGAGAACCAGCAAATGCCACCTTTGGCTGGCCCCAGAGTGGGATGGGAATGGATATTTTGCAATATACTTCCCCCAGGAGTGTAGAGGGAATGGAGATTTTGCAGTATCCTTCCCCTGCCACGCCCACCAAGCCACGCCCACAGAACCGGTAGTAAAAGAATTTGGATTTCACCACTGATCTGCCATATATACCAAAGCCACAAGTGATTTACTCAGTTGAGATATATAAATGGGAAATTAATGTGGGAAAAAAAGCAATAGTGTCAACTATCAGACCTTCTGCATAATACTTGAAAGGCATATAGTTAAAAGTTCTGAGTTACTATGAAAGTGATATACGTTAAGAAAGTGCTCAATCTAAAAAGTTGTTTTTTTAAAAAAAAATAGAAGGCAAATTGGCCTGTTTCCAAAGTTCAAACCCATAATACAACACAATAATAAGAAGAGAAGCAATACACCAAGCATGTTAAGAGGCCTAGGCTGAATGGCCAGATTATCCATTTTATACGATACCAGAGATAAACTACAGCATTACTATGCTATACATGTTGAGACACTGGTCAGATTCTCATCAACAACACACAGTGTTATTGTTAAGTGTATTAGTTCATTGATATTGTCAGAAGAAATATGAGCAATATAGTGAAAAGAATGTTTGTTCAATTTTCTGAGTCTAAATAACAATAAATCCCAATGTAATGTATTCAATGCAATAGTTTATTCCCTTTTTCTTGTTTAGAAAACAAAAGCACTGGGCTCCATGTTGATGCCACACAATTATGATTTGTGAAAAAAGACCAAGAATAAATGTTCTTGGTTTCCATGTAAAAAAAAAAAAAAATCAGTTATACTTATCAAAAACAGCCATATCCTACAGTAAATATAAGTAATGTTACTGATTGAGGATTGATGTTATAATTTCAAAATGAATATAGTCATATCAGCAAATCTGGGCAACCCAGAGTTGCCTTCTTCAGATGAAGGTGGTGATCACAAATCAAAATAACATGGTTATGCTTGAATGTATTTCAGAACAGTGCATTCCAACCCACCAATCTTAGTAAATGCTTCAATATATGACATTTTGAGACGTCTGAAGCTCTCCAAAGTCTCTCTAATCTTAATAAAACACTATGTGTACGATGATTCAGCTACTGTAGATATCATCAAGGGCCACTACAGACAGTCAACTGATTCCAAGGACAAACCAAAGGAAGCTAGCATTCATTGCTTGATGAACTTTGTGTAAGTTAGGAAAACACAAAAGTTAGAAGCACTGTAAAAGTAATTTGCAATGGTTCTAACACAACAATTGATTATTTATTTATCTGCTACCTATCTTGCTGTCCAAGGCGACTTTGGGCAACATAAACTTGTTTGCCGCCCAACTCTCAATGCCATTTAAGAATTCTGGCACAGGTTAGATAACTCTTGTCAACCTTCCAAATGGGTTAGATCACAATTTACCATGAGCCAGCAGATATGAACGGTGGGTATCATGGAAGGAATCATCCAAACCATCCAAAGGGGACATCAGGTTTCCTACCCTGCCTCAACATAATTTAATGTTGGAAAATTCTGCTTATTAAAAGTCATCCTAGCTTTTTTTTTTAAGGGCAAAATCAACACTTTCAATGTTTCTGCTAGGGAACATGCTCATAAATGGATTAATTAATTATGTGCCAAGATAAAAACTATATTTGATTTCATTTATATTTAATTAAAATTAAAAACAGGATATGATTTCAACCCAATCATGTCTTTCAAAAGTTCCCCTGTGTTAAAAAAAAATGACCATTTAGAAGACCCTGAGACTGAATCCAGAAGGAACGCAAAAAAATCTTGGGGATTCAGGGCTCCCTCTTGGCTTCATAGATTGCCTCCTTAGATCTGTCTGCAAGCAGAAATACAGTTTATTCTGGACTCACTTTGCTTAGATTCCTCTTCTTAAATCTTTTTTTCTGTCCCTGTGTTGTTATTGAACTATGACCACAGGGTGTCAGTATTTCCTCTGTGAAACTCAGCAGCAGGCCATCTGTTGACCTGACTTTCTTCCAAATAGAAGGTTATCTGAGACATGCACTCATATATACACACCCACTTTTACTTGAAATGAGATGGGGTCATTCTTTTCTACACTCAAGTGGGGGGGAGGGGCAACTTTTAATTTTAATTTAATGAACGTGTTCTACGCAGAGGGAGATGAAATATTCAGCTGATATCAATGAGCAGCCTTTCACATTTAGATGTTATTTCTCCATGCAGATCAGTAGTGGGTTCCACTTATCTTCGCTACTGGTTCGGAATCAGGAGCGTGCGCACTTCGCTCGTGCGCGGTGCTTCTGCGCATGCACAGTGGGTCCGTGATGATGTCCGGGTGGGTGGGCGGAGCCTCCCGCTGCCGCCACTACCAGTTTGCCCGAACTGGGGCGAACCAGTAGAAACCCACCACTGATGCAGGTGCTTTAAAAATAGAACCAATAATACCTTTGGATAAAAAGTAAACATTAGAAGAAATATGCTGAGTGTCTGATTATGGTATTTTTGAATCCTCATTCATTCTTCTATATACTTTTCTGCCAAAGAGGTTGCTGCTTCCCAGAAGCTTGTTTTCAACTACCCTAGCAGGTCTCTAATACTAAATACTAACTTCTTTATTAATGCCTTGGACTAAACAGTCTCTCCCATCTAGATTGCCACAATTTATCACTTACAGTTTCTCAAGTAGGTCTCAGCCCAAGTTGCTGCTGCTGATCTCTAGAGATCCGGTCTTTTGGTCCAGGCAGGCTGGAACCAATCTGCAGCCCTTGGAGAATCAACATGAACTCCCCAGACCAGCCCATTAAAAAAAAACCCTTAAAAAACCCTTGCATAAAACCCATGTTTGATTCAGCCATTGCACTTGCCACATTTTGCTTGCACAATGATTTTCTAGGAAAAGGTCTCAGTAGCCTGGTTCACACACAAAAACATAAACTGTGATTCCCAAGACAATAGCACAGTTTATACGTTCCAAAGCCAAAAACAAATGAAGTACTTCATGACAATACAATATATAAATTGAGCTGGGCTACAAAATGGACCAATGATCTACTTTAGTGAGGGGAAAAAAGCTGCTTCTACCGTACATTCCTGAGATTTCAACTACTAGCTCTCCCATCACGGAAATTGGGGAGTGGGGGGGGAGAAACCCACGTCCATGCAAATGATAGGCCTCCACCCCCAAACAGACTCTAAAACCTCAAGGGCAAATCAGTGAATGCCCTTGATACGATTTCCACCTGATTGTTGGCCTGAAAATGAAAGAAAAAGCATGCTCGGCTGCTGATGGGCTTAGTGATGTTTATAAATAAAAAATAGCCACTTCAGTTTCCCAAAATCCACCAGCAGAGATCAGGAAAACACACACACACACAAACAGGCTGCCCATGTCTGCCAATAAATTGCCAGTTGAATTTTTTTTAAAAAAGTAGCCACTGAATTAGTAGGGATTCAGACAGCAATCATGGAAGTGTTGACATAGCAGGGCTTATCTGTGCCCCATTTACTATTTTCCCAGCAAAAAAGCTGTTTTACAGCCATTAGTAAATCCCTCATAGATACAAACATTAGCTGCCTTCATGGATGACCCACCTGCCTTCAGCTTTCTTGGACTGCTGCCCCACCCACCACAGAGACAGGCAGCAGTTCCTAACTCATGGACAGAAACTGAATTGTACCAGCAAAGATGTACCCTATGCGTTGGGCAAAAGGGTGGGGGGGAGAGAAATGTTTTATATTGTATAAAATATAGTCCAGGGGAAAAAAATCTGGTAACATAATTAATCTAGGCTGTGAACTTTCTTGATGAAATGAAAAAGTAAAAATCAGTTTAAAATAAACATGGAGTTGGAATAAATGCATGCTTGTTTACCAGCCATGGCATGTAACTTATTGCTAAACAAGGCTCAAAAACCAGAGGTCAAATATGCATGAATTGTATTTTTAGATCATAGAGATATCTGCATTCCTTCTGTGAACAAAACACCTGTTCCTGTGCCCAAATGTGTAGAACCTACTGTATAACAAATGAATGATAGAAACTCATTGTGCTTAGTTGTCAGAAAAAGAAGGGAGGGAGGGAGAGAGGGAGGAAGGAGGAGGAAGAGAACTGGCCTTCAAGAAAGACCAAATTAAGAACTGAATAGAGGCATGAGAAGACCAATACATTAAAAAATAGCAGAGAAAACAGATAAAAACAAGACCTGGCAATGGCTAAGAGCAGGAAAGTTGAAGAAAGAGATGGAGAGGCTAATTCTGGCTGCACAAGGCCAAGCCTTAAGAACAAATGCATACAAAGCCAGAATTGAGAAGAAAGCAAAGGTCACCTATGTAAGGAAGATGAAGAAACAGTGGACCACCACATTAGCTGCTGCAAGAAGATCACATAGACTGACTACAAGCAACGGCATGACAAAGTAGTAACAATGTTAGAAGATCTGCAAGAAATATAATTTGCCTGTAAGCAAGAACTGGTGGGACCATAAAATAGAGAAAGTCATAGAAAACTAAGAAGTTAAATTGCTCTGGGATTTTAGAATTCAAACAGACAGGCACATGCCACATAACACTCCAGACTTAACAATTGTAAATAAGACAGACAAAAAAGTCTGGATAGTGGACATGGCAGTACCTGGAGACAGAAGAATAGAAAAGAAAGAACTGGAGAAGATCACAAAATACAAAGGCCTGCACACAGAAATAGAAAGACAGTGGCAGAAGCAAGCAAAGGTAGTACCAATAGTAATAGGCACCTTGGGTGCAATCCCAAAACAACAGGAGCGGCATTTGAACACCATTGGCATTGACAAATTCACCCTCAGTCAATTGCAAAAGGCAGCTTTACTTGGAACAGCTTCCATCCTGCAATAATATCTGTAATGTCATCAAACATACACATCTACCTAGCCCAGATCCTTGGAAAGGATGTGATAGGTAGACAAAAAAGTCAAATCCAGTCTGAACATTTGGCTGACTGTGTAACGAACAATAATTTTATTACAACTATTCCATTCCAATATCTAATGGGAAGAAATTTAGTATCCTTGGACATTGTCATGGCTTCCTCTATTCCTGTATTCTGCTAGAGTCTTCTATGTAAAAAGAATGCCAGATGTTCAAGCTGGCTTTAGAAAAAGCCAATGAATACAGGACATTATTCCTGATATACATTGGATAATTGAGAAAGCCAAAGAATACCTTTAAAATAGAGGTCTTCAAACTTGACGGCTTTAAGACTTGTGGACTTCAGCTCCCAAGATTCTGGGAGTTGAAGTCCACAAGTCTTAAAGCGGCCAAGTTTGAAGACCTCTGCTTTAAAAAATCAAGATAGCACTTCATTGATTAGAGAAAGGCCTCTGATTAAGTCAATCAAGGGAAACTCATTTTATCAGATGCAGAGTGGCTAGACTGATGTAGGATTTAATCTGGGGTGGGGTGGGGTGGGAGAACAAAAAGGGAAGAAAAGGGAAGAAAGATAGTTTGATTATCCAAATGCAGGTTTCATGTGAGACTGATTACAAGTACTTTATCTTATCAATTAACAATTGTAATGTGTTGAAAACCCAGTGTGTTTGCTGAGACCTTCTGAGATTACCTGAAATCTTTTGATATATGCAATTTTGTCTCTTGCTGATGGTGCTCTTGATCCTCCGTCACTTTGAGGTCTGCTAAGGAGTATCCTGGAAGGATCATCTGACTTTGCTTTGAGTCCTAATGTCAAATTTGTGTCCACTAGTTCTGTTGTACAAAGTTTGTCTCATATGTCTATGTATGTCCAAAAGGGCATTCCTGGCAGATGATGGCCTCTATTATATGGAGGAAAGAAGCGCATGTGAGGGAACTTCTAATTTTGCTGTGACCTTTGATAGTGCTGGTGGTATAGATGTGGAGACAAAGTAGGTATTAGCTATATTTGATATAATTGTCCTGTTGTTGCTTGTGAGAATCTGCTATAGGTTGGGTGTCTCTATGCATGTATGAGCCTACCAGCCAGTTGCTGAAAAAAATAAAGTGTCATTTTCCAGTATAGGCCGTGGCTTATTAACAATACAATTGAGTGGCTTCAGCTGTGTGTTGTAATTACTCATAAACATTATTAATGTGTTACTGTTTACTGGAGATTTGAGGCCTACAGGTTGTCCTTGACTTATGATCTACAATTGAGCCCATGCTGGCTCAGGAATTCTGGGAGTTGAAGTCCACAGGTCGTCAAGTTGCCATGGTTGCCCATCCCTAGTCAAGATGGCGGCCTAAACAAAGACCAGGCCTTTGATCACATTGTTGGGTTTGTTGCCACAACCACCATTGTGCCACTGTGGATGTCCCTGTCTTGGATATAACCAACTGGAAAACCCTGCTCAGGATAAAGCCGTAGTAACGAACAGGAGGAAAAGGGTTAACCTGACAACCAAAAAAGTTTAAATCTTTTGCTTTAGAAATTTGCTACTCAGTTAACTTTTACAGTGAATCGCCTTAACGAGAATATGAGCTACTAACAATTATAGAAATATTGGCTTATTATCACCACAGCAACCATCAAAAGTGTAAGGACATTTTTGATATAACTTACCTTATAATGAAGGACAAGATTCAGCAAAGCATTCCCCACCCCCATGGCTTAAATTGACGGAAAAGTGACAAGAGTGTCCTCAATGGTGAAATGGGACTGCAATATTTCCAGGCCCATTGATAGCATCAATTATTTTCTCTTGCTAGGTGATACCACTGGGAAATTGAATTATGGGTAAAAAAGACATTATGAAAACAAAACCAATAAAAGCAGGTAGGTTTTTCAATATAAAACATCTCCAGATGTTTCATAATCCAGTCACCCTTTAAAAGGGCATCAAGCCTCTTGGCAGGCTACTAAGCCAATTTTTGACTATACGGATGCTAAAAATCTCGGCTTCCTTTCAAAATATGGTTCAGAACACTTTTAATCCAAATAATAAACTTGATCAGAAAGCATTTAATCCCCCAAAATTATTTTGAAATTTTGTATCCTGTGCATTTGCATTTTCTGGGCTAGTGACTTTGATGGGCAAAAAAAAAAAAGTTATATTGACCAAGGATGCAGGTAAAAATAAACTCTCAAGGGAACATTATGCCCATGGATTTCTCAGTACCTTGAAAAGAACTAGAGAAGAATGTTCCTTTAGAAGTATTTTCTTTCATTGAAATCACACTAATATATTTATACACATACACCCAACAGGTGATAAAAGGAAGCCATTTCAATGTATCAATGAACGTGATCGTTTTTTAAAAAAATGTAGACAAATGGATAACAATGGACTACATATGAAACCCAGGAACACAGCTGCCAGATCGGGCCTGCAAAATTGTAGATGGCCACTAGATAGCAGCCAAGAGGTACAAAAACTCCCTTTTGCAGCCCAAATCTAATATCTGCAACTATGAAGGAGCTGGCTGGTCATAACTGAAGTAAATTAAATTGATGTAGTAAGTAGAATTGTTCCCCACTCCCCACCCCAAAAATATAAAAGAAGCATATACAAGTACCCTGAGGTAATGCTACACATTTCTGCAAAAATATAAATTTAAGCCCATTATAGGGAGGCAGGCATTCTTAGGACTTCTAGCAAGTTCTCTTGAATTGCACGGCATTTGCCCCATAGGTATGGGTATATACAATGGCCACCAACAATGACTTAGACCTATTCAAAAGTTCATTCAATTCAGTTGTTGTTTTAAGGGAAGGGTCTGTGCAATTCTGTGCAAACCCCAGACCACCCCAATGATGCCCTTGCAGTGATGTCCTGGTGCCTCGAAGCCATGCGGATCTGGATGGGGAGAAACAGGCTCCGACTCAACCCTTCCAAGACCGAGTGGCTGTGACTGCCGGCGTCCCGATATAGCCAACTGATACCATCGCTGACTATTAGGGGCGAGTCATTGGCCCCCACGGAGAGGGCTCACAACTTGGGTGTCCTCCTGGACACGCGGCTATCTTTAGAAGAGCATATGACAGCCGTGGCCAGGGGAGCTTTCTATCAGGTTCGCCTGATTCGCCAGTTGCGACCCTTTCTAGATCGGGACTCCTTACGCACAGTCACTCATGCCCTCATCACTTCCCGTCTGGACTACTGTAATGCTCTCTACATGGGGCTCCCCTTGAGGTGCACGCGGAGGCTCCAACTGGTCCAGAATGCAGCTGCATGGGTGATATTGAGAACGACATGGTGCTCACATGTAATACCTCTCCTACACGAGCTGCACTGGCTCCCGGTAGTCTTCCGAGTGCGCTTCAAGGTGTTGGTTCTTACCTTTAAAGTGCTCCATGGCTTAAGACCTGGGTACTTACAAGACCACCTTCTGCAACCAATAACCTCCCACCAACCAGCACGCTCCCATAGGGTGGGCCTCCTCAGGGTGCCGTCACTAAAGCAATGTCGACTGGTGGTTCCCAGAGAAAGAGCCTTTTCTGTGGGGGCACCTATCCTT
Source organism: Pituophis catenifer annectens (assembly GCF_029215685.1). Taxonomy (NCBI): domain Eukaryota; kingdom Metazoa; phylum Chordata; class Lepidosauria; order Squamata; family Colubridae; genus Pituophis; species Pituophis catenifer. The sequence continues at coordinate 227,289,574 of NW_027256882.1, read as the reverse complement.
TGGAACAGGTTACCCCCAGGGATACGAATGATCCCAGATCTTCGTACTTTCCGTCGTGCACTTAAGACCTTTCTATTTCACCAAGCCGGGCTGGCATAAATCTCTTCTAATTGTTCTAAATCTTAATGCTGAAGATTCTTAACCGATGAACCAAATTGGCTTAATCATCTTATATTCATAAGATTCATAACATACATATTTTATATGTATGTTATTTTAACTGTTCACCGCCCTGAGTCCTTCGGGAGAAGGGCGGTATAAAAATTAATTAAATAAATAAATAAATAAATAAATAAATAAATAAATAAATAAATAAATAAATAAATAAATAAAATTCACAAGACTTACTTAGAAGGGCATCCTATTCATTTCAATGACAATACTCCTAGTAAATAGGTATAGGATTGCTGCTTGTACAACTAATTTAGTCTTGTGCCAACTCACTGGATTTTATGTCCATCACAATTTCTGTCAAATTATTCCCTGAATCATTCATGCATAAAATTAAATTTCATTTTAATTTATATATTCTCAATTCCTAACCCTGTGTTCCAGGAGCAGATATGGTTGCTATAGTATTAGACTTCAGCAGAGAAACTAGGGATCAAAGTTTTGCTTGTCAGGTAGGGTCATAAACTGGCCATTGAGTGTCAGCCTGACACCCTCCCCACAAGAGAGCAGCTGAGAGATTAATATACAGCCTCAAATCCTTGGAGCAACTGAAAATACTAAACCAATACATAATAATAAGTACACAATTTCTATCCTGTCCTTTGTCAGGTTTGCTTAAAGTTTCTCCACTGCTACGTTCAAGGAAGTTATAGATCAGCCGTCCAGTAGAAGGAACACACATTTTATGTAATTATGAGTAACTTATCAAATGCTTGTGATATTCATATGGGCCCTTTATGAGTAAATAGTATTTATTTATTTATTTATTTATTTATTTATTTATTTATTAAATTTGTATACTTTAATTTATTTATTAAACTTGTATACACAAAGGGAGTCACTGAAGCAGTAGGCGTGAGCTTAAATGGATTCCAGAGGATGGTAGAGGACAGGAAGGCCTGGATGAACGTTGTCCATGGGGTTGTGATGGGTCAGACATGACTTCGCAACTAACAACAACAACTCCAACCTTGGCAACTTTAAGACTTGTGGACTTCAACTCCCAGAATTCCTCAGCCAGCTTTTGCTTTTTTTTTTTTTTTTTTTTTTTTTTTTTGCTTTTGCTGGCTGAGGAATTCTGGGAGTTGAAGTCCACAAGCCTTAAAGTTGCCAAGGCTGGAGACCCCCGGTATAGACAATGTAGAGAATTTTTCAGATGTGCAATCCATAAAGATGTTCAGGTGAGCTCTAGATGTAAATTATTTAGATATTTATGTGGACAGACATTTTATGTTGGCAATGCAATGATCTCAGGCAACATGGCACCTGCAGAACTTTCAAAACCCCAAATGAATGAAGCATCACGAGCTTTTCCAATCTCACTTGATTTAAGGTGACAAGATTATAATGCCACAAGATTTCAGACAGGAAGAAAACCATCTCACAAAAAGTTAGGGCGGAATAATTGAATCTTACTAGCTCTGATGATCTCACAAGGTTTGGATCATTTAAAAAATTGGGTACCCACAATTTTATGCACAGCACTTGGTTCTGAAAAAAAAAAGGGGGGGGTGGTTATCTGACACTTTGGATCCAAAGCCAGAAAGTTGATTCAGAGCAAAGAAGGACATAGTGTGGGTGGGATGTTCTTAACTTAAATTTATCTTCCTGAGATTGCTTACTTGTGATGCAACTACTTTAAGGAAATGCTGTCAGGTACAACTTACTTACTTATTCTTACTCTGAAGGATCTTTTTGGCTTTGTATCTGAAACAGGCCTCTGAACACATCCCTATCAAAAAGATTCTTAAACTCTGATGAACAGATTTCCAGGAAAATATTGTGTAACTAGAAAAATAAATATTCAATTGTCTAGCAGATAATGGATTAGTGTGCAATCATGTGGGGATGTGACAATACTGAGCAGGGCAATAGTAGGGTAGGCCATACATACACTCTCTTTTACACATACACACAAAAGTTACTATTTATTCTTGTTATTGCAAAGTGGTTTTTATTGTTTAACAGTTTGCAACAACGCTTTCCTTGAGGATTCCCCAAAGCGACTGAATATAACAAGGCTAATTCAAGACTTCAGTTGGAGTCTTAAGTCTTCTACGTAGCTAAGTATCACTTATTCTACATTTTTCTTCCTTAGTAGATTTTTTTCTGGTTAAAATTAACAAAAAAAAAAAAACCTGTGGGTGTGGTGGAAAATATGAGAGCAAAATGAAAGATCATAATGATCTCTGGACTACCTCTCACTTAACTAAGTCCTAACCAGTGGTAAAATCCAAATTTTTTTACTACCAGTTCTGTGGGCATGGCTTGGTGGGCATGGCAGGGAAAGGATACTGCAAAATCCCCATTCCCACCCCACTCCTGGGAAAGAATATTGCAAAATCTACATTCCCACCCCACTCCGGGGCCAACCACAGGTAGCATTTGCTGGTTCTCTGAACTACTCAAAATTTCCACTACCGGTTCTCCAGAACCTGTCAGAACCTGCTGGATTTCACCCCTGGTCCTAACCCTTAGTGACCACATAGATTTTCTCCAATATGTTTCATTGTCAATCTGGCCTTTTGAGTTTCTCAATTCATTGTGATTGAAATTGCATCTGTACCTCTTGGTAGTTGTCATTTCCTTCTCTTTCATTCCACTTTTCTCAGCATTGTAGACTTCTTAAGGAATCGGGGTCTTCATGTAATGTGCTCATATTATGATAGATTGAACTTGATCATTTGTCCTTGGACTAAAAACTCTGGATTGATTTATTTTATGATGCATTTGTTGGTTTTCCAGTCCATCCTTTGTATTTTGAAAAGTCTTTTCCACCATTGTTCAAATGTGCAGTACTCTTTCCATCCCATTTCTTCAAAGTTCAATTTTTGCATTTGTAGAGTATCACAAGGAAAATAATTGTCTTCATTATTTGATAGTCTTTAGTTGTAGAGACATCATAGCAACTTTTTCAAGCCCTTCATTGCTATATTACTGCTAATTTATGGTGCATTTCTAGACTACTGGTCCTTTACTGTTGTTATCTGAACCCAAAAATATCTACCACGTCAGTGTCTTCAGTGTCAGTTCTAAGACTGTTACTGTACCTATAGTCATTAGATTGATATTTATTTTTCATCACAGTCCTGTTTTTCACAATGCTCGTTGACTTTCCTTATTAGCATGTGCAGATTGTCTGCATTCTCAGCCATCAAGCAGGGTATTATCAACATAGCACAGATGATAGCTGTTTATTTGTCTACTTTAAAATCAGAGTCATCTTTTTCCAATCCAGAGTCCCTTGATAGATATTCCACATAACTAAGAGGAGACTTTATAGTCTTGCAAATAAGCAAATATTAGTGTCTAAACCAGTCTCATATTTGTATCGTCTCACAGTTCCCAAATTTAGGAGAGCTTTATCTTTAGCTCAGTTTAATGTTTTTCCCACAGCTGTGCTGGAAGGAAACTGTAGGAAAACCCCATATGAAACCCAGTAAACTTTTGTGATATGGGTGCCATAGAAAGCTCTGGCATTCATGTTTTCCTAAGGAAATTCTACATCTTGATAAACCTGGCACAGTCAAAGACCTTTTTATTGCCAATGAAACATTTTTTTGGTATCCTTTGGCTTTTCTATGTTATCAGCATAACCCTTGCTGAAAATGTCATCATCCTTGGCCTTTTATAAAAGCAGTTTGAACATCTGGCAATTCCCTTTCCCCTGTAGGGAAATATAATAATCTGAATTGGATTATTCTGAGCATTATTTTACTAACATGTGAAATTAAGGATTTGTATAATACTTGCACAATCTTTTAAGTCTTCTTTGTTTGGTGTTGGTATGTAGATGGATCCCTTCCAAACCGTTAGTATTAGAGCAGGGGTGGGCAACTATGTCCCCTTTATGACTTGTGGACTTCAACTCCCAGAATTCCTGAGCCAGGCTGTGTCAGAGTATGAATATTCATAAACTGGAATAGATCAGCCAATGAATAGGCATAGCAACTAAATCAGCCAATTGGGAGCAGAGACAGACTGGAGCCAGGCGTGTCTTAGTCTGCAGCTTCTGAATCTGTGCAGAGAATTGAAACTGAAACTAAGCAGTCTGTGCTATTCTGCTCTGCTGAAATGAAACTAACTGTTCTCTCCTGTCATGTATTGTAACTGCTACTAAGTTGAAGAAGAACTCTGATATTGATATTGTAAATACTTCATCTATTATTATGTATATAAAGAAGTTAATGAATCCTGCTGCATAGGGGTGGGTTTCAAAACCCATTGCTACTGGTTTGCTCATGGGCGCTTGCGTGCTCGTGCTCACAACACTTCTGCACATGCACAGAAGCATCTGGGCAGGTGGGCAGAGCCTCCCACCGCCGCCAGTACCAGTTCACCCAATCCGGGTGAACCAGTAGCAACCCACCGCTGCTGCATCAGTCTGCCTGTGTGTGCTTTCTGGATTTAATTTCTGCAACAAACTCTGACAGGCTGGCTCAGGAATTCTGGGAGTTGAAGTCCACAGGTTAGAGATCCATATAAAGAAATTATCTTGTTCTTCCTGTACAATGTTTCATTATATTCCTTTTATCTGATTTTTTTAAAATCAATGACTTTTATTTGATTTTTTAAAAACCTGTTACTATGTAGCTAGCATCCTTTGGCATATTAATTTGAGTATGGAATCTCTTTGCAGATCTTTTGGAAGATTTTCCTTCTTTTTCAATGTTTTTTTTTTCCCTCTTAAGGAGAAAAGATGTAGTACAGTTGCTGTAATATGGTCCTTTTTGTCTTCTCTCACATACCTGAAATTCTTCATGAAGTTTCTTTCTTCAATTTTTGTCTTCCTTGGCTTTGGCTTCTCTTCTATTACATCCAGCTTGGTTTCTTAGTCTTTGTCAGTTTGTGTTCACATGCATCTTAACCGCTAATTTGCTTTAATTCAACAAGTCCTCTAATTCCCTATGAATGAGAGTCAGGATTTTATTTATTTCAAACTTTTATATAGCTGCCCATCCTATGACAAACACTGGGAGCCTCCCAATCAAAAATTAAAATAAAAGCCATATTAAAATATTATTAAAAGCAAGCATATTAAAAAAAAACTGGTGCCTAGTTAAACTCCTAATATGAAGTCACTTCATTTTATCCCACACTTTGGGGGGTTTGGGGTTTGCAGAAGACGAAGAAGAAAGAAGCCTGCTGAACTTCAGGGCACACAGGTAGTCCTTGACTTATGACCACAATTGAGACCAAAATTTCTGTTGATAAGCAAGATAGTTAAGTGACTTTTGGCCCATTTTATGACTCTTCTTGCCACAGTTGTTAAGTGAAGTGATCAAGTTGTCACATGATCCTGGGACACTGCAATGGTCATAAATACATGCCAGTTGTCAAGCATCCGAATTTTGGTCACGCAACCATGGGGATGCTGCAATGGTTGTACGTGTGAAAAATGGTCATAAGTCACTTTAATCAGTGCAGTTGTAACTTCAAACAGTCATTAAATGAATGATTGTAAGTCAAGGACTACCTGTATTCAATTCCTGATTTCTTTCCATTTCTTTTTTTTTTTTCAATTTCTTAAAACTTATTAGTATACAGTATGTTCAAACTCATACTGTGAAAAGTGTTTTGATTTGTTTTTTTCCACTCTTAGCTTGGCTCAGAACTTAGCAATGAGCAGTTCATGACATATCCCACGATCAGCCCTTGGCGATGTCTTTGCCATTATAACTGAACTGTCCTACCTCCTTGTATCAATAGGATATTCAATTTGGGGTTTTTTTGTGCTTCATACAATGTATATTGTATGTATAAGGTAGTCCTCGATTTACAACAATTCATTTAGTGACCATTCAAACTTACAATGGCACTAAAAATAAGTGTTCTGTCCCAGCTATGGACCCCAAAGAACACAGCACACACAAAGTCTGTACAAAACTTAAATTTACTAAAATAACTCAGTCTTTTCCAAACAAAGGCTGTTAATAAACTTTCTTAACAGCCTACAAGAAACCAAAGATAAAGTAATCACAATCTTACTAAGGTTGGCACGAAGCTCAGAAGCAATTTGCAGAGAATCCAGACGTGAAGTAGAGTGAACTAAAGTTGTTCCCTACAACTTGCTTCAGTCGGTGTTCCTCCTTAAATAGGCTAAGGGAGTGGCCAATTAGCCCCAAGCCTTACTCTCGAGGAGACCTCCTCCTGAGGAGCCACTCCTGCCTTTTCGCAGCTCTGTGCGCCCGTGCATTGAGAAGAGGCTCCTCCTCTTCGTCCTCTTCACTTAAAGGAGCTTCTGGAGGTTCTGAAGGCCTTGGCTGAATCCCTGCCTCTGGCACCACATCTTCTCCAGCCACAACAATAAGTGATTTATGACTGTTTTTCACACTTGCAACTGTTGCAGCAATCTCCATGCCCATGTGATCAAAATTCAGACGCTTGGCAACTGGCTCATATTTATGACGGTTGCAGGGCCCCAGGGTCATGCGCTCCCCTTTTGCGACCTTCTGATAAGCAAAGTCAATGGGGAAGCCAGATTCACTTAATAACCGTGTTACTAACCTAACAACTGAATGATTCACTTAACAACAATGACAAGCAAAGTTGCAAAATGGGGCAAAATTCATATTAACATATGTCTCACTTAGCAACAGAAATTTTGGGCCCAACTGGGGTCGTAAGTCGAGGACTACCTGTATTGTTTTGGTGTTTGAATAATATGTTAGTAGTGAAGAAATAATTGTATTGGCAGAAACTGATAATTGATTCTTCTGTTTCATTGCTCTTTCCTAGGGCTATGTAATCCAGCTACATTTTCCTCCTTACTATTTTCAGTTTTGGCTTAGCAGGTTCTGACCACAGGCAACATCTCTCGCTTCACATTCTGTTGATTTCAAATTAAACTTGACCATTAAATTTGTCATCTTTCTCATGTTCAGTATCAGTGATTGGGACATAAACTCGAATAAGTGTTATTTTAAAGGCCTGTCTGCAGAAATTAATTTACAGTGCTCCATTATTGACTGCACTGTACCTAAGAACTCTACTAGTGTTTTCGGACAACGCAAGCGTCATCTCCCTTCTTGGTTATTTTGTATTCAGAGTAGTAAACCATGTGCCTTGGTGGCGCAGCAGACTAAAGTGCTGTTAAATAGCACCAGCTGCCTAAAATTACTGCAAGTTCAAATCTCACCAGGCTCAAGGTTGACTCAGCCTTCCATCCTTTCGAGGTTGGTAAAATGAGGACCCGGATTGTGGGGGCAATAAACTGACTTTGTATAAAAAAGAACACCGCTTGGGGGGGGGGGCGAAAGCCCTACTAAGCAGGTATATACAAAAGTATGAAGGCTATTGCTTAACACATTGTAAGCCACCATGAATCTCCAGAGAAGGGCGGCATATAAATCGAACCAATAAATAAATAAATAAATAAATAAATAAATAAATAAATAAATAAATAAATAAATAAATAAATAAATAAATAAATAAATAAATGTGATCGTCTAACAAAGTGTCCAATCCCAGTCCTTTTCAATTTGTCATACGATGGCAATGAGTAGCAGATATCTCATTGTAATCTCTCATGGTGCAGCTTTCCTGTATTCATGTTTCTTACATTCCAGGATCTGCTACAATTTTGTCTTTACAGTTCTGGATTCTCTTTTCCTGCATGGTAGCATCAGCAAAGTAGATGTCCTGAAGGCTTTAAACTGGCTGCATCACAAACACCATTAGTACTCTGAAAGATCCTCAATTCTTTCTCAGTAGCATGTTGAGTACCATCTGACCTGAGGGTCCATCATCTGGCACTACATTAAAAATCACTTTATCTTCTCTATTTATGGATTTTTCCATACTCTATGAAAGGCCTTTGTTGTTACTAAAGCGATCGTCTGCCACCAGCATCTTCCTATGTTGCTACTGTCCAATATAGATACCGGCTTGCTTGAACTTGGTAGCTGAGATGACCTTCATATGTTGGGTCAATCTATTTGGAAGTATATGCTCTTGGTGTTCATTCCTGATACACTTCATTCATTCATCCCAGGAGCACTACCAATAAGGCAATATTATATGACTGGGATGATGCCCTCTCACTTTTTCCTCTTAAAAATCCATGAATTATGTACAACAGAGCTGTCAAGCTCGATTTCATTGAGGGCCACATCAGGGTTGTTTTTGACCTCGGGGGGGGGACGTGTGGGCATGGCTGGGGTGGGTGTGGCCAGGGGGTTTTTTTGCTAGCACTTTGCCAGCAAAAACAGAGCTTGGGAGGGCTCCATTTTCAGCTGCCATGGTCTTCTCCAGCACTATGCCAGCAAAAATGGAGCCTGCACATGCCAATCTCGAGCTCCATTTTCACTGGCTGAGTGCTGGAGCAGACCGTCGCAGCCAAAAACATAGCTCGGGAGGGCCGCACTTGGCCCTCCAAATTCCATTTTCACTGGCAGAAGCACCACAGGGCAGTCCTTTCTGTTTCCAGGGTGACCCCGTAGGCCAAATCTAAGCACCTTGTTGTTCTGCCCCAGCTACGGACCCCAAAGAATGCAGCACACACAAAGTCCGTTCAAACCTTATTTTACTAAATAAAACAGTCTTTTACAACAATGGCTGTTAATTAACTGCATTAACAGCCGTCAAGAATCCAAAGAATAATAACTGAAAGCTTACTGTGGTTGGCAGAATGCCCAGAAGCAATTTCCAGGAAACTAATAAGATAAGCAAGACAAGACACGAAGGTATATGAACAAAGTTGTTCCCTGCAAATTGCTTCAGTCGGCGTTCCTCCTTAAATAGGCTAAGGGAGTGGCCAATTAGCCCCAGCCTTACTCTCGAGGAGACCTCCTCCTGAGGAGCCACTCCTGCCTTTTGGCAGCTCTGCGCACCCGTGCATCGAGAAGAGGCTCCTCCTCTTCGTTCTCTTCACTTAAGGGAGCTTCTGGAGGTTCTGAAGGCCCTGACTGAATCCCCGTCTCTGGCACCACATCTTTTCCAGCCTCCTCATTGTCTGACTTGAGTGCCAGCTGCACAGGCTTCTGGCACAGCACCACACCAGCCTCCTCGCTGTCGGAATCAGCTACTAGCTGCACAGGCCGCTGACAGGCCACAACACTTGTGGCTGGATCCAGCCTGCAGGCCTTATGTTTGACACCCCTGACGTAGAACAATTTCATAGTGAAGGATTTGTCTGATCATCTCTTTATACAATCATAGTTCCATGTCAGGCGTTCTATCCAAGCCATTGTTTAAAAAAAATGCAACTGCGAGGACTAGATGTATTCCCTAACATGTGAACTGGCTGAAGTGGTCAGACCTGTTATCCGAAAGGATTCTCAAGATGCAGCGATGTTAATTTAGGGGGATTATCTTTGTTGATATCTAGATAATACATTTTATTTAGAGCTTATATGATAAGACATTACTTCCTATTATGCACAATTGGTTGTTCTATGAGAGATAAACACATGTAAAGGTCAGTGAGAAATGAAATGCAAAAAAAAAAAAGGCTGACCATGACAGATACTTGAAAACCTAAATGTATGGAGGGGGGGTGGGAATGCAACAACAATAAAGTGGTACTGATAATGCAAATATTTTTGGTAAGTTAATGATGATCCCCAGGCATGGCAAATGCTTCTCGGGCAGCTTTATACTGTATGTGTCTTAAGAAGATCTTACCTAGACATTTTAGAATTCTAGGTCAGCCTTCGCAGTGCTAGCTGTGGGCAATGTGTACATCCAAATCCATACATTTTTGTGCCCCGTGGGGGGAAAATCATGCCCTAATGCTCAAATAATCTACGAGTACAAAGACCTGTTTGTTGAATTCATGTGTCAATAGTTGCCAATATATGACACAATACAGAACAGAAATACCAATTCTGTTATCAACAAATAGCAGAAAGAACAGACATATGGCAAAAAAAAACCAAGACATGACAAAAACTGTGGGTGTCACATAAAAGTAAGCATTCTAGAAATCGCAAGACATTGATGGATAATCATCTTCTGTTTTTGTAAGTACAGGTAGTCCTTGACATATGATCACATTTGAGCCCAAACTATATGTTGCTAAGCGAGACATTTGTTAAGTAAGTTTTGCCCCATTTTACGACTTTTCTTACCACATTTGTTAAGTGAATCCCTTCAGTTGTTAAATTAGTAACATGGTTAAGGGAATCTGGTGTCCCCATTTGCTTTGTTTGTCAGTCACATGACCTCAGGACACTGCAACCATCATAAAAGTGAGTCAGTTGCCAAGTGTCTGACTATGGGGATGCTGAAATAGTCGTAAGTGTGAAAAATAGTCGTAATAACTCACTATTTTCAGTGCCATTGGAACTTCAAACTGTCACTAAATGAACTGCTGTAAGTTGAGGACCACCTGTATAAAACAAGCTTTGCCATTCCTTTCAAGCTGATGTAGTCCACTCTTAGCTTGCTGGACAGTGAATTCTGGGAATTGAAGTGCCACAATTCTCTATCCAGCAAGCTGAGGGAATTCAGCATCCAGCCACGCTAAAGTTGAGAAATGTGACTTGAACAGATCCAAAGATGAATGGTTAGAGCTTTACAGAGATCAGGATTTTCCATGCAAGTAACTCTAACTTCAGTGTAATGATAAAGAAAATCAGTAATAAAAATATGTGGTATCTACACATTACTAAGAAGTACTGTCAGAAATATTAGACCCAGGACTGGGAAGCCAAGTCCTTTTACATTAGTGCTCTGGTTAAGTCACGTTCATCTACATTTTCACATACTTGAAGGTCACCAAGTTGGGAAAAGTGACTCTACACTAATGCACAAATTTGGTAACCATGGAAATAAATGGCTGAAAGGCTTGATATCCAAGTGTGTGGCAGAACTGAGTCTTTGAGAATCACAGCCTATGTGTTTTAATTCAAATGATGAATGAATGCTAAAGGGAAATACTGAAGATATAATCTCCATATGCCTTTATATAACCACAAATAATTCATGCAGTGAATATGGCACCTTAAATTTTATGCAGTTGCTGAACCTTGAAATAGCAAAAAGGTGCTCCTCTGGACAGGTATAAGAACAGAGTAAATAGAATCACATAGAATAACATTTCCTAGGCTTTTTTAGGGAGGGAGGAGAAAACAAGAGGTAATGGTATCCATGGAGAAGGTATCCAATTCAAATCAGGAATATGTTTCTTCCGTCTTTCTTCCCAGTCAAATTTCCTCATTCAGATGGTATAGAACCGATATCTTTTCCGTGAGCAAAAATCATATAAAGGTAGTCCTTGACTTACAACAGTTCATTTGGTGACCTTTATGAAGTTACAACAGCACTGGAAAAAAAGTGACTTGGGGTCATTTTTCACACTTATGACTGTTGTAGCATCCCCATGGTCACATGATCAAAATTCAGACGGTTGGTAACTGATTCATCTTTATGACAGCCGCAGTATCCTGGGGTCACCGCAACCACCTTTTGGAGACTTTCTGATGAGCAAAGTCAATGGGGAAGCCAGATTCACTTAACAACCGTGTTACCAGCTTAACAACCACGGTGATTTACTTAACAACAGTGCCAAGAAAGGTCATAAAATGGGGTAAAGTTCACTTAACAAATCTCTCACTTAGCAACAGGAATTTTCGGCTCAGTTGTAAGCCGAGGACTACCTGTAGTCACGTCAAACCATTTTAATGAAGGGGAGGAACACGGGAGGGAAAGAATTTCGATGCCTGGCCATGGGCTTGATCTCATTCTGGCCTCTCTAGCATTCAACTGTTTTTTGAGATGGGAGCTCCATCCCCATCCCCACCAAAGCTGGTCCTAATCTTCAGGCAAGTACCGGCCCCACAAAGGATTCTAGATGTCTTTATAATATTTTTGGAATTCTTTTGGCTGTTTTTGCAGCTCAAGATGCCTCTGAGAGGTTAGTGTCTCCTTTCTTCCCATGCATGATTCACGCATAGGAGTTTACCTTGCAATCCCAGTTTTGACAAGGATGTAAACATTCTGGGAAGGGAATATGGCAGAGGAAAAGACGTGGCAATTTGATCGTGGGAAAGGAAGGAAGGAAGGAGACTTGCTACTTCTGAGCAGCAAGTAGGTTGCATTCCCCTTAACGCGTTAGATTTCAAATGTGTGTCCTTGTTGTAATGTCAATGGGGAAGGGATGGAATATTAAAAGGTTCAATTGAAACCGATCCCTTTTTTTTTTAACCAAAAAAAAAAATCCATCTTTCTCTTTCCTCTTGTGATTTCTGAGACCAAGTGGGCTGGGAAGTTCAAGCTCAGTTCACTGAAGAGAACATTCTGTTCCCTGAACAACAGGCAAAGCTGCTGTAAAACAAGATCAACAACGTGAGCTCAGTGGCGGCAGCCGCAACAGCTCCACAATAGAGAAACTCTCAATCTGGATGAGTCGAAAGGTTGCTCCATCGACATCAGAGAAAAGGAAAGAAAAAAAAGAGGAAAATACCCACATGGGTGTGCAAAGATCAAGGTTGTCGAATGAGCGGATTTTCTGCCCTGCGAGCTCATTTGTTATCCTCCACTTAAAGGGTTTTCCCCTCCAGTTGTCTTTAATCTAATTATAGTTAAGAAAACCCAGAGCAACAACACCCCTCCAATCACAACACGTGTGGGTTTTGCAAAGGTGCTTTGTTACGTTTGTCTGTCAGTGATTCCAGTTTGTTTGTTTTTCAAAAATCTCATAGCTATGATTTTTCCCACTGACTTGCATCAGACAGCAGTTTAACCCCATGCTTTACTTAGTTACTGTTTTGGATTAAAAATGGCAAGACCCTGCCATCTTTCATAACTGAGATGAGTTTGTGCACTTAAACCTACGAGCTTCAACATTTTAACTTGCATCCCAGGGCATGACCAATGATGAATGGCTCAGGCATAGTTGGCTTTGTCAAAGGTGAGCAGCAGCATTAAACCTCTTTCACGTGCATCTTAAAATGAAAACCGGTGGCCTTGGATGCATTCACTCCAAGGGTTGCACGACTGTGTATCTTACAGGATTGCTCCAGATACTGAACAACTCTTTCAGCATGAAAAAGGCATTCTGGTAAAGCCTTCTGTGGGGAATGTCTACAGAGATTCTCAGTCATCCAGGTCATGGTTGTCCCAAAAAGGTGCTTTTTCAAGAGGCAACTGGATTTCTCGTTTTTCTTTGAGGACGTTTCGCTTCTCATCCAAGAAGCTTGTTCAGCTCTGACTGGATGGTGGGGAATGGAAGGATGCATATTCCTTGCAGACAGCTGGTATATAGTTCTACTTCATAAACGAATGGCACAACACAGGAGAACAAACCTAGATTCAGCAGTCCATCTGCATTTAAAAGACAAAGGCCACTCTTTTGAAGACAACAAAGTCCATATTTTGGACAGAGAGGATCGCTGGTTTGAAAGAGAGGTCAAATGTACACCATCTATGTCAAAATTGAATAGCCCTCTCTCAACAGAGGAAGAGCAATACAACATCATCTATCACCAGTCTACAACACAGTCCTTTCAACAGTTTCAAGAAGGCTCCACACCCATTTGCATCACTTAGGTGACCTTGATGACAGATAAACCTCCAGGTGGCCTTAAGGACTCACTAAAAGAATGCAAACGACCAGCTGTTTGCAAGGAGTATAAATCCTTCCATTCTTCCTCATCCAGTCAGAGCTTCTTGGATAAGAAGCAAAACGTCTTCAAAGAAAAACCAGAAAGGTCATTTGCCTCTTGAAAAAGCACCTTTGGAGCTACTGTGGAGAAAGGCTTGAAGAAGCCACAAATCTCAAAGCAACACAAACCAACTACTTCTAAATCAGGTTTATGCAGGTGGCATCTTCAGGGGTAATGAATGATGTCAAAATGGTGGGTGTATCTAAGTGATTAAAATCCATGTGACAAATAAAAAGGAGTTGAGCTTTGTTTGTCCTTCTTTCTCTAGAGTCGATTCCAGTTGGTAGTGAATGGGGATGGAGGGGCAGAAGTCCCACCCTCAGTGCCACCGTGTTCAATGCTGTCTCCAATTTAATTTCTGCATGAATCCACTGGGTGAGTTCATTCATCATCATGGGGTGAGGTATCATCAATATGCAGATGATACCTAATTATACATCTCTGCCCCCTGGCAAGTTAAGCAATCTGTTGATGCCAATGTCTAGAGGCCATAGGGATCTGGATATGAAGCAACAGACTTCACCTGAATCCTGGTAAGAAAACTTGGGTTTAGGGCCTTCCAGTTCTGGGATTATATCATCTCCAGTACTATAAATGGGGTTACACTGCCCTAGACAGACCCAATGTGCAACTTAGAAGTCCTCTTGGACTTGCCACTCTGCTCAAAAAGCAGGTAGAGTTGTGGATAAGAGACCCTTTGCATATCTTTGTGTTGTGATCCAGTTGCACCCATTTCTGAATCGGGAGACACTACTCGTAGTCACTCAGGCATGATCATCTGATGGATGGGCTACTTTAATGCTCTCTACATGAGGCTGCCCTTGAAGAGTATGCGGAAACTTCAGCTAGTGCAAAATGCAATGGTACGGGCAGTTATGTATATCCCTAGAACAGCATTTACACTTCTGCTCCATGAGTTGCTTTTGTTGCCCATTTGCTTTTGGGTCAAATTCAAGATACTGGTTTTGACTCTTAAAGCTCTTCATAGCAAGGGGAATGGGTTATTTGAAAGACTTCCCAATTACTTCTGCCCATCCATCTTGTGTGGCAGAAGTGGTATGCTCTGGGTCCCATCTGCTAAAGGACTATGTTTAGTGGAATCCAGAAGATTGGCCTTTTCTGCCATGGCCCTTGCCATGTAGAACATCTTCCCCCTCAAGCAAGATGATCCTTGATGATGCCCCATTCATGATGTCCTTTTATAAGTCCCTTAAATCCTGATAATGTCAACAGACTTGATGGTCCCATAGAAATGAGGATCTCCACAAGCACTGGGCCTGCTTTCTTTACCTCCTGGATTCCATTTGTTCTCCCCACTCCATTTCTCATCGCTTTCTTACTTTTCAAAGATCTCCAGAGCTCCAGAAGAGGCTGACCCATGTGGCAGAAAACCCAAAGTCTTTTATTCAGATGCTGGCAAAACTGTAAGAACATGAGATGTAAGGAAAACAGCGCTGCCAGCATCCAAATAAAAGATTTTGGCTTCTCTGCCTCAAGGGTCAGTCTCTTCTGGAGCTCTGGAGCTCTTTGAAAAGTAAGAGATGGGAAACGCGGTGGGGAGGAGTAAGTGGAATCTGGGAAGCTAGCAAAGCAGGCCCAGTGCCTAGGGAGACCTGGCAGAGCAGAATGGAGGGTGAGAAATAGGTAGGGGGCATGTGGAAGTGTCTCTGCATTCAGTCATAAGGGCAAACAACCACTGTGGTGGTGCAACATACATAATTTCAAGACTGGATCATAAATACTTTTTTGGGGGGGGTCATAATTTTGAACAATCTCTAATTGAACTGTCGTAACTGGAGGAATACTTGTAAATAGGAGGGAGGGAGGGAGGGAATAGAGACAGTCACCTACTCCTCTTCCCTGTGAAGATCCAGATGTCAGGCTCCATAAAGTATGGGAAAAAATCCCTCAGCACACAAAAGCAGTAACCAAGTTTGTTTATCCTGATATCGGTACTAACTGACCACCTTAAAGTGTTACAGAAAGGAATCTTTGCTGGAGCTGATGCTCCGTGCTCCCCATCACCCTTTAAGCTGCATACAGCTCCATCGTTATCCATTATCACTCCATTATCCAATTAACCCGTATCCTCCCTCTCCCTCTCCCATCCATCGCAAGCCACTCCAGTTCTGCGCTGCTCCGTCTTTCCTTAAAGTGATGGATGGTGAGAAACTGCTTCAGTGCATGCCTCTGAAGTCATCTAGCATGCGGCTGGGGAGTCCAAGTGAGAGGCATGCCTCGGGGCTCGTGACGACCCAGCAGAGCAGGCACACAGGAAGAATTGTCGGCAAAAGCATGCAGCGGCGGAACGGCGATCCCCATACAAATGGCGGCCCCAAGTACCATCGCAGGGCTGGGGCTGACACCAGAGGACTTCTGGGAAGAGAGGTTTGAGATCTTCAGTTTCCCATCCTATGGACTCAGATGTTCTGCTACAGAATAGTCTGACTAGGAAGAAAAACAGAAAAATAGCTGTCTGCCTGGAATAATGGTTGGTAGTGTGGGAACAGTAATGCATGTGAATTCCCCTAATGTAGAAAAAGCAAGGATGTTAGACTACAATTTAAATCAGACAATGTCTCTACTATTGTTGGTCACTATATGAAGCAGCTAAAATGACCTCTCTCTTAAATTCCAATGGTCATTGGTAGTTTCTTTCCATAACTATATTTGGGACAGCTGTGTCAGGGGCACACTGAAGTACCAGTTCACCAGTTGTTCTCCACATGAGTGGGTGGTTTGCCAATGGATATGGCAAGCAATAGCCAGTCAGAGGGACTAATTAAATGCTCAACTTTTCTTCTTTCATTGTCACCAATGGCCTGGAGAAATGCTGATTTTTTTTACAGGTTTATTTATGAACCAGTGAAAATATGGACCTGTCTGCCTGCCAATTTCCCACTTTAGACCAAGTGAAAGGAAGGATACCGTGTTTCCCCGAAAATAAGACCCTGTCTTATATTATTTTGAACCCCCAAATAAGTGCTTGGCCTTATTTTCAGGGAGGTCTTATTATTTTGGGGCTTGTGGAGCAAGATGGGGTTCCTCTTGCCGTCTTACCTGATTTCCAGCTCTGCGTTTAAATATTTTCAGGGAGGGCTTATTTTCGGGGAGAGGCTTATTTTAGTGCATGTGCTCAAAAGCCCGATTGGGCTTATTATCAGGGGATGTCTTATTTTCAGGAAAACAGGGTAGTAAAACTAGTGTCACTTCTGTAGGAGATGGGAAGCAGTCAACTTTAACAAATAAATAAACACATAAAACTACAGTGTGTTTTTTTTCCTACCAGTCTATTGTATTGGGGTGGTAGGTGTCTGGAAGTGGAGAGGGGGAATCATCAATGTAACTCTATCTCCTCCAAGACCCACTCATGGAAAGAAAGTATCTGGCACTTACTATCCCACAGTAGATGGGGGGAAATTAAAAAGCAAGGGAATCCTCAGTCAGGGCCCATGGTAACCAAATCACTGTCCAGACAGAACAGCTGTCCAGCATTGTTGACAAAGCTGAAGAATAGATTGAAATCTGGACATCAGTTTCTTAAACTGGATTCATTTCCAGCCAATTTCATCTGGCTGGACAAGCACCTAAAAGCTATTATGTGGGTGTCTTCTCTGGGATCAACCCAGCAGGAAAGACTGAAAGCTTTAGCAAATTCTCTTCTGCTTATTCCCATCTATTTTTCCTTTTCAAACTACATGACAGGCACAGAACACCTGTCTTTCCTACATGATGTGACAGGAGATTTTTTTGAATATTTCAGTAACTCCTCAGGGATTTCTCAGCAATATTTAATCCATCCCACTTGTGTTCCCCCCCCCTCACTTTTAGCTGACCTGGGCTCTTTCCTTAAATTTTATGGGGATTCTTTCTTCCTTTATTGACATTATGGCTCTTCCTAGTAACTCATCTCCTCCGCCATTACTTTCTTGTTCAGACATACGACACTACTCCAAGAGACACTAGCATAACTGGACTGCAAGAAGGCTAGATTGATACAGGTGCTCTTGCCATCCCTCTTAGCTCTAAACAGGAGCCCTTTAGTCTTCTGCTTACTCTTGATTCTTATATGTTAAATGCAATGAAAACTTGACCAAATATAAAATAAGAATTATTTTAGTGGATCAGGACAAGATCCGCTTTGATCCAGGAGTCTCCAACCTTGGCAACTTTAAGACTTGTGGACTTCAATTCCCAGAGTTCCTCAGCCAGCTTTGCTGAGTGGAGCCCCTGGATTTCTCCCAAGCAGGACATTTAATTGATTAACTGATAAATTCAATTTAGATTTCACCGAAGGCAACTCCTAACAGATTGCTCCTTTGGTTCCACAGAAAGAAGTCTTCTATCATCACCACCATTTCCTCGTCTTCAGGGAAGAGGCAGGGATCCTTGCAGAGCCTAGATAATCCTTTTACTCCAGCTGTGAAGCTTGTGGCAGCTGTTCTTCAACCATCAACAATAGGGAACTCCTGGAATCTCTTCTGAAATGTCAGAATTCTTTTGGAAGGAATGGGTTCCTCCATGTAGCTGTACCTTTGTTTTTTCTTCTATCTGACAGGAAGGAGAAGGTTAAGTATAGCAATAGGCCATGAAGCACAATTTTTTCATTCCAAAATAAAAACTATTTAAGGATATGTGTCAAAGACAAAGGGTGATGGGCTTTCATTACTTTAGCCGTGTGTGGACACTTGTGTGATCTTCTAACCAACAAAGGCCTTCCCTGAAGATGCTTTCTGAGAATTGGAGTGTCATAGCTTCAGTGGTGGGTTGCTCCCAGTTCGCACCGGTTCTATAGAACCGGTAGTAAAACCGGCGGTAGGCTCCGCCCACTGACCCTGACATCATAAAAATGCTTTTGCGCTTGTGCAGAAGAGCACGCGCGTGCACGAGTAAAGCAAGCGCAGGCGTGCGGCCCCGTTGCGAACCGGTAGTAAAGGTAAGTAGAACCCACCCCTGCATAGCTCCTTCGTACAATGAAGAGGCCACGTTATTCTGTTTTGCCTCTCCACAAAGGCCTCCATGTTTTCAATATCCAGTATTTCCAGCGCTGCACCCGTGGGTGGGTGGGTGGATTTGGCAACTGGAGCTATTCTCAAGACTTGGAGGCATTTTGAACCGCCTCGTGAAAGATATTCGTGTTGTTGCTTTGCCTCAGCAATAATAGCTGTGTTGCCTCCGCAGCATGCAACCTCATCATGGTAAAGGCAAATCAGCTTGTACTGCCTTAAATGAGTATTTTTGCCAACATTTGTCAGCTACTGCTGTTGCTGCTCTGTCACTTAGAAGAAAGACATTTTGTAATTTAAAAAGAGGGATAAAATACACCTAAGTAAAAAAAAAAAAAAAAACTTACATCTTCCCCACCTCTCCTTCCTCAACAAGAACTAGAATTATTGAAAAAGGAAAGCAAACATACCAAAAATAGAGCAAGATTGCTGGAGAGAAGAAAAAAAAAAGACAAGCCATTTCCCTCAAAATTGGACTGTTAAGTATGAGATAAAATGGATACATGTTGCTGTGAAAGCTATTAAGACTAGAGAGGGAGACTGAATGGTAGAAAAAAAGGATGCTTCCAATTACTGGAGATGATTGTGTAAGTGTGTGTTTGTTTGTGTATTTATATATAACTTACACACACACACACACACACAGGGAGAGAGAGAGAGCAAGTGAGGCAGTATCTTAACATGATTGTGTGGCTTTGAGGAAGATGCTTGCTATGCCAGAGGTTCAATCATACTGGAAAACCTCATCAGAGGAATCAGACAAATATATTTCTCCCATAAAAATACTGTGAGACATAAATTACACAAATCCATACCAGCCTGGTTGTTAGATCAGGCGCAGGAAAAGAAGACACGACCAGCGTGGTCCATTCAGCACTTTTATTAAGTGAGAACAAGGTTATAAGGATGTAACACTGGTCATCACCCCAGTCAACAAAGACCACACTAAGTGTTGGAGTTCCTGGACATCTGGTGAAAAATGGGCTACAAGACTCAGGACTGTTGGCTGAGCAGCCAGCAGCTGCAGAACTACTGGAAGAAAGGGTGCAAATATAGAGTGATGGAAAACGAAGAATGATCTGAAAGCAGACAATCAGAATGTGTTACATTAAATGTAGAAGCTAAATTTCTTTGCATTATACATAATTTTAAATACATTTTATAGCAATGTCAACTTACCGTATTTTTCGGAGTATAAGACGCAGCTTTTTCCCCCCAAAAAGAGGGTGAAAACCTGTGTGCGTCTTATACTCCGAATGTAGCCCCATCCAGCTTCTCAAACGGAGGTTTCAGAGGCTGAAAAAAGCATCAGAAATGAAGCTTCAGAAAAGAAGGCCCCAAACAGAGCTTCAGAGGATTTTTTTCTGAAGTTCTGTTTCGGAGGCTTTCAGAGGCAGGAAAAAGTTTTTTCTGAAACAGAGTTTCAGAAGTTTCAGAGGCAGAAAAAAAAGCAAAAAAAAAAAAAAAAAGCAAGGCACAGAGCTCACAACCAAGGAACCTATTGCTAAAATTCACCTCTGGGAACAGCTGATTGGGGGTATTCCGGGAGGCCGATCCACCTGCCAATCAGCTTTTTTCTTATTTTCCTCCCCAAAAACTAACGTGCGTCTTATATTCCAGTGCGTATTATACTCCGAAAAATACGGTAAGTCACTTCAGGTTCTGTGGACTTCAACTTCCAAAATTTTCCAGCCAGCATGGGGAATTACAATTTTACAAAGTACACCACTTTTCATAGTCAAATCTGCCCTTTTAAACTTGGCTCCAGACCAATGAAATTTTTTTTAAAAGGACTGACACTTATAAAATGAAGCTATTTGGCACTGGATGCCCTCAGCACAGCAATGGTCTCCAACTCCAGTTTTCAACATGGGTACAAGTACTCACATTTTTACGTAATGGAGAAATTGTGATTTCTAACATCAGGAAAAAGTTGTGGACAATAAACCAACTGTTGAAATAACAACCCCTGATATAATTTAGAGGTGGAAACATATAGTAATTTATTGGTTCTGTCCTTGGCTCATCCATACAATCCACAAAGCATGGCTGGCTGGAATTGCACAGGTCTTAATGTTGCCAAGGTTGAACACTAGACAATGGCCTTTGTGGCTATGTTCCTTTGACTGCAGGAGAACCTGGGTATGCAGCTTTGCCAAAGCCACCTGACCTCCAAATCCCTCATCAAGCCACACGGCTTAGTGCTCTTTTGAAACTGATTCTTAAATTTCCATTTAAGAAAGCAGTAATCCTGTGTGTTGTACAGAAGGTTTGTTTAAAATGGGTCCTCCCAACTGTGTAGTTGGTGCTGTCACAGATGAATACATTGCATTATTTTCTTCTGGCGATAAGAGGGTTCGCGTAGCCATACCTTTTCCTGTTTGGATTATTTTGGTGAGGGTTGGGGGGGGGCAGTACCATTTGCCTATTCCACAGGTTACATCTGGTCACCACTGGCTGTGGCTCCTTACCGTTAGTGCTGTTGCTCCTTTGTAACTTTTGTCAAGAATAAAACTTGCTCGTTGCCAATTGTTCCCTCCTGATTCACCCTATCTTCTCTACACTGCCTAGCCAGATACCTATTCCTGTTCATAACTGAGAAATTTTCTTCCAAAAGAACATTCACTATTTCTTCATTCAAGATTAACTATATGAACACGCTGACATACATCAAAAACATTTTGGAAGTGGTAGAACATAGCTTCTGAGATCTGCAAGTGGGCATCACACTTGCAGAGGCTACCATACGAAGACAAATCATGCATTGCAAAGATCACTTAGAGATAGGAGATACTTCTAATGTAATCTACTTCTAATGTAATCTACTGGATTCCTTGCAAGGATTGCCCTTCCGACTATGTAGGACAGGGAGGGAGGAAGCTAACCACGAGATTACAAGAATACAAGCGAATGGTCAGATTAGGAGAGCCAAATTCACAGGTAGCCTCACATTGCAATGAACAAGGACATACATTCAATTTTGCAGCTACTAAGATTGTTGGCTAAGCAGGGACAAAAATAGCAAGAGAAATGATTGAAGCCTGAGAAATGGCCCTCTTTTCCATCAACAAAGTGCTGATTTACCACCAGCTTATCAAGTTGGAGCCAAGGGCTTGGCAGTACAAGGAAACAACAGCCAACACCAGCCATTAACACATACAACCAGGCACCACAGAAGTAATACACATAGAACAGCCCAAAGCACACATTCTGTTAGAGAGAAGTTCCCTGATGATGGGCTCCAGTTTGAATCTGAAGACTAAATCTCTGGTCCCGGTCACCGACCCAGATTGAATCCTGCATTCACTCTTTGTTCTAAAAGAGCCCAATGGCAGATCACAGGTCCAGAGATCCTCCATACCTCCAACCTGTTGGATGAAATTTGCCAGATGGCTAAACAAGATATTCAAAGTAACCTTGACCACCAGGAGAACCAGGTGGTTATTTATTCCATTGGCAGATGATGCTCCATGGGAGTGGGAAATGAAGCAAAGGAATCCACCAATTGCTCTCCTCAACTTCTCCCCATGTTCAAAGCATAAGAACATGTATCCCAACGAGGCAGGAGAGGGCTCAGCTATGAGGGCAACGAAGTTTATCCTTTTCTTAACTCAAGATGGCTGGAATGTACTCTAAGGCAGCCATCTAGCTCTCCTCTCTATACTATGGCCAGAAGAATACTATGGACAAAAACAGGACTTGCTTAAATCATTGGAATGGAATTTCAAGTAAAGTTGTTAACATAGAGCTTTCTCAGACTAAAATTATAGTCTAAGAAGTGGATAATAACCAGCTGGTAAATCACACAATTGCAACCATCCTTATCCTTTTCCAGAACATAACAGTTCCCAACTTCAATATAGTACAACCACCAAGTTGCCATCATATTGGCATCCGTGGGATCCTTGGTGCTCTCTAAACCTGGCTGTTTTCTTGCAGACATTTCATTACCCAACTAGGGTATTTGTATGCCAAATGGCAATACTGGCATTTGCTTCATACTTATCTCTCGCTACACACACACATTAAAAATGCGTAAAAAATGCCAGTGAAAGGATTTAAGGTAATCCCCACAGAAACCAGTCAGTGCCTCACAATCTGTTAATCAAAATTTTCAGAAATAAGAAGCGGCTCCTGAGCCACTTATGGGGAATCAAGGGGTAGAGTTAAACCCCATTTTTAATGTAAGAGAAGCACCCAGTAAAGGTAGACTTTTCTGTATATATTTTTGGTCTCACCGTGACCTTGCATTTTAGTGTTTTATCATATTTTGGTGCTAGTATGCTAAATTCAACAAAATATAACCTCTTAACCCCACTCTCTCATCCCCTTGGTTTCTTATTGAAAATGGAGGTTCAACAACTGACTTTTCAAGGAACCATTTCCATTACAGGTAACCATTAATGTACAACCAAATAGAGCCCAAAATTTCCTTTCCTAAG
The DNA here is from genome assembly GCF_029215685.1 of Pituophis catenifer annectens. Taxonomy (NCBI): domain Eukaryota; kingdom Metazoa; phylum Chordata; class Lepidosauria; order Squamata; family Colubridae; genus Pituophis; species Pituophis catenifer. The sequence goes on along the minus strand of NW_027256882.1, from coordinate 227,266,348 downwards.
CAAGATAATTGTTTGAGTGAATTTTGCCCCATTGACTTTTCTTGCCACAGTTGTTGAGTGAATCACTGCTGTTATTAAATTAATAACATGGTTGTTAAGTGAATCTGGCTTCCCCATTGACTTTGCTTGGCAGGTCACAAAAAGTGACCCCATGGCCTTGGGACAAAGTAAGTCATAAATACTTGCCAGTTGCCAAATGTCTGGATTTTGATCACAGGGATGCTGCAACAGTTGTTAAGTGTGAAAAAACAGTCATAAGTCACTTTTTTCAGCGCCATTGTAACTTAGGTCACTAAATGAACTGTTGTAAGTCAAGGACTACCGATATATTCATTTTCTTGTGGGCAACACTTAGAGGGGGAATTGTCAAGAAGGGTTGCTATTTTCCTTCTTTCCTTGTGCGTTCTATATCTCTCCAATCCAAAAGGACTCTGACAGTCTCCTTTCAATTACAAAATTAAAAGACAAAGAAAAGTAGTATAACAAAATGTTTTGGTGTTTGGATAAAACATAATCCATAAAGGGCAGGAAGGGGAAGCTTTCTGCTTAAATAATGTCTACTCCCAGGATTCTCTTCAAAAGCCATGTCTGAATAGCTTTCCTGAAACTCAAAAGGATTGTAACAAGCAAACACATAACATGAACCACCAAACCTCAAGCGTTAAATCCCCCTTGGTTTGATAAGAGATGCTTAATCAATAGTAGTTATAACTGCTTAGCCTAACGGGGCTATTTCCTACAATGAATATACAAAGACAATATTCATTCTAAGACCACCCTGGATTGTCTATTTTTCTTCCCACATATACACTTAAACAGGCCAATATTTACCCTGGTTTTATATAGATTTCTTTTGTGAGTGTGAAGCAAAAGGAATTTGTCAGGAACTTGACAAGATTTCAGAATTAACAGGCACAGCCTAGACTGCAAGCTTCCAAAGGCTGGCAAGTTATGTTGTAGGGGAAAATCAATCTGTATTTCCTGTGTTTTCCACCCGCTTAATTTCAGCAATGCCGGAACAATTTATTCTGGTTACAAAAGGTAACATATTCTAAATATTGTTATTTGAAACCTAGGCATTAGTATTGCTCCATTGGAAATGGAAAGCTTTGAGGTTAGTCACAAAAGTGAAAACATATAGTGTTGAGGAAGAAAGGTGTGTGGGTGGGGGGGAAATGAAGTTTCAAGACAGTTGGAAGGAAATAAGTAGGAAATGATTAAAGATGCAACTGCATGCAGTGAAAAACTTGAATATGCTCAAATCTGTAAGTGCTTGAAGCTGGTTTGACAGCAAATGGGGAGGAGGAGGAGGAGAGATTTTGTGTTTGTATATGTACTGTATATATACACAGAGAGAAAGAGAGAGAGAAATAGATAATTGATAGAGATAATGGAGACAGATGGATAGATGATAGATAGATAGATAGGTAGGTAGGTAGGCAGGCAGGCAGGCAGGCAGGCAGGCAGGCAGGCAGGCAGGCAGGCAGATAATGGAGACAGTAAGATAGATGATAGATGAATAGATAGAGAAAATGAAAGAAAGAGAGAGATAATGGAAACAGTAATGTAGATAGAGAGAGAGAGAGAGAGAGAGAGAGAGAGAGAATAGAGACAGTAGGGAAGGGGGGGAGGTGGTATAGGATCAAATATCACATATATCAAATTCTGATGATAAACTATGCCCTCTTAATGGCTTATTTACTACTCACATTCCAGCAAGTGTCTGTACATGCAGCGTATTTTTAGTGAAGAGGCCTTCATGGCATTCACGCACACGCAGGTATCTTGCACTCTCAGGGTTTCTCCCATTGTGCAATTCAGTGTGTGCTAACGCACAATGGCATCAAGAAAACATTGCACAGCAGTTGATGCAGCTGCATCGGCATCAGCAGAAATGCTTAATTTTGCCCAAGTATGTTCAGAGTATGAAAGTGATTTTTGATTTTAAAAAGGAGGAAAAATGAATGAGCTCCTGTTAAAATATTGCTTACTTAGGCATAGGAGCACTTGCCATCTTTCTTGATCCTGTATATAGATGTACACCATGAAGAAACATAGTCAGTAATATCAAATCCCAAATGCAAACAATAAAATTACTCAAGCCCTGAAACTTCCAACTTTCTGAGCATTATTTGTAGCCGTTGACATAGGAACAGTCTTTTGAGGGTGAAGGATTACCCTAGATAATCTAAAGAACAAGGACAATGATTTTTTTAGTATATTTGCTGCAGGGACTAGATGGAGGTTTCCATGTATAAGTTGAATTTGATCAAGTAACATTTTTGTTGTTGTTTTTTCAAAGCAGGAAATGTTATTGTTTCTGGAACCCAAAAATAAAATGAGACCACATGACACTCTGCAGTGTTGGAAAATGGATTAATAATGGAAAATGGAATTCCTGGTATGTAAAAAAAAAAATTGACTGCATCTCCCTCGCTTAAAGCTATAAATCCCAACAGACAGCATTAAAAGGATGAAATCACAATCCAAACTTACCATGTCATCATTTGACCATAGGCTGCACATTTTATAGTTAAAATGCTCTGGAAAGATTCATTTTGAGTTTATTTTTATCCTAAGGGCATTAGCAGAGTTATTGTTTTGAATGTTGGATGCAAACCAAAGGAGTTTGGAGATGATTTTTTTCTTTTGGTTGCAGTAGTAACACAGTCAAACGTTTCTAAAATTATTATTGCCTTTAACCTATTTTCCCACCCCTCAACCCAGAAACTGTTTTTCAACCATGACAGAATTGAAGAAGTATTCCCATATTCCTACTTCATGCCAGTTGTTCATTTGACTTAGAGGTTATTGGGTAAAACATGTTAGGGCTATTATTCATTTCTTGCCGTTAAGAACCAGTTGTCTTGGCAAAAGGTTCAGAACAAGAGACATCCTAGGTAAAACCTCTGTGATGAATTAGGGAATTCTAATACTCTGGCAAGACAGGAGCAGAAAAGAAATATTAGGGCCAAGTAAGATTTAAGGTCACAATCTCATAAATAACTATTTCCTAACCACAAGCATATTACCTGGCAATTTTTATTAGAGGGTTTATGTTAATTGTTTCTTCTTGTTTTGGGGATACTGGAGACCAATTTGTAGGTTTGGAAATTTGGTTGATATTTTATTATACAAGTAGTCCTCAATTTACAACAATTAGTGACCATTCAAAGTTACAACGGCACTAAAAAAAGTGACTTATGAGCATTTTTCATAGTTGTGAGCTTTGTAGTATCCCCATAACCATGTGATCAAAATTCACATGCTTAGCAATTGGTTCATATTTATGACCCTTGCTGGGTCCCGGGGTCATGTGATCCCCTTTTACGACCTTCTGACAAGCAAAGTCAATGGGGAAGCCGGATTTGCTTAACAACAGTGTTACTAAACAGTGTTACTAACAACTGCAATGATTCACTTAACAACTGTGGCAAGGAAAATGGTACAAAACTCACTTAACAAATGTTTCACTTAACAACAAAAATTTTGGGATCCATTGTGGCCGTAAATCGAGGTAGTTGCAAGCTTCTTAGTCTTAGATTAAAATAACATGAGTTGTGTAAATACATGTATAAAAATACAAGGATACATCTCCCCAATTTTTTTTGGAAATTCAATGGAAAAATATTTGGATTATGGTCATGGTATTTGTGCTATTTCTAGATTAATTCCACAGCCTTTCAATTTCATTTCCAATGTAGCTGCAGTGCAGGGAGCTGCTCTGAGCCTCCTTTTTAGCTGAACCTCTCGTCTTGCTTTGAACTTCAGCTGTCCTAGGAACTCTTGCTACTTGGCAGCTTGCATCCTCGTCTTTAGTTGTACAGAAATTCCTTAAGGGTGAATTATTATAGTATCAGCATTAATTGGGGGGAAATTTGAATATTAAAATTTTCTTTGGGCAAAAGTTTAAAAAAAACCTTTGATGTTGGTGAAGACTTCTGAGAATACCATGAACAGCCAAGAAAACAAACAAATGTATCATCAAGCAAATCAATCCAGAATTCTTACTTTAGGCACAAATAACCAAATTATCTTAAGAGCCAAGGTGGCACAGTGGTTAGAGTACAGTACTGCAGGCTACTTCTGCTGAACACCGGCTGCATGCAATTTGGTAGTTCGAATCTCCCCAGGCTCAAGGTTGACTCAGCCTTCCATCCTTCCAAGGTCGATAAAATGAGGACCCAGATTGTTGGGGGTAATATGCTGACTCTGTAAACTGCTTAGAAAGAGCTGTAAAGCACTGTAAAGCAGCATGTAAGTCTAAATGTTATTGCTATTGCTGTCTTACTTGCAGCTCACAATTTAAAGCCAGCCCTATGCCAGCAGTCACTAACCCACACTTCCTACAACTTGCACAATACTTTCTTTGAAGGTCCTACTCTGCTTCAGCAGCTGGTAAGCTCAGATTTCTATGAGGCAGACAGAATAGCTGTCAAAATGGTAACTGCCAGACTGAAGCCATTTGAAGAGCTGATGTCAGGGAAGAAGTGCCTAGCATCAAGCAAGATCTATTATGGTGCCCATTCCTTCTCCACTAAACATACAGGTAGTCTTCAATTTATGACAACAATTGAGTCTAAAATTTATGTTGCTAAGTGAAACATTTGTTAAGTGAGTTTTGCCCCATTTTATGACTTTTCTTGCCACAGTTGTTAAGTGAATCTGGCTTCCCCATTGACTTTGCTTGTCACAAAAATATCACATGACCCCAGTACATTGCAAACGTCATAAATATGAACCAGTTGCCAATTGTCTGAATTTTGTTCATGTGATCATGGGGATGCTGCAACAGTCATAAGTGTGAAAAATAGTAATACCTCACTTTTTTCAGCGCTGTTGCAACTTTGACCATTCACTAAGTGAACTGTTATAAGTCGAGGACTACCTGTATTATATTTTATCTGCGATCCACATTCACCTGACTTAAATCTCTTTCAATATCGCAGTTCTGGTCCAAAGATGGTTATGTTTTTTTACAGTGCTTTTATAACTAGTGTTATATCTATCCAGGATTCATGTATTAAATATATATCATGACAAGTTACTCAAAATCTTTACCAAGCATTTTTGTGGGGATGGCTAGGCATTCTCCTTTCCCATTCCCAGCCATGATTCTTTGCATTGTTTTTGAAGATTTCCCAAGCTAAAATTGGAAGTAGCCTGGAGAGTTCAGGAATTATTAGGCTGTGAAACAGAATCCACTGGGTACATTAGTAGCTTCCTGTATGGTTCTAATTGTAATCCGTATCCAAATAGATCTGATACTTCAGAGCTTTTCTGGCCATGTATACACACTGCATCTCGTTCATCTTATGGCTGGCAGGCTCATATTATGCTGTAATAAGCTTTTTATGTGAGAATAGTGCAGGTTCATCATTCTTGGCTATTCCATATACATCAATGACATCTATGAAGGACCAATTCTTGCAATGAAACTTAGCTGGCCACCAGACAAGTTTGCATTTTGCCATGGTTTTTTAACGTGTGTATGTGTATCTCTATATATGTACGTTTATACCGCATGTGTGAATGTACATATCATAGGTAAAATCCAGTAGGTTCTGACAGGTTCTGGAGAACCGGTAGCGGAAATTTTGAGTAGTTTGGAGAACTACTGGCTGGCCTCAGAGTGGGGTGGGAATGGTGATTTTGCAATATCCTTCCCCTGGAGTGGGGTGGGAATGGAGATTTTGCAGTATCCTTCCCCTGGAGTGGGGTAGAAATGGAGATTTTGCAGTATCCTTCCCCTGCCATGCCCACCAAGCCACACCACACCCACCAAGCCACGCCCACAGAAAAATTTGGTAGTAAAAAATTTGGATTTCACCACTGGTACATACACACACACACTTTCCTACCTACCTAAATTTTAAAATAACATTCTATGAACTTTCTATGAAAAGTAGCTATGTAGAAAGTACAAGCAGTCCTCACTTAACAACTGCAATTGTACTGGCAACTCCATTGCTAAATGACACAGTCGTTGCTGCAATGGATGTAAATTCAAGACAATAGATCATAAAGCTACTTTTGCAGTGCTGACATGTTTGAATGGTCACTAAACAGGACAATCATAACCAAAGACTACAGGGGTGGGTTCCACTTACCTTCGCTACCGGTTTGCAATGGGACCGCACGTATGCGCATGCTCGCTTCGCTCGCGGTACTTCTGTGCAATGCGCAGAGCATCTGTGATGATGTCTGGGTGAGTGGGCAGAGCCTCCCACTGCTGTTATTACCGGTTCACAAGATCCGGACCAAGCCAGTAGCAACCCACCACTGAAAGACTACCTATAACCCAAAGCCACAAAGTCTTCCCACAATCCACAAATGCAATGATTAAGAGTCTTGCCCATGTTTTCCTTATTTTAAAATTATTTCTAATAAGAAAACTTGGCACTCTTCAAACGGATACATTTTTCCCCTGGGGCAACACTTACATACTCCCAATATTTGCCCTGATGCAGATGGCATATCATTAACGTGCACTGATCTCGCAGCGGTAACACCCAAATAAATCTGAGCGAAGCTGAGCATTTTATTCTGCCACAAACCTGAACCCTGACGTCTTTTGCTGAGCGATTATTTAACATAAACTTTCAAAGATCTTGAAAAGAAAGACTCCGAGTAGTGTGCATATAGCATCTTTGTATCTTATCCAGCATATTTACAGAACAAAGCTCATGATGCAAAATAGAAATGTAGATGTCAAAATTTAGCTGAATGCCCTGTGGTTTCCTCACCAGAAATACACCCACTTAAACAATCAGGCTTTGCTAGCTTGAAGAAGGCCCAGGACAGGACCTGTCCTGAAATACAGCTTTCCACAACTCCAAAGTTATTATCTCAAAACGTATTGTTCACATTTGGCAGAACCTTTATTTTGAAATGTCGATCCAAGTTTTCTCAAACATTTTCTAAAGCGTAGAAACCGTATCATTTCTGAATGTTCTATAAAAGACATATGAGAGGAGCTTGCCTTCAAGGCTCCATTTATGGTCTTCCTAGGGCTAGCCTCATCCACTCAGCTGTTTGGCTATACTTTCTTCTCATCCCAGAGATGGGAAGAAATTGTGTTTGCGCAAATCACACTGTTCCCACAGCGGGTGCTTAAAGTGCACATGGGGACATCCTGTACTGCCGTCCATGCAGCTCCACCATGTGACAATGTAAGAACAGCAATTGATGTCCAATATTTTTCCCCTTAATATTTCACCACAGGACTATCGACTTAATATACGAGGTCACTTTTTCTATCACAGCAAGAACCAGTGTGCAATAGTACTATGAAACATTTATATAGATGCTGCTATCTAGTGGCCATCCAGATTATTGCAGGGTGGAATCAGAAATCAGAATACTAAATTATGGTAAGTGGCTTAACCTTTAAATGGCAGCATCTATTAAATTGTTTCATAGGAAAACCAGAAGAAAAATATATGATAAACAATACCCCGTACATGCAAAAAAAGAGTTTGAATAACAAGGTTGGCCACTAGTAGAGGCAAAGGTGAGTTGGCCTATTGAATTCCATCAAGGCTTTTATGTTTTTGTACAGACTTTTTTTTTGCTGTGGACTATTCAGGACAGAGGAACATAGGAGGTATTGCCATTATCAATAAAGGTAAAGGTAAAGGTTCCCCTCGTACACATGTGCTAGTCGTTTCCAACTCTAGGGGGCGGTGCTCATCTCCGTTTCAAAGCCGAAGAGCCAGTGCTGTCCGAAGACATCTCCATGGTCATGTGGCCGGCATGACTAAACACCAAAGGCACACAGAACGCTGTTACCTTCCCACCAAAGGTGATCCGTATTTTTCTACTTGCACTTTTTACATGCTTTCGAACTGCTAGGTTGGTAGAAGCTGGGACAAGTAACAGGAGCTCACCCCGTTATGCGGCACTAGGGATTTGAACCACTGAACTGATGACCTTTCGATCGGCAAGCTCAACATCTTAGCCACTGAGCCACCGCGTCCCTGTCATTATCAATAAAAATAGCTAATTCAAAATTTACAGAGGGGAAAGTTCACAGGGTAAACTAATAATAATAGCTGCACAAGAAAGAATTCTAGAAGAACCTGTATATATATATATATAACTTACATAGACATATATATATATATTTAGATAGATAGATAGATAGATAGATAGATAGATATAGATATAGATATAGATATAGATATAGATATAGATATAGATATAGATATAGATATAGATATAGATATACACACATATATATACTTGCAATTATCTGTCAAATTCATTATGACTTTTCTCAAATACTGAGAATTTGTAATTCAATTTACAGTATTTTAATTCAATTTACTGTATTTTCTGTCATGTTTTCATGATATTTGCAACAAAAATGCCAACATGAGAGTTTTGGCTGTTATTTCTTAGTATTTTTTTTTTTTACAAGGATTCACAATGTTGAATTAATTAAGACTGTTCCACTATAAGTGTGGTTCTAAATTCCAAGTAAACACAGGAGGGCAAATGACGCTTTGCCATTTTGCTGTTGATTGCTTAAGAGGCCACAATAGATTGCACGTCTCATTGGATTTTGTGCCAGTTCTCCAGAAAGTAGAGCTAATTAATAACAATGTTCTAAGAGAGGAAGATGCTACAAAACTGTCAAGTGAACAGGATAAAACAGGATAAAATCCAGATGTGTTGAGTCAATATTTTGCCTCATTTTATGAGAAGTGTACCTTCCTGATGGTTCGTTGCAACACAGGTACGAATGGCACACACAGGTATTCCTCAATTTACAACCATTCAGTGACTGTTCAAAGTTATAATAACACTGAAAAAAGTGACTTATGACCATTTTTCACACTTGCAACCGTTGCAGATCCCCATGGTCACATGATCAAAATTTGAGCACTTGGCAACTGGCATGTATTTGTGAAGGTTGCACTGTCTTGGGGTCATGTGATCAACATCTGTAACCTTACCAGTCAGCTTCTGGCAAGCAAAGGCAATGGGGGAAGCCAGATTTGCATAACTACCACATAATTCCCTTAACAATTGAAGTGATTCATGAAACAACTGTGGCAAAAAGAACATGAGGCAAAAATCATTTAACAATGACCTTGCTTAGAAAAGGAAATTTGGGGTTCAAGTTGGTTGTAAACCGAGGACTGTCTGTAGTCCTTTCATTATTTTTTTTGGCATGATTAAGTAAAAAAAAAAACCAATTAACCATAGTTTCCCATTATGTCCAAATAGGAAAATTTTGTTTGTATCTTCAATTGCGGATTAAGAAGTAAGGAATCGATGTTTATGGGTAAAATGTCAGCTCATAGCTCTGTTAAGGAAGATTTTCACTTGCCAACATTTTCACCCTTAACATTTCAATCCTATTTGTTATTGAACGGTTTAGTGAACTACATCGAATACTGACTGAAAGGCCTAAGCAATAAAGGGTCTTTTCTATTTGGCATCACTAGTCAGAAGTTCTGCTTTCCATTTCAGGGTGAGGAATTTAGGCTGTATGCAATCAAGAAACTTCACAAATGCACTTAGCGATGTCCAACAATGAGGACGGTGTCCAAACTGCTTGAACTTACTATGGGTCAAAGCCCCACCCCTTTCTACATATGAATATGTTGATATATCTTCAAAGAGGGGATTTGATCATGCAGCTGTACCCATCATCCCAATTGCCCTGAGTCTCCCCCATCCCAAGTCATTGTGGATGCTTCTGAATACAATGAAATTACTTTTTCCCCTCCCCGCCAGTATTCCTCTAAATTTGCGTCCTTCAATATTCAGAATTCTCACAGTAGCTGGTGAAGTGACTGCACACCTGGAGGACATCTAAAGAAAACATAGCATAAGACATGAGTAACAGGTATGTGTCCATGACCCCATTCACAAAATCTCTTCTAAAATTAAATAGGGTAATATGCTCCTGATGACCAGACCTCCCATAATTCTCTGGTACTTTCAGCTGGGAATTCTGGGAATTGCAAACACATCTGGAGAGCACTGGTTTGAATTCTATTCTAGATTATCCTCTGAATCAGCAGTTCTCAACCTGGGGGTCGCGACCCCTTTGGGGGTCGAATGGCCATTTCACAGGGGTCGCCAAAGCCCTCTCTCGCCCCCCCCCCACGCCTTCACTCACCCTCACCCTCTGCCTCTGTTGGAGGGCTGCATATCCCAGCGTGCAACACAGTGCCCCACGCTTTAGCAAAGAGAGGTTGTGTGAGTGCGGGTGTGCGCACACGTGACTAGAAAACATTCTAGTGCAGGAAAAGTCCTGGGGAGTTCAGGAACTCCCTGCTGCTGCTGCCACCACCGCTGCCAATACCTGCAGCTGCAAGAGCCCAACAAAAAGTTTGGGTGAGTAAGTTCAGGGATTCCCTGCCGCCACCGCGCCGCCTATGCCTCAGTGGTGGGTTGCTCCCAGTTCGCACCGGTTCCGGTAGTAAAAAAATTTAATAGTTTGGAGAACCGGTAATAAGATTGGCGGGCCACGCCCCCGAACTGGTTCCTGGCCGGATCGCCGTTCACTTACCCCGCCCACTCCCAATCTATTGCTGCCTCCTGAGTCCCAGCTGACGGCTAGAGGGAAAAAAACTGTTTAAATTCTTGCCGCGGGGCTTCAAAGGGCCGCCCTACAGCTGATCAGTGTTAAAAGAAAACAAATGAATAGACCGGTGCCTTCAAAAATAGAAAAAACAGCTCCTTTTAGCTTCAGCATAGGTTAATTACCATAAGTTGATTTGATCAGCCTCCCGACTCTCAGCTGATTTGCTCTCAGCTGTTTTGCGCAGGGCTCTGTTCTGTTGCTAGCTGCAAAGAGGTAAATTGCTGGAGCAGATTTTTTTCCCCCTAGCTATGCTGAAAAAGCGAAACTGAAAGTAAAGCAGGGTCTTTGCTGCAACATGACAAAATGAGGCAGAGAGAGATTTCTTTTTCTTTTTCCTCACCAAAAAAGGTAGGTGCAAAACTGCAAACAATGGGAAATTTAGGGCAAAAGTGGAGAGTTCAAGATTTTAAAACACAAAAGAAAAAAAGCTCTATTTAACTAGGGAATTGTAATAATAGAGATACTATTAATTGTATATTGTGTTGAAAGCAGAAATGGTTAAGTTGTGGTTTGGAGGAATATATGGGGGAAATTATTTGGTTTATTATTATTGGTAAATATAATTAATTGATTTGTAAGAAATTGGATTGCATGGAAATAATTGGAATATTCATGTTCATATTGATTAATGTACAAAAAAGATAGTTATATAACTAATTGATTTATATTAAAATGTTGAATTTGTATTAAACAACTGTATTACATAATTACATAATTAACTAATGTGAGGATGGATATAAAAATAGATGACAATGCGAAGGGGTCTAATATAGAATAGAAGGAAAAAATTGAATTTGATTAAGATTAGAGATGAGGATGAAGGGTAATTATTGGTTTTTTAAAAAAATAGATGAGGAATAAATATGGCAAAAAGGAAATATAGAAATTTTAAATTTTATTGAAATGACTAAACACTGTTTAAATTTGTGAACCGGCCAAATATTCTGTTCAAAGAAAATACATTGTATGTTTGTATGTGTGTTTCTAATTATTGCTATTTATTCATATTTGTTCTTTATTCTTTTATTCTTTAAAGTTTAACAATTCATTCTTAATATCTTTATATTTGTTTGGGGTTGGTTTTCTTCTCTTTCATCTTTTTTATTGTCCAGCAATCTTTCTTCTCAAACCTACCACCTCTCTCTTTTCTTTCCTTCTTACTTTCTCTTCCCCCTTCTTCTCCTCCCTACTTCCTCTTCCTTTCTCCTTCTCCTCTTCTCTTCCTCCCTCTCTTACCCTCCCTCCTAGTCCTACTCTAATTTCCCTTCCCTTCCTTCATCCCTCTCTATTGCTGTATCCTTTTATGCATATGGACTACTCAGAGGGCTGAAAAAGTTATTTTTGACTGGTCCTCACACTTTTGACCAGTCCTCGAACTTATGACTGTGCTTACATTTTATGTTTTTGCCCTATCTTGTCACCATGGTGAAGAGAAGCAGTTGTGAAATGAGTGACACGGTTGTTAAGAATTCTACAATGGGCATAAATGATGACCAGTCGAAAGTGCGAGGACCTGTCAGAAATGACTTTTTTCAGCCCTCTGAGTAGTCCCTATACACATAATCATGGCCACCCAGTCACATGACCAGCTAGCCATGCCCACCCAGTCACATGACATCCAAGCCATGCCCACAAAATAAGCCACGCCCACAGAACCGGTAGTTTATAATTTTAGAACCCACCCCTGGTTGGGGGTCACCACAACATGAGGAACTGTATTAAAGGGTCGCAGCATTAGGAAGGTTGAGAACCACTGCTCTAAATGATGCAATATATTTTTGGCACATGTGGATCTTTTTTTTCTTCAAAAAAAATCATTGGGTCATACACTGGCAATCCCTATTTATCACTTCAGCCACTATAATGGAACTTGTCTATGGAGATTCTCAGTCATCCAGGTCATGGTTGTCCCAAAGGCACTTTTTCAAGAGGCAGCTGGACTTTGTTTTTTCTTTGAAGGCATTTCACTTCTCATCCAAGAAGAACTGAAGAAGCTTCTTGGATAAAAAGTGAAACGTCTTCAAAGAAAAAAACAGAAAAAGTCCAGTTGCCTCTTGAAAAAGCACCTTTGGGACTACAATGTAACTTGTAACGTTTTTCAGCATTCCTCATCTCTGACTTTATAAAGAGTCTGTTCTCACATCCTCTAATACAGAGGTCCCCCACCCCTGGGCTTAGATGCGTAAGATCTAGGTTGTACACAAAACCACCACCACCGCCCTAGTCCATGGAAAACCATTTTTCTTCTGAAACAGGTCCCTGGTGCCAGAAAGGCTGGGACTGCTGGACTAATATATTTGACCAATGAAAGCTACATAACTTTAGAAAATGCTCTGTCACTAGTGTCGATTGGCCTACATATGAACAGACTTACTTTAAGTAACTTGCCAAAAAAATCCTCAATGAGCTCCAAAGCAGAGCTGAGATTTTTTGCATCTAAACTAAGCAATGATATCTCACCATTTATAATACAGTATTGTTCATCTTCTAATGGCATCAGCTACTGGCCTCAGAACCAGCATGTCCCAATTGTATTTTTTTGTGAAGCAAGTAGAGGTCGTCTTTGTGTAGTGATCACAACTGGGACCCGGAAGTCATTAAGCAAAGTGGTCACTAAGTGAAAATCACATGACCACACCTGTTTTTATCATTTTACTTCCCTTTTCATTTGCTTCTTGCTACCTCCTTTGACTGAAATTGGATTGTTTCTCTTTGAGGACATCTTGGTACAGGGTACACAAGCAAGTGAAAGTAAGGGCAGAGATGCTGCAAAGGTTGTAAATACAAGGACTGTTGCTAAGGGGTTTTCTTTAGCACCATTGTAACTTTGGCCGGTCACTAAATGAGATCGTCACTCAGTGTGAATTACCTGTAAAAACATTGTGGTATTAGGGTTAAAGGGCTTGAGTAGATTGGCCCATCTCAAGACCATCCTCAGCCCTGGAAATTCAGTTCCTGGTTAAGTTAGGACAAATCACTAAGAATAACAGAGTTGGAAGGGACCTTGTAGGTCATTTAGTCCAACTCCCCACCCAAGCAGGAGAGACCCTACACCATTTCTGACAGATGGCAGTCCAGTCTCTTCTTGAAAGCTTCCAGTGATGAAGCTCCCACAACTTCTGAAGGCAAGCTGTTCCATTGGTTGGTTGTTCTCACTGTCTCCTTATTTTTAGGTTGAATCTCTCCTTGATCAGTTTCCATCCACTATTCCTTGTCTGGCCTTCAGGTGCTTGGGAAAGTAGGTTGACCCAGGGGTGAAATCCAACAGGTTCTGACAGGTTCTGGAGAACTGGTAGTGGAAATTTTGAGCAGTTTGGAGAACCGGTAGAGGAAATTTTGAGTAGTTTGGAAAACCGGTAAATACCAGCTCTGGCTGGTCCCAGAGTGGGGAGGGAATGGGAATTTTGCAGTATCCTTCCCCTGGAGTGGGGTGGGAATGGAGATTTTGCAGTATCCTTCCCCTGCCACACCCAAGCCACACCCACCAAGCCACACCATGCCTACCAAGCCACGCCCACAGAACTGATAGTAAAAAAATTTGGATTTCACCACTGGGTTGACCCCTTTCTCTGTCTCTCGAGATTCTGATTATGGTGGAAACTGAAATGGGAGAGCTCTGTACATCATCTTGAACTCCTACAGGAAGTACAAGCTATCAGTCAATCAATCAATCAATCAATCAATTAATCAAACTAAGATAGCCCTTAAGAAGCACTGGAGAGGTCAACTAAGAGGAAACAAAATGTAGAGAGATCGCTACATCTTCAACACGCCCTTTGTAAAAAAAAAATGCACCAAGCCAAAATAACAGCAACCAAAACACAGCTTCACGTCGGCTCGAATTCCCGCCAGTCCTCGAGTGGGTAAACAAACAAGATCCCCGAGGTCGGGATTCTGGCGGGAAGGTGATCCTGGCCCAACAGCTCAGGATCGCCCCCTAGAAGAGCCGGGCGGCGGGCGGTGTCCCTCGCGGGGCGGCTGGTGGGAGCAGCGCGCTCGGCTGCATCTTTTGGGGAAAGTGTCAAAAGATAAGGGACGCGGGTGCTGCACAGCCTATCCTGCGGAATGTTCGCTACGTGGCTGAGGTAGATTCCTCATGTTCTATGCAGCTTTGATGTGCTGGAACGAAGAGACATTCCTCCTTGCCGAGAAGGGGCGTCCGGCAGCCACCACGCGATGCCCACGGCCCTTCCCTCCGGGTGGGGGGGGGGAGAGTTCCCAGCGGGGGGGAAGCTCGAGGGGAGGGGACTGTTTGCATCGGGCGCCCCCCCCCCACCCGCTGCTTCTCTCGCACGGAGCCAGAGTGGAGCCGAGCAAAGCAACGGGAGGAGCCCCGCGTGCGACTGAAGAAATTCCCACAAAAATGGGCCGTGTAATCCGAAACCACCACAAAGTGTCGTGTCCCCCCCACCCCCATGGATTTCACCCAGCTCTGGCGTAACCCTTCCCACGTAAAAAAAAAAAAAAAAAAAAGTCCAACCGCGGCGACACCCTTTCCAGGGGAATCTCATGACTGCCGGCTGCGCATGTTTGGCGCTCGGGGCTGCCCAGCTAGGGAAGAGCGAAAGTAAATAGCGAAGCGCCGGCAATGCCAGCCGCGGCTTCCAGGAGGGAAGCAACAGCTGCGGCGCCCCTCCCCTCCTCCTCCCCCCACTCTGCTTTCGGAAGGCGCTTTTGCTCCCGGCTGAGGGAGGGGGGGGCGGCAGAGGGAGCCCCCCCCCGTCGCCCGCGCTGCCCTTGCAGCGGGGACTGAATGTGGCGCCCCCGCCAGTGCCAGGAGCATGGTTGCTCCGGCGGGGCGTCGGCCCCGGTGCAAAGTGGATTGGAAAATGCGGGGCGGGCAGCGGGGGAGGAGGGCATCCTGGCCTCAATAAGCCTTGGGCGCTCCCCTCTCTTGACAAACCCCCCCCCCGCGCGCGGGGGCCGTGGGCATGAGGGGTGCGGCAGGCTGCGGGCAAAAGCCGAGCCGGCGAGCGCGCTCTTTCCGTGTGTACAACATGGAGGCATGCGGGAGGCTGAGAGGCGGAGGGAGGGAGGGCGGCGAGGAGAGAACGGGGGGTTATTTGAGGTGAAACGGGGAGGAGACAGAGAGGCGGCGGGAGGGGCCGGGGCTGAGGAGAGGAAGGAGGCGACTGCCGCCGCGGCTGCGAGGCGGGAGTGAAGGAGACGGGAAGGGGGTGTGCGTGACAGGCGGCAAGGGAGGTGATGGGCGGCCGGGGAGGAAGCGAAACGCCGGGGGAGGAAGCGCGGGCAGGAGAGGGGGAGGAATGGAGGGGACAAGTAGCAGAAGCGGAGGAATGGGGCGGGTGGGGGGAGGCGAAGAGCGTTGATGTCACGCCTCGCAGGGGGAGATCTAAAATAATGCGAGGAGGGGGCGTGGGCCTCGAAGGCTGAGGCGAAGATTATCGTTTGCCAGAACAACCTGTTTCCTTCCAGAACCCGCGTTTCTCGACAGACATTTTCATTCTGGGCGCTGCTCAAGAATCTGGTCACCCGAGTCACCCCACCCCACCCCACCCGTGCTTGCTAGAGGAAGAAGGATCCCCGAGCACGCCCGGACTCGGATCCTTGAAGGTCCCCTTTGGAGAGGGGCCAAGTGGGCGTGGGAGGGTACATGCACGAGCAGGCTTGATGTGGCGCGCTTTTAGGGTCACCTCCGGAAAGGAGAGACTTAACTGAGGCAACCACCCGGGGACATGGCCGGAGAGGCTTTTGCATACAGTATTTGAGCGAGGAGGAAGAAGAGGGAAGGCGAGAAAAGGAGAGGGCGGAGGAGATGGAACACACTGCTAACGCACACACTCACATACACACACCCCTCTTCAGGAAACGCACCCATCTGAATCACAGAGCTACAGGCGGGGGGGGGAGGGAGGCTCCACTGTATACAGATAATTGCAAATGTGTCATTTGCGTACACGCGTGCCACAATGGAGGGTGATGCAGGGGGCGTGTTTTTTTAAAAAAAAAAAAACCAGAAGAACCCCTGAGGTTGATTACTTCGGGGTCTTCTAATCCTTCTGTTTCTGAATCGGCATGGGTTTTGGTTCGTTTCCTTATTTTATTGAGCCCGGGGTGACCGAAAGTCTTCCTCCTCCTCTTCCTCCACCACCGCAAGGGCGTGCGTGCGTGTGAAAGGGTGGAGCTGGCTACCTCAAAATACCTTGTTGCACCAGCGGCTTCCCAAACATTTCCATTTCACATAAGCTGCTCTCGCAGCGAGAGTGGGAAGGGCGCGGGGTAGGTGGCGGGCAGTCGATTTACCTCGCGCCCCTTTTTGCAGGCTGTTCGCGCGTATTTGCCACTGAAAAGTGCAAACGCCGGCGCCAGGATCTATGAAAGAGCCGCCTTCGACCCTGAAGTCGAAAAAGGGGAGAACGTCATCCAGCATTTCCACTGGATGAAAGCAGCATGGCCTTGGGCCAGATGTCACGCAGCTACCTTAGCTGTCACTGGGCTGCTCTCCTCTTTCCTCCCCATCCAGCTTCCCTCTTCTTTCTATCTGCTTCTGTCTGTCTCGGAGGTGGAGGTGCTAATTTCAGTGCAGCTCACGTGGGTATGGACGCCCTGAGCTTCATGCACAAGC
Organism: Pituophis catenifer annectens; assembly: GCF_029215685.1. NCBI lineage: Eukaryota > Metazoa > Chordata > Lepidosauria > Squamata > Colubridae > Pituophis > Pituophis catenifer. The sequence continues at coordinate 227,249,159 of NW_027256882.1, read as the reverse complement.
TGGGGGCGGGCTCACCAGCCCCCAATCTAGGGCAGTTTGTTCAACTGCAGTAAAGGGAGCTCGATGTTCCAGCAGCGAAGGGATTTCTGAGAACTGGGACTGTGTCCTCAGATGAACTCCTCTCCTTCTCCTTCTCCTCCTCCCTTCTGCCGCCTGCAGAACAGCTTTAAAAGGGCGATGTCTGTACTTTTGCCTGAACAGCATGTGGCTCGGATGCACGTACATCTGCAGCCTGCAGTGCAGTCTGTTGGTGCGGCCCCACCAGTGTTCGCTCTGCATTGAATAGTCGGAATTTGCTGTAGAAACTTCTGTAAACAAAGTTATGTTGGGGGAAAAGACCAGGAATGCTGGGTGTTAGCTGGGAAAGATTACAAACCCAGTCACTTTCCTAGCATGGAAGCAGCACAAAGCTGGCTTCCTTCCTTGCTTCTCTTCCAAAAGAGAATTGATCTCCCTGCAAGGCAGAGAACAACTTCAACTGTTCTGTTGTTTTGCAAATTTTGGGGGGTAGGGTGTCTTTTTTTAAAAAACAAATGCATTTACAGGAATCCTGCTAAATCCTGAAAATGTAACTTTCTTATCAGCTTTGCCTCACCATTCACATTAGTATCAATTCCTTCTTTATCTTCTCAGGGTATTTTGTTCCCCACCCACCCAATTGTTTTGCAGTGTTCTTCTGATAATTATGCACCAGACCTTACCCATTTTTTCCTCTCATAACCTTTGCACAGGAGGCCTTCCTTCATAGAGGAAGCAGTAACTAGGCAAACAAGAGTAGACAAGGGCTTGTTCTGCATTTCCAGATGTAGCTTTTGTTCCTGTAAATAAATTAGTCTCTTTTTAAACAAATAATCTATCTTTGTTTTGAGAGATTAATTTAAGACATTCTGCATACATTAAGCAGCAGAAACAAATAGCCAGTTTATGTGCCTTATATAATAATTAAACACATACTTCAAACTTTTAGCATCCTAGTTTTATCTTGTAATAAAACAATCATGCATCTAGCTCAGTCTTTCCCAACCCCTAAACTTTCCAGTTTTGCCATAGTATAGTCAAACATCAGCTTACATCTGGAAGGGAAATGAACAGTCTACATAGTTAAAAGGAAAATTAAATTTGGAACAGTTGTAACAGACACACTTCTGTTGTTTCTTACTTCACTTGAGCTATCTCTTCCCTTTGTAGTGTCTCATAATATCACTCAGGTATTTTAAAGCTGTCTTTATCTTTTGTTATATAGGCACAGCAATGGTTGGATAATACCATAAATCAGGAGTCAGGAAATGGCTGTTTTAAGTTAGGAGCTAGGCCACAAAACTGATCATCTGTCTAAATAATACTTCATTCACTTTCCCAATAACATCTTATCTTAAAATAACAGGCCAGCTTTACAAAATTACCCTAAAAATGACCAAGAAAACCACTGTTAAGCATTTTGCATACCAACATCATTAACCATGTAAGGAACATACTTAAGGCACATGCACATGTGTGAAATATATAAGCAGATCATAAAATTGCTTATAAGATTTGTTCGGATAAGTCTTAATAGATTCTAAAAATTGCTGAAACATAATTAACAATGCATGTCCTATCTGAACTTACACATGGTTATCAGGCCACAGTCTTCCAAAATAGTTTTATCTAGTCAGAAATTCCCAGAGAATTCAATGGACCTCACTTCCAAATATATGTGTAGATCATTATAATATGCACACATAAGGGGAAGGGAGTGAGATTTGTTTTAAAATAAATTATGTGCGTATTAATCAATGTGTGCATATTAATCAATAAAGGCTTCAATTCTATAGTATTTCTGAAAGGTCTTCATGCTCTAAAACCAGAGAGATGGTGTGTTACAGTATATTGCAGTATGGTCCAGATTTAACAATAAATTCAATGATTAAATTATTTTTATATAGATAATTATATTTATCATATGGATCTTCCCTTTTTGCCTCCCTACCAAGACCCTTGGTTCTTTATTCTACTAATTTATACCACACTACTTCTCTTTGTCCGTGTGCGTGTGTGTGCGTGTATGCATATGTGTATGTATGCACACACACATGTGTCAGGGAGCTTGAAGAAAGGCATGGAACTTTCATAAATTTTGTGACACCTTTACGATTTGGATTTGACTTGTTGAAATCGAGTTTTAAAATTTTCTAATAAATTGTACAAAGTTTGTCCACATTTGTATGCTGCCTATTCACATAATTCCAAGATGTAAACACATGGGAAGTTGCAATATAAGACATGTCTGTGGGAAGGTAAAGCACAAGAGAAAACTTTGAATATAGAAGACCCCAATGGAATTATTGTGGGAAGACTTCAATTAATTATTAACTCTCATCTATAAAGAGAGAAACAATGGTTACTGAGGAACATAGAAGGATACAATGAATAATGCGTATTGAGGAACACAGGGTTTTTTATTTGTAAAAAAACAAATGGTTCTCAGATACTGTTGATGGTTGCCAAGGTTAACCTGTAAACTGTATGCTTCTGAAACATTATATAAAAAAGCTGATTTGGAATACCGATCCTCATTTTCTTTTGTCACTCATGCTACCCTATAACCATTCTGTGAGTGTCCAGACAATAGCCTTACTAATCCAACTGTAGCTGGTTGAACAAATATTTGTATATCATGGTTTCATGACTCACGCAAAATCCCAAACGATTCCACTTGGGACCACTACTAGAAGAAGCATAATTGCTAATCCTTTATTCAGACGGAGGTCTATACAGATAGTTCTCAATTTACGACTGCAATTGAGTCCAACATTTCTGTTGCTAAGCGACACAGTTATTAAGTGAATTTTGCCTCTTTTTATAACCTTTCTTGCCATAGTCGTTAAGTGAATCACTGCAGTTGTTTAAGTTAGCAACACAGTTGTTTAGTGAATCTGGCTTCTGCATTGACTTTGCTTATCAGAAGATTGCAAAAGGTGATCACATGACCCTGGGACACTGAAATTATCATAAATATGAGTCAGTTGCCAAGTGTCTCACCTTTGATCATGTGACCATGGGGATGCTGCGATGGTCGTAAATCACTTTTTTCAGTGCCATTGTAACTGAAAGGCCACTAAGTGAACTGTTGTAAGTCAAGGACTACCTGTACATACGATAAACACTAAAAAATAGAAATAATAGCTAAAGAATGAAAGAATGGGACAGACAAAGAATGATTAGGCCAGTATTGTAGTCTAGGAAACATTAACAATGAGTAAAATAGGCTTCCTGAACTCCTTTACAAGGTCTTAAAAGTATGTTATTCTGGTTACTAGGTTAGCATATTTAACATACCCTTGCTGGAATCATTAAATATGTTGTAAATTAGAGTCACATGTGCCTAAAGTGCTATTTATATCTGAAGCTATCTTTACTTAAAGAAAAACATCCCAAGCTTTTATAGCTATGAGATCACTATTCTAATTCAGGGAAAATTGTTATCTCATAAAAATATACTGTAATGAAGTCTAAAGTACAGAAGGAATTGCCCACTGCCAGCTTATATTTGTTTTCATGACTGGACTGAGTTCAAGCAACTAGCGGCCAAGGAAGACCAAGATGCATTTTCCCTAATAGGCAAAACATGCAGAGTGTACTGCCTCTCACTCATTTGCTCACTTGGGGACAAACTGTAATCAGAAAAGAATCGTGGATCATTTTATTTCTTTTCCCCTCTATACAATGCAGCTGCAGAACAGACACAATCCGCAGCCCAGCTTAAGATACCTTTGGCTGGGTTAGCCAGGCAAGTTGCTTCAGATTTCAGCTGAAAAAAACTGGATAGTTCAAAGTGGAGATCTTTCTTTAAGTTTATTATGAGCCAAACTACCTATCCTACCTTATCCCTTCTTATTTAGTTATTATTTAATTTCTTATTCTGTCCAAGGTGGCTAAAAACACTCCAGATTTAAACACAGACACACACACACACAAATAACACATAAAACAAATTAGTAAAAACCACATGGAACCTTTCATATGGCAAGAGCAGCAGCTGAGACAACATACCCACTTGACAGATGAAAGGCCCCTCTCTGTCTCTGTCTCTTTCAATAGAAAAGATTATTCCTGAGAGTGGAAGAAATCTCAGGGAAGGTTAAACAGACCTCTCTAGGCTTTTGGAAGCCCCTTCAAGGGGTCTTCGTGCCATTGCCATGAAACCAAACATCCATCACCTCTCAGTCAACTTGGCTTTTTGCACCATCTGTACTGGAAAATCTGAGGAATTTAGAAACATCTGTCTTAGACATTTAATCTCTGGAGTGCCAGTTTTATGGCTCGGTCAGATAGTTGGCTGTGCTAGTTGGGAATGATGGGTGTTGTTATAGACTTATATGTTATTATATGTTACAGGTGGTGTCAACAAGACGGATGCACCTAAGCTCTCCAAGTGACTTTTTTCAAATACCTATGTAATAATATAAAACCTTCCATTACAATACATTATTGCATTCCTTGTTTAAATATACCAAACAATCTCATTTAAATGTACCAAAAAGGCAGTGCTAAACATTGCTCAAACTACCAACAATTGAATTAATGTCACAATCTGAGATTAAAATAGTAGTCAAGATTTTGCAATCCAGGCAGCAAACAAAAACCTCCAGATGAAGGAACTGGATATAGAAAAGGCACTCAAATTCAGTTTGCTAATTAGCAGTGGATAATGGGGGGGGGGGGAAAGGAAGCTCCAAAAATAAAATAAGTCAATGGTGGTGTTTGCCCTGCCAGTGTTGGGTGTGTGTGTTATTTCCTTGATTAATATTTTTTTCTGCTTGATTGTTTGTCTGGTATTAATTTAGCAGAGCAAATGAAATAGGCAGAGAAAGCTACTGTATATAAAAAGAGCACTGATGCTGTTACTGCTCAGGTAATGACATTTCTGCAATCAAACAATCAAGCTCACAGAGCACTAAAGATTACATAGTTCAAGCCCAAGCTTATATATATATTACATATATTCTCTTCTATTGGAAGATGTCAATTGTTATTTTGCTGATCCTACAAAAGCTTTTGGCTGTATAGGCCACAAAAAGCAACAACAGCAACAACAATGGATAACCCCTTAAACAAGGGGCACATTCTTGGCCACCTTATTTGCAAACTGAAGAATTTGGAGAATAACAAGGAAACAACAATGAAATTCTAAATAGTTCAGAAGAAAGTATGTGTCAAGGTTGTATGTTGACAATTTACTTATTTAATATATACAGAATATATTAGGAGAAATGCTGGACTACAATAAAGAAAAACTGGCATTATGTTGTCAGAAAAATATCAATAATCTCAAATATGTTGATGATATCACTTTAATGACTAGGCGCAAGCAAGGCTTATGGAATCTGTTGTTTCAGAGGAAAGGGGAGGGTGCAGAAAACAGCCTGCTCAATGTAAAAAAAAAAACAAAATTTAAGATTATGTCAACAAGCAATGCATCCCAATGCCAATAGGCAGGAAAGAAAATGAAGTTGTTATAGACTGTTTTTTCCTACTCTCAAAAAAGGATGATGACTATAGACATGAAATAAAGAAACATCTGGTACAAGAGAGAATGACTTTGACAAGTCAATACAAAATATTGAATTGCAGATACATCAAACTGCCAGTCATGGCGTATATTGTCAAGGCTATGCTTTTTCCAGTTGCAACATATGGCTGTGACAGGTGGGCTATCAGAAAGAAGAATGTATGCTTCTGAATTGCTTTGCTGGAGAAATTGTGGAGAATATCTTGGGCTATAAAAGGAACAAATCATTCAACAGGGGTGTCTCTAGGTGTGCGTGCCTTTGAGTCTGTTTTTGACTCCTGGCAACTAATCTCTGTGATTTTCTTGGCAAGATTTTCAGGTTCGCCATTGCCCCCTTCCTAGGGTTAAGAGAGAGGGACTGGCCCAGGGTCACCCAGATGGCTTCACGACTAAAGCGGGGCTAAAATTTACAATCTCCAGGTGCCTGTTGTCTTACAGTTTGTACAGCAAACTGGCTCTCACAGTCTGCTTCCGAAAGCACTACTAGTAGAAACTAAAGCTTAAACATTTTAGATATATAATACAAGGGCCAGAGAAGACTCTGTAGCTTGTAACAATCAAAGGCAAGTGAATCAAGATAATTAAATATTACCACTGAGTTGATGATAATTGAGGAAGCATGTACTGAAAGATAATCTCAGAAATCTATGCTGGGTAGCAAAGAATAAGAAGTGATTTAAAAATAACAACAAAGATACTAACTTCATTAATGGCCTGAACCTTCACTTATTAATACTAACAAGAGAAACAATTGTAACATTTCTCTTTCTTTGTTAGCTTTTCTCCTCCCAGCTTCTAAATTTTTGCCCTACCCTTTACATTATTATTATTATTTTGGTGGGACAGCTTTCTCTGCCACGGTATATACAGATAGTCCTTGATTTACAACCATTCGTTTAGTGACTGTTGAAGTTGCAACGGCACTGGAAAAAGTGAATTATCATTTAATATATGACTGTTGCAACATCCCCATGGTCATATGATCAAAATTCAGATACTTGGCAACTGGCATGTATTTATGATGGGTGTCCCAGGGCAATCCCTTCTGCAGCCATCGGACAAGCAAAATCAATGAAACCATATTAACAATCGTGTTACTAACTTGATAACTGCTCGATTCCCACTGGGAAGAAAGGTTGCAACATTGTATAATGGAGCAAAACTCACTTAACAATTGTCTTGCTTAGCCATGGAAATTTTGGGCTCAATTGTGGTCATAAGTTGAGAACTACCTGTATTTATTTATTCCCACACTGGTCATTCCACAACATACAAAGATGCCATCTTAGACACTTTTTGTTTTGAATCAGTGACTTGATTATTCATAATCTATATTTAATTGTCAAATGGATGTGTGACCTAAATATAGGGACAGTAGTGCAATTACACAATCCCTTCCCTTCCCCCCTCCTCTTCCTAAAGTTATACTAAAGTTTATATTTTACTTTCAAAACACTTCATCCTCACTAATGCTCAGACCTAAGTTTACAAGTGAGGACTGCTTGGAATGTATTTTTCATTGGCGGAGCCGATGTTAGTGACATCAGCCAAAACACTTTTGATTGGCTAGCTGGTTGCTGGGACTATAAGGGCTTTCGGTGAGGCAGTTAACCCGATTTCTGCTGGGAAACCAAACTTGGGAGTCCTGGCTAGTGGAACGCGGGGCGATTAGTCCCGGAGGGAAAAGATGCCAGCGGGAATTGGCGCTGATGGGTCTCCGAAAGCCGGACGGCCGAGGCCCCGCCTGACGAGCCATTTGGAGGCGGCGAGCGCCTCCCTCCCTGCTTTCCAGGCTCTGTATCCCTGGGATAAACTCTCCCGCCTTTCCCTTCGTTGCCCTTTTAAGTGGGGGGTTACAAGGCGTCGAGAGTAGCACGAGGCATCGGGAGGAAACCTTCGGATTGGCCGAGGTCCCCGTCTGTAGGCACACCCCTCATGCAAAAAGGGACCTTCTGAGTGGAAGGAGGAGAAGGTAAACAGAGTTGAATCACTCTCCCGGCTGACCAATTGGGGGTGGAGGGGCGGAGGGGGGGGGGGAACTCGCTGGAAGAACCTTTTGCGTGATGGGCTTCTGCGAAATCGGTCCTGAGCAGGGCTGTGCTGGAACATTGAGGAGCCGTAGGCGAGGGGGGAGTGAGTCAGGCAGTGGGCTGATCCAGCCTCAGTCGCTGCTGCTGCTGCTGCGTAGAGTCCTCACGCTTGGGCTGCTGTTTCAGCACCGCGCCTTCTGAGGAGTGTGTGAATGCGCTGGAAAGCCTCGCGAAGCGGGGGCGGAGAAGCAAACGCAGCGGCGGCGGCGGCGGCGGCGGCTCGGGTGCGAGGATCGCTGAGCTCTTCGCGAGCTCCTTTCGATTTTCTTCTGCTTTCCGTCCCCTCGCGGGGTGGGGAAGAGGAGGAAGAGGAAGAAGCGGAGGAGGAGGAGGAGGAGGAGGAGGAGAAGAAGAACAGGGAAAACTCCCTGCTGGTGCTACTTGGATTACTTGAAACCACCACTCGTGACCCTGTTTTCCGAAGAAGGGAGCCTTATCAGTGTCTAGTCACAGAAGCGGGTCCGGGAGTGCACGACCCACGCGCGACGCGTCACCGATCTGGAGTTGTCCGGCGTCCGTGGAGAGGGGGCGCGGGAAGCGACGGCGACCGAGGGTCAAAAGGTAGGGTAGTGGTGGTTCTCCTGGCTGGGAATCCCGGATGATCGTGGTTATGTAAACGCCGAGCCCCGGCAGTGGATCCCTCCTGGCTGCAACGGCACCCCACCCACCCCACCTCCACCCACGATCCGCAACCTGAAGGAAGGCGACCCAGCCGCCCGGCGCTCGTCACACCGCCACCCCACCTACCTACCTGGCCCTCGGAGGGCAAGAGGGCGGCGGCTGCGGCGGTCAGAGGCAGGCAGCGCGGAAGAAGTTTTGCCCCGGGGCCCTCGCCCTGCCCCTCCCCCTCTGAAATTATTACCTCGGGGGGCCCGACGGTCGCCTGCAAAATGTCAGCGGTGGCTTACATGGACTTCGTGGCTGCCCAGTGCTTGGTCTCCATTTCCAACCGCTCCGTGGCACCCCCGGACGTGACTCGCGAAGCCGAGGTCCTGAAGATGCCCGAGGAGGAAACCGCCGCCGCCGCTGCCGTCGTGACCAAGGAAATGAACGACCCCCGGGACGCCTGGAAGGATTATTGCACGCTGGTGACCATCGCCAAGAGCTTGCTGGACTTGAACAAATACAGAGCCCTCCCCGCCCCTTCCATCTGCAGCGACAGCGTGGAGAGCCCCGACGAGGACATAGGTTCCGACAGCGACGTGACCACCGAATCGGGATCGAGCCCTTCCCACAGCCCGGCCGAGGGCCAGGAGGCTGCCCGAGGGCCCGGCGCCCTGACCCTCCTGCACGGCGGAGGGCCGGTCAAAGGCAAGCTGGCGGCGGAAAAGAGACACAAGTGCCCCTACATCGGCTGTGGCAAAGTGTACGGCAAGTCCTCCCACCTCAAAGCTCACTACCGGGTCCACACAGGTGAGCGGCGGCACTCAGGTGAACGGCGGGGGGGGAGGGGCGGGGGGGTTGGAGGGGCGCCCGGGGGCGGGGACGGCCCGGGAGTCGAACCTGTTTGCAAAAGGCAAGGGGTTTAATGCGAGGAAGGGGAGCCGAGCCGAGCTCTTCTCCCGCGGCGGCGGCCGCTCGCTTTTCCTCCCCCTCCTTCAAGTATGTCGGTTGTCCTCAGTTGAACCCTCCTTAAAATGCCGCGGTTGCCTTAGCGCCGCTCTTCCTGCCTTGCCCGTCCCTGCCTTTGCCTTCTCTCCTCCCGAGCTCGCTGTGGTGCAGGCTGCGTGCATTTGGGCACAGGGTGTTACTGCAAATGACACGTCAAAATGCTGAGGATGGATGGATGGATGGATGGATGGAGGAGATGAGGGTGTTGGGAGTGGATGACCCCCTCCGGGATCTTTCATGTCCTCCCCCTGTTTCTGTAGATCGCTTGCCTTACACCGAGCCGATCGCGCCAGTAGAGGAGCTGTTCCCTTCAAAAGCCTTCCTCGCAATCTCTCAAGGATGTTGGAGGAGGGGTTGGGGGCTGCATGGGTGAAGTTGATTTGAGGGTTTCCTCCTGTTTTGTGATTGCTTAACCTCCCTTGAAGGTTTTCTCTTGTCAATCAAAAGCTGCTCAACAACTGGGTTAGGATGCTCATGAAATTGTAGATCCGGAGCTAACTTCATGTTTTCTTTGGCTGCTGTCTTAGAATAGACTTTTTTTTTTTTAAATGCTGGACCTGGCTTAGCTTCTTTGGCACCTCTGAATTCCATGAACTCCACCTGGGCGTGGCTGTCGTGGATTGATGACGTATTTTTCCAATTTTCATGAGGTCTCCCACACGGGCGCGTGTTGGTTTTCATTGCCTTGGGATGTAAAACACAAGGGGGCGGGAAAGAATAATGGCAGCAAAAACAGAAGGCCCTGAGGTCCATGTTTTGTGACAGTTCTGTTTAATGATGTCCAAATGCAAGTGACACCACCATTTTTTTAAAAAAAGAGAAATTTGTTATTTTCATTCAGCCTTCAGTAACATGGCAGCTGTCTTCATTAGAGACATTTGCGTCATGTGTTGCCTAATTGCTGCCTTTTGTGGGCTTTGAACTTGTTGAGTGCATCATCAGTAAGTTGCTTCTTCTGAGGGTATGTTTGCTTATTCTTGGTTCAAACCCCAGCATATTATAATGGGTTATAATTCTCTGTTTCTTAGTACATCTGGTACTAAGACACCGGAAAGTGCATTCCTAGCACTTGGCGAATATGTTTAAAGATAAAGGCTGATTAGGATATTTAAAGTGAGCTTCTTTGAAAGACGAAATGATTGGGGGAAATGAATGCCATCTTTTCCACCAAAGCACATTGTACCCAGTTGTCGTATGTGGGTGTGTTGGCAGCATCTGTGATGAAACATGAGGTGGTTAGTAAGCTTTGAAGATGACACATCGGGCTACATATATTTATGGTGCCTCATTGGCAAAACACACATCGCAACTTTAGCCTGCCTTTTTTGTTGGTCATGTGATTATAGAGTGGCATTCCATTTCCAGCATAAGGAGCCTGGTCTTGGGGTGGTCAGATTGTATGTTATTTGGGGTTTCCTTTGGCAGGGAAGAAAACTAATCTAGGCAATAGTTGTATGGTCTGATAAACGGCCTGTTGAAAGCACAAGCAACGTGGTAAGGAATTTCAATACCATCTTGGGAAATAAGCAGTGTTCCCTCGGTTTGTGAATATGTGTTTTTCTATTTGTGTTATCTTCCTGCTATCTGAAAACCAGACAGAGTAGCAAGACTCAATGTTGCAAGTTGTTCCTCAATCCAAATGATCTGTGAAATGGTTTTTTTTGTGACCTAGATTAGGTCACGTGAGTTAGGAGCTGAAGAAAAACGTCAGATAGTATAAGAATAGATTTGATTTCTTTCTTATGATGAATATATGATGCATATAAGGCTTAAAGTGCCTTCTGTGGAGATGGGATAGTTGCTGGGGAAGCAAAACGGAAGTCGGTAATCCTTAGCATTTTTCTTATAGATTATTTTCCCCGTCATATATTTTAAAAAATTGACTCGAAAAGGAGTAAATCTTCATTATAGGAAGCCAGTCATGGTACTATTGATGTCCACATTAGGTGCATTTAATTTTTACCTAAGGGAGAGGGGCAAGCTGGATTTGGCTGAATGTCTATGGTAGAGTATTCCTGGATGATGTGTGGGAGAGAGTCTCAACTCAATTTTCCTGTTCACACAACGGGCATCGTAAACTGCAGAATGGAAAATGCACAGGAAAAGGAGTGTCGTGTGTCATTCAGCAGTGATTCCTGTGGCTAAAACCCATAGCACAGGAAGGAAAGAGAATATGAGCATCAGCTCTTTTCTATAGCATGGCAGAAATACTAAATAATTTGTAAAGCCAGGTCAATTGCTGAGAATGCCCCAATAATATCCTACACATAGGAAATGCCACTCATTTTCTAATCAATCTAATGAAGCAAGTCCTTACATTTTGTTTCTTCCCAGCAATAAGATTAAAGGTAGGACTTTGGAAAAGGAAGCCACATGGCTCAATACTCAGCTAACTCAAAGGTCTACACTGTAGAAATGCATTACAATTTCCCTTTTCCTATCACTGGTTTATAGTTTCCTGATATCAACATCTATACAATATTCTGAGTATTGTGACTGACAGTGACTATTCTACAAATTAGTAGTATCAAATTAATAATATTATTTATTGACCTTCCATGTTTTCCTATGCTTGTGAATTCAAGGCTTTTCCATCAAGGAGCTAGTTCAGAACAACAAACCATTTACTATCAACTGAAGGGCGGAGAAATTTGGAATGGAAATTAAGAAATAATCCCTGTTTTGCTTTGAGGATGCATTGCATCACTGAATTATTTGCAAGAAACAGGTTTATAATTTGACTAGAAACTTTAGTGTTTTGTCTCTGAAACACTAATTCTGTTGGCCTATCAAATCCCTATTGTCATATGTAGGAATCAGAATTCTTTTGGGAATCAGAATCAATTACTTGTAGGGAAAATATAATTCAATGATATACACAGGTAATCCACCTTTAGCTCCAACTACAATTGGAACTGGCAACTTGGTCATTAAGTGAAACCGCACATGTGCTCACTTTTTTACTTTAGTTTTTCTATGCTTTACAGACCTGCAAAGGTTGTAAATGTGAGGACCGGTCATAAAGTTACTTTTTCATCACCATCATAATTGCGAATGGTCACTAGATGAGGCAGTTGTTAAATGAGGACTATCTGTAAATAGATCACGATGATGGATCTCAACTAGTTGCTAACTTAAAATTCCAGCATTCCTTATCATTGCCTCTGCTGATTAGGATATATAGCCATCTCTGAAGTGCCAGAGATTTCCCACCACTCTCTTGGACTAAGATATAGGATGATTATGGCTGAAGCAAATAAACACTGAATACAAGCAGATTGAAAGCCCATTTCTCTTTTGTACACTCCACATCTCCCTGGAGGCATTTTTGGCTGTTCTCTTCTATCTTATATGCTGTCCCTTTTTAGTGTTTTCTTTACCAATATTATTAAAACCATATTTTCCCTGGTAAGGCTGTTACGCATAAGGTGCATGTTGTGCATTTTGAGCCTTGCCATAGAAACACATTGACAAAATGGCTCTCACCAACCTGGCATTCTTCAGAGAAGGAAGGTGCCAGGGAGGGGTGGGGAGGGGAGGAGTGGCTAAACTAAGTAATGCGGGGATTATCGTGATGGTTTTGGCACTATCCAGAAGTGCGGAGGCATCAAAATCATATTGCAACAACAATGCATGCGAGTTGTGCTGAATGTTTTCACGTAGGCTGTGGAAGATTTGGGTTAGCTGGGATGTGAAACTAAGAACAGACAGATGCTTTGCTTTCTAAGCCTGATCATGAAGAATTAAATACACACTCAAGCTCTATTTTTCTTGCAGAGTTTTTATAGGCAATGTAAAAGATATGCTTTTTAGAGACACCTGGGACAATTACAAGAAACAAAGCATAGTTTATCATGTGTATGGGAATCTCCATATGGGGGTTGCGTGTTAGTAAATTATTTACTTTAATTGCATCCTAGTCCTAATTCCATGGCATTGTGTTGCCCATATTATGGTCCCAACATTTTACTCATGGCATGATATAAATGGACGGATTGCCGTACAGGTAGTCCTCAAGTTACGTCCACAACCGAGCCCAAAATTTATGTTGCTAAATAAAACATTTGTTAAGTGAGTATGTCCCATTTTATGACTTTTCTTGCCACATTTGTTAAGTGAATCACTGCAGTTTTTAAATTAATAACACCGTTGTTAAGTGAATCTGGTTTCCCCATTGACTCTGCTGGACAGAAGATCATAAAAGGTGATCACATGATCCCGGGACACTGCAACCATTGTAAATGTGAATCAGTTTTCAAGCACATGACCATGAGGATGCTGCAATGGTCATAAGTGTGAAAAATGGTCCGAAATTATTTTTTTTCAGTGCCATTGTAACTCCAAATGGTCACTAAATGAACTGTTGTAACACGAGATAACTAGCATGTCAGGAAATGTTTCCTTTGGAAAAATAAAAAAAACAATTTATATCATTAATGCAGGTATTATTACGCTCTTGCACTGTTTGACTCTCATGTAGATAACATATGTTTAAGTCAGGGGTGGGTACTAATTACCTTTACTACCGGTTCGCAGCGGGGCCGCACACGCATGCTTGCTTTGCTTGCGCAAGCGCAGAAGCAATTTGATGATGTCAGGATCGGTGGGTGGAGCCACCAGTTTTACTGCCGGTTCTATAGAACCGGTGCGAACCCAACACTGGTTTAAGTCCTGATTTCAATTTACTATTCATGTAAGCAATGATTGTATTGCCTACTGCATCAGTGTTCCATAAAACGGACCAAAATTTATTCACATTAATGTTTTGAAGAAACAAATGTTTCTTCCCATGAAATAGAGCACTGACGTAGTCCAGCCTAAACAAGGAAAATGCCCACTTTGAAAGGAAGCAGTGAATGATAAGAGCCAGGCTTACCCATCAGCTTCATCCTTTGACACCAAGGCTAGTAACTTTAATTGCTAGTCGTGCACATTCTCCAAATGCCAGATCTGTTGATATCCAGCACACATGAGGAAATTCCTCCCTCTGCCCTTGGGGACTTCCCCAGCTACGACAGCACATCGCAGGTGGCCAAATAATTAGCTACTTACTAAGAAATCTGGATTACAACATTACTGTTCTTATTATCTGATGCTTCCATCTTGCCACCTACTTGAAAGTAAGACACTTTTATCATATTTGAAAGCATTTGGCTGCAAGAATGTTTGGACTCAACCGATGTAAATTTTTTCCTGATTCAGGACATCAACCTACAGCATACTTGTTTCTCTCCATTCTGAACCTCTTCCTAGTCTGAAAAAGAAATGAGCAATTGGATCCAATTTCTCAATTCTAAAATCAGGAAAGCAAAAAAAAAGAAAAAAGAAAACACTAAAAAAATAAACAATAACATCATTCAGCATTGAATAAACAATGCATGTTTCCTATATGGACAGATAAATACCATATCTAGCTACTATCCAAACTGAAATAATCTTCAGAGCTTGTCTTCTATTCTTGCTGCCTAAATAGACAGCTTGTCTACAGAGAATTATGAAAAAAATGAAGAGCAACTTTGTTCTTTCTCTAAGTGCAATCTTTCCAACATAAATTCCTGCATGGTGCATCTGAATGCATTTTTTCCCTTGACACCACTACAGGTAGTCCTTGACTTGCAACAGTTCATATAGTGACCGTTTGAAGTTACAACGGCACTGAAAAAAGTGACTTATGACAATTTTTCACATTTACAACCACTCCAGCATCCACATGATCAAAATTCAGATGCTTGGCAACTGATTCACATTTATGACGGATGCCGCATCCTGGAGTCATATGATCACCCTTTGTGACCGTCTGACAAGCAAAGTCAATGGGGAAGCCAGATTCACTTAACGCCCATGTTACTGACTGGTTGACTACTGCCATGATTCACTTAACAACTGTGGCAAGAAAGATTGTAAAATGGGGCAAAATTCACTTAACACATGTCTCACCAATGTAAATCTTGGGCTCAATTGTGGTCATAAGTGAAGGACTACCTGTAGTTCCTTTATGCTTTTCTGATTGGACATGTTTATAACAAACTGATTTTTTTTTAAAAAAATCACTTACTTGGAGGAAAAGGAAGCTTTGCAGGTTGCTACCAGCTGACTTTGAAGTATCCAGATGTTTCTGAATAGTGTCACTCCCAGTCCTAAGATTAGGTCCAGGGAGTTAAATGTTTGGGACAATTGATGCCAGAAGAGAAATGAAAAAGTAAAATTGCTGTGAAATACCCAAATAAAACAGTGCTTTTTCTAGAAAATGGAAAAAGATATCTGACAGATCATTGCTGATATTTTGGTCTAGCCCATGGAAACTTAATAGCTTCTAGTCAATTTTGGGACATCTACTGCTTAAGAGTGGAAAATGAGAACTAAACCACCAAATGAATGCTTGGGCAATGTACAATTTGCCAAAAAAATTGTGAGTGACTACAGTTTTTTGGGAAATAAAGAAGATTGCAGTATATTTAGATAGCAGTTCAAATTGTTTATAAGTGTTGAAGTGTTAAGATTGTAGGGATAATCTTTATTACCCCACCCACCCCAGTACCTATTTATGGAGTCAATACTAGCTTCATGAAAGTTCCTCTTTACAATCTTGGATTTTTTTTTTCAACTGGTTCCCACACTATCTCTCCCTAAAAAGCTGCTACAAATTATATTCCCAAAATAAACAACAACATAAAAAAAACCCAATCACATGGGGGGGGGCTGTTTGTCCATTTAATTTACAAATATTTTCACAACAGGGAGAGAGACCCCAAGTGAATCCGTGATATGAGAATGTCACCATCACTTAAAGCAGAGCTCTTCAAACTTGGCAGCTTTAAGACTTGTGGACTTCAACTCCCAGAATTATCTAGCCAGCATAAGTTTGAAGAGCTCTGACTTAAAGAGTAGATGGCCTCAGAATGTAGATCTCTGTGGTGAATAGCCATTAAAAACCCTGTTAAATATCTTCTTGGAGTGGAGTCTTACTTTTTTGGAGCCTTCCAATTTAGCAGTATTCACTTCTTTCTGTTATCTAGTGGTGCCATAGGTTGAGGGTATGTTTTTTTTTCTTTTTTTGTATACTGTGAAGAGCTTGTGGGCAGGCTGAGAAAGGCATGGAAAGCAGAGTAGACACAATCAATCAACAGACAAAGGGTGTTGGCAGCTTATCTCACAAGTGGCAACTCAGCCCAGGTAGTGAGAGAGCTGGGAAAGAAAGCTTTTCAAATCATTCAAAGGGATCTTGCCTTAGTGAGGTCAGTATAAATGAGGATGGGAAATTCCTTTTAAAGTTTCCTAGATCTGTGTTCATTCCAAGACAAGCATTAAAGATTCCTTTCTAAAACGAACTTCCTGGACTGTGCCAGCAATGTGAAGCTTGGCAAGAACATACTGCCAGTTGTTGCCAGATGGCGAGTTTGACTTCCAGTTCTACGAAGAAGCAGGAAGAGGGAGGAATCTATAATTTCTTCATATCACTGATCGGGTCACCCTGAGCAGTTTTACATAACTTTTTCCTGGCAGTCCGAGTCTCTAAAGAGAACTACGGAGTTGCAAAATTCTGCCATTCAACAATGAAACATTGTGTTTCCTTAGAACACAGATGAGCGCCATACGTATCAATGGGCTTAAGTTTGAACTATGACTGTTTTATTGTCTGTCTCCTGTTTTGGCCTAGGGTCAAAGAAAGTGTATTTGAATGTATTTGATTATCTCTAATATTTAAAAACACAAACTCTCTTTTTTATCTTCTTAATCAAAAATTATCCAAGGTTTTAGCCTTATCTCTTGTTGAGCAACCAGATACAATCAACATTCCAAAAATAATTGTGCTGTAAGTTAGGGCTGTTCAAATCTTCCGAAGGTAACCTTTGATCTGAGGAAGCTTCAAGCAGATGACTCTATCAAAGCAGATTTGCAACTTGAAACAGAGACCCATTCTGATGCAGCAAAACAAATTTAAGCACTGTGAAGCAGTTCACAACCTTATTAATGTTTTTGCAGATTCACCTTTTTTTTTTTTTTTGGCTGCTTCTGAGGTTGTTACAGACAATATTCAGTGCTGTAATTTCACTGCCATATGTGGAAAATGTTGAGGAGGGGTTGAGTGGCATGATGGGCTCTCTGATGTTGACGTGGAGCTGACCAATGAGATTCATCCATTCCGTTGAATTTTCTACTATAAGTGGAGTACTTTTGGAATGGCAAAGCTAATGTTATTTTGGCTGCCATTCACTTTCCAAGTTCTCAACCTCTTGAATGTGGCCTTAACTTTGCTTTTCCTTGCAGTGGGTGGAATGTCACACTTCGTTGTGGATCTTGGCAACCCAGAAGGGGAGTTTTAACAACTTAGCTTTCAGCAATCTGAGCATTGACTCAAGGCCCAGCATACATTGTGGGTCAGACCTTCCTTTTAAACTCTGTGATAGGAGCAGGTTTAAGTCTGCTCAGAGATGCATTACTGTACTTTTAAGAAGAGGGAATCAAGATTCGGAATAATAGTTTCTCCTCTGTCCTCTGTGATTTGCTGTGGCATTGTATGTTATGGTTGTATAGACATAGCTATATCTCTGCTATGTAATTAACATGTTGCATTTCTCCAAGACCTTCTCAAAAGAGGCTGGGCTTTACTCTGCCAAGTCTGATAACCCCCTGAAGCTGGTGATAAGGAGTTTCCCCCCCCCCCCGCCCTGGAGGAACCAGCTGTGCCAGTCAGCTGTGCCATCCCTTCTGTCATAAAACTCAGTGGAAGCAGGTCTACACAACTGCACAAGCCTAAGCCAGTTAGTCTTTGTCAGTGTCATGTGAAGTAAAAAAAAATGTATTTTTTGTACTTCCATTTTTTCCTTAACAACCATCCTGAACTATTATGTCTTGAGTGTAAATCTAAAAAAAGAAAAAGAAAAAAGGAATGTGCCTCTGTTTGTATGTGTGTTTATCTCCTTTCACTTAAGAAAGGATAAAAGAATTTAGAGATTTAAAAGAGAAATTCTAGACCAGGGTTTTTCATTTTTTTTTCAGGCTGCAGAACCTGTTTGTTAAAAAAGAATAGTTCCTGGAACTCCTGACCAAGAGAGGTGGAGCTTCTGACAAACCCAGCTTGCGAAAGCTGGTGACTTAGCAAGTTTGAGGGGAAGAACAGGATTGGATGGCTGAGTTCAAGGTCTTCCTCCCCCCCCCATTAGCCCCTTTCAAAGAAATTCCCTCCCCCTTAATTCTGTGGAACTCAGATTACCCAAAAAAAGAACACTCTAAAATGTTTGAACCTGGAAGCTTTCTAATATGTTAGAATATGTTGGGTACAAAACTCTGAATTCTTAGTCAACATGGCCAATGTTCCAGAGTTTCCTTTTTAAAGATTAAATCTTGTGGGAAATTCTCTCACAGTTTTTCAAATGCAAAACTACACACCAGTCCCAGAACTGTAGTCTCCCCACAGATGTTGGATATCTGAAGATTGTTCTGGTTAGAGAGCTATAAGAAGTCTTTTGAAACCAAACAAAGACTTTCTGAATCAACATCCTCTATTTTAAGAATGGGCTATAAGGGGTGGGGAGAGCAAGGCCTGTATATTTTTTCCCAGCAATTGGGATCTGTGCTTCTAATTAATTGTGAGTGTAGTCTAGCCCAGGGGTCCGCAGTATGCCAGAAACCAGGCCACACAAACAAGTCGAGCCCTATCGGTGGGATGCAGCAGCATGCAAAACCACGCTCCCTCCGGTCCACAGAAAAATCTCTCCATGGGACCAGTCCCTGGTGCCCAAAAGGTTGGGGGCCACTGGTCTAGCTAAGTCCAAGAGCCTTTGAGTAGACCTATCAGATTTAAGTTAGATCATCTAGTGGTAGCCATAAACCAGAATATTCTACATCTAGTGACTGACTGGATTTTTGCAAGCCAAATCTAGTAGCCAACGTGAAATTATAAATCCTTGGATTTAACTTGATTTAGGGTCTCTTGACATGGATAGATGTTTTGTTTCAAGTGCAAGAATAAGCAAGGATGTATTTTCATTCTTCAGGCCAGTCATTATCCGAAATCCCACCCATTGTTGCTGCCCTAAACTGCTCTAGTAGTGTACTTTACTGTCAATTAAGTGGGGCTGAGAGGAGCTGGGCCAGGTCATTTTTAGAAGTTGCTTTAGACCTATAGAATCTCTTCTCTTGAAGAAACCCAATTGCTAAGTGTTAAGATTCGGAAATTGATTAGGATTAACAATTCAGTGGAAAGCATGAAGAATGAAAAAAGGAGTTCCATCGTGGTTCTGAGTGCAGAGAAATGCTAAAGTACAAAACATGTTCTCTGTAAAAAGACTAATCAAAGCACTCCGGCACAAAAGGAACCCCCTCTCCTTTGTGCAGTTCTGTTTTTAAAAATATATGGAGCTGTGGAATTGGAGTTCTGCAAAAATGGGATGACCCAGTAACTTTATATAAACACACATACATACAACAATACAAATGCATAAACCAATATAAAAACTAACACAAACTAATGTAAAGTAAGAAAAAAGAAAAAGAAAAAAGGGAAAGAAATCAAAGAGAAGTGCATGAGAGAGAAAAGGTAAAGAAAAAAATAGAAAAGGAAGAAAAAAGATACAAAATTTCTGATTATTTTTATAGCAGTTACCGTATATATACTCTTATAAGTTTAGCTCTTACTCTATAGTTATAACAGCTCTCTTTCTATACTCTATTCTGTTTAATCATCAAAACCATAAATCATGAAGTTCATTGTTTTCTGTTTAATGGGGTTTCCAGTCAGCAATAAATGTAGATATTGTCTTTTCTCTGATCAAAAAAGTCAATTTAGCCATCTCAGCAAGTTCCATCATTTTCAACAATCATTCTTCCATTGTGTGCAGTGCCAAATCTTTCAATCTCTGCACATAAAATAATCTCTGCAGTTATCATATACAAAAACAAAGTCCATGACTTTTTTCCAACTGTTTGTCTACCAGTCCCAAAGGAAAAGTCTATGATTGCAATGTATAGTAATGTTAAGATCCTGTGAATCCTAACATATAGCCACATATTTTCCCTTTTTTAATCACTATTTTACAACCAAAATTTTTATCCCACTTTATCATATAATCTTTCACATGTTCTTCTCCTCTTTCAAATTTCAAGAACAATCTATACATTTTAGCATTTACATATTCATCATTTCTGTACAATTCTATTTGACACTCAGTCTTAGAAAGTTCAGATCCATAAATTATTTTATCTAGTTTAAATCTTTCTAATAATTATAAAAAAGGGAATCATTGATAGTTATATTTCTCTGCCACTAGTTTTTCCCTTGATTTTATTTTCCATTCCCCTTGATAAAATTCCAATATCTCATGATAAGTTAGCCATTTGTGTTTTGCTTATTATTTCTCCTCTGTGACATGGTTCTTGTCCTAAGAGCCTCTGAAGTATTTTCAGGCACAACATGGGTTTGTATCTATTCCATATTCTCAGTATGGAATGTCTAACATGTTTTTTAAAAATCTACACTGACCTTGACTTGTTATATCACAAATATCTATGCCACTCAAATTTCAGGTCATGTCTTTCTAACTCCCAAAAGCTTCTGTTTCTCTATAGCACCCAAATCAAACAGCAAACTGCAAAATACAATTTCAAATTAGACAAATTAAGTCTTCCTTCCTTCCTTCCTTCCATCCATCCATCCATCTTGACTTTATTTTTTTTAATAAATAACTCTTAGTGTGGATATACATAATAATCCTTCTTCCTCCTAGTTTCCCACAATAATTGCTTGTGAAGGAAAGTTGAGCTGAGAGTATCCTTTGCATCTTGTAACACTATATTTCACAATGGAAATTAAAAGTAAAAACTTAACAGATTTTTACTTTGTAACAAATTTGTTACAAAACAAATTTGTGCTGCGCAAATTTAAATGTATTCTGAAACTGCTTAAATTACTTGTCAAAACAGGTATTATAAAACCATCAGTCTAGGTGAGACATTAATTATTATCCCAGAAGTTGTTCCCAACAATGGCAATTTTATCCCATCATATCATATGTTTTAACTTCATTCTATATCTTAACATAATTATTTTAAAATAAATGCGTTTCATATTTGTCATAATGATATCCAAATAATCTTCTGTTTATTAACATTAAAATCTCCCAATGCAAAAAATGTTTTTAATTTGCCCATTTCTATTCCCTTTAAAAGAATTTCCAGAACCAATACTAGTTCATTTGCAAAAGCCCTTAAAATTTTAAAAGTTTCTTTTAAAATTTTTACTTCCACAAAAGGAGGAGAGGCCATCCCTATTCATTGTTGTATCTCACAGCATTTTGTTAAATCTCTTTTAACAATTATTTTTGTTTTTTCTGAAGTGTAGATTGGTCTTATCTTTGTTTTATGATGTTCTTTCCAAAATTCATAACTTCCATAATCTTAAACAAGAAAGCCCCATTCAGATTGTCAAAGGCCTTTTCTGTTTCTTTGAAGATCAGTGACATGTGTTTTCATTATGTTGTTCTAAATATTCCAAAATGTCTAATATATTTCTGACATTGTCCTTTAAACTTTTTTTTATGGTAAAACCCAAAATGTCCCTCATGAATATATTCTTGCAGAAATATTTTTGGTCTATCAGTCAGGATTGTTGTGAACAACTTGTACAACTGGTAGTTATTGTTCAATAGTCCATAATGTCTTGTTAAAGTCCTATTTTGTCCTTTGGATGTTAATGTTATATCCACCTCTTTCCAACCATCCTTCCTCCCTGTAGGGTAAAGTTAATCATGTTTCGTAAAGGTTGTAAAAGTTCATCCTTAAAATATTTATAATAAGAACCTGATAATCCGTCTGGTCCAGGAATCTTTCCTAGTTTAATCTTTTTTAGAGCTTCAGAAACTTCCCTTATTATTACAGGTCCATTCGTAATCTGTCTTTATTCTATATTCCTGAGTAAATTTTGTTTCTTTAGATATTCATCTATTTTCTCTAGGGAGATTTCACTTCCTTTGTACAAATTACAATAATATTGATGAAATGATTTTTATATAGTCTCATTGTCCATTAATATAATATTTCCCCCTCGTAATTTCAATACCATTTTCTTTTCTTTTTCTTTTCATAATTTATGTTAGTCGCTTCCCTGGTATATTTGCAAACTCATTTTCTTTTGTTTTGCATAATTCATTTTTTTCCATTTCTCTTACTGTTAACATAGATAATTGCCATTGTAGAAACTTAATTTATTGAAAAATACTTGTCTTCTGCAGAGAATTCTTTAATTCTTCTTTTCCCTTGATTTCATCTAAAATAGGCTGTGATTTCTCTTGACTGTTCTTTTAAGATCACTGCTATGACCTCTAATAAAACCTTTACTTGCACCCAATCCGTTCGTAAATCAATGCCCTTAACTGAATTATTTTTAATAATTATTTTGGTTTCTTTTTTACAATATTTCATTATTGCTTCTTTATCTAGCAACTTTTCTTGAGTCTTCATCTTAAAGAAGACTTTTTTTTTGTAAATCAAAAAATTGTAGATTTTTTTGTAAATCAAACTCAACAGGATTATGATCCAAAAAAGTCTTTGGTAATATCTTTATTTTAGAAATCGCAGTGGCCAAATCCTTTGAAATCCAAATCATGTTTATTCTTGAAAAAGACTTATGTTTTTAAGAAATGTGAGTAAACTCTTTTTAATTGCTTTTTTTCTGTCTTCATATATGAACCAACCCTAAGTTGCCCACCAAGTTAAAAAACTTTTGGTAAGTTGTTGAGTAATCCTTTTTTTTCCCAGAGGTTCTGTCCATTTGTGGGGAGTTCATTCCATTACAATCCCTCATCAACCATCAATTTTCATAGGAAAAAACTATAAAATTCTCCATATGTTTCTTATAAAGTAATTTGAAGCATCAATTCCCAGTATCAAAATCTAGCCCCATCTAAATTAAGTTCCATTAGCAAATCTACCATTAATCAATTCAAATTCTGGTTTTAGTTGGAGATTTATATGCAAAACAATTCCTTTGCAAAAATAAATTCATCCAAATTTTTATGAATTAAATATTTTATGTATTTTTGTTAGCATGTATACAACATGTATACAAATTGTATCTTTTAATTGTTTTCAAATAATGATTTTTGCTCTCTTTTGAGGAGCATTTGCTCCATTTATATTCCACTTTAAGTATTTATCATGCATCATCAAGCCAAAAGTTTAGAAAAAATCTATCATAGATCAGTATCATGTCTTTCAATTTCTTATTGCACCTGCTGGAGTTTTTGTGTAGTCTCCTCTGATACCTTCATTTCAATTCCAATTCCAAATGTATTTTTCTAAAAATTCCCTCATCTTTTGAATAGAATCCAGTCAAGACTTCTGTTGTTCCAAACTAAAAAAAAATCACACCTTCCAATTTGTCCCTTTTCTGCTCTCTGTCAAAAAATCTCCCCTCCCTTACATAAAATTCTTAACAGGAATTTCTTTAAGGACATGATATTTGTATTCTCATTCTTCAATATAGTATTAAAATGCTGCTGAAACACCTGATACCTTGTCATCTTCTTGACAAAGCACACTAAAACATCCCTTGCAATATTTCTTGTTCTTACAAATCTGGAATTTATGTATTTTTGACTTTGTGTCTTTCTCTTCCCAATCCAGAAAATTTTGCCAAGGCTTTAATGATCTTTTGTTTAATAACTTCATCAGAATTCTCTGGGATTACTCTAAATCTCAATCAAAATTCCTTCCCTGTGGCTGTCAGTATAGCTAATTTATCTGGTTCTCTTTCCAGGTTTCTGTAACTTCTATCTTACTCTAAAATTTCCACTTTGTCTTTAACATTTACCTCTCCATACAATTGTTTAACAGATTTCCATCATCTTAACTTTTTAAAATCTCCTGTTTTAATCTTTACAAGTCTTTTATCCATTCTTTTTTCAAAAGATGTCAATTTGATATCAGATTAGTTAGTTTAGAATCAAGTGATTCTGCTAATTTATTTCCCAATTCTTCAAGCATTTGCTGAACTAAATCTGGTATAATTCCTTTCTCTACAGGTTGCTCTAACAAACCTCTCTTCTCTGCCATTCTCACCATTGTTTTGGTTGTCACTGTAATATTGTAATTCAAAAAGGAAAGCGTCTCAAACAAGAAAGAGAGAAAAGGCAAGGTTTCTTACCTGCCTCCCCCCCATTTTAAAAAATATTTTATTGCTTTGAATAATTTTTCTTCTAATGGCACCCCATACTTCCAATCTACATCGAAGTCCATATCCCCATCTCCGCAGCTACCATCCCATTAAGTCTGGCTCAAATTATCTTTTCTTTTTATTTTGCAAAATCCATTAATTGTCTCCACTCTTCAATAGTAAACAGAAGATATCCTCATGGATGGTAGTCTGGTTCATTTGTCTAATTTAATCTCAATTTATTTAAAAATACTTTCACTAAAAAAATCTTTTAAAATAACTGTCCTCTTTATCTGTTTTAAACTTTCTTGGATCAGGTTAAGATTTTTGCCAAAAACTATAAATCCTTAAAATTCCTTCCTTCCTTTATTCCTTTGTAATCTGAAAAGAATTATAAATCACTGATGGTGACTTTGATCCAGTCACTCTCTCTCAGTCCAACTCACCTTGGCTATTGTGGAGAAAATAAAAGGGGGAAGGAGTATTAGCTATGTTCACTGCCTTGAGTTATTTAAAAAAATAGTGAGAGATTAAAAATAAAGTGGAGTCTTATCCTGACACTTAGACAACCTGTATTTAGCTATACATTAATTACATCCAAAAGTGATTAAGAAATGAGGTGACTGAACTTTGTGTCTATATAATGAACTATGGATTTAATTGAATTCCCTCAACTCCCAGCCAAAAACCAACTCCAAAAACCTAAATTCCTGCATTCTACTCATGAGGAGCAACTGTTCAGAAAACAAACACACGTTCTGACTATCTCTCCTTTGTCTGGAAAGGCTTGTATTGCCTAATCTCTGCCAAGAGAGCCAGTTTGGTCTAGTAATTAAGGCCCCCTTGCTGGAAAGTGGGAGACCATGGGGTTTATGAATGAAAGCCAGCTGGGTGACTTTGGGCCAGTCACAACAACAACTCCCTTCACAAGGTTGTTGTTGTGCCGAAAACAGGAGGGGGAAGGTCTGTTGGATATGTTCACCACCTTGAGTTATTTGTAAAAACAATAAAGGTGGGATTATAAATAAATCCATAAATAAATAAATCCATAAATAAAATCTGTTTGGCAATCTCTGCTGTATACTGTCCCCCTTCTTTGGGGATGTCTAGTTCACATGAACCTCTCTGGAAGCTCTCAGGAATTGTAACTTTTTATATGTCTGCCAGTCTGTCTAACATAGTTCCTCTCAGTCAAGGCACAAATGACCAGGGTCAAATTATCCTATTTCAGACACATTGTGCAAAGACCTATCTCTCTGGAGAAGAATCTAATTCTAGGAAAGAGGAGAAGAGGACAACAGCACCAAGTGGCAATGGGTGCATTGTTGGAAGACCTGAAAGATCAAGTTAGGGATAGATTATGGGGGGAGGGGGGAGGAATCTGTGATTGATAGGGGGAAAAAAACTGATCACGTATAATAAATCATTTCCTACCTTGCATTGGGATTAAAAAACTACAGATGAAATCAATACATTTGTAAAAAGATTGTTGTGTTGTGGGGCAGTAAAGGCTTAAAATCTCCTTTCTAGCGTGGTCTTGCTTTGAAGCTCATACACTAAGCTTGTGCAACAAAATGGCTGCTGCATAGGACATTCCTGCTTCTGTTCACAACTATGTTTTATTCTGCCTCTCCACTTTGCCTTTAGAGGCCTCCAGGATACGTGTCCCTAATCTATGAGGATCATTGCCAAGGGGATAGATTCAAGGCCAAACAGCAAGCACAAGATAGACAAGTTTAAAGCAGCAATGAGTGGCTCTCTTTGGTCAATGATTTTCCTCAGCTCCTTTGAGTAATGTAGAAGTGACTAGTAATGGTGGCAATCAGCTATCACATTTTGATGAAAGCCCATGTTTATCTTGATCCTGAGAAATAAATGTATTTTGGCCTTGGGCTTGAATGTGTTTTACTCCTATTCAGAATCATAATCCTATAGCTATATTTTTTAAAAATTTCTTCTGCTTTTTCTAGAGCCGTTGGTCAGAATGTTCCATCACAGTGATTTTTTTTTTTACACTTTTCCCTTGTTTCCTCATTAGCTTTATTTTCTCTTAGTAGAAGATGAACTACCAGTGCAGCAGGAACTCTATCCATCAGGCTAATTGGGACATCAAGTGAATTTGGGTTGATACATTTTATGGAATTCCTAGTCGTATCAAAAATGTTCCTAAATGTAATTCCCTTATCTGAATCTTGGACGTTCACAGAGGATTGTGGGTGAGCATGGTTTCCATATTACATTTTTACACCCACGGGGGTGGGGAAGGATGCTGCTAATGACAACTATTTCTGAGGGGTCCTTAATGCTCACTGGGCTTGGTGGTTTACTTGCAGACATTTCATTACCAAACTGGGTAACATCATCAGTGCCCTGATAATGTTACCTAGTTTGGGCAATAAACTGTCTACAAGAAGCTCAGAGAGCACCAAGGACCCCTCATTTCAACCCTGAGCTACAAATATTCTCCCTTATCAGTACATCTATTTCTCTTGGGATATCTGGGATAACAGTGATATTAGCATTGATATGGGTGAGCATAGGTGAGCAAGTAGAACTTCGATTTTAATGGATGTATATTTGAGAAGTTCAGAAGAAGGACATTTTTAAAAAGTCACCCGAGTTTGTTACAAAGAACATTTTGATATTATCTTAGGTTCATGATCTTATCTAGGTCAGTTTAATTTTTAATATTTGCTTGAAGGTACAGTGAGATGGGGAGGTCATAATTGTAATGACTACTGTGTATTTGCCAAGTTAGGATTATGGTCAGGATTGGGGATAGGGCTAGGAATAGGATGGTACTTTCCCTATACTTTTACATCCCCTCTAAATGTAGATCAATATGAATTAATTAATTCATTACTCTCTCCCTTTCTCCCATCTCCTTCTAGAAAAGCAGAACCTTCTATTGTTTCACTGAAATCATAATCCCAACAGAAATCTCTCACAAATCTCAAAAAGTCACTACCAATCACTAACTGCCTTCCCATTTTATAAATTAATGATACTTAGTTTGAGATGAAACATCATCATGCTGTTTGCTTTCAGCAGCTACTAAAAACATAGTCTGCAGATGGATGAATTGCTGCAGAAATGTTGATAACAGAATCAATGTAATAACCCCCGTTGGTGACACATGAAACCTCAAGGAAGGACCTGCTGAAGGATTTGGAGTCACAGCTTCATTCTTGCTGTGCAATAGTGGTCCAAGACTTGGCTGGCCTTTTTCATGTTTTATCCAAGTTGAACTAGCAGGATTCTCTTCTCTCCTTCATTGTCTCAAACAATGCTGTGGATTCAATTCCTCTCTTTTTGTTTCTCCCTCCCCCCCCCCTTTTTTTTTTTTAGTTTAGCTTCTCAAGTCCAGAACAAACCTGATCGTTTTTCATCTCATTATGTTATTGTGGTTAGATCCGGGAGGAGAGAGGGCTCAACCACTTGACATTTTATGAGACACTTGTCTGTTTTGGAAGACTTCATTATTATGCTATTGAAGATACACACCCTTTGGAAGAAAGTGCTCAGGTTTGGAGCTGATCACTCTGATTCACTCCCTTAAACTTATAAGTTTACATCTTTCTATCTCTCCTACTTCATTAGCTCATGTGGCTATTTGGCTAAGTTTATTTATGAATAAATGGTACAGTATTCTTTCCTATGTTCCATACTCAGGCTTAATAAAACAACTTCTATTTCCCCCCCCCCAGTGAGTTTAAATGAGAACATTATTGGGATACTAGTGAGTCATTCTCAAGACTGAATAATTAGTATCTGTATCTCCATTTACTACTTCATTCAAGAGTAAAAGCATCAATATCTTGACGTAGTTGGCAACATTCTCCAATCAAAGACTATATTCAAGCTTGATGACTGGTGCAATACCTGGATTTCTAATAATCCACTTTTGTATTATGGCTTTTTTTGAAGGAAAATGAAGCTTCTAGCCCAGAGATTTTTAGTAGAAGTAATCATATAGATCCATATAGGTTATCCTCGGCTACAGGGATTCTGAGCTGCAAATGAAGCCTCCTGTGCACCCCTGAGTTTATCAAAAGCTGCAGCCGTATGCAAGATTCCTTTTAAATAGATTTGCCTTTCCATTATTGGTGGTACTCACTTACTGATTGCGCAGTAGTTAAGACCAGCAGTTTCATTGCTAAGTGACATAGTTGTAATGTGAGATGTGATATGAACGTGTTGAGTTACAATTTCTGCTCTGGTTATTTAAGCAAATCACCAGTTTATTAAGTGACCAAGACCTGCAACTTCCTGCCAGCTTCTCCATTGACTTTGCTTGTCGGAAGCCAGCTGTGAAGATTGCAAAGGGTGATTATGTGATCATGGGAAGCTGCAACTATCATAAAATGCACCCTGGTTGTCTTGTGCTCAAATTGTGATGATGTGACTATGGGGATGTTGTTGGCTGCATCTTCAAGGACCAGTCATAAATCTCCTTTTCCAGGGCCATTGTAACTTCAAATATTTGCTCTGAATGAATGGCTGATAATTGAGGACAACCTGTAATTACATTAAAACACCTATATATGCTGGGGTTCAGTCTGTTTGCAGTTATAGCCGGGGAATTCTGGCAAACCACAAACAGTTGCAGGCAGTTCTGCACTTTCCTTATAATCAGCAACCCTTTTTTTTTTTTTTATTTGATTTATATGCCGCCCTTCTCCGGAGACTCAGGGCAGCTTACAATGCGTTAAGCTCTGCAAACTCTTTTATGAAAGTCCTACATATGTCTGAACATTAGTTTCAGAACACAAATACATTCATACATAATTTGATTCGTGTTGGTCATGTATGCCTTGCTACAAAAAAACACTGTCTGGGAACCAGATCAGACAGTCCAGCATCCGTGTCTTCTTTGTGTACATTCTCTTTGTTTCTCTCTTTAGGACTTCCACTGGAATGTTGTGCTCACCACTTGATTTGAAAAACTTCAGGGAAAGCAAGTGTGTATGAATATCTTGGAGGTTAGGTCATCTTTATAGATCTCTAACATAGATATTAATATCTCTCTGAGAAAAAAACCCTATGATTATTTGCTTAAGGTAAATTACTTTCTTAGTGTATGTGATTAGTTGTACATACTTTGCTCTGAGAATGTTGGAAATGGATTTTCAGTCACAATAGTCTTTTCTGGGGGGCAGGAGCACAATGGTTCAGCAGTTAAAGATGCTGAGCTTGTCAGCTGGAAAGCTGACAGTCTGGGTTCGAGATCCGTGCAACGGGGTGAGCTCCTGTTCCTGCCCCAGCTCCTGCCCACCTAGCAGTTCGAAAACATGCAAATGCAAGTAGATTAATAGGTACCACTTCGATGGGAAGGTAACAGTGTTGCCCCCACGACCATGGCAAATGTCTTCGGACAACGCTGGCTCCTTTGGCCAATAAAATAGAGATGACGAGTGAGCCTTAGAGATGGACAGGGAAACTTTACCTTTAGTATTTTCTGACATATCGAGGGTGATTGGAAGGGTCTGCATTCATAAACAAATCAGCTATACATGAAGAGAGACTAAGTTATTTTTTCTTCTATTTTGGACTTTAGGCCCTTTTAAGAAAAAAAAACGTTCTTCACAGTTACACTTTATTAAGATTGTCAAGCAAGGGATTTTAGCAGTCATGTACATACAAAAATAATCACATCATACAAGCTGCTTTTGCACATGGAAAAGAAGAGGGGAAGTACATTGGCATGCACTTGTAAAGATGATTCATAGAAAACTAAGCTCTCCTTGTTTGCTTTCCTGGATTCCTACCCACTTGCAAATGTTCGAATGAAATACTTTGAAAGCTTTGCAATAAATAATGTTCTGACCAACATTCCATTCCTCTTCTAACAATGAATACCATTCATCTTGGCAGGGATTGGGGAAAATATATATCTGTTTCGATGGGCCCTGAAATAATAAAAACCAGTAGGATATGGAAGGATATGCATGGTGGATTTTGCCATTAGCAACCGCATCTGTGGTTTCAGATAACTATCACAACGCCCCATGCTAACAGTGTCACAATGGTAGAATTACTGTCAGTCACCTATAGGTTGTCTACTAATAGGTTTACTTGTGAAAGCAGTACTTATCACATAAAGTTTTGAACAGCAGATCCACTGTTGAATGAGGCTTCTTTAGTACAGGGGTGTGTGCAAAGAGTTACACGTAATGCCTTACATCAGCCACATACCAATGCACAATTCTTCACATTTAATTTTTATTGTCAGCTTTCCTTTAGGGGAATGTCAGCGGTCCACACCTCTGTGTTAAACAGGCCTGTACTTTGGCTTCAGCAACATTTCCTGAAACCGTTTGTAAAGTTATAGCACGCTGCCAACTGAATCATTTGGCTGGTCTTTGAACAAGATTTCTCGAGTTTGCAAGCTGACCTGATTTTAAGAGAACGCAGTTTGTTAGTGAAATATTTCTTACACAGGAGGCATGGAAGACATAGCTGTTTGGTAGTGCTTGAAATCTGATGCAAAACCAGACAACCCTTTTCTTTAGTGGACATTCCAGCAATACTTCAAGTCAGAAAGACCTCATCGCTGGAGAGCCCAAATATGCTGTTTAGTCATACTTCTTCCGAAGAACTGTTCCCATATTTTCTGTTGCTGTCAGCCTACCTTCAAAATAACAGGACACATTGACTTTAGAATCAAGTAAATAGTAAAAGGAAAACTTAGGAAAGTTGTTTTACAGAAAACTATTTCAAAATAATCCTTTGTTTCTCGTATCTACTGTACAGCTCGAAACTATTCTATTGTGAAAACTCTGTAGCTCACTATGATAATCTTCAGGATTTCATCTCCATGGATAATAAAATGAAATGCCATAAACAGTATGGTTTAAAATAGTTCGTGATAACATGCTTTTTCTCCTTTACCAACTTAATGCTGCTGCATTTTTCCTTTTTTTTTTCTTTTTCTTTTTTTCATCTGGTTGGTCTCTTTCCTCTTTTTCTTTTTCTTTTTTGGTGGTCTGGTTAAAAGATGGCACCTGTATTCAAAGGGTTAGCTTTGGGTCTGCTTAATAACAGAAATATATGTGCCACCTCATCATTGTTAAACCTAAGTGCACAAAAGATTGTGTTCTGTATCCGCTAAAAGTTAGGGTCTAAA
This sequence comes from Pituophis catenifer annectens, assembly GCF_029215685.1. Lineage (NCBI taxonomy): Eukaryota > Metazoa > Chordata > Lepidosauria > Squamata > Colubridae > Pituophis > Pituophis catenifer. The sequence goes on along the minus strand of NW_027256882.1, from coordinate 227,217,630 downwards.
TATGGATGGGAAAGGCAGTTACTCAGTGGTGTAATTCGTTCTTTTAATATTGATACTTAAGAATCTCTGATCCATGGAGTGGACAACTGTTCTGCATGAAGATAACTGTGCTTGGGATGTAGGATTAGAATTGGAGTACAGAATATGTTGGATTCAGGTGTCTTCCGTATTGAGCTGTGACCCAAAGTGCTTTTTCAGGAGGCAACTGGACTTTCTTGTTTTTTCTTTTGAAGACTTTCAAAAGAAAATTTCACTTCTCAAGAAACTTCTTCAGCTCTGACAGGCTAGTGGGGAATGGAAGGATTTGTATTCCTTGCAGACAGCTGGTCATTTGCATCCTTTTAGAGGGTCGTTGAAGCACTTGGAGGTTTATCAGATAAATTGGATGAGAAGCGAAATGTCTTCAAAAGAAAAAACAAGGAAGTCCAGTTACCTCCTGAAAAAACACCTTTGGGACAACTGTGACCTAGATGACTGAGAATCTCTACAGACTTATAGAGTTGTGAGTATTTAGCATTGTGCAGACCCTGAGCAGTAATTTGTGGGACATTTTCTTCTTTCTTTCACCATTCCTGTGACATTCCTCCTGGGCTGAACTCTTTCCATATGTTTTGAATCAATCACATCTCATTCCTCTCCCTTTTTTGTCTTCCTTCAGGCGAACGACCTTTTCCTTGTACATGGCCAGAGTGCCTTAAAAAGTTCTCTCGCTCTGATGAGCTAACAAGGCACTACCGAACCCACACTGGGGAGAAGCAGTTTCGATGCCCACTTTGTGAGAAGCGGTTCATGCGGAGTGACCATCTGACCAAGCATGCCCGTCGCCATACTGAGTTCCACCCTAGCATGATCAAGCGATCTAAAAAGACCAGCTCTGCCTCCTTTTGAAGGAAAGACTACAACCAGGGTGAGGGTGGGGAGATGGCCGTCAGTGAAAAAAGTAGAATGGATCAGCACAAATATGTCCACCACTGTACAGTAAAATCCCCACCCCCCCCCAACTTGCATTTTTAAAGCACATGTAGCTGGAAATTTAAAGATTAACATTTTTTGTTCTGTCCACCCTGCTGTGCTACCAACCACAGTCTTAAACCAGTGGCTGTTGGGTGGGCGTAGGGAGTGGGGGGGGGGCTGTTTGGGGATCAGCAGAAATAATGCAACTTTTTATAGTTTAAAGAATCAACACTGGTGTGTGGGTGCATGTGTGTGAACACAGACACACACACACACACACACATCTGTATATAATTATATGTGACTGGGTGATTTGACCTGTGACACCACAGTAGTGATTCCAAGCTCTTTGTGATTGCTGTGTCATGGAGATGTTTTGTTGACTAATGTAATGCTGCTTGTATTTTAAAACAAAAACAAAAAAAAAAATCCAGTTTAGTGAAACCACTTTCCAACTCACTTAAGTATTTTTCAAGTAAAGCAAAACAAAAACATCGTAGCACATGATAGATGGAATTTCACGTTTCTCTCTCAGTGGTCCACCCTGTTCAAGACTGTTAAGAAAAAAAAAATTCATCGTTCACAGTACCAGATTGGTGGAAGGAAACTGTACTTTTCACCAAGTTATCCTTTTTGAGCTGCTCTTTTTTTTCCCAGTGGAAACATGCACAGAAACCAATTATGAAACCAAAAGGAAAACAAGAAATCAGCTGGCATCACACACAAGAGGCTATTCTTTGCCATGTAGAAAAGAAACAATGCAACCTAAATCATGCAAAGAAATGTGGCAGAAGTATGAGACTATTTTTTTCTCCTTTAGCTGTTCCTAGACTTTCATCTGAAAAGCAACCATATACTGTACTGTACTATATGAATACCACTACCAGTGCTTTATTCTGCTGGGTTTTGTTGGAATGAATGCGTAACAGCAGCAACCATCTTGATAAGCTACCACTTTTATAAAAGTTTTTTTTCTCTCTCTTACGACTCTTTTTCTCAATGGTGCATTTTCTTCACCTCTCGCCGGAATTCTGTCTCAGCTAACGGAACTATGCGCATTTGGAGTCGGTAGAGAACCTTTTTCTTGTTTTATTTTCTCCGACAGAACATTCTCTTATGTGGACGAAGGCAACTAACACTAATTTTTTTAAACTACTTTTTAACAGTCTTCTTTTTCATAAATTGCAGCTGTTGTACAGAGTCTGGGGAAATAACAACCAAACTAACTGCAAGTCGGAATTCAGACTCGGATGCAGGAGGTGTGTCGAAATACCTTTCATGACAGAGCCTCACCACTACGTACCTTGCAATCTCAATCCTCCGTATCAGGCTTGATACAGTTAACGATAATGGCAATATTTCACCTGTTTCAAATGCTACGGTTTGCTCTTCGGAACAGAGGTACCATCCACATTGGAGAAAAGCTCTTGCATCTAGCCAAGCTGTGTCATCTTTGTTAATGTCGAAAGCATGAACCTTACGAAGGTTGTAATCCATGGACGTTCCCTTCCCCATCTCTCGTGGTGATGGAGAATCATGTTTACAGACTTCCCTCCTGCCCCCTCTGTCCTTGACTCTTCTTTCTCATGATGGAAGGAGTGGTGCAACTGTCCTACGTAGGGCTACGTAGGTTGTGGGTGAGGAAATCACATGATAGCCAGAGGGATTACACCTGGATCGGTTTGCCCAACTTTGTAAAGAATCTGTACATACGACCTTGTAAAGTATACCTGCTATGACAGTATCTTGTTCTTGTTTCATCCGATAGAAAGCTAGCTTCCTAGAAAAATAAAATAAAACATCTCAGAGAGTAGAGTATTCTACAATTGTCTGTGGCTTCCAGCACTAGAACTCAGTATGCATCAAGCATTTTTACCTGTGTGGCTCATTATAAAACCTGTCTATGCGAAAAGAACAGCTTTTAAATAAAGGTGTTGGGGCAATGAACAACTTAATGGCATTTCAGAAGCAAAAAGGAACGAGTGTTCTTCAGTGAAGACATGTCAGGAAACCAAGCACACTTTCTACCTCCGTTTCAACTTCTTGAAACGTTTGTTTTATGATAAACCAAAATTAATTTCTGGTGTCCAAAATAAATTGTAGGGATGTTTGTTCTTCCTTATAAAAATAGGTAGCCTGGCTCTTTCTATTGCTCTGGTGTTAAAAAAAAAAGTATTCTGCTTTTATCAGTACTGTTAATGCTGCCTTGTTTAATAAGGGTGAGGACTATGTGGTTGGTCAGCAGCTCGCAATGTGGTACTATTCCAATCGTCCTCCCTTTCTATATGAAACCAATCCTCCGGAGCCTAAGCTCTAGTCTGAGTCCTACTAAACAGTTTGCCAGATCTTTACTGTTGCTTTGGGATAGGACAAGTGCAGTTTTAGCAAGAGAGCCCAAAAGCCGAATGCTGTTATTCCACCTTTTGTACAAAGCAAGCCACAGGCACTTAAATGGCACCCTCATCAGGTCACAAAGGCAGATGAGAATAATTAGGTTTGGTGAAATGGTGGTTAGGGCACTTGCCTGTCTCCTGACAGCTGAGGACTTGATCTCATACGACACGTGGCCACCTCCAGTCCACCCGAAGGTTCTAAGTTGGTCCCTTGGGCTGGAAAGTCCTAGACGGCCAAATGGTGCTATTCATGTTGCTCCCTTGTGGACTTCAGGTCAGGGTATAGAAATGATGGCTTTGCCTTCACCACACCAGCCAAACCATTTGTAGAATAGTTTGCCGTGACCTAATTTGGCAGCATATATTATTTGAACAACAAATCATAGGAACTGCTCCTCTCATTCCTAAAAGGATTCTTATGGACAAATCCAACCATAGGATGTATAAAACAACGACTAGGTTGATTTTCTTAACGGCTCTTCCAGCTATAAAAAAGAGTGACTCCCCAATACATTTGGGATTCACCTTTGTGGTATTCTGATCATCACAACGAGGTGTGCACGATCCTGGTGGGTTATTTCTAGTATCGGAGTGGCTACCAGTTTGCAGTAAGTAGGTTGACTGACATGTACATAAACCCATTCTATGTCACTGTGGATGTCTCCACTAATGTGCATTGAGAGATGATAAACCACCTGGCTTGGTAACCAGTAAACATGTCAGATCAACCACTTTCTGCAAATAGCCATAAGTTTCTCCCGCTATGATGCAGGGGAAGTAACTGCCATGACAACTTTTAATTGGGGCTGTCATGCATATCAGTACTTAGGCTACCGATTGACACTGGCCTGCTTCCTATATTAGTTTTAGACAATGTGTGCATAACCAGGTCTTAAAGGGCTGGTCTGGCATTCGACAGCAAACAGGGTTGAGAATCTTGGGCATGATTAGTCTGCTGCATAAGTCATGTAAGACACCTGATTTGCAGTTGTTGGGGCAAAAGAAAAAATAAGGTGCTTAATTCTTACCCATTCACTGTTTTCTTCTTCCCAAACAAATCTCTTCCTCAGGCTGAATCAGTTGGTAATTTGAAGGGCAACTGAGCAGGATTAAGCATGTATAGTATAGATCCTTGTCCCAGCAAATTCTTTTCACTTTGCCGCAGAAGCAAGGATTTCTTCAACCCTGTTTGCTGACAATTGCACCCAGCTGAACTATAATTGTTAAAATGTTTTTATGTGGGAAATGTAACTCCCATGGCTCTGCCCCAGAAAAGAGATGTATGGCTCAAGCACCCAGGAGTTTCATGAGGTTACTCTCAGAAGCAGGGAATGTTTCTTTGGGTTTTAATCTCGGCATGCTTACTTGAAAGCCGTGTTCCTTCAAATGAATGAAACTTGCTTTCAAATAAATCTGGTAAGCAACGGGATGTAAAATATGCTTTTTAGGAGTCTTCCAAAAGTAACATCAGAAACGACCCAAAGTTTATTAACCACTAACAAAATAAAATTGGACAAGTTTGTCAGATTTGGTGTAAGAGTATTTCACTTGACAGCGCAGTGAAATAGGTTGCAAACTTTTAGCAAATCGGAATTTAAGAAGAGGCTACAGCAGGTGTTGACAAGAAGGAAAAATCAAGTTCTTGATGAACTTCTTTGCCAGGCCACTCTGGAAATTCTCAAAAGAGTGCTGACGTGAATGCAGCTCCTCTCCTCCATTCAGAAAGACCTTCCTAGAGAAGCCATGGCTTTAAACTATAGCTATACAACATCTTTTGTGAACAATTTTGATGACTTCTATACAGGTCTCTCCTGTTTGTTGATGGACTTAGTCCAGTATGCACCAGACATACTTTTCAAATGCTGTTTTATTGCAGGTTAACAAATCTGTAACACTGTAAAATACCAATCTTTACAACTTTAATCCATTTTATTTTTGTACAGTATTCGTATCCTTTCTAAGTTATTTTGCTGTCCTGTTTTGTAAATCATATGAAATTGTAAAAAAAAGAAAAAAGAAAAAGAAAAAGAAAAAAGTAGGAATAGGTGTTTTTGTACATATGTATATAAAAATGTCCAAATACTTAAAAAAAATAAAATGAAACAAAATGGAAAAGTTGCTTGGGATGATTTGTATCAGAGTTTGATTGCTCAAAATTGGGTAGTACAGAAAACAATGAGACGAAATATCTATCAACAATGGAGTTGAATCGCTCTCCCCATTTTGATTCTTCCAGATCAGCAAAACAACTTCTTAATCTTCCAGTCACTTAAAGCTTTTGGAGTTGAAATTCAATATATAGAGAGGCCATTGTGTTGGGCAAAGCTGATTTAGACAGATAAAAGTAAAACAAGCAATTAAAATGGCAGAACTGCAAGATGGATAACTTTTTTAAAAGGTAAAAAAAAATGGTGAAGCGGGAAAGAAACAAAAATCAGACAAGCTTATAGTTAAAACATCCTGATGTTTTAAGAAGGTAGGTTTAATATGTCAGAAAACACACACACACACACACACACCAAGGTTCAGGAAAATATTGACTGTCTAGATTAGGGTTGTCCAATCTTAGCAACTTTAAGACCAGTAGACTTTTAACTCTGATGAAGGTGAAATCCACAAGTCTTAAAGGTCGGACACTTGTATTCTAGGTAGAGTACAATTCTCACTATCCCTGACAATTGGCCACACAGAAGAATTTATGGGTTTGGATATCAACATCTGGAAGTCCACAGATTCTTCATCCTTGCCCTTAGTTCCTGCCACTTGCTAACAAGCTTTTGATAAATATGTTGCAGATTCTGGGAAGTGCCAGTATAAAAAGCTCTTTCTGCAATTTCCCCATCTTGACTACAGAGGTGTAGGAAGAGGCCTTTAAGTAGCTCTCAACTCAAGAGATTCCAGGGCCCTCTGAATGATATTGGATTTTCAAGATCAGTATTTTGAATTGCAGTAAGAAAATAATGGTGCCTGGAAGGCAACAGCCTTGTTTTCACTCTGATAGGATAAAGGTTTTGCTAGTTGCACACAAGAACCCAAGGAACAGTTCTTATTTTGAACACTTTGCATAAGCTTTCAAGATCTTCCCAAATGCTATACATCTTATCTGATATCCTCAATTGGTCAAAGAATTTTATTGATGCAGCAGCATGTTACCAAAGTCAAGGTAGGTGCAAGGGCAATACCTTGACAACAATCCTCCTACCCCAACTTGGCAACTCAATCCTCAAGGTAGACCAACTAGTCCAGAAGTAACCGTCATTTCCAAGTTGTATTTGTAAAATTCAGCATGCATTTGGATTGCATTAAATGTGAAACAGTGTTGGTCTGTTCCTTCCCATCTTCTCCGATGTGCTGGCTGTTCTGTCTGACACACAGAAAAAGGAGTGTGTGCCAAGATGAGTCGTTTATTTTTTAGTCTTAGTTTCTGAGTTCTTATTTTTCAGGGGTTCTCATGCAAGTTTGCAACAGGATGCTGCTTCGATAGGGCAGAAATGCCAAAGATGAACTTTGAACTTCAACACCAGATTTAAGAACAGTCCTCTCCCAATTGTAACCTCATCATTAGGAAAAGGTGCAGATTTTGTCTCCTGTGTCATCTTCTTGTGCTATTTTATTTCATACCATTGCTCACTTTGAGTTCCCTATGGGTACAGAGGCATGTATACATTGAAGAAATAATCAAAGTAAGCGATAATTCTTTATGTCACTTATGTAAATAGCTATTGTGACATACTCTGCTTTGATTGTAAAGGTTTGCAGTCAAGGCTCTACTTTTGATCGTATGTTTTGCAGTCAAGGCTCCAAATCTAGTGCTTTTCGGAAGTATTAGCCAACTCTCCTAGTTTCCTAGCCAACAACCAGCATGACTTTTGGGAGACAGGAGAAATGGCCATGATGGATAGTTGGGGTGATCCTGTGTTGTTATTAGGCGGGAACTTTTTTTTGCCCATTTTTTGGCATTTATTTTGGGTTTGTATTAAAGGAAATAAGTACATTTCACTTTAGGCTAACGGCACCCATTTTCTCTCTCTTTATGCTAAAAAATCAAATTTGGTCCTACGTAGATTCAGATTATTTAGTGAAATCTAATGTATCCAATAAAGTTCTTTTTTCCAGGAATGTTTTCCAGGAACCTTTTAGAAATGCAGATGGGAAAAACCTTCAATCTGGACCTTGAGAATTCTTTTCATGGTTCTGAAAAAGTGAACAAAGATAAATTGCTAATTCCCAGATGGAATATTTAACTCAAACCTTCATATTCTGTGGTATCTAATTTATTCTGGTATTCAGGATCTTTAACTCCTTGCAGGGAAAATCTGATTAGTCTGATTATGTTCTAGAGGGGTAAAAAATGCTGGGAACAGCCCATAAGATAACAACTTATCAACAGCGCTTTCAACTTAAGTGTTTTCCTACCAGAACAAACAGGACTGGCCTTGAAGGAAAAAATGGATATTAAACCAATACTTTTAAAATCTATTATTACATTACTTTATATAATCTGTTTTCAGTACTAGCAACACCAAATATTCATTCTTGCTTAATTTAAATGTTGCTTTAATGCCTTCATATTTTTGAAGGTATATTTTAGACAACAGCATCACACTTTTTTTATCAGCCCTTTCCCAACATAACTCAGATTGTCCATTCAAAGGATATGTTTTTTTATTTGTTCCTGAGCCTTCTTCCATTACTCGCAAAACAGACTGCAAGTCAGAGAATAAGTCCATGAAGATTGCCATATAAACTTAACATTAAAAATAATCCTAGCCATAAAGAAGCAAGAATTTTAACACTTGAGTACCAAGAAAGTCAACAGGACAATATGCAGAAATCAGCAATCCTTCTGAGCCTTACAGAAACCCTGTGGTTAGTTACTCAGAAATAAGTTTTATTGCACTAAATGAATCTACTCACATTTAACTCTAAAATATTTATTTTTTTAAAAGAATGTCTATGGCTTCCCAACCTGAACACTGCAGCTTCAGACAATGTACAAATAATAATTTCAAGAGCCTACGCCTAAAATCTAGCTTATTTAATTCATATATATGTTCCTCATATAATGTGAAATGTAAGATTGTGTGTGTTAATTCTCACAAGAACTCCTTGATTTTTGGGGGCATAAGTGCATCCAGCTGGAATAACTTTGTATATAATGGCAAAAAACAGAGATGCAAAAGTTTGCCGAGTAAACCAGAGACAATGACTGCATAAGAGGATGTCACTTTAGGGCAATCTTTCCTAATTTCAGCTCCTCCAAATATGTTAGATCAGTTAGCTGAGAATTACTGTGGTATATGAAGTTGGGAATGACTGTAAACACCACATACTGCAGACTAGGGGTATCAAACTCGCGCTGTCATAGCATTGTCACGTGACATATTGCGACTTTTCCTTCGCTAAGCCGCGCGTAGGCGTGGCCAGCGCATGACACATCCGGCCCACAGACCATGAGTTTGGCAGCCCTGCTGTAAACCATCACAGGAAATCATAAGCTTGGGGCATGCAATTTTTGGTACTGTCTGGATGATGCTGAAGTCCAATTCCTTGCAATTCCAGCCAACATGCTGGAATATGGGAATTATACTTCAATGACACCTGGATGGCAAAATGTTGCCCAACATTGCAAAGGCTAATTAGGTTATTTTACAGACTATTGTTGAACTCATTACCTGCAAACCTATTTGCAACTCTCTCCATCCAAACAACTTAGAACCCCATTCCTTCTCTGAAGTTGTAAACAAGTAAATCAGTCAATATTTATCTATTTCAAACTGAAAGATAAGTGTCTTTCCAGGAGTTCAAAGTGTTGATGTAATCCAGCTTCTATTTTATCTGCAATTTAGCAACTCTTGGTGATATTACTATTTCCACAGGACCAGTGTTTCCTTCTTTTTTTTCCCCTTTCCTGGCTCAGATTTCCAGAAGCGGCCACCATTGATGTAATTGGTCTACATTCCTCACAGCCAACAGACACTTGCTATAGAGAAGTGCAGTCCCAAATAGTTTTCAGATGGAAGAGACCTTCCTTTCATTCTGAAAGTTGAGGGCATTTACCCTCCTTCCCCCCTCCCCCCACCACACACACTTCCTTTAAAACCTTCCAAGTCCACATGGCAAAGCAGATCTCCCACATATGGTATTAGAGTGGCCTCTGGTGGTAAACTAGAGTCAGTTCAATATTAAAGAAAACCTATACATGTAGAAGTCAAACACTCTGAGCACAGCAATTTGAGTAAGGGAACTGAAATAAATCTAATTCAAGTTCTTTCCCTGCACCTTCAAAAACTACTCTTGGTTGATGTAAGTATTCTTAATTTTTGCAATATAATTTAAAATGAACATGAGGTTCCTTGTTGTTACCGGTATTAAACAGCTGGTTCGGCAGTCCTCATCAGACTCTTACAGTTACACTATCTTCAGCAACTTGGCTCATTGTTAACTCCTCCCAACAGATACGTTACTGAGCTGCATGATGAAAGAACACTGTAGCTAATCCATGTTGCAAGGGCACACACAATGCTATACACAAAGAGACACTATGTCTGTCTACAAATGGGAGTAATAGGCGCTCTAGAGTTCCAGGAAAAGGAAGTGATATAAGCAAATAGAAAAGTTTTCAGCATCAGGTGACAGTGGAGAAAAATATGAACTCTATATCTGTCTGGTCCCAAAGCCCAAAGTTAAACTTTTGGGTTTTTATAAAATGAAAATCAACTGATTAGAAAGGTCTATACTTGCTATTTAACTCTTCAGGAAAGAAGGGACAGTTTTCTCCTTTGCTTTCCTATAAAGTAAGGAAAGTTACTTTATAGGAAAAGTAATACCTATAGGAAAAGTAATACCCAAGATTAAAGTTATCTTTTTTTTTTTTTTTGGTCAGTTTCATAAAACAATAGTTTTAAACAAGGAATATTATCAGCCCGTGCGCTCCTAGCCTCTCAGTATGAAATTATTGCACTAATTATAGAGATATAATTAAAAGGGCTTCCTTTTACTATTCACATTTTTTTAAAAATAGGAGATAACCAATTTTTTTAAATAGGTGAACCGAAACCCTGCACATTGATACAGGAAAAATAATTAAAATAATAAAAACAAATCTACAAAAAAGCAGCTAGAGTTCATAGTTAACAAATGTTTTGGTCTAGTTGCAAACTTTATGGCTTAAAATGTAACCTTATAAAGAGGAATCATATATACTACGGGGTGCTAGAGCCAGCTCAAGGTGGTTGAGACTAAGCAAACGCATTTAGCATGTTGATCAGTCTGCAAGAATGGAGCAGGCAAACCCAGTTCTTAAAACATTTGTCAGCAATTCTGTGTGTGTGTTTTTGTGTGTGTGTGTGTGTGTGTGTGTGTAAATAAGTAAATAAAAAGGAGGTCACTTGAGAAGTAATTAACTAAAACCAATAAAGTATATACTCTTGAATACCTCTGCACTTATTGCATTCTTGCATTAAACATTCAAATTACAATAAATGTATGTACTCAGAATTAAATAATCATAGTGTCTCATGGGATTTAGTCTCCCATACTTTTAAAATGCAGTTTAAACAATTTTTATGGAAATTACACATTTCTCTCATTCTTCTATAATATTATCTACTGGAGACGGATCTTGCCCCTTAGGTTCACAAAGACAAATTTCATGTCTCTTGTTGATGAATATGCTTTGGGTATGCTAATCAAAAATGATTTAAAGACTGAGATAATTAGTGGATATTTTTGATTATTAGAAATATCTTTAAAAATGAGTCAGTTTCTATTACCATATTAACGGGTTAAAGAACTGAAAATAAATTACTATTTCCCATATATATTTATTATATAAAAAGAGATTTGGCATTTTTCCCTATAAAAAAGACAAACATATGGAACAAAATGTAAGTATGTCCCATGCTGTAAGAATGGTACCGTGTATAAAATTACCAGTCAAGCAAGTGGTTGCTTCTGAGATTAGGATAAAAAGACACTGCATATTTTATATATTTCAGAAATGCTTGAAATTATCATCATTTAGCAGCAATTAGAAAGACTATTTTTCATAGTTCAATATCCCAGTTATATAGAACAGATATTTAAAGAGTTAAACATCTTTGTTGAACAGATTTGGTGAACCTACCAGTTTACCAGTTAATCCAAAGGCTGTATTTATAAGGCCGTATTGTAACAAATGTAATTAAAGCTTTAAAGTTGTGAACAACTGGCAGAACATTTCTTTTTCAAATTCATCTAAAATAATTGATCGTTGGTAAGAAAATATATCCTTTCAATTTATCAATTTATCCCCCAAATTGGTATCTACAGTTCTTCAGAGAAAAATAAGCATAAAAGGTTAGTGTTTTAGTCTTATAAAACATTGGCTATCAATGGCTTTTACAAGAGAAAAATTGTGCTTTTAAGAAATACATTCATTCTTGATCTTTCCAAATATTTTTCTTTTCAGTTTCAAAAAGAAATATATATTTTACTGCTAATCATGGTTGAAATCTCCGCCTCCTCCTAAAGAAAGCTTTTGAGTCCCACTTGCATGATTCTAGCATAGATGATCCATTGTAGACCAATAATATCGTCATTTTTTCTCCATAACTGAGATTCTGCAACAGCTGTTAAGAAGCAAGAAAAAAAGTATCTTATTAAACAATCTTATTATTTATTTTTTTCCAAGCATACTTGGTTATTAGTTATCATATACTAAATGTGTCCCATAACAGCTACATTTCATTTTTCTCTGGTATTGCTATTCTATTTGGATCAACAATATAGACAAATATTGCTAGCTAGGTAAGATAATATATGCAGAATAAATTGGGAACTATTTTTACTATTAATCCCTTTCAATTACAGAGCTGAATCAATTAAATAAACACTAGTATATTAAGATATTAACAGTTACAGTGAAGAAAAATTTTGCTGTTGACAGAATATATAAATAAAGGAGACAGAAAAAGAAATATGAGAGGTTTTTGATGCTCTCTGAGTTTGATTGTTGAGCTACCTTATCGAAAAAAGTATATATGCACAAGCAAAGATTAATAAAATAAAAGCAATGCTAGGAAGAGATACATACTATTAAAATTTTAAAAAGGAAGAAAGAAATTGGAGTAATATCAGTAAATATGTTTCCTAAAATTTTTGCCAGAAAACAAAGAAGCTTCAAAATAGCTTGAATCTAATATTATTGTAAGTGGACATTCATAAGACTATCAGTAAAATAAGCACTAAATTTGGTAAGAAGTTGATGGAGGGTATAGCCTCCCACAAGATAATTTGTTTCAGTTTGTATATAAGCTATCTATTCAAAAACTTCTCTCCAAATACACTAATAATAATTATTTACTAATATATTCACGGGGAAGAATTGTTAGGGCATATAGGTAGCCCTCGTTTAACAACTACAACTGGAGCTGATAATATAAAATAGCAACTGCTGTTTTACTGCCAGCAATTGTTGGAAGCAGCTGCGAAACACATAAATGGAAATCACATGACCTCAGGACACAGCCAACGGTCATAAATGCCCACCAGCTGTAAAGTGCCTGGATCTCAATTGTGTGGCTGCAGGGATGCTGTGACAGTCATAAGTGCGAAGACCTTCATAAAAATTCCTTTTTCAGCAGTGTCATAACTTCAAATGGTTGCTAAACAGGACAGTTATTAAGCAAGGACTACCTGTACATAGTTACCTGAGAGTTAATTTTATTATTTTCAGGGATGGTTACTTCTAATTGCTTACATTTAGTTTATAAAACTACCTGGAGTTTTAGCAATCATTTTCAGTATGTAGCCATGAGCATCTCTCAGCTGTTGGGGTGGAGGAGGGGGGACATTGTAATATGCTTGGGGATATCATCACATAAATGTTATAACTTATCCGTTTGGGTCAGAAAGATTTTGCATTAGAAGTTGCTGTCACTCCTGTGGATGCCACTGAATCTGCCATGCTACTTTTTAAAAATGTAAATAATTCTTCAAAGAAGTGGCTCCAAACATATACCATGAAGTAGAATGTCATCAGAGAAAAGGAAAAACTGTTCGGACTCTACTTGCCAATTTCTCATTATCTGATTTTCTTTCTTCTAATTTGCTACCAAGCCATGATAATGGCTGAGAAATTCTGGGAGTTGAAGTCCAGAAGTCTTAAAATTGCCAAGGTTGACTTAAAACTAAGCCTTATACTATATGTTTTTGGTAAAGTATTACATTAGATTGTTATCAGTATTACTTATTTTCTAATAAGGCAATCCAAATTTAAAATCAGAAATGGGGATAACTTTCATTGGTCTGTAGTTTTTTTATAGAGTGATCATTCTCAAATATTAGACTAATACATATTATTATTAGATGGGATAAAATAAAAATAATAATTAGTCAGTTAGAAAATCTGCACATTGACAAAATTTCCATCTGTCAATTGCAAAAGGCCTCACTGCTTGGACCCACACATACACTATGCTGATTCAATATCAATCCTAGGTTCTTGGGAAGAACTCAATGAGTATGAAGGCCAACACCAGTGGCCTTCATATTGTTATGAACAGATAATAATAATCAATATACACACTTCTCCAAATTAAATTGGTTTAGTTCCAGCTTCAAAATTGGGGGTGGGGGGGCAACCTATGTAATTAAACATTAAAAATTAGTTTAAGAATGAATATGATGATTCATGCAAAATGGAAAAAGATAAGCTTTAGACAGGTTTGTCTGTATAAAATCTACATAAGATGCAGAGTTTTCAGCCACACACCTTTGGTGTAATAAAGAAGTATTGTGAAGTGCTCTTTTTGCAGGCAGTTTCTACTACCACATCAAAGACTCTCCTTTCATTAACTGGATCCATTCCCTGTAAAAGAAATAAACAGCAATATTTTTTTCTCTGCTACAGAATACAGTGAAGGAAGCTTTTGTTTCCAGTGCCAGCATATATACCTGATTTATTTCATCAACGACTCTGAAAGGGCATCTGTTGAGTTCTTGCAAAGCCATTAAATACAACATTGTGGAAACGCTTCTTTCTCCTCCACTCTGATGGTAGGGAGTCAACTCATGAAGTTGCGTGCTGCTACGGAATTTGACCCTAATCCGAATCCCGTACTTGTCATATTCCTCCTGTCAAAACACAAATGCCTGTGTTCAGATTATCTTCAAATATTTACAGTCCCTGACTTAATCAATTGAAAAGAGAAAACGTCACGTCAAGGCAATGTTTGCACTAACCCTAATTTAGAAGCCAGATCAAGCCCTGAGCTTCCAAGTATATGGCAAACAACAGCTGCACACCTTGATATCAATCTCTACTTTGCTCTCACTTTAATTCCTGATGACTGAACTTCCTGATGACTGTGCCTCTGCGGGCCCAGAAAGAAACATAACTATGGTTCACTGTTCAGACCTGGCAAACATGATTTCAAAATCTGGTGGCAAATCGTGGTTTGTCAGTTCTGACAATTAAACAATTAAACCATAGTTAAGCTTCTCCTAAATTAGAGTTCAGGCGTTCAACGTGGGCAAGGTACTGAAATGTATTAGCAACATTGGACCATAGACAACATTGTTGTCTTTCCCCATGCCACTCCCTAGTCTCGATGCTGTGCTTAAGTATCAATCCTGCAGGAAGACTTCACTCATGTAAATGTGAATGAAGAACAAGATTAGGGAACCGGTGAAGCCAGTGTGCCCTTTACACTTGTTACTGGGCAGGACTTCTATCAATGCAATGGAATGGCTGGATATCCATGTTGAAGCTACCTATGGAGGGACAAAAAGAATACAAACACATTTAAGATACAATGCAGTGCAGGTAGACCTCGACATACTACAGTTCACTTAGTGACCATTCGAAGTTACAAATGGCATTGAGAAAAGTGATTTTTCATACTTATGACGTGAAATTACCACTGTTGCAGCATCCCCATGGTCATGTGATTTACATTCAGATGCTTGACAACTGGTTCATATTGATGATGGCTGCAGTATCCCAGGATCATGTGATTGCCTTTTGTGACCTTCTGACAAGCAAAGTCAATGGGAAAGCCAGATTCGTTTAACAATGGTGTTACTAATGTAACAACTGTGGTGATTCACTTAACAACTGTGTTGTCGTAAAATGGGGCAAAACTCATTTAACAAATTTCTCACTTAGCAAACAATTTTGGACTCAACTGTGATCGTAAGTCAAGAACTACCTGTATTAGCAACAAATAAAATAAACACATATTTTGTATATTGTTCAAATGCTTCCTCAAACTTATCTTTAAACTCCTTCTGAACTATTTCCCTAACTATTTTGCATAATTTTCAGAATAAATACTCCCTTTATTTTTCTCTTAAGTTGGTGCCTTAAGTTATTGCTGGGGCAACAGAACAGGGGAAGAAGTGTTGGCACTGTTACTAGTGTTTCCTTCACCTGCTGAAGGAAAATCCAGCATGGAAAAATAATTCACCTTGTTTGTTATCAAAGCCAGATATCTCACTGGGTACTCTCAAGCAAGACTTATGTCAGTCAGATGGTTTGTAAATTTCCTAGCAGTTCCTCCAGCAAAATAAATGAAAATTGTGTCAAAATGTGTTATTTTTCTTTAGAAGGACAGATTGCTTATTTCTAACTGTAGTTTTCTGAATTATCATCTGTGTATTCATACATATGGATTATTTGTTTGTGCATAATCCTCTTTTATAGCTGAGGTGAACTTTTTAATTGGAGACAGGAGCCTACTATGTATGAATGGAATGCTGTTCTTGCCAACTCGCCATGGCCAATTCGCCACGGCCTACTCGCTGTAGTCAACTTGCCATGGGACAACTAGGCCCAGGACAATGCAATGCAGGGTTAGTTCCTTTTATTATTCATCAAAACATTACAAAAGCTGGAAATCACAGGAATGATTTCCTTTAATACAAGAGATAAAATAGTTTTGATGAAAATGTGGTCAGCAAAAATAAAAAGAACTAAGTGAATCCCATGATGAGTTGTCTCGCAGTGAAATGAGTTGGCCATGGCAAATTGCCCTGCAGCAAGTTGGCCATGGTGATTGGCTGAAGAAAATTGGCCACAGCAAGCTGGCTGTGTTGAGTTGGCTGTGGCGAGTTGTCCCGTTCCAGTTCTTGCCTCAATACCCTTAAAGCCACCGCAAAGGGAACTGTAGGATAACAGATACTCACAAAGTACTTGAGAGGGGAAGGAGGATTGTTTCTACTTGAAGACCCAGCAGCCTGTACATTTTTATAGTATGTATGTATGGATAGAAAGGTTTTTTAATGACTGGGGGCAAGTAACACAATTAGTTTAATACTGGTCTTAAGACCTATAAACTCCTCACTCTTATGTGCTGATCAGGTCAAAAAACAGACACAAGAACTACTGAAACTCTATAAAACAAAAACAAAAGCTTGAGAGCTACACCAAGTTTTGTCTTGTCTTATAAAAAAGATAAAATGAGGTTATTTCGAGTTTCTCACCCCTAACTCTTTCTCAGGGCTGAGCAGGTGTTTAATTAATCACTCTTACTTTCCTTGTTCAAGGCTACCTCAATATCTCTCTGCATGGCTATAAGAAACATCTGTTACATGGACACTAGAACTACTGAAGTTGGTAGGTTGACACCATGACTACAGACCATAATTGTATCAGAAGCACGTCACAATTTGAATTATTTCTTATGTATATGAGGGCAATTCCTTCAACAAATGATAAGATAGGAAGGTTGTTTTGACTATTCAATTGACAAATTACCATGATAAGACCTCTTCCATTTATATCCATTCCAAGAAGCAGACAAAGGTGGGCTGTAATAAAAAGAATTAGGCCATGTAATGCATACCCCAGTACCCCAGTTACACTGGACATCTAAAGATTGTAAAATTCTTTCTAGTAGTATAGCTGGTGATAAGGAGAGTGTTACCAAGAAGATTATGTCAGAAAAAAATCAGCATCATAAAGGACAGACATCTGAATTATTCAGGTACAGGGTTGAACATTAAAAGTTCAGAGTTCCCAACAACAGCAACCCCATATTGAGTTTCTGATGATGAAATATATTGTGTACTATGGCACTGTTTTCAAGACATATGTGACAGAGTTATGAGAATTACAGACTGATTTTAGGGTAATGGCAAAGAAAGTTAAAATGGGTTGAGATGGAAAAATGCTTGAGAAAACATTCAATGTCAGCTATGAAAATACCAACAAATTCTGCCTGGAGCGGAGTAAATGGACATGAGGTAAACTTTTACAGACAATAGGACTAATTTTCAATACTTCTAGGTGAGAAGAAAACAGAAAATTAAGTCAAGATGACAGAACTTTGGCTGTCTGTCACTGAACATGGTATAAGAGATTAATTGTAAGACCAGTGTGATGTCTGCTTGAAACTAGAACAAAGGAACTACACAGTGAGATAGAGGGAATAGAGATTTGGTGATAAGTATTTCCTTTTGCTCTAAAGTACAAAATCTGCCCTATTGGTAAATAGGTGAATGTTCTGTGAAACAGATGGAAAAGGTTTGATAAGCTCAATCACCAAAGTGCTATCAGGAAATTAGCAGAGCCACCTGGTGGTGATGGCAGCAAGGAAGACTGGTAGAAAAACAGAGGGTACAAAGGCAAAGAGGAATGGTGGAAAATCTTACATACAGAGTGATGTCCTAGTCTTTATGTCAGATACAAGCACCTTGTATGAATCAAGGATTGCACACCCTGTTCTGAAGTAGAATTGACTCAGCAGGCTTCACTGCTAGTTATATGGATCACAAGAGACATAATGGCATTTTAAGATGCATTAATTCTAAAAGAGAGCAGTACCTATAGGAAAGTCTGGAATGAGCAATAGGTGGGACAAGATGACTAAAGTAGTGTTAGTGCCAGTATCTTGGGGAAAGTGATATGTTATTGCTGAATTAAAATATCCAAGGAGGAGGAATTGAGATAATGAATGTAACAGATAAACTTCGATTCTCTTTTTAAAGACAGATTTAGACATCCAGCAGAAGCCCCTTAGTTTTGTATTTCTTTGGTCTCTGCAGTGCTTCAGTTAACCAATTCAACAACGTGCAAAGGACCATTAGACCAGCCCAATGGATGATACTAAAGCTATGCGCCATGCAGAATGTGCCAAGAAAAATGTGCGCAGAGATTCTAAGAAACAGGCACTACTGCTAAGAAGGCTTTTGGAGTCTCCGGGTTTTGATTGATACCACAATCTGCACTAATTTTTATTCTCAAGTAATCAGAAAATTTGCTATGATGAATGAACTTTATTTTTCTCCCAAAATGAAATGCTTATTAATATGACAGATAGATGATAGCAAATAACACATATATATTCAAAGTATTTCTATGAGTACTTATGGATTCTCCCAAGAGCTTCTTGTTGCTGGAACTGGGGCCAGGGCTAAAAATCGTTCTTGGTGGAACACAAGTTTTGACTTGATAAGCATACTAATGTGCAGCATCTGACTTATACCAGTTTATTTATTCATTGTATTTTTATGCTAACATTTCTCTTTCAACTCAGGGTGGCTTATATGAAGAATTCCACCTCAGTAACATAACAATTTGGTGACAGAGACTGGGTAGATTCAGAGTTGCCCATTGAAATTTGCAATCCAGTCTTCTAGTACAGGGGTGGGCAACCATGGCAACTTTATGACCTGTTGGACTTCAACTCCCATAATTCCTGATCCAGCCTTGCTACAATCATATATATTGTAGCTGCATCTATTTATTTTGCTCAACAGAACTCATTTAGGCAAAGTGAGCCAGACTATATTTGGATTACCCTATTCCTTTCAGTGTGCTCTATGCACCATTACTTTTTACTTATGGCAAAAGAAGCTCATTGATGCCCCATAGATGTTTTAGAATGCAATTTGCATCAATTCTGCCAATATGGCCAGTAGCAAAGGATTATGGAAAATATAGTCCAAAACATCAGTCCCCATTTTGATGTGCTACTAGGTAAAGCTCTGTTAGCTTTTAATGTAATGAGTATTCAGTGTTGCAGTTAAAATCACTATTAAAGTTGCATTGTGTCCACATTATTCTTATACATGGACTGCCAGAATTTAACTAGGAATATGGTAATTTATTTTTTTTAAAGTTATATATCCCAAGGAAACAAGCTATTGTGTTTTTCTAAATGACAGTATACAAAGCTGTAAAAATATGCATCCTACTGCCCATTGTTTAATTGAAAAGCCATAATGTTATGCATGTGGGAGGTGTTTTCTAAGGAATGCATCATTTTTATAATCATACCTCATTTTCTGCATGAAGATCTATCTCCCCTGCACATTGCATAGAGCTAAAAAAGCTGCTGAACTTTTCATTTATTTGGTCAACCATCTTTTTCAAAGGGTTCAGCCACCTTTCCTTAACCTAAAAAAAGAAAAAGACTGGTCATAACAGAAGTGGCAAGAAAGATTCCATCACCAGTAGTACATAATATGGCAGAATAAATATTCAATATATTACTAATTAATAGTGGTCTTAATTACTTACCTACCTGCACAGTAATCAGAAACTACAGATGTATCCAGGCTCTGAATTGCTTATTTCAAACTAATCCATTCTTCAATATTGCTCCATGGAAAGTAAATATAGGCCATGTTACCTTGCATCATTCTGCACTTTCACATTACACCTTGGTAATCTTCATGGGCATCAAAGGATATCATCATCAGGCTAACTTATTTATAACTGGCCACTAGGAGGTGAAACTGCCATCCCATCTCTCTTTAGACGTATTAATGTACACAAGGCCATATTGCTCAAGTTTGCTGTTCAGTTGGCTGCCGTTATTTCCAATCCTCCTACTACCTAGGCTGAAGGCTAGGATTGCCACATTATGGCTGTTCCATATTAATTTTGGAATCAATGGCTTTGCGATCAATCCATAAAAGATCTTCAGAAGAGTCAGGCTTTAACAACTTTCCAAAAGGCATTAAAATTGAAAGCCATCCTGGCTTCAGGAGGCAAACTGAAAAGCTTGGGTAGACAATTATAATTTACCTTATTTGGTTCTTTTAACCTTTATTTTGAACCATAAGATAGGCTGAGCGCCAAAGAATTGAAGCCTTTGAACTATGGTGCTGGAGAAGACTCCTGCGAGTCCCTTGGACTGCAAGGCGATCAAACCAGTTAGTCCTAGAGGAGATCAACCCTGACTGCTCTTTAGAAGGATCTGAAACTCAAATATTTTGGCCACCTAATGAGAAGGAAGGACTCACTGGAGAAGAGCCTAATGCTGGGAAAGACTGAGGGCAAAAGAAGAATGGGACGAGAGAATGAGTTGGCTGGATGGAGTCACTGAAGCAGTAGGCATGAGCTTAAATAGAGTCCAGAGGATGGTAGAGGACAGGAAGGCCTGGAGGAACCTTGTCCATGGAGTCATGATGGTTGGACACAACTTTGCAACTAACAACAACACACCTTTATTTATTTAATAAGGAGCACGGTGGTTCATGTGGTTAGGACGGTGGGCTGGAGGTTACCAAGTCTGTGTTCAAGACCCAAGTGCTGCCATAGGGCAGGGTGAGCTCCCATCTTCCATTCCAGCTCCTGCCAGGGACATGAAAGGAACTCCCACTGGGCATCCCCTGGGCAACGGTGATGTCATTGGCTAATTCTTTCAACCTGCACAAGTGCTATCTATCTATCTATCTATCTATCTATCTATCTATCTATCTATCTATCTATCTATCTGGATTATTTATTTACAGCAACATGGTGATCTAGAGATGGAGCTCTCGCTTCACAATCAAGAGGCTGTGAGTTTGACCCTAGGTGGCAGCAGATAATTCTCTCTCTGGGTGCAATGAGTAATTGTCTGCTGAAACTCCACATAAATGTCAGAAAGGGCATCCAGCCAGTAAATGCTCAAGCTCCATTCAGTTGCCTAGACTCTACCTCGATGCAAGGGATTACAAAATCTTCAAAGAAAAACTTACTTTCTGGGCAAGTTACAAACAATTTTTTTCTGTATGTTTTTATATTTATTTGTTTATGAATTCAATTTATATAGCCATGTGTCTCACTAAAAGCAATTCTGAGAGGCACACAGCAAACAACACAACAATTTTACAGCCAATGATCATTTATGCTGCATATTACAATATAATTCCTTAATGGATATTTATTTCAGGACAAAAAGAATAGTGAAAGTAATAACAGTAATACCTGTGAAATATTTCGTCTATAGGTGTCCAGTTCCTTTTTCTTTTCCTCCAGTTCTGCTGTCATCTGTGCTATTTCTTTAACTCTTTTATTATACTCTTCAACAACCTGGAAAGAAAAGACTGCTTTGGTTAAAAGGCATTATCATTTGAATGGACAATGCAGAACATTAACTATCCACATCAGTAAAAATACTGATTATTTTTTCACACACCAAGATTATATTAAACTTGGTAGCTTGTTTACATATTATTATCTCAAGCAAGAAGAATCCAAGGCTGTGTCTTATGAGGGTATAGCTATACCTAACATTGATTTGTATGTTCTAAATAGGATCTGATCTGATCAATCACAACATGGTTGCAGTTTTTTGAGTTAAAAGAAATGTATGGTTCAAAAGTCTGCCTCCCCATTACTTTAGTTTTCTACAGTATATTATAATCGAGTACTGATTGTTTCTTCAATTGTGGAAAGGTATCTATTATTCAAATATGATTGGGGGAAGGTATTGCGAAGAGGTAACTTCCTTTAAAGTGAAACTGGTATCTAGTAAATTGAATTCTTTTTTCCTCATTTCCTATCCTGTTTTTTCTTTTTCATTGTTAAAACAGCAGCACAGAATATATCTGACCTTGAACAAATTATTTAAAATTCTAATGGTATTTAGACCACATTATTCCTGCTACTTAGCTGCTTCTGCTGACAAAAACAGTGATCATTAATTTCTACATAATGCACATAATATACTATTATATAATACTGGGAGTACATACTGAAGCATTGAGGCCTGTGAAACATGAAGCTCTTGTTTTCTCCTCATTCAGCAGAGCATCAATTTCATCCACTGTACTTGGAAGGTCCATGAATGCCTAAAAAGATTGCATTACATTTGTGTAAAATAAAATAATTACTCTGCACAAGCGTCTGTTGATGTTTAGTAAGCTACTGTACTTTATGCATGCATGGCCTTGTTGCTAACAAGGCCCAAGCTGCTCGCTTCTAGTTTGTATTGCCCTGCCTTGATACAGATAACCTTTCATAAACATGGGATGGCAGAAGGGAACAACATTAATAGACTTTCACTTCTAGCAAAAAAAGGGGAGCAGACATTGATTTATTGTAGCATTTCATTACCAAAGTCCAACTTCAAGCTTCCTATATTGCTTGAAGTGGAAAGGGGGACTATTCACATAATTGTGCGATGATACCATCAATATAGCTTTAGCAACATGCTATTATCCAGTTGCAAAGAAAGTTGTGGTGCTTCTTATCATGTTCTTCAGAAAATAAAAGAACATAGTAGTAAGCATGATAAGTGACACTGTGAATTTTTGATAAGTTGTTGATTATACAATTTATAAGTTATATGTTATGCAGCTAGATGTTTTTGGACTCCTGCTGCATATACAAAAATACAATTACTCAATGGAATCATGATTAATAGAAATATAAATGGATGTTTATGCAAGAGAAAATAGAAAATTAAAAGGGCATTATTTTGCAATAATTCCTACAATATTTCAAGGTAATAGACAAGTAATAAAATGAATTACAACATCTTTCTTTGCCCAAAATTTAAAAGTATGGTTCCAGTGGCCAATCCTTATTAATAAGGATAAGGACAGAGAAATGTTTATGCATTATAAGTTAAGTTTTTCTCTTCATTCTTATGAGTGCAATTTGAAGAAATACTAATGGAGAATGATGTTTTAGAAAACGTTTGAAGCCCAATGGCATTAAATACTATGTCTCCTTGACTTTTCAATCAGATGAGAACATAAAAATATTGAATTGATAACTGGAAACATTCATGAATTTGAAAAACAGCCTCAAGTAGCCTTTGTGACCTAAAGATATTATGACAGCTAGAGGTAATCTACAAACGGTGGCATTCCTCTGGATTATCTGTGTTTAATAAGAGAAAGTTTGTCTTTGAAAATTGTGCCAAAATGAAATTTCAAAATACTGTAAACCAACTATCAGCCAGATGTTGAAGATCTACCTAGTCAGTACTTCTGGGGCTTCATGGGCTTTTAATTAATCTGAACATAATCCAGAATGCTAATCTTAATGTTTAAAATCCTAAACAATTTATGACCACATTTGAGCCCAAAATTTTCACTGCTCAGCAAGACAGTTTTTAAATAAATTGTGCCCCATTTCAAGGCATTTTTGCTAGTTGTTAAGTGACTCACTGCAGTTGTTAAATGAATCATGCGGTTCTTAAGCAATCTGACTTACTCCATTGACTTTGCTTGTCGGAAGCCGGATGGAAAGATTACAAATGGTGATCACATGACCCTGGGACAGTGCAACTGTCCTAAATACATGCCTGTTGCTAATCATCCAAATTTTGATCATGTGACCTGGGATACTACAATGGACGTAAGTATGAAAAACAGTCGTAAGTCACCTTTTTCAGTGCTATTATAATTTCAAATGGTCACTAAACAAATGGTTATAAGTTAAGGGCTATCTGTACAGTTCACTCTCTGAATCTATCTATGAATGAATCTTTTGAGGATTTCTTGGTATTTTTGACATCTAAAATAAGACCAACTTAAAAAAAGGCATTCTTAAGTGTAGGCCTTCTAGTGCTTATAGAATCTTATTTAATTTTTCATCCTTTACGTTCAACTGTGTCTAATACAGTTGTTTTAATTGTTTTATTCTGATGTCTCATTGATGTCAGGGCAATTTTGCATTTTGAGCTTATTTTACATGTACTGTAGGTTTCTCG
The DNA here is from genome assembly GCF_029215685.1 of Pituophis catenifer annectens. Taxonomy (NCBI): domain Eukaryota; kingdom Metazoa; phylum Chordata; class Lepidosauria; order Squamata; family Colubridae; genus Pituophis; species Pituophis catenifer. The sequence goes on along the minus strand of NW_027256882.1, from coordinate 227,193,362 downwards.
GGAAAAGGGTTGAAGAATATTCTGTATATGTATCTGTGTGTATGTGTGTAATCTTTTTACTGTGATATTTACCTTGTAGACACCTTCTGGAAGGTTTTGATCCATACCAAGGTTGCAAACTCTTTTAGCAGTGCTCAGTAAACCTTTACACTTCGTTAAAAGAGAATTCTTCTTTACATCCAGGTCAGAAATTTGTTGCTGGAATAAATAGAAGAGATTAAAACAAAAGGCTAAACTGTGTTTATGGAAGCTTTACTGGCTTCAGGAAAATCCAGTCAAACATTTATCAGAGTTAAGCTTTCAGAATGTGCAATACACTGATTGATGCAAGTCCAGGAATAATATCTAATGGCTGTCATGTCAGTTTGTTATCTATTTGATAAGTCTAGCAGTCATGGATGTCAAGCAATTGACAAGCTATAATACCCGTGATATAAGATAAAATTTGATAAAATGGCTCATCAAATCATATAGATTTAATTCAAACTATTCTTCAACTATAGAAATTACAGATGAAGTTGCCTCAAGCCAAGGCAGGCTATTTGCTCACTTAGCCCAACATTTATGTATTGGCAGTGGTTCTCTGGGGTCAACCTTGTTGCCTTGACAGATACACACCAATGGTACTTTTTAAGATGCCCCATTTTCTTCTAGGAAGAGATGGATCACAAAAACATCTAAAAGCTGGGTGAAGAATTTTCTTGAATCTGACAGATAAAATCATTTGAAACTACTAGGAGTTGGATTCCGATTGGGTATGCCTACTTAACACAAATGAATCACAGTATTATTCAGTTAGTTGGAAAGATTTAGATCCTGTAACTCTTAATGCAGTAGACAAGATCCTTGGGTCTACCTGGTCACCTAATTATTAGATCCATGCCACTTCCTGGTTTATTTTTATTCATTTATTTACTAAATTTATATGCTATCCATCTTACTGATAAGGCACCTGGGCAGCTTACTAAATAGTAAAAAGATAAATATAAAAACAATTAAAATTAAAAGAGTTGCATAAAAGTTAAAATCAAATTAAAAGGGACCAACTGCATAGGGACAAAGTCTTCTTATCCCATCAACCATCTTCAGTGAAAAATTCTCCCATTGGGGCCCCAAGCCAACCAACTAAATCAGGTTTAAAATGTACAGATGCATCTAGTAAAAGTACAATCTAAATTTTCTGCTTCTTACTACTTAGTTTTTGTTTGTATGGGCTAGCTCACATGCAGCTTTCATTCAAAACAGACAATTTTTTGTCTTGGATACGTTTTATGAAAAACCAATATGGAAAATTATAGGTCATTCAATATTTAAAAACAGATCAATTCCATATGATTTTTTTCAGTCTACAGGGAGATAATGATAAATAACTTATTATTAAACCAACTTTTAGGCACCTTTTAAGATCATAGTCTTACACACACACACACACATAACAGGAAATACCCAATTTCATTAAATCCTCTTTTGGACGTTTTGCATAAAACCCCAAAATGAACATATAATTTGTAGTTTTTATGATTACAAAGGATAGACTATAGAAAGAAGTTAAGTTGTTAATCATAGAGCAAGAGGTAAATTTGGAATTTTATTTTAATTGCTTGAAGATCAGAGGTTACTAATGTGTATCTTCTTTCTTTTCTGTTGTTCTTTTTCTTTTTTATTTAATAGAAAACTGTACTATCTAAGCTAAAACAAGCAGGCAAATTAACATAAGTTTTGTTTTTCTTTTTAATTCAGGAGTTAGAAAATTCTAGTTCACATATAAAAGAAAACAACCAATTCAGAGAGCACCAAGGACGTCTCATTTCAACCCTGAGCTACAAATATTCTTCTCTACTAATTAAAAATACTATCATAATACAAGTCATGTTAAAAGCTGTGGAATTTCAGACAAATCTAAATTTAACTGCTTCTATCCAGCTTACCTTAATCCATAATTCTGGAGGTAGAAGGATAAAATTATTTTAGGAAGCAAAGGAATCCATTATAGGAGTTGTTTTTATGTTCATTATTTTGCCCAAAGGAAAGGCTAACCTAGTATTATCTAGGAATTATAATCTATGGGAGCAACTCTCTTATAAATAACTACACATACATTAGGTATATTTTCAAGTTCATTTGTCAAGTAGCAAAATGCAAGGCTTACATCCATAGCTCGTAGGTGTACAGTTGCAGCTCTATATTCAGCATCAAGTCTGCTCTTGTGAAAAGTAGCTACTGTGTTCTCTAGCATCAAGTTTGTTTTGTCTTCATTAAGGGCCATACAACTCTGCAGAAAATAAATGCAAATATTGTTTAGAAAAGTTTGCAAATGTTTCAAGCTTCGAAAATTTAGATATTCCAATTACACTACTCCACTTCATATAAAATTTGATCCAATGTGGTGTTATCTATATTAGGTATTCACGATTGTCTATTGTCTAGAACCTACCATATCACTGAAACAAACATCTTACTTTTTTTTTCTTTTCTCAACTGAAATTGTTTGTCCCACTTAATGCTTCTTTAAAAGTAAAACTTTCTCCCCCTCATGAATGCATCTGAGTACTCATCAAGCAAAATGTTTTCCTCCATAATCAATTACCTCCAAATCAAAGAATGTTTTTCATTTCCCGATCCCAGCCCACAATTACACTTGTCAAGGACAAGAATGCAAATAACAGAAAACGGAGAATGAGCTCCAGAAAGAAAACTTCCAGAAAGAATATTCAGGGAGTTTGAGTTATTCATTTTTGGGTCTTTGAGTAAGTGACTCCTGTCGACTTCCTGGACTAGTCCTGCAGTTTCTTTGCAAGATCTTTTGGAAGTGGTTTATCATTGCCTCCTTCAAAGAGCTGAGAGAGGGGGACACTGGGCCAAGGTCACCCAACTGGCTTATGCCTAAAATGGGATTAGAACTCATGATCTCCCGATTTCTGATGCCTTAACACTAGTCCAAACTGGCTCTCAGTTTATATGTACTATGAGTTACGGCAGATGTTATGTAATTCTCTGGCAATTCTAGAAAGCTAAGTCCCCACTTTCTACTGAATTTGGAATAGTGTTAACTTTTGGGCACATTTCTAAAGAATGAATTACATTTATCCAGAAACAGGAATATAAGAATTTCCTACAAATTTAGGAATCCTTCCTTCCGCTTTATAAATCATAAAAAGAAGCATATTTTATTTACCATGCTAATAATACGCCATTTGATGGATAGGATTAAGGCTGCAAAAACTATAACCTGCAATTACGGAGAATGCCTGACAGAAAGCAGTGCCAATATTGGGTTAAATGGTTTGGCTCATTAGATTATAGAATAATCGCCTACAGAAGTTGTGGATCTGAAATGGTATAGGGTTTCTTGCCTGAGCAGGGGATTGGAATAGAACAGATTTCCCCAACCTTTTCAGTTTTGCAGACCAGCGGGGGGGAGGAGAGAGGAAGCTTCTGTGTGTGCAGCTCCATTTGCGTGAGTAGTGGGCATGCGTGCCCGCCACTCATGCAAATGGAGCACACACAAACACACAAGCTCACCCACCACTTCTGCAGCCCTATTCCAAAAGGCTCAATGCCTGGTAGTGTGCCCGGGGGTTGGAACCCCTCAACTAGAAAACCTCCAAGGTCCCTTCCAACTCTGTTATTCTGTTATTTTCTGTTCTAGAATAATAGGGTCGGAAGGAACCTTGGAGGTCTTCTAGTCCAACCCCCTGTCCATGGCAGGTGATCCTATACCATTCCAGACAAATGTCTGTCCAGTCTCTTCTTGAAAATCTCCAATGATGGAGCACCCAGAACTTCCAGAAGAAAGCCATTATAAAGCAGCTTACTATAGTTTTATCACAGCACATGTGCTAGGCTGAAATCAGTGTCAAGAACAGAACACTGTTTTATTTACTGAGGATATTTAGTCTGACAGCTACTTTGATTTTGGTCAAGCAAAGTAATTTTCTCTTACCAATTTGCAAAACCACTCAAACATCATCTTGCAATATAGGTCTCAATGGGCAAATTACTTAACATCTGTGCTGTTGTAATACAAATACCGGAGTTTAGATCAACAGCAGGATTTATTAATTTGAACGGAGTTCACTTAATACTTATCACATGGCAATTAACATGATGAATGACACACTGAATGTCCATCATTAATCAAAAGCATTTGTATTATTGAATGCCACTCAATGTAATACTTCTAAGGGGAAAGCAGTCAGGAATAAGAATTTAAGATATGAAACACTAACTATTAACAGTTAAATATTATCCAAATTCAATGCATGTGCCAATTATCGCATAAAATAGCCAATTTTGTGACAGAGGAATGAAAAAGATTAATTCATAGGTAATTTAAATGTTTTTATAATATAGAATTGCATTATGAGTCTCTCTTCTTTTTTAGAAACTGTATTTACCTTTATTAATTGCATAAAATCAATTACAAGTTTTACTTTCTGAGTGTTAAGTTTCTTAATTTTAGCATTTGCTTGCTCAGATTCTTCTTCCAGATTGATGCCGTCTTGTTCCATCTGTCTTAAACTGTATAAAAAAGATTTATGAACAATGTTTTGAGAATAATTATTACACTCTCCGTTCAACATTAGAAAAATATGTTTCAGGAATATTTTGGAAAATTAGAAAACAAGATTGCTACTTTGAAAGTAGAAAATCATCATCATCATCATTGGAATATGCTGTAGAGGTATCCCTAAACTCAAACACCATCTGCTAACTGTACATTAATCGTACTAAATTTCAATTATGTCTTTAATAAATCTATCCTATCACTTTTCCACCGACTAAGTGAAATATGTTTTAAAACTAGCACAGGTTTCTCCACCCAGACAACACAACAGTATAAGACATCCTTTTCTCAGTTTTCTCAAACTGAATTTAGTTGAGCGATTACAAACTGCAGGATAGGGCATTTGCAGCCAGTCTCCAGAAACCAGAGAGAGTCCTCTTGTTGCTGCGGGCTGGCTGCAAATGCCCTGTGTTGTAAATACTCCATGTCTAAATCCTGCTTGGATTTTGGGAGAGACCTTTTTTAGCCAACATCTTTCAGAGCAAAAGGGCTGCCTGCTGGGATTTTGGCCTGTACAGGGCAGAGTTCCTTTGGCATGCAGCTTTTTGAGGCATGATGCCTCATTTAATGACTTCAGTCAACAACCAACATTTTAAATCTCAACTGTGGTTGTAAATCAAGGACTATCTGTAAGTACTGTATGGGGAAGGTTGGGTGAAGAGAGAAAAACTTTAAGCAAAAATAACAGCCACAAGGTGAATGCTGCTGAAAGGAAGAAACAATCACCGAAAAACAACTGAAGAAAATAAAAAAGTTAAAGGAAAAATGAATATGTAAACTATAACCTAACTTAGTAATATTTGTATTTCAGTTTTAATAGTCTTTTTGTAAGAGTTTGTTTTCCAATAAAGGAAACAGAACTACTATCTATTCATTATCATAAAATTATGGCAGTCACCTCTTTTCCTGGAAGGCATATTACATAGGATAAGAACTAGATGATGTTTTGGTTTTGCTTTCTAAATTCTATTTTTTTACCTAGATTTTAAAGTAATTTTATATAATATTTAAAATCCATACCTATCACATTTCATATTAATTTTTGATTCTAATTGCTTCCTTTTATTTTTTCGTTCCAAGAGTTCCTTTTTCTGTTGACGGAGTTGATTGTCTTTGCATTCCAGGTGTTTCTGCTTCTCAGAGAGTAATGCCATTTGAGCATCCAATGATTGCAATTGCTTGTTAATTTCCTATAATAAGTAGCATAGAAGAAAAATACCATTTTACTGTACAATCTTACTAAGGATGTTTGCTCTGACTGCTTTAAATTATACATATTTTACTCTCATGTTCAGTAAAATAATAATTTACTATTTGGATTCAAATAAACAGATCTGTTCTTTTCATGCTTGTGCACGCACGCATACACACACACTGTGTATGTTTTGAACAGAAACTTTTCTATTAACAATACAATTGTGTAGCCAATCTAAATTAAATCACACTGAGTTCAATGTCCTTTAGGAATTAATACTAACTAAGATATATAGAAATGCAACTTTAGTCTATTAATTTGTTGATTTGTTAGTGAATGAACTTCCTGCATTAATCACCTTTTGGAACGGGTGTTACTTAAATTCCACTTGCCTACTAAAACTCTTTCTCTTACATATTATCTTACTAAGGAATTATTATATATTCTTGGTAATCTTAAGAATTTCAGTAATCTATTAATTTGAGGAATCCTTAGTGCTCTTTGAGCTTGGTTATTGGCTTGAGGATGTTTCATTACCTGACTAGATAACATCATCAACCTTCATCTACATACATTATAGTAAAATCAATTTACCATATTTTTCCAAGTTCAGAAAATATTTTTTCATATCCTGATAGAATTTGTATGTTGCATCGATTTTATTGTTCGTCATTGTAGCACATGATTTTATCATCATTAGTACTATTTTAAATTGTATGCATCTTTCCTATGGTTTGTCATTCTGTATCATTATATACTGAATATGTATCTTTTCCTATTGTGTCTGTTCTGGATATGCCTCCATTTTCAGAAGCAAGATATACCTGGCTTTTTCTATAATGGTGCATTTTCGGAAAATGCTCAGAAAAATTGTAGACTCAGTCCACGTATGAAAAGATTAAACATTTGCCATTAGGAAGAAAATTAACTAATACTGCTAATATTAAATAGTAAAAGTATTTTTTAAAAAAAAGAAATGCTCCATGACATAGATATAAAAGAACAGAAAAACTATAAAAGAACAGAAAAACTGGTAAGACAAAGACATTTTAGAATTAAAAACACCCAAACTTCAAATAAAAATGGAATCTTGCTTTCTTGACGCATTACAGAAATTAACTTACATTCTTTTTGTCTTCTAACTGTCTTCTTTTATCTGCATCCACTGTAACAGTAAGATACTGTGCTGGCCTCAGTGATATGTTCGTGGAAACAGACTGATTTGTGTAACGGGATATTTTTACTGTGTACTTTTCTTCTGCTGTGTAGATTTGCCTAAGTTTTGTTTCCTTTATTACCTGTACATGAAACAAGTGACAAAATGAATACAACAGGAAGTAGAGAAGTTATCTGAAGCTCCAGGAAGTCTAGCTGCTGCCAGCTAAGGAACTTCATGGCAAGCTGAAAGGAGGTGGATGGTGTATCTTCCTTTGTTACTCTCTTAATGTTTGGTTAATAAAATCTTTTTTGGCACTTCACCATGGTTCACTATTGTTTTTGTTTCTCAGCTGGCAATAGAGGTGTTCAGGAATGAATCTTACCCTTTCAATCATATTCCTAGTCTTCTCTGTTCCAACAGGAACCTCATAAATATAATACTGATGACACAGATAATTCATCACAGGGAGGGGAGCATCGAATAACTCCCTTAAGTAAGAGAAAAATCCGTATCGGCTGAAAAAAAAGAAAGAGAAACAGGTAGATAGCTTTTCTGTTACTATTAATACATATATTATCTGAGCAATGAAGCGGAGATGGAAATGTGTGGACAGGAAGCATCTTACATTTACTAAAATAAAAATTAAGTTTATGCAGTACAAAAACCAAATGGTGAATTTTTTTTCAGGTTATAATTGTACCATACTCAATTGTGTTGATTTTTCTAATCAAATAAGTTGATTTTATTTACAAGTTAGAAACTATGTTATCAAGTAAAACATTATAAATAACACATTCTTTAACTTCAAAAGAAAACAACAGTCGAAAAGTAGGCATAAACCATTCTTGGAATATTTATAGACAAGCGAAGAGAGCCAGTTGGGTGACTTTGGGCCAGTCACTCTCTCTCAGCCCAACCCACCTCACTGGGTTGCTGTTGTGGGGAAAAGAGGAGGAGGAAAGTGTGCTGGATATGTTCAACATCTTATCTTACTTGTAAAAATAATAAAAATGGGATACAAACAAACAAACAAGTAGAAACAAAAAACTATAAAAGATAAAGCCACCAAATCAAGCACTGTATATCACTTTTATATAGTAACACACATTAATTTATCTATTTTAACATAGGGCTGAAATACTTACTACAGTTCTTCAATTGGTTTTGAAGGTCTTTTTTCAGCAAATGATTCACTAGGTGCACATACAGCATTCACTCTTAGTTTGCGATTATCCCGCATCTACAATAGGTTGCACCAATAAAGAAAATGTGAATTCATTTATCTTAAAATAATGAATTTGATTATTATTATTAGTGTATGATAATATTGCCTTCTGAATCTAACTATTTCTGTATTGTTACTGTATACAGGCAGTCCTTGATTACCACTTGCTTCGTTTATCAACTATTTGAAGTTGTGTTGGTGTAAAAAACAACAACAAGCTTTGCAACCAATCCTCGCATTTGCGACAGTTGCAGCACCACCACCACCCCCAGGCACAATTTCTAGAGGCTTCATACCTGGCCTCTGGCAAGCAGAGTTAATAAAGACTGCGAAAGTAAAACCTAAGTCACAGTCATGTAATGTCTTGCTTAATAACCATGGGGATTCATAAGCACATCATGGTCACAAGATATTTCACTTAGCAATCATGGCACTTAGTGACACAATTGCTGGTACTGATTGTGGTTGTTAAGCAAGGACTACCTGTATAAAATAATTAAAGTGCTAAATTCTATGTACATTTTTGCTTTCTTTTCAAAAGGTAAGATTATTAACCAAAAATTGTTCACGAGTATTTGAGAATAACTATTAACTCTGTATCAGAAAGAGCACTTTTACATCTGTTAAGGAGAGTCCTATTAAGATTGGAGACCTGCCTTAGAACAGTATTCATAAAATGACTTTTAATTTGAACAAAAGACAGCAATGATTAAATATCCATTTAAAAATCTACTGCAATCTTACAATTAGTAAAAGCGCATGATGTAGGAAATAGGTTCTACTTTATTCTGTGTTAAATGAATCATGTCAAGAAATGCATCCAATTCTGATTGAACACATTGTAGAGGTGTAAAGGAATGAAATAGGTTACTCTGGAGACAGTGGACTCTATTACTGTGTGTTGACAGTATTAAAAAGAAGCTATATCTTGCACCAAGCAAGAGTTTGGTATCAGAACAAAGTTGGTGAATGGCTTCTTTTATACTGCTACAATACAACTCCAAGTACTCTTATTACTGATCACCCGATTGGTGATCCTGGTAGTATCTATCTTATGTCCTTTGAATCATTTATCGGCCACTGAAAGCATAATTATTGTAAACAAGAATAACAGACCATCAAGCTAAGGAAACTCTCTCTGTCTCTCTCTCCCTCCCTCTCTGTGTATGTGTGTAGCCTGAAGCTTCAAATATTCATCTTTATTGCTGAACAGAATAGATCCGCCCTCCCCAATTCTACTTGCTCAACAAGATAATTTCTAAAATATATAATTATGTCATATACCTCCCTGGCTGATAGGTGGAAATGCTATTTAATTAAGCAATCTTAGTGCTACTATAATGGCAGTAATGCTAGGTGCCAAACGCCTACTTATTAAGTCTCCTAAAATGCCAGTTTCTAGTCATTTGAACAGATCTTTACCTCTTTTAAAAATATTTCCATATCTTCCTTCAATTCAAAGACAAAGGCCTTCATGTCATTAGCAGAAATGTGATTTTCTACATATTTAGCGTGTTTATTATCTTTCATATTGATCTATATAAGAAGAAACTACAGTTACAAAAAGAATTGCATTTAAAAAACCCAAAACCCCGGATTTTTAAATAATGTACACTATTCCCTCCACATAATATGTTGCTATAGATAGAACAATCATTCATTACTGTAAAAGGCTACACGCATATCAATACAGCTTTCACTGTAGAGCAGAAAGTAAATTTGGAGGGTCTTCACAAAATGGTGCAACCTCTTCTCCAACAAGATCTATACTGAACAGTACTCATTAAGCAAAATTGTTATACTTCATATATTGTAACCATGAATGCAACAAATCCCCACCCCGAAGCACTCAACAGATTACAATTTGCGAGCTTGTTATTATTACCTTCACGTAATAAGCATGATGATATAACCTCAAAATTCAATAATTCAAAATGTTAATGTATCACAATTCTGACATTTTTTAGAATGCTCTTTATAACACAGGCATATAATAAAGCATCAGAATAAAACCTTTGGTTCTATATTTTTGTACTTAAGTTTCATGCGACAAATTATATCGACATAGCTAATTTAAGACGTCAAAATACACATATCCCAGTTGATAATAAAATAATGGATTATTTAGAAAAAGTTTTAAAAATAAGATTATAACAGAAGTAATGATTAAATTTTAGTAATAACACTGAAGTGAGTCAGCTTACAGAAAGCAACACAGGGTCACAGACGCTTCTTTTAAATCGGTCTCTATTCTGTCTTAGCCACATAAGAGCATCGTGTGTATCTTGGAATCTCCCTTTCAGCTTCTCTTCCTTTATATTCATCAGATTTTCAAATTGAGCAATGCGATCTGCTATACCTGTAATTTTAATAACCCTGAAATATTTACTGTAATATGTGATTACAAATATAGCCTCCCTCCCATTTTACTAATAGACAGTGAAGGCATACTTAATTGGATATTTTTCTGCTCTTCTAACAGAGGTTAATGTTTGTAAGAACATAATGGAGATTTATGAACTATTCCTATGAGAGTTGCCAGAAAACAAATGTATAACAACTGCTATTCAAAAGATGTCTAAGAATCTAGCTCTCATAGCAATAGCCATCCTTTTCCTCAACCAAACATTAATATAAATTATAACGAGAGTAAGACAAAATCTAAATGTTTTACATGCTTATATAAACCTCATTCCCCAAAGCTATTCTCCAACATCTAGCAAGTCTTAGAATTTCTAAGAATATTCCATAAATAAGTACCGTATAATGCGAAAAATTAAATGTTAAAGTCAGACAGAAATGCTTGGTTGATGCCAAGATCCAAAATTTAGCAAATAAATTGCTTGGATCGTGCCATGGAACAGGTAAGAAAAGAGAAACATCACATCTTTCCTCTGGGCAAAGAGGGTAAGTTGTCAGTTATCAATATATGTTTATTTGTTTGGAACTCAGGCTGTTATGAATGACAAAAATATACTTTAGCACCTTTACCTTTTCTTTCTTTTAGCAAGTTCTCCCTTTCCCTACGGAGATCATTTAATTCACCATCAATATTTGCCTTCTCTTCCTCCAACTGTCTAAGGTTGGCATTAAGAGAATTCATTAAAGGCTGAATGTTCTCAGCATTCTCTGTGTTTTTAAGCTCATTGGTCCAGTCTTCTATCATCTTACGAGTATTTTGTATTCTCTTCTGCCGATCTGTTTCTGCCTCTTGTTTCATCCTTAAAGCTTGTTTAATATCTTGAATCTAAAAAATGCAAAGAAATATTCTCCAGAAATGCCAATAAAAAAATAAGTTTCCATTATAAAATCGCAAAGAAAAATGGCAAAAGACTTGTGTTAATTACTCTTGCTACCACAATGAAAGTTGTTCTGTCACACAATTCCAAAATTTCAAATATGGGTAATCCCAAACTTATTATTTTGCAAAGTAGAAGTAAAGTAAACAAAATGGGCTGGCATATATGACTATGGGGAATGATATAGTCAAATATTCAACGGAAGCATCTGTGTTCTATAATTCCAAGGTGCCCACCTCTTATCTGAAATGTATTTTTTTTAAAAAGTCAATGTACTCTACAATAGACACTGTGTATAGAATAAAATGATAGCTAAAAATCACCTAAATTGGAGATTCTCAAATTGTGAACTATGGTCATTGAAGGGGTCACAAAAAACTGGAGGACTGGATGCAAACATTTTTTTTGGCCAGTCAGGCTTAAACTGGAAAAGGAGCAGCACTGTCAGAACCTGCTCCAACTTTGCTAAGGTGCAGTCACAGTGGACTTGGTCTAGGGCAGGGGTCGGCAACTTTAAACACTTGAAGAGCCACTTGGGCCTGTTTCCCACAGAAAACAAAACACTGGGAGCCACAAAACCTGGGTGGGCGTGGCCAACTCGATGTCACTCACTCCCACCCAATCACATGCCCACCAGCCATGCCTACCCAGGTTTTGTGGCTATGTGTTTTCTATGGGAAATAAGTAACTCCCTGTCTATCTCCCTCTCTCTCTGTATCTTTCTCTCTGTCATCTCTTTCTTTTTCTCTATCGCCCTCTCCCTCCCTCGCTCTTATCTTTCTCTTATCTGACTTTTTCTCTCTATCTCCCTCTCATCCCTCTCTCATCCCTCTCTCGGTCTGTCTCTTTTTTTCTCTCTCTTTCTTTCTCTTCCCCCCCCCCCCCGTGTGTGTGTCTCTCTTCTACACCACCCCTTTCACCAGCTGTTTTTTTTCTTCCTTTTGGAAAGCCGGGCTGGCAGAGCAATGAGCGCAACCTACGGCAGAGGCTTTCTTCCCCCTCCTCTCGTGCACACCTTCCCTGCCCCGCCACAGCCAGTCAGGGGGGCGCGAGAGGAGGAGGGGGGAAGCCTCTGCCACAGGTTGTGCTCATTGCTCCGCCAGCCCGGCTTTTCAAAAGGAAGAGAAGAAAAAAAAAAAAAAAAAACAGCTGGCGAAAAGTCCCAAAGAGAGAGTACGCAGGGCTGCATGGGCTTTCTGAGAGTGAGAAGAGACAGAGGCAGGGAGCGAGAGAGAGCAAGACACACACACAGAGACACACAGTGAGGGAGACTGGCTGATGGGAGAGCGCCTTTGGCGAGGACTGAATTGAGCTCAATCTGTCCCCCCCCGCCCCGTACTGCCTGACTTGTGGGAAACGGTGGGCGGCTACTTCTGGGTTTGCTCTCCGCCCCAAGAGAGAGAGAAAGGGAGAGGGGGAGAGAGACAGCGCGAGCGAGAGAGAAGTGCACTTTCGTTGCAGGCCATGGAGGGGTTATTGGGTCTCTCCCACCCGCCACGCCCCAGGAAAGCCAGCTGGGCTTCTCCTTCCCTCCTCCCTTCCCCCTGCTCAATCCTACTTCGGGACAGAGGAGCACACACTGGAAACTCTCCGCGCTCCTCCAGGCCCATCTTGCTGAGGGGGGGAGCAGCCCTGCTGCCTCTGCTTCCCCCCCCCCCCCCCCGCATGGACCCAGCCATCGCTGCCCGGGGAAACGAAAGCAAATAGAAATATAGCTCTTGCTGAAAGGGCTGAGATTGGGGAAGGCACAGGAAACAGAAAGCAGCGTGTTTCGCTGCGAAAGCCGGACCATGCCTCTCTGCCGTCCAACTCGCCAATGGGGCGCTTCTGCTGGGCCATCTCCCCCCCCCCCGGCTGGGCTGTTGTGCTTGGCAGGGCAGGGGAGCGCTTCCCCACACCACCCCTTTCTTTCTCTTGGCCCCGCCAACAAAGGAGGAGGAAGGCCAGGCTTGGGGGATGGCCCCCATCCCGCAAGATCCGCCCCCGCCATTCTCTCCCAACTGTCTTTGCTGGTGGCAACAGCAAATGTACCAGGCGGAATGCTCTTGCTGCGCAAAGGCAAGTGCAGGAGCACTTTGTTCCCGCATTAAGGGTCTGACCATGCCACTGCCGTGGCAGGGTGATAGGGAGCTGCGGCAGAGGACCCAAAGAGCTGCATGCAGCTCTGGAGCCGCAGGTTGCCGACTCCTGGTCTAGGACACAGGTGTCAAACTCATGGCATCATGTTGCTGTCATGTGATATTTTGCAATGTTTTTTCCCTTCACGGAGCTGGGGTGGGAGTGGCCTGCGCGTAACGTATCTGGCCCATGGACTACCAGTTTGACACCTCTCGTCTAGGGAATCAGGAAATCCTGAGTGCAGTACAAACTCTGCCTGCGCCAGTTCACAATAAGCTTGCCCAGACAAGGGGGAGTAAAGACTAGAGCAAGTTGACAGAATTAGAAAGTGCTTTGCCTGGGTGATATACATAAACTCATTTTAGGAGGGCACTGTATTACACTTTAAGACCCCTGAAGTAATTGTAAAAGTAAAATTTGCACAGTTTATTATCATAATAAAATTCAACATTATGTTCTTGAAAGTTGTGACAAGACTGCATTAATACTGCAGACTGCCATTAATACTGCAGACTGCCATTCATACAATGGGACTTCTCTTCTTCCCACTTCACCCCTGATGTTGAGGTTTGGGTGACAGGTGAGATTGGAGAGAAACAAGAACCTATTTTGTCAAGTCTGGCAGCAACAGGTAATCTCCCTTTAAAAGCCACTCATTCAGTGACTGTTCAAAGTTACAATGACACTAAACAAGGGGACTTAAAATGCTTCCTAATAACATTATCTATCCATCCATCTATCTTTCTGATTTGTTGGTCACTTGTCTTACCACAGGGTGCACTTGTCACAGCATCCTTGCAGTTATGTGTTTGAAATTTAGATGTTTGGCAACCAACTCACACTTATGAAAATTGCTGCGTTCTGTGATCATGTGACTGCTATTTGTAATCTTCTCTCCTGGCTTCCAACAAACAAAATCAATGGGGAAGCTGGCAGCAGGTCACAAATAGTGATCACGTGACCACAGAATGCTACAATCGCGCAGGATTCACCTAATGATGGCAACTGGAACTGCCTCAACTACTCCCATAAATTGACGTGGTCACATGATATTGTGCTCTACAACCACATCGCTTAGCAATGGAGTTGCCAGTCCCAATTACCAGTGTTAAGTGAGAACTACCTGCAACTACAAGTCAAAGTCTTTTAAGGGAGAAAAAAACTTACTTGCTTGTCTTTTTTCTCCAAAGCATCCTGTTGCTGTTTACATTTCTGAGATGTTTCTTTGATGGCTGCGATCTATATAAGAGAATTTTAAGTTAGCAGTGTGTTCTAGTTAGTGAATTTACCAATTAATATAGCACCAGGGAGCATGAGCATGCCACATTTTAACAGAAATAGACTGCACAAAGTTTGTTCTTAGCTCTTTATAGTTCATGGAAAATAATCACCACTTGATACAAAACTGTAAACTATTATTGTTGAGTTTATCAATTACAATTTGAACAGCTTATGGAATCATTTTAAGGATTCAACCTAAACTGGAAATATGTATTAAGAACAGGGTTTCTATTTTGGTAACAGGTACAGCTACTGGACTGAGATATCATAGACTTCCACAAGCAGGAAAATAATAGTGAATACCTTAAAAAGAATGATTGGCAGAAGTTTGCATGCACTTGTTCAAGATTCTAAGCTTTCAATCAGCACACTAATACTAAAAATGAAATTAGTTAACTGTCCTAAGTTATATTTGCTCCAGATGCAGAATGGAACAAGGACACTGGTACAGAAAAGAAAACTTATATCCTGGGATAAGACCTTTATCTTATTTAAAGAGCAGACCTTTTGGTTTGTTGAATTAGAGATTCAGTCAATCTATGATTTCCAAGTCCCAGGGCTGCAGAACACATTTGATGGTTTAAATTTTGCTAAAGCTAGTTGTCACTTTATCCTAGCAATGTTCAAGTACTGTAATTAATTACAGATTATCAACTAACATCCAGTGGAGGTCAGATTAATATCTGATCCAGAATGCTTTCCCATAGTGCATTAATTTTGAAATGGAGGCTTGTTGGAAAGCTAAATTGCATGAACCCTTTTCTTCTATTATTTTAACACAATTACCTTTGACAGTTTTTAATAAACTGTTTCAATTTTAGATTTCATGACTACAGGCTACATTCCTGTAATTTTTCTATGTATATTAATCATTTTGACTTCTATAAGATTTAATGCAAATGTTATACAATGACTCTAAAACATGCCTTTTCCTTGATTTTGTCTTCCAGTTTTGCACATTGTTTGTCGGCTTCTCTCATCTCATGAATCATAGGAGCCTGAGTCTGTCTCAATGTTTTTAATTCTTCTTTCTGTCTATCTCGGGCTTTTTTAGCCTCTTCATACAGCTTCCGTGTTTCCTCATAGATCTAAAAAGCAATGCATGAAAAATAATTCGTGAATTCGTGACCCTGCACCAACTATAGGATAATGCTATCTGATTTTGCTACTTTGCTCACATTTCGTATTTATATAATTACTACAAGTTAGCTTGAACCAGAATAGCTTAACTAGGCATTACTTAGCAAAGGAAAAACAACACAACTGACATCAGGAGACCACCAGATGGAGGAATGCTCCTTTATACTGCACTGTTAACTAAATTTTTATTTGACATTATGATCAGAATTACAACACTGCATAAATTTTAAGCACCTGAACTATTTCACAGTGAGATTGCTATTTGTAATACTTACACAACTGTTTACTTTTTAACGAACATGAACCACTTGCTGGTGTGTGTGTGTGTGTGTGTGTGTGTGTGTGTATACACACAACAAATATGGATTTCATTGTCTTGTAAACTTTTCCTTTTTTCAATGTTTAAAACAGTTTATTTCTGTCAAGATGACTGCTATGCATTAAATATCCATGAATTTCTCAAACAAGTTAAAGGAAACTATGTAGCTGTCAACCCTGAAGCTGACCTAACCGTGGGCATTTTGAGGTTTCAGTGGAGGTTTCATTTTGAGGTTTCACTGGAGCTGAGGGATAGGGAGGGAGGAATAGAGATAGCTGGGGTTTTGTAGTCAAACCAAAATACTTTCCCCTGGGAACCAATACTTTCCGACCCCTGGTCGGAAAGAGGAGGAATGAAGTTGCCAGGCAACCGGATGGCACCTTGATTGGACCATGTGACTGTTTGGGAAAGGGAAAAAACATTTACTTTTAATTAGGTGAAAACTGGGGGAATATTCAGAGTCGGTTTTCACCAGCCTGTGCCAATATGATATGTCAAATAAAACTATTCTCTGAGGAACCTACCTGCCTCGGAATTCTGTTTGCTATGGGCGTATTACTTGGAACCCTGACATTAGCATTTTAAAAGTATTATGAATTTAATTTGGGGATTATAATTTAAAAGTATTTTTCTTTTTTTAAATAACAGCAGATTGATGCTATACAAATCATATTCAAGAATTAAATTCTGGATTCTCACCCAGAGCTTTTTGTAGTATTCAATAGTGTTTACTTAACTAGGTATATATCAATTTGCATAATTGAATCATAGAAGCAATCAAGTTTTAAAATATTACAGCAAAATTAAACACTGACTTTAAAATTGTGTTCAGGCTATTTAAAGTAGGAGCAGCATGATATTTTTCTTAAATTAAAAAAAAACCTAATACAATCAGAGTTCAAGCAGATGGTGGGTTAATCTGTTTTGGCTTGCCACAATAGAGAATCATCTCACTTTTGCAACATATTACTCTAGAAAAAACTATGGAGAGAATCAGTACTAAAAACATTGTAAAGAACATTGTAAATCTAAATCAACAGATTTCACAAGAAAGGGGAACTCTCTGTTCAGCAAGGAATTTAGACTGTTTATTTCTATTCTTACAATTCACTACCATGGAATAGACTGAAGAGATCCTTCCTTATATAGAGTGAGTAGGTGGTTTCCCAAACATTACCCACTATCAGGAATGTGGTCCTGGGTTAGTTTTTATTTTTTCACAGCTGTTATTTTATAGTTTGTAGCTGATCTTGCCTATACTTGGAAGCTAAGTAGAATTAGGCCTGATTAATGCTTGGGTGGGAGATCCCCAAAGATTATCATGGCTATGGCATGGACTATGGAGTCAAAAATCATCAAAGAAGGCAGTAGCAAACAATTCCATAAATTACTATTATAAAATTATGTCCATGAAACTGAGCTTAACCTTACCTTTGTGTGATTTATTGAACAATTTAATTTTTTTCCTACCCTGTTCTAAAATGCTCAAATCAGGTTGCAGGATGAAAATAAAATCTTAACTCAATTCCAAGAAAAGAATTTTAGGAGCTACATTTAGAGGCAAATTGGGGGACAGGAGAAAAAAGTGAATTTTTCATAATTTCATTTTGAAAACATTACTATTTTTATAATTTATTCTGGATTTGACAATTATGGAAATTAGGCATATATAAAACACCAACAGCTTGCAATCTCCCTTTTTGTTACCTTGAGCAGACATTTACAGATTACAGATAGTTGACATTTGATCAGCTTCCCCGCTTCACTCCAACACTTTCTTGCTATATTAGCCTTGCTTTTGTGCATGTGTAGGTCAATGTGTACTTGTGTTTAAAAATATATTTTCAAATCTCTTTATAAAAATTAAGAACTTACCACCCATGGCCTTTTTTTCTCCAGCATTGCAATTGAATCTAGATGGTGCTGACGTTCATGATATCGCTCCACATCTTGCTTATATCTTTCATTCTTTTGCTTCATTTTTTCTAGATTGCTATTTTTTTCCGTGCATGAATTCTGTCAGCACATATATTTTAAATTATTTACATGACTAAAATAACAAAGTTAACTCACAGGTTATTGTTGTTCTACCATTTACTTCATTCAATTATGTACATGTAATTAATATTAATGCAAATGGGAATTTTATCTCCAGAAATAGAACTTATTCTTCAATGTGCAGGTTAAAAACAGAAAGTTCAACGGGATTGTAGTCACATAAATGATCACTACGATAGACTGTAGTCAATTATTTGCTCTCAATTTCCACCTGCTGAATGAGAGGCAATTTTTAACAATTCTCCCTCCATTTGGAGAAGTCCTCCATTTCCTATTGGCATTGATGGAAATCTTCACTGGACCAATGAACATTCAACAAAGGAACACCACTTGATACAACCCAATATACCTTTGAATATAATGCAGAAAAATGCATCATAATTAGAATTTCCGGTCTTTGCTTTGAATCAGCTCAGATTCATATAAATGCATTAACAGAAGCAAAATATTTATTGAATGAAAATGTTCAATCAATAATAAATGCAGGTAATCCTTGACTTACAACCACAACCGAGCCAAAATTTTCGTTACTCAGTAGGCAATTATTAAATGATTTTTGCTACAGTTGTTAAGTGAATTATTTCAGTTGTTAAGTGAATCATAGGGTTGTTAAGCAAATCTGGCTTCCCCCATTGACTTCGCTTTCCTGCTGGAAAGATTACATATGATGATCACAGGACCCCGGGCCAGGGCAACCGTCATAAATACATGCCAGTTGCCAAGTGCCTGAATTTTGAACATGTTACCATAGGGATGCTGCAATGGTCGTAAGTGTGAAAATCCTTTTTTCAGTGCTGTTGTAACTTCGAATGATCACTAAAATAATTGCAAATTGAGGACTACCTTGTTTTCTACTTATTAATGTACATTCCCTTTCCCTTTCCTATTTTCCCATTAGACATTAACATAATTCCTAATTTTTTATCTTAATAATTTATAACTGAATTAACAAGATATTCCTCGACCAAATTCTCACCAACTTTAACTATATTTAAATACAATTTGATCATTATGTTAATTGAGATTCTACTTGGCACCATTACTAATAAGAACTATGATTAATTAATGGGGTATTTAATTTCATTTCAGCTTAATTTTTTTAAAAAAAGTTGGGTAAAATGACTGATTTTTTAAATCTATGAAATGAATCCTAAATAAATACAAACTAGTTTTTACAAGCCTTCCAGAATCTATTGAAGTGGATAGCTATTAAAAAAATACCTTATATAAATAAATACAATTTCTACATGGAAAGAAGGTAGTTAAAATATATCAAGCTGTTTAATAATTAGCAAAATATTTCAATAAATAGTTGTAACTAATATAAAAACCTAATAATCATGATTTTCAACCATCCAACATACTTTTTTAAATAGCAATAGCACTAAAACTTATATATCGCTTCACACTGCTTTTACAATCCTCTCTAAGCGGTTTACAGAGTCAGCATATTGCCCCCAACAATCTGCGTCCTCATTTTACCGACCTCGAAAGGATGGAAGGAAGGATTAAAGGATGAATCAACCTTGAGCTGGTAAGAATCGAACTGCCAAACTGCTAGTAGCCAGCAGAATTAGTCTGCAGTATTGCATTCTAACAACTGCGCCTCCACCAAATATACCATATCTCTTTTGCAGAGATTATGTATCAAATTTCATGTAATCATAGTCATCACTAGGAAACAAACTTCCCAGTAAATGAATGCAAAACATGTAACAGATCGATCCATATATATTGATAATTGAAACAAATGTCACAGAGTTTGCTGCACTGTAAGACATTTTTAAAGCATTATTGTAAGATAAAGCAAAAATACTATAAACCGATAGTAGTACAGTGCTATTATATATCCCTGGACATTTACTCACTACTTATTCCCAGGGACTTAGGTGTAAAGAAAAAAAAAATTAAGACTTTCTGAAGACTTCCTTTTTTTTTATTTGATAATAATGCAGATTTAGAAGTTTTTTTGTAAACTAATTATTTCTACTCATCAAATATATATCTTTACATTTTAGAATTTTGTGTTTTATTCTTTATCCTATACAGTTCTTTTGTGTCTTTCGAGTTTCATTTCTTTTGTATTTTTGTGATTTTTTCTGTTATAAAATACAACAAATGGGGAAAAAGGAAAAAAAAAGAAAAATTTTTCTGAGGAACAAAAACAGAATCAGCAATCATTAAAGAAAGTTCAATTGTTTGAGGTTTTTTTAATCTCAGGTAGTTAAAAAAAGGTAAAAACTAGAAAGAAGATCCACAATAAGCAAAGAATAAAAGAAAGCTATAAGAAACAAAGCCAATAAACCAAGATAAAAAGCAAATTGGGGGACGGGAGAAAAAAGTGACTTTTTCATAATTTCATTTAATTTCATTTTGAAAATGTTACTTTTTATAATTTATTCTGCATTTGACAATTATGGAAATTAGCAAAAAGGCACATATAAAACACCAACAGCTTGCAATCTCCTTTTGTTACCTTGAGCAGACATTTACAGATTACAGATAGTTGACATTTGATCAGCTTCCCCACTTCACTCCAACACTTTCTTGCTATATTAGCCTTGCTTTTGTGCATGTGTAGGTCAATGTGTACTTGTGTTTAAAAATACATTTTCAAATCTCTTTATAAAAATTAGGAACTTACCACCCATAGCCTTTTTTTCTCCAGCATTGCAATTGAATCTATTGCAATTTGTATTTTTGTGATTTTTTTTGGTTATAAAATACAACAAATGGGGAAAAAGTAAAAAAAATGAAAAGTTTTTCTGAGGAACAGAATCAGCAATCATTAAAGAAACTTCAATTGTTTGGGTTTTTTAAATCTCAGATAGTTAAAAAAAAACATAAAAGCTAGAAAGAAGATCCCAAATAAGCAAAGAATAAAGGAAAGCTATAAGAAACAAAGCGAATAAACCAAGATAACAGCACTCCTGTTCTTCTTAGTAGTCATAAAATATTCTCAATAAAAAGAAGGCAATTTATCTTGTACATTCTTAGAAGGCAACAAACTCAATGTTTATCTTTAAAATAATAAAGCTTACACAATACATATTAGACTCTTACTTCAAGTTCTCGCTCCCTCTGCCTGAAGTTTTTAAGATCACAGTGAAATTTGTACATCTCTGGTGGACCAATGGATTTCTCTGTAGCTTCAAGTAACTCAATTTTGGACAATTTTGCAAATTCTCCAACTTTATCCTGCAAAGCAGATGTGCAGTATTTTATGTGTATAAATGCATTCAATTATATTTTACATTAAAAGACATGAACTTTGAACTAATAAATATCCAGCTATTTTTTATCTCTTCCTGACTAGTAGCCATCATACAGCAGTTTCAGTAGGCTCCAGACAACAACCTTGGCATCTATGTGTTAACACATTCACCCCAAACAAGGCTTTTGAACACTGAACATGCTGATTCTCCACCTTACCAACAGAATGTACTCTTATCACCAAAATATACTTTCCAGACAGCTTTGGAATGCTGGAATCAGAGACAAGCCAACAAAGGTCGTGGCCAGAACACAGTTTCAACTGTTACAAATGGCCCTATGGTTTTCGCTGTGAGGTAACAGCAGTGTATTTCACATACAGGCAAGTCACTCAGCTGAGAGAGTTAAGTAACTATATGAATTGTAAATAATTTCACACTTCTCACAGAGCACGAGATTGTACCCAAGACATATCTACTGCAGAATTTCATTGTGCAAGAAATCTTCCCTTTACGGTAGTACCATTCAGAGAAAGTACTTCCATTATGCTAATATAAATGAGAAGCCTAACGTTATAATAATTTTTCCTAACATTTAGTCATAATCCACTTTCCTGTCATTTAAATCCATTATCATGTCATGCACACATTGGAATGAAAGAGATGGTACTATAAAGATGATTGTTTTCATAACTTGCATCTAATAGTAATAGGCATCTAATTGCATCTAATAAGGTAGTAAGCATTTACCTTGCACAGGATTTCTCATATCATTACATCCTTTATTATTTCATTTATTGAAACTGTTAATATTTATATTTTTTTTAAATGAAAAGTATTCATACCTGTGGAAGAAACTGGCATAGATTGCCCACTTGAATATTTAAAGCAGAGACTTGTTCCTCCACCATTTTCAGAGTGCAGGGGATTTTATTAAGAAACCAAGTTGACTGATTGTTTGATACAGACATTTCTCGTGTGATAACAACATTGTTCGGCATCTTATACCTAATGGTCAGAAAATAATTGTTACAACTTACCTTAGGCTATGGTAATATTTAGCACTATATATGTACTATTAAAATAAACAAGTATATCTCAATGTTACACTTTCTCAACAATTTTTCAATAACATTAATTTTCAAGTACAGGTAGTTCTCGATTAACTAACACAGCTCAAAATTTCTGTTGCTAAGTGAGACATTTTAAAGCGAGTTTTGCCTCATTTTATGACCTTTCTTGCCACAGTTGTTAGTGAATCACTGCAGTTGTTATGTTAGTAACATGATTGTTAAGTGAATCTGGCTTCCCCACTGACTTTGCTAATCAAAAGGCTGCAACAGGTGATCATATGAGCCCGGGACACTGCAACTGTCATAAATATGAGTCAGTTGCCAAGTGTCTGATTTTGATCACATGACCAGGGGAATGCTGCAATGGTCATAAGTGTGAAAATCTGTCAAAAGTCACTTTTTTCAGTGCCACTGTAACTTTGAATGGTCACTAAAAAACTGTTGTTAAGTTGAATACTACCTGTACACTTGTGAAAACGGACATATAAACAAGTCTCATTACTCACACCTCAATTTCAACTGTTCCTTTATTGCAACCTCTCTTCACATAATGACCAACCTGAACAAAAGGAAAAGATACACAGAGATAATTAATTTATAAGTATTGCATATCATTGCATATTATGAAATACCTAAGTAGAATTATTTAATACAAATTGGGACAGGATACCAGCGAAGTGAAAAAAGAATGCAGAGAAGAGTAAGTATAAAGAGGTATCATTTTTGTTTACCTAAACTCAACATACAATCTAGCAGAATTTAGCTCTCTAACTCATGACAGAAATCATAACTGCCAGTAAAATACAGTATTTATAACAAAATATGCAATTTAGTAAGTAGCATAAAAGTAAAGAGAGCAGAATTTGATATTTAGTAACCTTTGAAATCATTACAGTTAAAACAATCCAGCAGATGCAATAAGTATTGGCATAACAAAGAAGAGAGAAAAATTAAGGAGAACCAATGAACGAATTATACTGAATTATACTGAAGGACAACAAAACATTCCAGAGGTTAAAGTTGTTTAGAAAAAGAAGTAGACAAAATAAACCAGGCTCTCTCCTGGTTCTGTTAACCATGTAATGCCTTAGTAGGAACTAGAAAGCAGGCTGCCTTTGTTGTGGCAATTGCCCTCTAAAATAGGATCCCCCTTGAGGTTCAGATGACCCCCAGTTTAATGACTTTAAAACATGGTTTTACCACTTGGTTTAGAGTAAGTAGGGATCCTTTTTTCTGTTTTATTTCTGCTGGTGGCAAAAAGAGTTGGTTGCTTTACACCCCAATAATGCTATCTTTGGGTTAAATGTGATCAATTAATAAATATGAAAATCAATTCTGAAAGAGAGTACATTAAGGTTATTATATAAAGGACTATCATTTATTTGCTATATTATACGGAAATTATTTTATACAACCTAAAGATATATACCATATAACAGATGTCCAAACGATATCATAAACAGAACCAAACCAAATCCTCACCTTCTCAGCTCGTCCTATAAAGGAAGGTTTTCCTGCCAATCCAAGGCATATTGCACATACAATGCTTGATTTACCTGTCCCATTAGCTCCCACTATCATATTTAGATGAGGGCCTGGCAACACCACACAGTTATCATAGGTTCTGAAAACAAATTTTTAAAAGAAATATTAATAAGGAAGTTATTTTTAAGAATAAAAAGAAGTTATGCCCTCAATGTTTTATTTTTTCCCTATTTTTTCACTACTGTTTTGAGTTCTCATCAAAATAGAAAGGCAAAGTATAAAGCAAAGAAAGAAGCTAACAAATAGATACTGTATTTAAAATAATCTGACTTTAAATTTTAGCTCCAAAACAGAGAAAAATAAAATCATATGCCAGTTTATCAAATGACAAAGAAATTAACGTATCTTAACTGAAACAAGAATTCTATCTAAAGCTAACTTTTTAATGCTAGTCTTTTAACCATCAAACGTTTGCAATACCTCCCTTAGAGGTGGGAGTTATATCTATGTCTTTTATGGAAGAAGACAAATGTAGGGGGATGTAATACTTATATGGTGTGAAGAAAGTGAATAAGGAGTTTTTCATTGCAAATCATTTGTCAATTCAGTCTCATAGTATAACATTGGGCACATACTTGGGCAACTTTAATAAAGATTGTCAGTCAATCATTATGGCTAATTATTAGTTCCAGTACGAGGGGCAATATGCCTCTCAATACCAATTACTGAGAAACAAGAGTAGAAAATAGGTATTATTTGGCTTTGATTACAGTGAATATTTGGTTGGCTAGTGTAGTTTAAGTGGACTTTTAATCTGATTTAGCAGGGACCTTTCATAAATACTTGCAAATTAAGACATAGTGACCAAGTAATAAACATCATTATAGAAATAGCACACCTTCATTTAATATAGTAACTGTGCAGCTGCCCCAGGGTATTCTTCCCGCCTGGACTACTGCAATGCTCTCTACATGGGGCTCCCCTTGAGGAGCACCCGGAGGCTCCAGCTGGTCCAGAATGCGGCCGCGTGGGTGGTTATGGGAGCGACGTGGCGCTCCCATGTGACCCCCCTCCTGTGCGAGCTGCACTGGCTCCCGGTGGTCTTCCGGGTGCGCTTCAAGGTTTTGGTTACCACCTTTAGAGCGCTTCATGGCATCGGACCGGGGTATTTACGAGACCGCCTTCTGCTACCAATAGCCTCTCACCGACCAGTACGCTCCCATAGAGAGGGACTCCTCAGGGTGCCGTCAGCCAAAGAGTGTCGACTGGCGGCTCCCAGGGGGAGAGCCTTCTCTGTGGGGGCACCTACCATCTGGAACGAGCTCCCCCCCAGAGATATGGAGGATCCTGGACCTGCGCACATTTTGTCGTGCTCTCAAAACTTTTTTATTTCAGCAGGCTGGCCTGGCCTAACTCTCCTTTTTTAAATTTTTAATTCGTGATTTTATAAATTGGGTGTTTTAATCTGTGTTTCGGCCAAAATATTTAATAATTTTAAGGGATTTTTAATATTTGTATTATCTGTATTTTATCTTGGCTGTTCACCGCCCTGAGTCGTTCAGGAGTAGGGCGGTATAGAAATTTGATTAATAAATAAATAAATAAATAAATTCAATATTATTCACTACCAAAGCAACGTTTACTGGATTTCAGCTCATTGAGTGTATGTTTATTTAGTGACGTCACCAAAGCTAATAGACCATAATTTGCACAGCAATATCAATCCCATGCTCACTTATATGAAAGCCCATCTTTTTGAATTTGGAATGGAGTCCCCAATCTTCTCCCCTCCCGATATAGTGGCTTAAAACTACTTTCACCTCCATCCAATACAACTAGCCATACTGATTTCAAGTAGAAGAAATTATACTCAACAACTATCAAATATATGTTGGTTTGGAAAATGTTGCTTTCAGTAAAGAGTCAGAGCCTCTTTAACTAGTCTATGTCTAGTCTAGTCTAGTCTAGTCTCTTATGGCTAGTCTAGAGAAAAGAAGGGACTAAGGGGTGACATGATAACAGTATTCCAGTATTTGAAGGGCTGCCACAAAGAAAAGGGGGTCAGCTTGTTTTCCAAAGCACCAGAAGGCAAGACAAGAAACAATGGATGGAAAATAATCAAGCAGAGAAGCAACCTGGGATTAAGGAAAAAACCCTTCCTAATAGTGATAACAATTAAGCAGTGGAAAAAGTTGCCTCCAGAAATTGTGGGTGCTTTATCACTGGAGGTTTTAAAGAAGACAGCCGCTTGTCCAAAGTGGTATAGGATCTCCTGCTTAAGCAGGAAGTTCGACTAGAAGACCTCCAAGGTCCCTTCCGGCTCTATTCTGTTTGACAGACTCCCTGTTCGTCCCTTCCTGAGGAAAGTTGAGAGTTCCCCGTTGTATAGATGGCCAGTGGGGGCACGACTGTACAGGCGGCAAGGGGAAATCAGAAACCGTGGGCTACCGACCCACTACTAGGCACTACAGACTCTCTATTCGACTCCAAGCAATTACTCCCTTTCTATTTAAAGGCCATGGGACGTCTCTAGAACGCTCTTAGGATCTGAGGTAAAGTGTATGAAGATGAACCTGATTTTTGTGATGGGGCAACTACTGCTGGGAACAAAAGAAGGCATTAGGGCCCTCTTGGATTTAGGGTAAGCAAGGCTGAGAGCGCCCGGGCAAAACACCATCCAGGGATACCACCGAAGAACCCACCGAACCCACGAGGGTCCCCACGAACCCTCCGGTCGCGGGGAGAAAAAGTTTCCCGAGAAAATAGAAAACCCCGCCTCTCGGCCTTGAAAGAGGCCACACCCACTGCGCCTTTTTTTTCCTCTCCCCCCCTCCCCACTGTTATTGGCCAGCCGTAGAGCAGCTGCCCGTGTGCCTTTCGCACTCACAAGAAGTTTTCCATGGAGATTCTCACGATAGCGCCCTCGACGAACGTTGGACTCGCGCTTCGTCGATCGCCCGATCGCGACTGGCTTTCCCTCGAGGTTCGTTTATTAGAGCGAGTCCTGCCGTCGCTGCTCCCCGCCGCCTCAGTATCATCAGATTTACGCTTGGCAGAGGCCGCCATCTTTGCCGCCTCCCGCAACAACTAATGCGAATTCTAAGATGGGCTAGGCGAGCGACAGTGCGCGCTCGATTCCCATTGGTTGCTCTGATCTCTCGTTAGGCTGCCGGCGAATGTCATTGGTTACCACAACCCCCCGTCTCGTGAGTGTTTCCGTTAGAAGAAAACAGGACACCATTTCCTCTTTTTTTCTGTTGCATACCGGCCGGGAAGGAAGCTCAAGAGATCTCAATGTGTATTGGATGGTGAGGAAAACAAGGGCGGGAACGAGCGTTTTTACTGGGTGCGAAAACCAGTGGGGCGTTTCTCCGTGAAACCTTGAGCTGTTCTGGAAGCCGTTTTGCAAATCAAGCGTTACTCCTTAACAATTTGCAGTAGACATTATAAGTACATTACGAATTAGGATTAGTAGATTTGGACGGCAGAAACTTGCTCTCTTGCTACCTTAGCGGTCGTCCCCAATTTATACGAGGGAGAATTTTTGGCCCGCTTAGAAAAAGCCTCTCCCTGATGAACCAAAAGTAGTTGCTTGTGATTAGGAAAGGGGGTAGGTAGGCGCGCTAGTTGGGAGCAGGAAAAAAAAAATGAGTATCGTACAAAACTGACAAAGAATACATAGTTTCTAAACCAACCCATGTCAGTGCAGAATAGGATTGCCAATCACAATTATCAATGAGCGTTAACAGAAGTAACTATGGCAGAGGATGGGGTTGAACACAAGCATCACCACATTTATGTGATCCTTATCTAGCCAAGACTTTCATTGCTTTTTTGTTGTTGTTGTCCTCTCAGAGTTTAGGATAAACTAAGGCAATTTGGCTTTCCATGGGAAAGTATTTTGTGTGCATCATTTTTCCCCAGCTTCATGTCCTCCAGATTTGTAAACTATTCTGTCACTGATTAATTGGGATTATATTCTAAAATATTTGGACCAGAGGTGTTCAACTTTGGCAATATTTTAAGACCTGTGAATTTCAAATCCCAGAATCTCCCAGCCAGCATGAGACAAGATCATGTGCGGAAAAATAAAGGTGAATCGATCTTTTGATAGGAAAAAAAGGGAGTAAAAATGATGGTAGAAAAAATGGCTTTTTGCTCCCTCCTTTTTTTTTCTAACAAAAGTTCAGTTCACTTCTTTTATTTTCCTGCACATGTGCTTATCTCATTCTGGAGTGGAGGTTGCAATCAAGATTAAAACTAGCCTAGTTTTTCAGGCACTGTTAAGCTTCTAGTAAACATAATACCAATGCCTTGATTATAGTTAAGACTTTCAGTCCTATAAGCATATTAAGACAGAAAGGAATGAAAAGTATTAGTATGTTCCTATCTTCATTGTGGAGTTTATTTTACTTCTATCTGCCCATTTTTGTTTCAGTTAATGATGTTATGTCTATCTGGATTTAATGGGCTCCAAGGAAGATACTGGAAATGTTCAAAGGTTAATGATAAAAGTGAATCATTGTTTTTGGCACATAACCCTTACATACTTTTGTTTATAAATCACCTAATTCTACTCATCTGTGCTTTCCATTATTTCAATGCCCACTTTTATTTGTGTGCAGCAAGAGGAAAGCACTACACAGAAAAAGGAATCTAGCTCTTATAAATTTACTTAATTAGTGGAATGTCAAGGCCATTTGACTCCAGACAAATGGATTACATAATAAAGGGAATTAAAAACAAGACCATGAGTTTCCCAATCTCTGAAAGGAGGGAACACAACACCCCAAGGGAAAAACAATGGGATAAATAGCCATCCTACCTCAAAACCTGGGACCAGAGCCAAGTTTTCAATGACTTTGAAAACACCTTCATGGTAAATTTTATAGATGTCTTTTCTAGCTTGCAGATACTGTAACAGAAGTAACTTTCTAAGTTCTGATAGATCACATTGATTAATTGAAGGGACCAGGAGCCCATCCACTCTGCCAATTTAGGGTGAGAGAGAATGGGAATGCTCCTGATCTCTTCAGCTAAATATGTCATCTAGTGGGATCAAAGAAGTATGCCTTTTCTGTTATGGTGCTTTAGGATAAATTTAGATTCTGAAATGACCAGGATGTGGCACTTAACAGAAAATTAATTAATCAATTAAATTAATGATACAATATTCATAGAAGTGTAAAAAAAGCAAGATGGCAGATATCGTACTGTGATGCAAGCTCTGCCCTTTTATATGTATACTAATGTGATTTGCAGTTTTCACCCTTATCACAGATGGTACTGATCCAATTCAGTTCAATCTTTATTACAGTCATGGACCAATCCACATATATATAATCCATTATATTATATTATATATATATATGTATGTATGTATACAGTATATGTATACTTTTTCTTTCTCTGTGCTACATTATAACAAATAGGCACTGTTGACTTACTATTCTTTTGAAAAATCAGAACATACAGGATTTTTGCAAGTTCGTAAGTTATTAAACTAGAGGGTGTTATTTTTTAAATCTCCACTAGATGTCAGGAGAATATCACAGGCAAGAAAGAAATGTATCAACAATTAAACCATTTACTTCCTATTTTTGACCCCAAAAAATGGTGGAATATAATGACAGTCTATAACAGTGATGGCTAACCTTTTGCCATTGCATGCCGGGAGGGGGAATTCGTGCATGCATGTGCCCACACACATAATTCTATATGTCTCACTCATGCATGTGTGACCCCCCGTCACCCCCCTGCTTCTGACACGAGATGGTCCGGTGCACCTGGTAGGCGTGTTTTTCTCTCTCCCCAGGCTCTAGAGCCTTTCTAGGAGCTTGGGGAGGGTGAAAACAGCCTTCCCCACCCCCCCCCGGAGGCCAGAAACAGCCAGTTTGCCAACTTCCGATGGGACCGGAAGGCCCGTTTTTCTTTCTCCCCAGGCCATTTGTTAACTTCTGGTCCCATCGGAAGTTGGCAAACGGGCTGTTTCTGGCCTCTGGAGGGCCTCCGGGGTGGAGAGGCTGTTTTCACCCTCCCCAAGCTCCTAGAAGGGCTCTGGAGCCTGGTGAGAGAAAAAAACGCACCTCCCTCCCCCCCTGCCCAGGCCCTCCAGAGGCAGCCTGTTTCCCTACTTCCAGTGGGCCCAGAAGGCCCGAAAATCAGCTGAGCTTCCGTGCCCACCGATATGGCTATGCATGCAACAGGTGGCACGCATGCCATAGGTTTGCCATCACGGGCCTATAATAAATGATGTAAAAATGTAATTCTATTTAAATGTGTAATGCAATAAAATAAAATTATTAGAAACACTGCAGTGAATGGTATTAACACAACTACTGTACTAATAATATTTTGTGGAACAAAATAATGGATAAATGGATATCTATCTGAATTGGATATAAAAGATCTAGGTTTTACATCCAATAATGTTAATTCACTGCTTGGATGAATGGTATATGCACACTCTATTCTTTCCTATTGACTTTATGCAAATTGCAGATTCCAAAGAATTACGGGAGATTTTAGAAATTTTTTAGAGATTTTGGAAACGCTGGAGGAAATGTTAGATGTTAGTGTAATCCCAGTACTTGACATGACACTCATTCAATGGCATAATGAGCATAAATCAGGCAGGCTTACATTCCTAGGAAGATGTTAATACAGATAATCTTGCAGATCATTCTTGCAATCATTTGAAACGCCCCTTCTCCAAATTGCACAATTTGGAGAAGGAGGGTTCTGAGGGATGGTGAGAATTGGGCCCACTTGACATGAGGTGGTCTCTGTAGAAGGCCACACCCTGTATCAGCTGGGCACGCCTGTTAGAAAAACAACACAAAGATAAATGGACCCAGGTGTAGTGGGTGGGGAAGGGCTCAGGCAACTCAGCATGAGATGGGGGAGAAGGCCTAGACCTCCCAGCCTGCAACAGGTTTCCACGCACCTCTGGGCACTAAGCTCCCCAAGCCTCCCACACCACAAGTTACTCCATGCTCCAGTTAACATTCCATCAGATTACTTAACAGCCACTACTATGAAAGTCAGTATTGTGACCATTGAGCAAAGTGATTATGTGGATGTTTTGCTTAACTATTTCTTTACTTAATGATGAGGTTCCAGTCCCAATGGTGGGTGTAAATTACTTTAATCTGGATTTCATATGAATGGCAACAGAAAGCCAGGTACATAATATTAACAGAATTGTTTACTACAGCAATTGGCAAGTTATGTTTACATTACAAACCATATTTTTTTCATATACATTTCATAGCTAGCTAATTAAAGCAGTCTGGTCTGGCAGTTTCCACTGTAGGATGATTGTGGAAGAAACATCAATTTTATTTTTTTAAAAAATACATTTCTGGCCACAGGTAGAGTTAAAGTGAATTAAAAACACATTTTATTAGATCAATTAAAATTATAGAAAAAGCATTTGTACACACATATACATATATGAAATGCATGTCCCTCTATACCTATCACACACTCAACATTCAAATGGATATCATTTGTTTCAAACAGGAATATAATATTTTGTGGTTAAATGTAACTTAAAGTCGTTCTTGACAAGTCTATCAAACCACTAATATATTAAAAAAAATTGCATTCCAAACAGTTTCCTCATATGTATGTTGTTCAATATTGGTGTACTGCATTATATTTTTTATAGAACACTTACATAGATTTTATCTGTCAGCTGCAGCCTGGATAAATGGATTCATTATAATAATTATTAGCAAAAAAACAGCACAAAAATTAAAATATCTTATTGGTGAGACCCTTAAATTGCAAATCTATGCACATCATCTGGGAGTCACTGTCATTGAGCTCAGTGCCATGAATTTCTGAGTGGACATGCATAAGATTCCATGATATTTGGCACAATCAAAAAGATTCCAACAGATATTAGTCTTCCTAAATAATAATAGAAACATTTGCAAACAACATATAAAATGTTAATAGTGTTTATAAATTTCTTTGTTATTTCAGAATTTTTAACCAAATCCATTATTTGCCAACGAGGCATTCATTGAATGCAGATTTTATTAACACAATGACAGATTGTGTCCATTTTACTTTATATATATGGCTGAAAATTCTTCTTTAAAAATCTATATTGATTTTTGCAAATTGGCTGCAAATTCAATACCTCCTTAGAATAATTGATGTCACATGCAAAAAAAATGCATAAAACAAAGTGAGAGAAACCCTGAGTTAATAACTTCATAAGCAAGGCACTAAATCTTTCCTCAGCAATTACTGTGCCTTTGTGTCTTTTACAAAATAATCCAGTAGTTATCTTTAAATTTGATAGTTTGGACAAGTTTGTGCAGTTTGTAATGTAGAGAAGGCACTGATATTCCATCGGCTTCTGCGCAGTTCAGTACTCTATTTCATTGAAATCAGCAGAATATCCTGATGATTGTAGTATAGTTTCTTCCATTTCTAAGAGGACAGAAAGAATATTAGAAAAATCTGCATATTACTTTACAGATAAAAGTCATTTTGACTGTGCTAAGATGCAGGGAAGGATAGTCTAAAGCCTAGGTATCCTTTCTTTCATGCATATTAAAGTAGAAATAATGAAAGAGCTTTAGCTCAAGAATGGTTTTGTGGACTTCTGATAAATATATCATCTTTGTAAATCTATAAAGAAACACTTGCTTGAACAGTTTTCTCTTTTGTTTTAAAATTTTATACTGATATATATATATATATATCAGTATACATATACATATACATTTACATACATACATACATATATACATACATACATACAGTACATATGTTTTCTTCTCTTATCGTAGGCCCTTTATGTGTATTTCTCCTCGGCCGGGTATTTTCTTAAGTAAACCAAGATTTTCAAAATGCAGCCATAGGTCAGTGAAATCCCATCCATTAGTTCTAGGCTTTATCAGATACTTGACTTGAGGGTGTGCCTAACTGATGAGGACTAATTAGTCCGAAATAGATCTATATTAGTCTCCCAAAAGGCAGCAAACTGCTTACTTGCTGTCTGATAAAGCCTAGAACTAGTGGATGGGATTTCACTGAGCTATGGCTGCATTTGAAAATCTTGGTTTACGTAGGAAAATACCCGCTGAGGAGAAATACATATGTCTCAGCTCCCTGCCCCCACACCAGCAGATATTTTGGTGCCAACCTATCTACAAGACAAAGGCTGGGCAGCTTATCTACAACACATGATAGGATTAGCCCTCACTCAAGATCCAAAACCAGGACAAAGCCATTAAGCCATAATAGGAATTGCCCAAAGCCCCTTCATTACATCATCACCCAGCAAGATTCAACCAGGCCTGAGACAACCTACAAAGTTACCCCTGCATAGCCCCATGGGAGTCTGACAACCAATCAGAATACATTTCTTACACAGGAACAGGAAGCTCCATGGTGGGGCCCAAGAGAGGGTATAAATCTCTCACACACTTTTTTTTCCCCCAGGACCTCAAACCACACACACACACACACACACACACACACACACACACACACCACAAATTCAATCAAATTAATTTTACCTTTACAAGGTCCTCTCTGAAATGAAATGTCATCTATAGCAATGTCACTTCTTATTGATATTCCACGAATTGCTTCAAATATAATCTGCATTTTTTAAAAAAGCATAATTTATGAATAGAGTTTGATTTTATAGAAATGTATAAAGTACTGTACATACAAGATAGTAATTTCCATATAGGTATGTACATTTTTGCTGTCTCTCAAAAAACAGTAAATTATAACTAAATGGAGTAGAAGAAAGCTGTTAAATGAATATCTCTCCTGCCCTCTCCAGGCATGTTCTGGAAAGTTTGACGATCCTTAGGAATAGGATCATCCTATTAAATAAAAATGTGCAGCTGTTCAAAATTTACTGTTAAAATATTACATTTGCTCCATTAATACCTTTGTGTTATTTGGGCCTCTTTCCTCCTCTCTCAGATTCTCCTGAGAATCTTACTTTTCATAAAGATTGACCAATCTTTCAGACAAACTGAGGCCAAGAAAATCCTACCACATAAGTTTTCTTCGAGATATATTCTGTTGTCCCTTCCCAGGAATTATTTAATATCTTTCCTCTCAATGAGTGAACCTTTTTTTTAAAAAAAAAATGTAATGTTTCTTCTCATATATTTTCATTTTTTTTTAATTAGAAGAGAAAAGGAAAGTTGTTATTTATCCTCCGCATAAGACACTTGATAGCAGAGACAAGGGTTTCAGGGTAGAAGTACCATCTTACACACCAAAGCAATGATCTTCCACATTCTCTGTACTCTGCCTTGTTCAACAAGAAATAACTTCACTGGAAGAGCCTCTATCTGTGCCTTCATTAGCTGGATGTAAAGGCTCCACCAGCCTTACATTTACTTAGAGGCCTGAAGGCCACTACTCCAGATTCAGAGCAAACCTGTACATATATTTTTTAGAAGAATTTACTTTTAGAAGCAAGAATTTTGGTTGCATCAAAATGTATTCTTCCCCCAACAGAATAACTTTCCTTTCCCTCTAATCTGGGGAGATTCCCTCTAATCTGGGGAATTGAAAGACGGTTCATGAGCACAGATCTGTACACACTTGGACTGAACCACATTGGCTGTTTTCTCAAAGAAATATATAACTGTTGCTTTGACATTTACATTCCTGCATCTCTTCCTTCAGACTATTATATGTAACTGAAATCCAAACTCTACAACATTAGATCTACACATTTAAATTATCTAAAACTGGATAGAGATATATATAGTTAGTACTATGAGCAAATAGCTGATTGAAATTGTTTGTTAGATTTGTGAAGTGTAAGGGATAAATGTTTTATCGAATTTCTCCTTTTTTGTGTATAGTTTTTAGACTACTTGAAAAACGGTTATACAGTGAAGAGTGGAGCATTTTACAAACCTCTCCTTCAGTATCGCCTTCCCAAGTAAGGACAAAAACATTGCATAGCATCTATGAAAATAGCTACAAAAAATTCTCCTAAATATAATTTTGAAAACAAACTCTCCATCAAATTAAATAAGAACCTTAGGAAAAAATACGTGAGAATTTCTGTGCATCACATCTGATACAGCTATGATTTTTAATGACAGACAGGCTTATTTTAGTTGCTTATACAATCAGTTTAGACTCAATTAATTGAAGACTATCCAGTGCTATTTTAAATTGTCATGCTTCAGTCTCATTTTTTCCTTACAAGTCTTGAGTAATTTACGACTGTTACTAGCATTTAACAAACTTGTCAACTGGAAAATTATCTCCCCAAATTTTCTGGGCTATAAGTTAAACAAATACAGATTCCTATAAAGGTCTTGTTAACTTACCTGATGAGATTTATCACATGTATATTCTATTAGGCCCCTTAACCATGAGATGCTTTGTTCACCACGTCTTCTCCAGATGAGGATCTCCTTTTTAGAACCATGCATTTTCAAATAAACATTTAACAGTCCGGTCCCACGTCCATACATATGATAAAAAAATGTAAGGCACTGATGACCAAATGTCTTTCGTAATAACGTTGAAATAAGTTGTGCCTTCTGTCCATAGATCATATTAGAAGCTTCTATATACATGTAATGTCCTTCAAAAAGAAAATATATGAAAGTATATTTTAAGATATTTTATCATTCATATAGAGTGATTTAGATGTCTGAATTTTACTAGAAACAACAGTCTCCTTTCCATCACTTTTGAGAGGTTTTTTTACACCTCAAAAGTACACGTATTTCCAACATTTATTATTCTATGGTTTATCTATCTTGACAGTTATTGATCTTTTCCAATATGAATTAACTTCTCTCAAATCTTACCCAAAATTATCGGAGAAGTCTGGAAAAAGTACCATAACAATTATCTTATTTATTGAAGAATGTTCAGGATAAGATTTTATTAGCATAAAAATTAAAAAATGAAGGAATAGTTTTCTCTATTTTTAAGCATGGAAATCCTGATCTGAATGTTTAATAGAAAAAAATAAGTATCAAGTGTTCTCATTTAGATTACAAATCTATCTTGGAATAAAAACTGTTCTTATTTGATATTTCATTATATTGTTTAGGTCTTATCATCATTTAAACTATAACTTACCTACCCCAGTAGTGTGGTCTCCTGTTGGACCAGTATAAGATGTAGGAGTTGGACTTCTCCTCCTATGCCAACCATGCCGATTTCTTGGTTGCAGAGTAAATGCACACTCGTTTTTTTCAAAGGTACATTCTCCAGGAAAAACAGGTGGTATATCTACCAAATACATACAGTAAAATGTTGTTATGTTTAAGTATATTTAAATATACCTAATTGACCTATGTAAAACTCCTGGTATTGATAAGGCTATCCATTTTATTCAACTGGACTTGGTATAGAAACTGCTTTTCTATCTGAATTTATTAATTTAATGTTCCTTTACTCATTATTTTTTTTAAAAAACCAATACCACATTATATTTTCTGCTTTCTAAAAATTCCAGATATTACTTTTCTAAGTAAATATGATTTTTCATTTAAAATAGACTTTATAAGTAATAACATTTACTTAGTCGCATGTTTTATAATTTGGCTGGATATTGCTAAGATAAGAGGTAATTACTAATAGAAAAACCATGTAACTATTCATGGTTTAGTTAATTCAAATTTCACTGTAATACCTTGAGTTTACTCATGATTTATTAATTTATCTTGTCACAGCCAAATGTGACCATAGCAATTTACAAAGTACCGTGTTTCCCCGAAAATAAGACCCTGCCTTATATTTTTTTGCCACCCAAAAAAAAAAAAAAGGCACTAGACCTTATTTTTGGGGGGGATTTGTCCACTGACTCATCTCACTTGTGTGTGTCACCCCTGGCCTCCTTTTCACTGTCAGAGGCCTTCAGGAACTTCAGCCAGCAAGGCTTTCCTGAAGGCCTCTGCAGCCGATGACAGAGCTCCAGATCAATCCGGAGCTCTGTTACTGGCTACAGAGGCCTTCAGGAAAGGCTTTTAGGAAAGACTTGCCGGCTGCAGAAGAAATGGGCAGAGATGTGTGAGGCCTGGCTGCAACTGTCTGAAGGTAAGTAGTAGTCCACCCCCCCCCATCCCTACCATAGCTTAATTTTTACACGTGCACCCTGGAGTGGGTGTTGTCTTAATTAGAGCTTATTTTAGGGGTAGGGCTTATATTGGGCACACATGTAAAAATCAAGCTACGACTTACTTTCCGAGTAGGTCGTATTTTCGGGAAAACATGGCATATAGAAAATAACTAAAGCATTCATGAAAACTCTAATTTAAAATGGCTTAAATCAATCAAATCACATGATAATGGAACAAAAACATGGACTATCATATTGAATCAATATAGGCATTAACAGCTAATTCTACAATATACAACTAATTTTTTGGTATTTTGCTAAAGCTAATCAGAGATAGCGCTAGTCTGATTTTGGGGGACTACCACTACTATGAGGAGCATCTTTCTGGAGCCCCTGTAACTGTCAATCGTTCAGGACAATTCTTACAGTAGGTTGGATTCTTATTTTGTATATATGGAGACAGACAGACATAGACATAATGGACATTTATGCTAATGAAAGGTACCCATTTCCCCTGTATCTAAATCCCAATTTAAATGCAGATCTACCCAATTTTTTTTTAAGAGCAAGTATAGGAGTGTTTTGGAATTTGATAGAAGAAATTCTGTTTCTTTATAGGAATTTCTTGGGCATACTGAACACTCTTTGTACTCTTATTAGTTCCAATGCATGTGTCTCTACTCAAGTACTAAAACATGAATAAACTGTGAATTTGCATCCACACCATTAAAATGGAGAAAAGCATAGTTTTTAAACTTAAATCTATATGGAATAGCGTATGATAACCTGAAACAAATATATATATTAGGGGAAAGTTATACCAAACAGATCACTAATATCAGAAAGTTTACATCAATGGTAATAAATATACATACTACAGATTTGAAATGTAATTAATTTTACCAGCACTATGACAGCTTCCCAAATTCACTGATATATCATCTAGTGCCACTATTCCACAATCCCAAAAGTTTCTACACCAGCTCAGAAACACCACCTGAAATGTGCACAAAAATACAGTCAATCTTAATTTTTCCAAGCCCATTTCCCCCAAAATGCTCTTTTAATCAGTTGACTTCTATAAAGCATTTGAAAGAGATGCTTTATAAAGCATATTAAATATTTGAACACACATTCCTTGAACTGCTTCAACATCCTTTGAAATTTGCTTCAAAGGATGTCAGTACATATGGGCATGCATTCACTCTACTCATGATCTTAAACAAAATGTTCTCAATCTATGTACATATCACAGACAGTAAGGGACAAATCTTGAAGCTAACATTTTCCCAATATTTGTGGGAAAA
Source organism: Pituophis catenifer annectens (assembly GCF_029215685.1). Lineage (NCBI taxonomy): Eukaryota > Metazoa > Chordata > Lepidosauria > Squamata > Colubridae > Pituophis > Pituophis catenifer. Next base: position 227,154,837 of record NW_027256882.1, on the reverse strand, counting down.
ATGTATTGCTTACTACAACTAATTTGCAATCTCAAATGCTCTGAATACATGAAGCAATCAATTTGTATTTCTTGCATTATTTTGTCAGTTATATGTAAAGAAAATATTCATTTTCATTTCATTTCCATTTTAGCACAAATCTGAATTAAACAGCAATTTGGCTTATCCAGATTTTTCATTAATGAAACAGCTAAGAAATTCCTAGCTAATTCTATGGTATTACTAGAACTTGAAACATGTATAGAATATTTATATTTGAGGTTATTGTTTCAAATTATATTTGTTCTGTAGGTGAAATAAGTATACAAACAATTGAAGTAGAAATATTATTCAGGCATTTGAGACTTTCCTCAAAAGAACACAATAATGATCTGTGGAGTCCTTGATACTCTCTGGCTTGATAGTTTGCTTGCAGATGTTTCATTACCTGACTACGGTAGGTAATTTTGTTTTATTTTTCTTTTCAAATGGCAGCTATTGGAATTGTATGTAGGCAGTTTTTTGGGTATTGCCAGAAGGATCTTTCAATTCCCTACCATCTAGGTCCAAAAATAACTTTCAATCAGAGTAACCAATACCATTTCCATTCCATGACCAGATCAGAATCCTTACTGGTAGAGATCTAGATAATCTGCTTCCTATAAGGAAGGGGCTTCTTCAGGAAAGAGTTGCACTCATAACATCCCCCATAGCAGATGACACTTAGATTTACACCTCTCTCTCTCTCTCTCTCTCTCTCTCTCTCTCTCTCTCTCTCTCTCTCTCTCTCTCTCTCCTCCCTCCCTCCCTCCCTCCCTACCTCCCTCCCTCCCTCCCTCCCTCCCTTCCTCTAACTTAAACTTACAAAGAAATGTCTAAAAACACAACTAAAAGCAATTACAATAGCAAATTTATCTGGTTAAAAGCATTATGGAAACAAATTGGTTTCCAGCCAGAACTGTATATAGAAATGATATTGAAGTTCTTTTACAAAAGTTTGTAAAATTGTTTTACAATTTTATTTTGATTATATTATTGTTTCTGCAGAAAGCAACATTGTTCAAACATGGCTGAAATTATGGTCCTTGGCGCTCTCTGAACTTGGTTTTCTTGCAGACATTTCATTACTAAACTAGATAACCTAGTTTGGTAACGAAATGCCTGCAAGAAAACCACCAAGCACATAGAGTACCAAGGACTTAAAGTTCAATCCCAAGATACAAATATTCTCTTCTATCAATGGCTGAAATTTCATAAGCAACTCAGTATTTCAATGAATTAATGTCCTTTTTATACTTGCTTTCTAGAAAAAAAATTCCCTGAATTCTAGAAAAAGCACATAATAGCAAGGAGTGTGTTCTTTTATACTAAGAATTAAGATCTTGTTACAGACAACCTGAGGTATAATAAAAATGAATATAAATAATATAAATTATCTATTTTTTGTTTTACGTTTATTGCATTTGATTTAATTACACAAAGCAATTACACAAATGTTCTAAAATGGTGTTTTTCAAGTAGCTCATTAATGTTAGTGGCCAGTTTCTTCTATATTAAATATTGTAGTGCCAGTAATTGGTTTAGAGAGCTAATTTCAAATAGATACTCCAAAATGAACTCATCCCTGGAAACCATGCTTTACAGCTTTTCCAGCTGAAATGACAAAGACTGAATATTAAATATTCACTATTTCTTATTTGAGGAAAAATGAAGAATAAAATACATTATCAAAGAGTTTCTGATGGCTGCAATTTTTAAATTGGAGAAGCTGTAGAAGAATGCAATGGAAAGATCTTATTCTCTTGTGCTATGTGACATTCAAGGATGGCCAAGACTCAACTTGGCTGCTGAGGGTGTTTACTATTTCTATAGACACTTGGAAAGGAAAAATCAAAGTTGCATAAAATCAGCTGCAGGGAAGATGAAGTAAATGTTGGTTGTGATCTACCAGTATTTATGCTATATAGTGGACTGCTATAAAGATTCTAAACTTAGAATCTTTTGATCTGCAACATATATTCCCAGATAATATAAGCAAACATTACATTAGCAGCCATGGAAGTAGCTCATTTTACTCTATGCATACAAAGCACATTATTAATACATTTGTCACAATTGGCATTAATATTTTAAATTTGCTTTCCATTTGGGTCAAAATTATTAAAACAAGATGTATGCACTTCTCTCTGGTACAGTTTAAAAATGTCATAAACCTACTAATGTCTTCAGTATGAATGACATATTTGCATATGAACTGATCTTCAGATGAAGTAAGTGTAATATGTGGCTACATGAGGTTACTTTCAAATTTTTCATTTATAATAACATGGTCCCAAATTACATAGTCTTGTTAGTCGACAAAAGTTTCAAATACGCCTAGTGTGAATAGGTAGACAACGTATGTCACAAAAAATGATCATAATGTGATTTTAGTATTGTATACTATTCAGTGTCTGGGTGCAGCATTTCCACTGATATTTTTGTCATGCAAACTGTTAGTAGGATTTCAAGTTCCAATTTAACTAAATAAATCTAAACAAACAATGCCAGAACTCTTCTTTCCAGAAGCGGATAACACCATAAAAATTAAAACTTGCATTTTTATTTAATTGATTTTTTTCCCCTATACAACCTCCTGCCACACAAACCATATAGTGACTGCCCTTCTATCTGTGGTCACATTCCCATCTGTCAGGATAATTGTACTGACTTTTACTAGAAAAGACAGAAGATGAACAAATCCTTTTGCCCTTTTTTCACAGAGTCGTTATGACTCATTTAGGAGAAACTGAAAATAACAGTATCTGAGACGGAAAACATTGGTTGTTACCTTGCAAGGCATGGGCTTTCTGAAGGTGATTTCAGCTTGAGTCCAGACTCTTTGGGGAGTTTCTGAGACAGACCAGATTTTTTCTTGAACAATATGGTTTTCTTCAAAGATATAAACAGCCAGAGAATCTCTCATTTTGAAAAAGCCAAACAAAGCATAATAAAATCTCAGACAATATTGTAAGTTTTCTGGCAGTGTTGGACTATATAAGCGGCCAATATATCCAGGTTGCGATGTAAACTTTGTATTTGCCAGCAAATAGAAACCTGAAATGCAATGCAATGTTTAAATCATTTCAAGCAATTTACTCCTTCTGGGATATTTCTAGGTATTATATTGGACTTCCACTGGCATGTCTGCAAGCTAGGGCTGCTATATACAGTAAGACCATGTCTCTAAAGAGCTATTTTGTGCAAAAATACCTTAAATAATCTTTCCAGGCTTGGGTATTTTTAGTTGCTATTTTCCAGGTGTTACAGAGATTAAATACATGTTATTTTTATAGTTAAAGTTTACCTACCTTTTAAGACTAATATTGTTTCAATATTGTCATAATTATAGGAATGATAATTAGGTAATTAGGTTACATATACAGGTAATCCTCAGTTTATGACCACAATTGAGCCCAACATTTTTGTTGCTAAGCAAAGCAATTAAGTGATTTTTGTCCCATTCCATGACCTTTTGCCACAGTTAAACGAATCACTACAGTTATTATGCAGTCATTAAGCAAATCTGGTTTCCCCCATTGACTTTGCTTTTCAGAAGCTGGCTGAAAAGGTTACAAACGGTGATCACATGTCTGGGGACAGTGCAGCTTTCATAAGTACATGATAATTGCCAAGCGCCTACATTTTGATCATGTGACCATGGAATGATGGTTCAGTGGTTAAAGATACTGAGCTTGTCAACTGGAGAGCTAACAGCCCAGATTCAAGACTCAAACTCTGCACAATGGGGTGAGCTCCTCATTACTTGCCCCAGTTCAAAAGCATTCAAATGCAAGTAGATTAATAGGTACCGCTACGATGGTAAGGTAACAATGTTATGTGCGCCTTTGGCTATAACCATGCTGACCACATGACTATGGAAATTGTCTTCTGACAACACTGGCTCCCTCAGCCAAGAAACGGAGATGAGCACCGTGCCCCAGAATCAGACTGAGAGGGAAACCTTTACCTTTTCACCAGGGGGATGCGTAATAGTCATGAGTGTGAAAACTATCATAAATCACTTTTTCCAGTGGGGTTGTAACTTCAAACAGTCACTAAATGAATGACTGTTAGTCAAAGACTGCCTGCAATTTAATTTTCCTCTCTGAATTTTTCAATGAGCAGACCATTAAAAAACAAACAACATCCCCCCTCTTTTTCTGAAACTCATTGTTAGATCTTCAGACATAAACAGCACTTTTGCACAAAACTAGACATCAATATATGTATATGGGTCTGAAACTGAAACCTGAAACTGTTTCGTATATACTGCTATGTCATTTATCATATTAATGATTAATGCCTTGATTCGAAATGAAGCAATTCACCACAATTATTCTTTTAATAGAAAAGTTATTTTGGAGGTGAACTGGAACATCAGACTTTGAAGTTTGGCCAGTAGCTCTTTTCTCAGTGAATTTATACAGCAGGCTTATATCATCTCTGCCACTCCTTTTCTATTTGTCAGCATGTAATCACTTCTAGTAGGAGGGGGGAGCCCCATGTGTGAAAACTCTTTAAACTGAGATCTTGCTTTTGAGATTTCTGAAAAAATACTTCATCTAAATTTATGTGAAGCTGGCACTAGGTGATCCAAGTTTCATAATGTTTGCACAGTTACATTTATTACTGCATCTCTTCGTATGATCTGAAGTCACATACATAGTCTTATACCAAAGCAGAACAACTGAATAAATCCCAGGATTCTTACTTCAAGTATTTTGTTTAAGGCTCTTTCTTTAAGACACTCATAAGATTTTTTTTTCTACATCCTGTAGTGGCTCAAGCCTGTCAAGAAATTGCTGAAATGTCCAGATTTCCCTCAAAGCTTCAGGAGATTCGGGTTGAATTCAGCATGTTAAAGAAGTTAACTTACCCACCCTATATATCTTCCAATAAAGAATGTTTACTTACCCGTGCCAGTAGTGTGGTCACCTGGTCTATATGCATTAGGCTTCACTTTTATCCTGCTCCAACCAGGACCATCCTTGTAATCTTGATAAAAATGGCAAAAATTATCCTCAAAAGTGCAACTTGCCTGTAAGGGAATGAAGGACGTGCCTAAGGGATAACAGATCAAATGGAAGATAATTGAAACTGCATACTTGAAAGAGTAAGTTGATAAATACTAGTAAAATCAGTAAGAAGGAATCAAGCTGTTTGTCCGTTAATAGCAGTTATGGATCGAAACCTTGAATAAAACATATCCAAAAGAGAATTAAAGATTCCCATAGAACCAAAAGATTTCCTCTACCCACATATTCACACATAAATACAAGGCCAGAAAAGGAAATGTCTCTGATAATCTTATTTTCAGTGAAAGTAACTTGCATTGTCCAGTGGAAATAATTTATATCAAATAAAAAAGAAAAGTGGATAATACAACCATGGAAGATGTACAATGAGTCTATATTCAGTATCTGGTATTACCTCAGTAATAATATTTCCACCAGTAATGTTCAATTGTTTTAAAAAAGCAATTTTTAAAAATACTGCTTTCCTTAACATTGCACAAGCTGCACAGCTTGTTCATTTTTTATATACTCAACATTACCCAAATACAGACATCTTTATTCATCATGTGGGAGATGCAAAGCATTTTAATCATAATTTTTGAGATGAAAACACTATGAATTATACATCTATTTATACTGTAATGAGCTCCATTTTGTGAATTGCATCATTTTGCTTTAAAAGGTATCTCTTTAATATCCTAACTCAATTCCAGTAAGAAGATGAGGAATGTGGACTGCAGACAAGACTACAACATACAGATGACTAGAGATACAGTTTATGACTGGCTATATCCATTCAAAAAAGTTCATCAATAATTTGTTCAGATAAAGCTTGTGTTATGTGTGTCAACTTGCGAAGCTTTCCTGACCTCCCGAGTTGCCATAGGCAAGGGGATGGGAATTCACACCTCAGTCAAAACAAAAAACATCCTAGCCGGCCCAAGTCAAGGCCATCTCCATGGAGACCTGCAACAGCCAGAAAGTGACTTCTAAGACCCGCGAAATTGCTTCGTTGGGGAATGTGACTGGTGACACACCCTGGGGGGAGGGGGCAACAGAGTCAGAGGCAAGGTGCGAACTAGGTGAAGTCAGAGTTGGCTTCATTTAGGCGTGCCAACATGGCGCTCCTAATAAACAACTGGATTTTTCTTGCAAAACAGCTTGAGGCTCCTGATTTTATTAGGGCATTGGTTGGAACCCTGACATGATTGTCCCTCATTATTTATAGGATGTTTTTTTCTTATGGATCTTTCCTATGTTTTTCACCAGTAATGGGAAAAATATGTGCAGAGCACCTTTTTATTAATTTTTACTCAATAACAATTGATGTCCTAGTATCTATCTGTCTTTTGTCTATCTATCTATCTCAGGAGAGTCAAACTTTATTTCATGGGTGGCCACATCAGGCTTGTTTGACCTTGGGGGGCCAGGGTGGGCACGGCCAGCTCGATGTCACTCATGTCCTGGGCACAGGTGGTGGCCTGAGCACTTAGCCAGTGAAAATGGGCTCCCAAGCTCCATTTTCAGCTGCGATGGCCTCCTGCAACCCTTTGCCAGAGAAAACGGAACTCAGGAAGGGCACACGCAACCCTACCTAGCTCCATTTTCATTGGCAGAGGTACCACAGGCCAATCTTTCACTGTTTCCAGGGCAGCCCTGTGGGCCAGATCTAAGCACCCTGCAAGCCAAATCCAGCCCCTGGGCTTTGAGTTTGATACCCCTGGTCTATCTTGTATACTACCCATCTCATGTTAAATCGACTATATCATATGAGGGAGATTACCAATGTTTGTTGATGGTGAAGGTATGTTGGGTTGTCTTAATGTGTAATAGCAATTAAATTAAGATTTGACAAAGAAAAATGTGTATTATAGAACATTGGGAAACTTGTACCTGTTTGATTGCTACAGAAAACTGGGGAGAAAGAAATGTCATCAAGAGCCAAATATCCTCCTTTGGCACTGCTGAAAGCAACTTCAAAAATAACCTGCAAAAATATCCAAGCATGGTTAGATTATAATTATACAAAATGTTATTTTGGTGATCAGATGCCTTGAAGAAGCAAATCCAATCATTCCCAGCTAACCCTTATTTATATACAAAGGAAAAAGCTTGAAGCCGTAGTTTTCTCAAATCATTTACTGCTTATGACTCAAATAATTTGGTTAATTTAAAATATGATCAAGGGGAGAAAAAAGAATAAAAAACATGTTTATGTTTAACAGAATAACAGAGTTGGGAGAGACCTTAGAGGTCTTCTAGTCCAACCCCCTGCTTAGGCAGGAAACCCTACACCACTTCAGACAAATGGTTATCCAATCTCTTCTTAAAAACTTCCAATGTTGGCGCATTCACAACTTCTGGAGGCAATTTGTTCCACTGATTAATTGTTCTGTCAGGAAATTTCTCCTTAGTTCTAAGTTGCTTCTCACCTTGATTAGTTTCCACCCATTGCTTCTTGTCCAACCCTCAGGTGCTATGGAGAATAGCTTGACCCCCTCTTCTTTGTGACAGACCCTGAAATATTGGAACACTGCTATCATGTCACCCCTAGTCCTTCTTTTCATTAAACTAGACAAACCGTTCCAGTAACCGTTCTTTATATGTTTTAGCCTCCAATCCCCTAATCATCTTTGTTGCTCTTCTCTGCACTCTTTCTACAGTCTCAACATCTTTTTTACATCGTGGTGACCAAAACTGGATGCAGTATTTCAAGTGTGGCCTTACCAAGGCATAAAGTGGTATTAACACTTCACGTGATCTTGATTCTATCCCTCTGTTTATACAGCCTAGAACTATGTTGGCTTTTTTGACAGCTGCAGCACACTGCTGGCTCATATTTAAATGATTGTCCACTAGGACTCCAAGATCCCTCTCACTACTATTGAGCAAGGTACCACATTTACTGTATCTGTGCATTTTGTTTTTCTTGCCTAAATGTAGAACCTTACTTTTTTCACCATTGAATTTCAATTTGTTAGATAGCGCCCAGTGTTCAAGTCTGTCAAGATCCTTCTGTATCTTAAGCCTATTTTCTGGAGTGTTAGCTATTCCTGCTAGTTTGGTATCATTTGCAAATTTGATGAGTTCCCAATCTATCCCCTTGTCCAAATCATTGATGAAGATGTTGAAGAGTACTGGGCCTAAAACAGAGCCTTGGTACTGTACCCCGCTGCATAATTCCCTCCATGTAGAAGCAGTTCCACTGAGGACTACACATTGAGTGCAGTTGGTCAGCTAGTTACAAATCCATCTGGTGGTGATGCTATCTAACCCACACTTTTCTATTTTATCAAGTAGTAGGTATGGTCTACTTTATCAAATGCCTTACTGAAGTCCAAGTATATTACACCAACAGCATTCCTCTGGTCTACTAATTTTGTCACTTTGTCAAAGAATGCAATAAGGTTAGTCTGGCATGATCTGTTTTTGACAAACCCATGTTGGCTTTTGGTTATTACTTTGTTTGCTTCTAAGTGTTCTCTGATTCGTTGCTTATCTTTTCCAGAATCTTCGCTGGTATTGAGGCCAGCCTGATAGGTCTGTAGTTTCCTGGATCTATTTTTTTTTCCTTTTTTGAAGATGGGAATTACATTAGCTCTTTTCCAGTCCTCTGGCAGTTCCCCGGTGCTCCAGGATCTTTGAAAGATATAATTCAGTGGTTCTAAGATCTCGTTGCCAGTTCCTTCAGAACCTTGGGGTGTAATCCATCTGGTCCTGGTGATTTGAACTCATCTAGGGTAGACAGGTGCTCATTTACCACTTCCTTCCCTATTTTAATTTGTGTTCCTAATCTGTTTTTTTATGGTGCTGTTTTTGATAGGTTGGACTGTTTTTTTCCCTTTGTGTAAAGACAGATGCAAAAAAAGTTCTGCTTTCTCCCTGTTGTTTGTCACCTTGCCACTTTCTCCCAGCAATGGACCAATTGTTTCCTTGACTTTTTTCTTGTTTTTAACGTGTTGGAAGAAACTTTTTTTAATTATTTTTTTACTTTTGTCGCAAGCCTTTGTTCATTGTGAGCCTTAGCTTTCCTCACTTCATCTTTGCAGGCTTGGGCTATTTGCTGATATTCTGCCTTAGTTATGTGCCCCTCTTTCCACTTTTTATAGTTTTTGTCTTTCAATTGTCAGAGAGTACTTTATGCAGCCATGCTGGTTTCTTTTGAGAGGTATTATTTTTCTTCTTCATTCGTATTGTGCTTGACTGGGCTTTTATAATCTCACTTTTCAAAATTTCCCAAGCTTGAGTTGTTTTCCCCTTGAAGATTCTCATCCATGGAATCCTTCCCAAGCTCTCTCTAAGTTTATTGAAATTAGCTCTCTTAAAGTCCAAGACTCTAGTTTGACTTTATTCTATTGCTTGTGCTTGCATAATGTTGACTTCCAATATTGCATGATCACTCGCCCCCAAAGTTCCTGCAGCTTCAACATCTTCTATCATTTCATCTCTGTTAGTGAGAATTAAGTCCAATATGACTGATCCCCTTGTTCCCTTCTCTACTTTTTGGGAAACAAAGTTGCCTGCTAGGTTTGTTAGGAACTTGTTGGATCAACTTGGGGCAGAGTTTGTCTCCCAGTTGATGTCAGGGTAGTTAAAATCCCCCACAATAACACATTACTATTGTGATGTGCTTCCTACATACCTTAGTTAGCTGACTAGCAAAAAGTTCATCTATTTCCTCTGTTTAGTTGGGTGGCCTATAGTATACATCTATGGCAATGTGATTTTCCCCCCTTTAATATTGACGCATTTTCAAGTTGCATTTTCGTCATTGTTCTGCTCTATTTCTGTAGAGATGTAGTTATTTCTTATATATAGTGCAACTCCACCTCTTCTTTTATTTGGTCTTTTTCTTTTAAATAATTTAAATCCCTCTAGCTGTATGTTCCATTTGTGCATTTCATCCCACTATATGTATATGTGATTAAAGTTACAATCACGTGCTCACTTACCTAGGAGCACATGATTGTAACTTTAATATCATATCATAAGGAGGAAGCTTTATAATATCTCCACTGTTACTTGTCCTTGTCTCAAAAACTTGGGATGTGCAGAAATAAATTCAAATTTACAACCCTTATTTTTTATTTGCTGAACAATACATACATTCATGTTTACATGCCAAACTCAAAGTCTAGCTGGCCAGACTAGATCTGAGTTCCAAAAGAACCATAGATCTATCTATTTTCCACTATCTATAAATAAGAAGCAGTGATTGGCAACACGTATCTGTATTTGTTAAAGAAATGTGCATTGCGGGACTTCCGGTTGGCGCCGCAGGGACACAGACGGGGAAATGGCGAGCTCCGCTGAGCCCTGCCAAATCCCCTCTGTTAAGATGCCGCCGATAGGTCTGCAGACCTCCCCTGTCTTGTAGGGACAGGGGGACAAGAAGGAACGCCTTGGGCGGCCGAGAGGAACGGGCGGGTTCCTCGGGGCTGGAGGCTTCTCCTTCACGCTGGCGGCAGCGGAACGGTAGCCATGCTGGCTGCCCTGAAACTGTGGCAGCCGGGAACAAGGATTGTGCTGGAGGAAGAAGATGAAGAAAGAGCAAAAATCAAGAAGCCGGGTGAGTGACACCAACCCAGGCAAACGTACCTATTTGGAATTATTGGAAAATAAGACCCCAAAATTAAAAGCGGCTGTTGGACTGCGGGGCTTAAAGATTGAAAAGGAAAAAAAAATGGGTAAAAGACCCAAATTGAATTTTGTTGCAGTAAACTTAAACTGGATGATTTGGTATTAATAAATTTCTGAAATTTGACTGTGCCTTTAACTGGAGTGGGGAGGAGAAATGGATATTCCTGAGAATTAATGCCTCTAAAAGAAAATGAAGCTAATGAAGATAGAGATGGATAGCTACAAAATAGCCATGGAGTCTGCAGTGATTAAACAGAGAAGTGGATTAAAGAAATTTCCCATTCTGGGTGGAAAAGAAACATGTTAATTGGCTTTTTACCTTGGATTACTTGAAATTAATATTGGATATAAGGATTTTGGAGATTCCTACTCTGTCCCAGATGATTTTAAGAAAGAAGAAAGAAAGAACATTTTGGATTTTAACAATGGAGACTGACAAAACTAAGTGTGGCGTAGTTAACAAAGACAGGAAGCTGATGCACTACGCTTGGATCAGACATTTTAAAAGTTTTAAAGGGACATACAGAAATTCTTTACTTTGAACTGATGAACCTTGAAATAGAGCACTTTGGACAGAAAAGAAAAGGAAGAAAAGGAAGAACTAAAGTGGATAAATTTAAATGTGACTAACTGAAATGTAAAGTTTAAAAGCCTATGTATATATGATAAAGTTTAAAAGCCTAGGTATATATGATTTTTGGATAAAAACAGGAAGGTTGTAAAATAATAAAAATAGAAAATAAGAGGTGGCTATTAAAATAGTGGATGATATCAAGGGGATAAAAATAATAAAGAAGAATATATTTTGAGGCAGGAAAATTTTAAGAAAATGTACTGTTTGATGTAATACGTTTTAATTTTAATTTGCAAACAAATGTTAAACTGATGAATAAGGATTGATTGAACAAAATACAAAATACACAGATGTTAGTGATTAGTCTTGAATTAAGGTAATACAAGTTGGAAATGATGACTATTATGAAATATACTGAGATTTAAATTGAAAGAGCAGGATGGAAAAATGATATAAAACAGATAATTATATTACAGTTAAAATGTGTGGGATGGATACCAACTAGATAAGAGTTTGAGACTCGGTGGAAATACGTTGGAAATTAGTTAAAAATGCTGGAAACAGCCAAACAAATAGGAGGAGAGTTGGAGGAGACTATGCTGGTAATCAGCCAAACAATGGAGGGAGTCAAGGAGGAGACTATGCTGGAAATCAGCCCATAAAATGCTGGAAACAGCCAAACAAATAGGAGGAGAGTTGGAGGAGACTATGCTGGAAATAAGCCAAACAATGGAGGGAGTTAAGGAGGAGACTATGCTGGAAATCAGCCCATAAAATGCTGGAAACAGCCAAACAAATAGGAGGAGAGTTGGAGGAGACTATGCTGGAAATAAGCCAAACAATGGAGAGAGTTAAGGAGGAGACTATGCTGGAAATCAGCCCATAAAATGCTGGAAACAGCCAAACAAATAGGAGGAGAGTTGGAGGAGACTATGCTGGAAATAAGCCAAACAATGGAGGGAGTTAAGGAGGAGACTATGCTGGAAATCAGCCCATAAAATGCTGGAAACAGCCAAACAAATAGGAGGAGAGTTGGAGGAGACTATGCTGGAAATAAGCCAAACAATGGAGAGAGTTAAGGAGGAGACTATGCTGGAAATCAGCCCATAAAATGCTGGAAACAGCCAAACAAATAGGAGGAGAGTTGGAGGAGACTATGCTGGTAATCAGCCAAACAATGGAGGGAGTCAAGGAGGAGACTATGCTGGAAATCAGCCCATAAAATGCTGGAAACAGCCAAACAAATAGGAGGAGAGTTGGAGGAGACTATGCTGGAAATAAGCCAAACAATGGAGGGAGTTAAGGAGGAGACTATGCTGGAAATCAGCCCACAAAATGCTGGAAACAGTCAAACAAATAGGAAGAGAGTTGGAGGAGATTGAGGAACTATTCTAAAATCAACTTAATAATTGGTGTTTAACAAGCTGGAAAATAGTTAAATATTAGAGGGAGATATAGTGGAAAATATATTAGAAATTGGAGTAAATAAAATATGCCTTTGAGAGAAACCTGTGTAATATGTAAACTGGGAGAAAAAAAATCTAAAGTAAACTGATTTGAGGATTTGTCAAAGGATTAAAATTAGATAAAATGTTGTTTTATAAAATATAATAAAAATGGAGTGGTATTGAATTGAAACTAAGAATAAATGGTGATAAAATTGTAAGGTAAACACTTAACAAGAGGTTAGAATATTATAAAAATTATTTTGATATGATTTGTATAAGATATAAGGTAAAGAAGAATAAAGATATGTTTAGAATTGATAAGCAAATGTAAAAATGAGTGAAACTGAATTTGAAACTAATTTTGGATAGATATAATGGATTTATATAGATGAAAATGTGAAATTTGAGGTAAAATTGGTTTTTTCTTAAGTTTTGAATTTCTTTTTTATCTTCTTTTTTTTTCTTTTTTTGTTTATTTATAAAAGATGTAATGGAAATTGTGAATTGAGCTTGTGAAAGGAATGTAAGCGTGGTAACCATCTATGACCGGATCGAGATTTTTGCTCTTGATCTCCATGGATGCACAAAAAGCCTTTGACAGAGTGAGCTGGAAATTTCTCTTTGCACAGTTGAGCGAAATGGAATTCGGGGAAAGTTTTACCAGGGCAATCCGGACAGTATACGCAAAACAGACAGCGAAAATACTTATTAATGGGGAGGAGTCTGAAAAAATTGATATAAGTAAAGGTACTAGACAGGGATGTCCATTATCTCCACTTTTATTTATTTTAACCCTAGAGTTATTATTGAATGAGGTCAGAAGAAATCAAGGAATTAGAGGGCTAAGAAACAGAGGGGAAGAGTTTAAGCTCCAAGCCTTTGCGGACGACTTGATATTTGTCTTGGAAGAACCTTTGGAATCGGGACCAATCCTGCTACAGGAATTGGAGGCTTACGGGAAAGTAGCGGGATTTAAATTAAATAAAGATAAAACCAAGATCCTAATTAAAAATATGATGAAGAATCAAAAAGCGCAGTTAGAGGAAGAACTAGGGATCCAGATAGTCAAAAAACTAAAATACTTAGGAATTTGGCTTTCATCTAAATGCTCGACCATTAAAGAAGACAACTACCAAAAACTACTTAGTCAAACTAAAGAAATGTTGGAAGGATGGAAAAGTTTACAGCTATCATTATTAGGTAGAATTGCAGTAGTTAAGACGTATATCCTGCCTAAATGGATTTTTCTCTTTCAGACAGCCCCAGTTTTAGTAGATACAAATTTTTTTCATTCTTTAGATCAGTGTATACATAAATTTGTATGGCAGAATAAAAAACCAAGGATTAAATTGAAAATGCTTCAAGAATCCCCTTCCAGGGGAGGATTTGGCCTACCTAAATGGGAGCTTTATCATCAGGCAGCTGTCTTAACTTGGATCAGAGACTGGATTGCCTTGAGGAGGAGGAGAATCCTTAGCTTGGAAGGCCACAATTTGCAACAGGGGTGGCACTATTATCTGAGTCAGGAAAGGCCCAAAAAACATAAATATTTTATGGACCACTTTATTCGAAAGGTTTTGATGACCATATGGGATCGAATAAGAAATAAATTTTACCTGATGACTCCGATTTGGCTTTCCCCTTTAGAGGCAATGACACACCCAACTCTTTACAACAGAAATAAACCACTAATATACCAAGCTCTGTTGGATCCTTCAGGCAAAGTAAAATCTCGAAATATGCTGGGGGAATTAGGCTATGAGCTAGATTGGTGGTCATACAATCAGATCCAATCCAGGACAGCTCAGGATAAAAATAAAGGAGGAATTTATAATTCTCTACAGGAACTTGATAAGATCTTGTTGGGGAAGGATGAGAAGGTATTATCCAAACTCTATCAATTCCTCTTAATGGACTGGATTGGAGAGGAGGTCATCAAAGACTCAACGATTGCCTGGGGGAGAAATTTGGGATACTCGATTGAACTTGAAAAATGGGAAGAAATCTGGGGGACAACCTTAAAATTAACAATGTCAGTTTCCTATAAGGAAAATATATACAAAATGCTATATAGATGGCACCTGTCCCCGGCTAGATTATCGAAGATGTTCCCGGGGACCTCTCCGGTTTGCTGGAAATGCAACGCCGCTATGGGAACTTACTTTCATAGTTGGTGGACCTGTCCCCGAGCAAAAGAATATTGGGTTAGAATTCAAAAATGGATTTTAGAAATCATAGGATGTAGAATAGATTTGAACCCGGAAACGTTTTTACTAGGCATGAAACCAGAGAATTTAAACAAATCTAATTGGTATCTCGCTCTCCACATCATCATTGCAGCCAGGATCTCGTTCGCGCAAGAATGGAAATCTAAAAATATCCCATCGGAGGCTACGTTAATTGCAAAGATCATGGACTGTGCAGAAGCAGACAAGCTTACTGGACTTTTGCGAGATAGACAAGAATCGGGGTTATATAGGAGCTGGGACAGATGGTATGCTTGGCTGCAAAAAAAGAAATCTTAAGAAGAACGAAAATATTAACCTTAATGTGAACGTGGGTAAATACTTCCAGGAGTACTGCATGACGATTGAGAATTTCTTTTCTGGTTAAACCTTCCTTTCTTTTGATGAGTTAGCTTAATGGAAGTTTGTACTTTCTCCAGCCGAAAATTGATACTTTAAAACTCTATATGTATTATATTACTCTCTGCAATTCTATCCATATTATTATATTTTTTTCTGTATTTTTTAATAATTTTCAATAAAAAAATTTTTTTTTTAAAAAAAAGAAAGTTATGTTTTTATGTTTAAATTTGAAAAAATAAATAAAAAATATTTACAAAAAAAAAAGAAAAGAAAAGAAAAGAAATGTGCATTGCTTCACATGCCATTTTCCTACGTACTATATGAATGTTTTTTTTTAAAAAAGGAGTGGCATTTTATAAGAATCCTCAAGGGAGTTTAATTAAAGGAAATAATTCATAAAGAGAAAAATCATTACTCCATACCATTTTTATAATAAATAAAATAAAGTTAAGCCCCTACCATATTGAAGAGGAAGCTCTAGTCTAGTATAACATTACAAATTCTATACACGTAGTCCTGGATTTATGACCATTCATTCAGCAACCCAGGGCCTTCCCCACTCCTTAGCAACACCTTGCTAAATGACAGCAACAACTTATGTCCATAATTCTGGGCTCAATTGTGGTCAGAAGTTACGAATATATATCTTTGCTGTAATATGCAAAGATACAGGTCTGTTGTTTTAATGCCCTTACCTCCATTGGATATGGTGCGTTGAAGTCAACTTCACCTAACAGCCAATCATTACTCGTTGGTCTATCTGCTTTCCAAAGCTCCTCATAAAAGCCATTTACATCTCTTGTATAAATAGTAAAAACAATTACATTTTCCTGCTGTACTTGATAATAAAAAGATAAACAGCCTGACATTGGAGTTAGTGTCTTAGGTGAAACCAATTGAGCTACTTCCTGAAAGTGCTTGACGTAGAGAGAATCCACATACATGTAATGACCTACAAGAGAAATATATTTATGAAAA
This sequence comes from Pituophis catenifer annectens, assembly GCF_029215685.1. NCBI lineage: Eukaryota > Metazoa > Chordata > Lepidosauria > Squamata > Colubridae > Pituophis > Pituophis catenifer. The sequence continues at coordinate 227,138,573 of NW_027256882.1, read as the reverse complement.
AAGCATAATTGTACATTGTTTCATAAAATTCTGTACAAAGACATGACAACAATGAGCTCAGAAGCGATATTCTCAGAATATTTGCTACTCTGATTTAATATGTTAGAATCAGTGTGTCTGCAACTCTCAGCACTTGAATTATCAGATTTACCCCAGTTGCTTGATATGAACATATCACAGTATTAAATTGTATCCTTTTTAGCTTATATCATAAGAACTAGCATATTCAAAGAGAGGAAAAGTTTTTAATAAATAAATGTAGAGTTTTGACATTAGAGTATCTAAATCTTTTAGCCAAAGCTATACAGTATGTTTCCAATAAAGGGGGTAACAAAGAAAATGTTTACTGATATGCAATATAACGTTAAAGGTTATCTCAGTCAGTTATATAAGATTTAATCCTAAATAAATGAATATACCGTAGTAAACCTAAATTTATTATAATTACATGAAACACATGCAGATCTAGATAATTCTAATTCATGTTTAATGTTTTAGTGCAGTTTCAGTATTGAAACTGCATGTCAGATATCTTTCAAATTGCAGCATATGTAACAAAGACTCCTTTCATATTTTGCATCTCAAGCAGAGTAAAATACAAAAAAATCAGTCAGCCTGACATGAAGAGGAAAAAAAGATCAAAGTAATACATATTTAAAAGGAGTATGACAGAATACTAAGATGATGCTTCACTGTTTTTGTGTTGGTTTATGATGTTTAATGCCAAGCAGAAGTTCCACAATAGTAACAAGAGCTGATGTTGGCTGAAGTTTTTCAAAGCACTAGCTTCACTTATTGGTCTTTTCTCATTTGGATTATGAAAAACTATTGGCTTGACATCTGATGCCACTTCTATGGTTCTGGCAAATTTCTGCTTTCCCATGAACTCCCAGCACAGATTTTATGTTTACTCTAATTTGTTGAGTACATCTTTGTTTTCCTCTTTTAAAAGTAGCAATCAGCCTGAAGCCTAAGCAAAATTATATGGGGCAATATATATGCTAACCCTTATTTAAAGTAGTGGAGTGGTGTTACATGTGTCATATACCTGGCACTAGTTACTACTCATGTGACTGCATTCTGCACCAGTGGAAATTTCTAAATGGTCTTCAAGAGCAGCCCCAATGTAGAAGCTGTTACATTAGACAAATCTGGAGATTACAAGGGTATGAGTTACTATGAGCAAGGCCTCCTGATCCAGGTGTGGACGCAACTGGCACACCACTGTTGGATGCTTATCCTACGGTTGGGTAGGTAATATATAGAAAACTATGTTCTGTAACTTTAACTGCTACAAGATGACCAATTGGCTGTGCTAAGCAGACATAAAAGAAGGCAGGAAGTTCATTAACTTCTGCTCCTGCTATTAGAAGGTTGAACTGCTGAAAGGAACTGTGTCTATGTTACTGAAGAGAACTGGAATTGTAAGCAAACTATGTTTTTGTGTTGAATCGTGATTATTGAAGAAGTGTTATCTTTGTTTTGAGAAGCTAAGTTTGTTTTTATACTACAAGTAAAGACTGTTTATTTTTCTTTAAACATTCAGAGTCTGTGAGTATCTGTGTGTTTTGCTAAGCAATGTATCTATTCGCTGTCTGGTCCGTTGCACCACTTTGCAGAGGGCAGTTTTACCCTCAGCAACCATCTGAAGGTGTACAAAAGCTGTCCTGACTACAGCTGCCACCTGCTCTTTAAACAGGAGCTGTGAGTCCAGGAGGACCCCCAAATTGCACATCGGGTCTGTTTGGGGCAGGTCTGCCCCATCCAGAACCAAAGATGAAAAATCCTTGTCTCTAGGGGATCCAAATATTCACAATCATTCTGTTTTGCAAGGATTGAGTCAGAGTCTGTTTTGCCCCATCTAGGTCCAACAGCTCTGGGTAGGATATCTACGGGGTAGGGGTATAGAGCTAGGTATCATTCACATACTGATGATATCACAGCTCAAACCAGCCTCAACCAGCAGCCTCTTGTAGATGTTAAATAGAAGGAGAGGAAGCCCAGAAGCAACCTGCAAAGTAAGGACCATGGGCTAGATCTCTTTCCCTTCTATCAACACCAACTGGGATCGGCCCTGTAAGAAGGAGAACTTGCACAGTACAGTGCTGCCCACCACCAGTTCCCAGAGCTGGTCCAGAAGGATACTATGATCAATGGTATTGAATATTGCTGAGAGGTTAAGAAGAACCAGGATGGATGCATTATCTCCATCCCGCTTCCGCCAGGATAATCCATGTGTGCTATCAATGCTATTTCAGTCCCAAACCATGGTCTGAACCCTGACTGAAAGGCGTCTAGATAATCTGTTTCATCCAGAGTTCTCTCAAGCTGCCATGCAACCACTCTCTCCATCACCTTCCCTAGAAATGGGAAGTTGGAAACTTTCCAGGCTATGTAGGCCGGGCGATGATCCTTTTAAGGAGGGGGCACACTACTGTCTTTTTAAGACTCGGTAGTAATAATATGCCCACAGTGTAATAGTTCATCTGTTTGAGAGGTGTCCCCCGCTAGTTCTTCCATATCACAAAACAAAACAAGCTTCTTTTAAATCTCATCAATTTCACATATTACTAGTTTTAAGGAGTACATTACAATACCACTTGGTACCCCCTTTCATTTGTTGATATAACTGAAAAGTCCATGCCTGGAATAGAATCTACTCAGATTATGGAAAAAAGCTATTAATTTCCAATAGGTAACTGGAAAAAGTCCAGGGAAATAGACCTTGTTTTAATGAGATCTTAACTATAGAAATAATAATCTATCTGCCAATTGTGTTTGTCTATTTGATCCTTTGAAAATATTTCAGAAGCTGTGAATACTCCATATTGGACTTTTCCATACTAGACCATCAGAAGACAATACAGAATGATTCCCTCATCTATATTGATATCATTTTGTGACCTATTCTTAGTAATTTCAGTAATGTAATTTCAGTATATAAATGCATTTCTACAGGTTTTTACTGACCCCTTCTCCTTTACTACATTGGCTCTTACTAATATAATTATTCTAAAATGATACAAAGATTTTGCTTGTTTTAAAAATGCTCCCAAATTCTATGGTACACAGGTTGGGTCCTGGCCTCTCCAATTTTCCACAAAAAAACCCAATGTAATCAGAGATGAAGTATTTTTTTTTATCAAACTCAAAAGACCCTATGAAATGAGCAATGTCTGCTGAATGAGCAAAATTAATCCTTGCCTTGCAGAGCTGCTCTATTTTTAGAGTTAAATGCATCTATTGCACTCAGCTTTTCCAGTGCACAAATATAACACATTGTGGTTTAACATCTCAAAGGTCTCTAATTTAAAAGTTAAGAACTCAACTCATCCAATTTGCAAAAAAACTCCACTCCAAAACCCTAAATTGGATTTTTACCAGAAATATAACTTCTTTGTTATTCAAAAGTTTTCTTTCATTCCTTTCCTGGGTATTAGCTTCTACTCTGGGACATTCATACATTAGAAAATCTCCATTCAGATCTAAGTTTTCCAACTTAGTTGTAGTCTACTGTCCTTGAATATTACAAGATTTGAAGAAGATGTTTTGCAGATTACTTTTATGCGGGTTCTAACAGTTTATTTCAATCAGCACTGTGATATTTGTATAATCCCAAAAAAACTCTGATGAAAACATACATTGTTTTAGTACTTCTAAGAAGACACCAAATGAATTAGATGTATTTTAATTCTCCGAAAAGAATTATTTCTATTGTTTCTTCCTTTTATTATATGTTTTATCTCATAACTGAATATGGATGTGCCCTTCATAGAAAAGGATCATCTGAAAGCTCCCATTAAAAGGGGGGAAAGGAATATACTTTTTAATTATTTTTCTTTGATAAAGACTTTCTTTAATCTCTCAATCTTCTCCAGAAGATATTCTAATGCTTCAAAATAGCATCTGACCGTAGTTCTGGGAAATTCATGAATATATTTTTTTCTCTTCCAGCACTGGAAAATTATTCAAAGAAAGTTTGGGTAAAGACCTCAGAGGTATTTACTTATCTCACCAAATAAGGAACCTTTCACAGCAGATGACAATTCTATTTAAAAGTTTCATTTTTAAAAAAAATCAGTTAAAATAGGCCATTCAAAAAAATTGAATCAAACTTAGCTTTTGAAAAACTTACATCTCTGATAATTAGGCTGGAATTGTGTGATATAAAAAGAAGAAAATTACTTCTAACTGATTTCCACAGGACTCAAAAAGATAATTCAAATATGTTTATGCCAGAATAGATAGATGAGCTTCAACAATTTTACAAAAAAAAATATTAAAAAAAAAATCAATAAACATAGGTTTAAATAAATTATATACTATTCTGAGTAATATGCTTATAGAATGTAGTTACTTTAAGATAACAGGGTAAATTATTTACTTTTTAATAATCTGGATGTTCAAGAGCTGGTTTGAAGTTTTATTAATTTCTTTCTCTAGATTTTCTATGTGAGCATAGCTGAGAAAACTATATAGAAATTATTCTTGGAACAATGCCTGGATTTAATTTAATAAATAATTAACACCATACAAATGTATTGTAAACTGAATACTATAAATGAAATATAAAAGCAAGCCTGAAAGCACTTAGTGCAAAAATGTAGATTGTAATTTGTTTTGACCAAAACATGGTTATACTTTGCATGGAAAACAGTTATGAAAAGCTGAACCTTTGTGTTTTCTGACTCCCTTCCTCCCCCAACACACACAAAGAATGCCCCATTTATGTCAAAATTGCCATTACCAAATTCTATTTGCAGTCGCCTCCCCCCCAGCCCCATCTATTTTTAAACATGCATTTTTTAAAACTACATGATTATAAAACATTCATTCATGGTGCTATTGTATTCTAATGAGAGAACTTGGAACACAGAATTGAGAACACAAATGAGAGAATTGGGAATTATTTGTAATTAAAAGTTACAGTTATCTTCTATCCTGCTCTCTTTCAATATAAATAATTCTTTCTTGCTTACCAAATTCATTCCTAAAGGTATGATCTTTTGGAAGTATAGACTGTGAATTTCCTATGTTTCCACCACCAACAAACCAATTAACATTTGGATTCCAGCGGTTCATAAAACCACAAAGATGATTTTCTTCAAAATCACATTCTGCAGTTGAAAAGAATATCAAAGCACATAAATATACGTAGTTTGGCACCAAAGACTATCTATTTTAATCAGTTATTATTATAATATACTATTATAATCAGTTCAGTGTTCTATTTAAATTGTACTGTGAATGTTCAGAATAATATAAACTTTAATGTTTATGTTGTTTATGTTTATTGGACTTCTATACCGCCCTTCTCCCGGAGGGATCAGCGTGGTGTACAGCCATATTAAAACACATATAAATTTACAAAATTTAAAACAATTTAAAATCGAATATATAAAAAATTTGGCCCACAGATTAAAACAAACATACACCATTATAAAATTCATATTAGGCATAATTCGTAATGCTACGTATGTGTTACATCATCATCCACCAAGCCATTAAACAGAACAAGGAAGGGAAGTGTAAAGCAGGAATTGGTAAAATCTAAAGATTTGGAAACCTGGGCAAAATATTATAATTAGTCTATTATAATTATTCACAAATATATCACTTGTCAGGTTAGGATTAATAAAATATAATATTTCAATATAATATTGAATTTCTCTTAGCTAATACTCATCACAATAGATTCCCAATTAAATATTACGTTGCCATGCTATTTATACTCAATTACTAAAATAGCTACTTACCTATGCAGTAGCCAGTTGAAATTTTGATTTCAAAAATTGCTATGCTGGCAAAAGTTTCTGTTCCCAGTACACCTTCCAGTACAATCTGTAAAATAAGCATAAAAGTAGAGTGAGAGTAAGCACTGTGTTTTAATAAACTGGTTTTAAAAATAAATAGTTTAAATAACACTGGTCTACAGGGAAAAAGCCTCGGAAATGAAAGTAGCTTAATTTTACCAGAATTGGGTCACTAATAAAAAAAAAATAAGACCTGAATATTAATTGGCTCCAGATTCCAAGATACACTTTCAGGTCAAAATTGCATCAAAATAATTCAAAATTACAAGGGGGATGTGCACTTATGCTCCATAACTTTTCTGCAAAATGTGATATAGCAATGAGAATGGTGCTACACCAATCATAAATTTATATTTTATTGATACTAATAACATAACTTTCAATTCATTTATTGGTTTTTCATGTAACATTTTCATGCTTTTTGCATGAAAAACTGGCAATATCAGATTAAACGACAAGGTTCCATTTTTATTCTAAACTGCGCTTTTTGGCTTTTCCCTTGTGAACTGCAGTAGGATCATCCCTAGGGAGATTCCCGCTGTAATCAGCAAGCAGGGACGGACTCCATTTCCCTTGGTATCTTTTCTCCATGCCTGCGATATCCTGGTGGAATCTCTCCCCATGCTGATCACTCATTGCTCCACAGTTCAAAAAGAAATAGTCTAAAATGCAAGTATAAGAAGTGAATTTTCAGTTACATGTTTACACCAAGTGCTTTATAGGATCTAAGCAAATTTTCCACGTGTTTTTCATAGTCATCTGCCTTGCTGTTCTCAAAGTGAAGATAAATTTATACACTTCCATGTGGTACCATTTTCATTCTTCTACCATACTTTGTCAAGAAGTTACAAGGCATCATGATCATTAGACACCTCCCTCCCTTGTAGGCAAATATACTTGCCTGTATATATATCTTTATTGTGATATATCTTGAAAACTTTAGCCAACCAGCACCTTTATCACCTGTTTTCTAATTCATCTAATCAAAATATGTAAAATCAACACATTTTATCTTGGAGGTCGATAAATTCCCAAAATTGGTAGACCAGTGTAATTGTGCCAACGAATCACTGGATTTGGATTACCTTTCTCTTACCCTTCTTACAATAATCTCTTGAACATCAGTCTTTCAGAGCAGTGCTTAATGTCTCTGTTAGTAGAAAATGTCTCTAAATATATGTTTAGATTAAGAGAGAAAAAGTGGTTATGCCTACTTTGTCATATGGAAATAAGAGTATGTCAGGAACAATAAATGATGCATTGGAATGGATTATGAAATACATGCAATGATAGAAAAGAGATAGAATCATGAATATATGGTTGCTAAATGAATGTGGACCGAGTATAAAACTGAATACCCAATACAAAATAAGTTCATTGACAAGATTTGGTCAAAAATAGAGAATGAATATAGATTCTTTTTCATTTTCCTGCACATGCAGGATCGGTTCCCGCCCCCCTCCCTGCCCCCGATCAACTGACCATTGATCCATTGGTTGTCAATAGGAAATGACCAGTTCCTTGCCGGAGCCTTATGCCATAGGCATCAGAAAGTGATTGGCCCAAAGTCACGGGTCAGCTTTCATGCCTAAGGTGAAGCTAAAACACAATCTACTGGTTTCTAGCCTGATGTCTTAATCACACCAAGCTGGCTCTCCCTATGAAAACTAAGAAAGTAATGGGTGGATGAAATTAATGAAATATTCAAAAAAAAATAAAGGTGAAAAGTTTAAATATTTTTCAATGTATGAAGTGTTATATGGATGCAAGAGAAGCAAATATGATTTGCAAGGACAGAAAGATTTTAAATATAATCTATAGTGACTGGATTTGGTGCAAACCAAACATATTTGCTATATTTGCTTTTCCCTTATCTTAATCTTTTCATTACTTTTTCCCCCACTTTTAATAACATTGCTGTTTTCGAAAGAGTGATAGATTCATATACAAGTCGGTTTACAAAACGATATGAAAAAAGATCAAAGCGAAAACAAACACTGTACCCTAAAGAATAAACCCTATTTTCCATTATTTTTTCTTTAAAGACTACTACAATTTTCTGGTTTTGCTAAGAAAAGTCTAAAATATAGAGCAATTATCTTTTCCGACATATTTTGTGGTACAATCAATCTATAAGGACAGCAGGTTCCCCTCTGATTTACACATTAATTAGAACATCTGATATGTTATCAAAGTGGATGTGTGGATGTTCAGTATCCTTTCACAAATAGTAAAAATTGTTCCAAATATTTATGTTTCATAAGAAAAGAGATAAACATATATAAAAAGTTCTATAGTTCTTTCGATTCATTTACAGTTGTATATGTATGTAGTCTGAAATAACTGGGAACAAATGCAAGGACTTGTTTCAGATGCTTACCTTGAATCTGTCTGTCCTATTTTTTACATCTACACTGGCTATGAGCCAGCTCTCTGAAAGTTCTGTGGTTGTCCAAAGCAAATGATCAAAGCTTTCACCTTCCACTCTTATATATAGGTTTAGGGTAATAGAACCTAGTGGCAATTCTGAAGCTGATGCAATCTGATATATAAGTCGAATACAACTCCACTCTCCTGTGTATAGTTCGGGGCTGAGCAATACAGCTGTGTCACCACTTGTTCCTCGTGAGGTATCCACAGAAATGTAATGACCTGAAAATGTACAATCATTGGATTTGAATAAAAAAACATGCCTTACTGATGCTTAGCACTCTTAAGTGCAATCAACCTCACCCAACATGGCCAGTAATTGAACTGAAGGGAAATTGCCTCTTATGCTTTTGATTCAGATGAAGGATGTGTAGAAATCCAAAATATCTGGAAATTACCATATTACTGAAGGGTGGGTGATTGAAATATAGTTTGCAATACCTCTCCCTTCTCTGTAAAACTAAATAGATTTACGAGCTGCTTTTTAATTTATTATTATTAAAAATAATTAAGATTTAAAGAAATAAAAATAATATTCTGTAATATATGTTTTTCATAAACAACCTGTAGGATTAAAATTGCTTTTATCATGTATTATACACTTAATTAAAGTTTCTCAATTTTAAAGTAAATTATTTTACAGCTTTTGAATATGTAATAGTTAGGTTCATTTCACAGGACTAGGTACTGAGGATCTGTTTGCATAATGCTGAACTAGTAAGGTCTTTTTTAAATTCTGGAGTGCAAATTAGATTTTGGCAATATTATCTTTTTTTTGTTATTTATTAAATATCAGTGTATATATGACATGAAGTATCTCTTGACTGCCATGATTTAATTATAACAGCAAATGGGAAATTCTTGTATCTCCAGATAAACTTAAAATCACAAAAAAAGATGAAAATAATAACACAAAAGTTGCACAAATGCGTACTTGTCTCTCAAATAGCATTACCCAACAATTTTCTGTTTCTACAGAAACAGGCAAATCATAGAAATGTGTGCACCTATCTTTACTTCCTATTCATATTAGTGTTTTAAGATGTGCTTGTGATATTAGAGGTGTGTTGGTTGTGAATGTGAACATGCCTGCAGGTCTGTATTTGCAAATATGAAAGAAGGATGCATAGGCTGACAGAAAGCCTGAGACAGCTACAGTTGGATGGAATTACTGAGACCCTAAAACAAAGATAGTTAAGACATTTAAAGGATAAAGCCAATATATGAAGCAGTGTATCAGCATATTTCAAGGAAGTCAGTTTGCAGAATGGTACAGTATGTAGAAGTATAATGTATGGTTGGATAAAGTGTATTTTCATTTCTTTTTATTATTTATTTCTTTGGCTTATTATTTCTTATTCTCCAAAAGGGAACATTTGATTGTTCTCTGTATATGTATCTTTTAAAATTGTCACGCCAACTGTTATTCACGCCAACAAATTGTCAAATATATTAATTCCAAATAGATTTTGAAAAAAGCAATTTTACAAGCTCTTAAAACATAAATAAATTATAGCTTACTTTCAATGGTTAGGGGATCTGTGGTTTTTCAGATGAACAGAAAAGCATACAGCATCTATTTCTGGGAAAGCTAGAGGGCAAACATTCTATTTGTTTACAAAATAAATTAACTGTAGTAATAAAATTTGTAAGAGTAAATCAAGATTAGCCTTGAATCTGACCTGAAACAAATGATATAAACCTGAAACAAACATCTTATGTAACTTGGGGGAGGGGGGGGGCTTGTACTTTATATATAAAATACGTATTCACAACTTGTCTTTTCCTGTGTATTCTATGCTCATTTGACTTGTTTTTAAAGATTCTTTAAATTAAAGCAAATAAATAGCGGAAAAACACTTGATTGAAGAAGTGGAAATATCAGGAACATTAGTGGAGAAGTGATGATGTAAATTTAAAAAAAAATTAAATGTAGTCAAACTTCAAAGAAGGGGATTATAATAAACATAAAACTATGATAAGTAGGATGCCATTGTACCAAAATCTAATGAGAAAAGTAGCTCAGGATGGATATCAATTCCTAAAGGAGGTACCAAAAATAAAATTCCAAACAATTCCAGTGTGGAAAAAATGGACAATAGAAAAAGACACCACTGTGCCTACACAAAGGCAGCGAGGGAGGGATAGAGAGAGGGGGGGAGGGAAGGAGGAATTCTTCATTATGGCTTTATTATTGTAAAATAAATGATGACATGGTATAATATGTCACGTGTTCATCTGAGGTTACATTTATCTAGTTTTAAGAACTGTTAAGGACCAGATAATTTGTACTATGTCCTATACGTAAAACCATAGAACTCAAAGTGGGTGCATTTTCTTTTTCACATGACTGCACATACATACATGCATGCATACATACATAAAACATACATGTGGGTTACTGTTTTAATACATTCTACACTTTCTAGATTTATTTGAGGTGACTTATACATTGAACAAATAAACATGGAGAAAAATACATTTCTTCTTCAAAAAGGGGCAACTTACAGTTGCCTACAGCTAGGCAATTTGACACAATATTGAAAAAACTGCAAATTATAAAGATACCAATTTTGGGAAAAAATGTACTAATTATCACAAACTGAGGACTGATTTGTCAAAAACAATTTGACAGACTAACCATATCTCATTTTTTAAAACTTTGTTATTAGACTATTAAGACTTTAACAAAGTTCTCTATAGCATGTTGATTAGCAACCTGATTAAGTGGGCACAGGATGGCATGACAATTGAACAGATACAATGCTGGCTGAAAATCATATTCTAAAAATGTCTATCAGTGGGTCCTCATCAAACTAGAGGGAGATCAAGCTCGATGACACAAAGACCAGGCCCTGATTTTGTACTCTTCAAAAGAAGAGTGCAAAAGAAGAGAGATTTTGTACTCTTCAAAAGAAGACTCTACAGAAGAAGTTAGTGGTTAAGGCACCAGGCTAGAAAGCGGGAAACCATGAATTCAAGTCCCACCTTAGCCATAAAAGCCAGCTGGGTGACTTTGGACCAGTCACTCTCTGTCAGGCCAACCCACCTCACAGGGTTATTGTAGGGAAACTAGAAGGTGGAAGGTGTAGAAGGTGTATTGGATATGTTCACTGCCTTGAGTTATTTGTAAAAATAATAAAGGTGGAATTTGAATAAAGAAAGAAATAAAAAAAATATTAATGGCTTGGAAGAAAAAAAGAGGAAAATGTTTTTATCTTTGCAGCAATGCTTTTGTGGCCCACAGAGGTCCATTAAGGATGATAAATGGGTTTTACTGTTTGCCATGGCACTATGGCACCCATCTTGTGAAGAGGCAAGGCTCCAGTCATTCTGTTTTTAGGAATTAACTCACCACATACTGTCAAAATTCCAGCTGTTCTCTCAACTACGAAAGGTTGCCTATCTCTGCACTTATATTTAATCAATATTGTTAAAAATTAGCTATTTAAATACCATTAATTACATTTAGGCTAATCTCAGAAGCTACAAACTACAATATCTTGTAGTCTAACTATAATTTTATTAAGCAGGTTCCTAAAAATAGTGGATAGTCAAAATAAAACATGACAGTACAAAAAGAACTGTGTAAGACTAAGACTAAGCAGAAGACTCGTTTACTTCAGCAGTTTTTTTCCCCACAGTGGCCACAGACAGGATGCTCACAGACAGGATAAGTGAGTAAATTATCCTGCCTACTCAAGTTCTTCAGTAACTGGCATTTACTTCTGCTAAAGGAAGAAATTTATAACAAAAAACTATCTCAATATTTTTAACATAACAAGTTGGTGTCTATAATTTTGTGGTAAGAAATTTTACCGTTTAACTTTACATTATGTAGTATTTGTCTGTTTTGAATCCCCACCATTCAACTTAATTGGATGGTGTTGGATTGCAGTACTTAGTCAAACCAACAAATTTCTCTGTCCATTTGGTCCACCTGCATAATAAAATCTTACTTGTTTTTTTTACCAAACTAAAATGGAAGCATTGGTATCTTTTCCCGATCTTTTCTTCAGCCTACGCATCTAACTCACGGGTGTCAAACTCGCCGTGTCACGTTGATATCAGGTGATGTTCATGATGTTTTTTGCCTTCATGGAGCTGGGGTGGGTGTTGCCTGCACGTAATGCATCCAGCCCGCAGGCCGCCAGTTTGACACCCCTATAATTTAGCTAATCACTTTGGCTAATTTTTTTGCATGTTACTCAATTATACAATATCCTTTTATTAGGCAAGATCCCACACATTTTCATATAGCCAGAGAAGTCTTGTGCCCAAGAAAGTGCCATAAAGTTATCTGAATAATGTTCGGCAAAATATTGAAACTTCAGAAATCTCCATATACCTACTAATATATTTATCAATACTAAATAGTTTATATCATTACATAGTTCTTACTTAATATAAACTGATTTCCACTGAATCCTAATTCTGGAAGTTTTTAGTCATTTCATAACAGTAGAGTTTCAAAATCTCCTCTTGTTCTCTGGCATATGTTTACTGGCTCTGCCATGATTTTTCATACTCAATTTCACATCAGAACAATTAAAATTATTTTTAGCTGCAGATGGAATGGATAAAATCAACTTTCTAAAGCATTTGCTTATTTAAAGAAGTGAGTTTACAATAAAAGTGAAAATATTTTTATAATCATATGAAAATTATGACTAGATGAATTTTCCATTTAAATCACTATTAGTTTGTGTAAACCAGCTTAGACTCAATTATTTAAATCCAGTTAAATCAGTTGATAAATGGCATTGTAAAATAAGGGGGTTACAAATAATAGCTGTTATTCTATCATCACTATATTAATGGAAAAGTTCAAATTTATTATGCAGGTACATAATTTCTCTTAAATGAAATGTGTATGTTTCCTAAGTGGAAACATGAGAGCGTTTGAAGAAAATAAAGTTACAGATTGTCACTTGATATAGTTAACATTTACTTTATATCAAGTGTTAAGTCAAAATTGTTATGATAGTAAATTCTATTTTAAAAAGGACCTTTTGTTACAATTGTCTTATATGGCCATGATGAGAAGAGTAACAGTATTGTTCAGTAGTGGCCAAAATTGTCGAAACCTTTTGGGAAAACTGTATTTTTGAGATTTGATGGCTAATAACACCACTTTTTTTTTTTTTTTTTTGGAGTAGTACCATAAAATTGGCCTAAAATCTAGAATTCCATGAAAAAAGCAGAATCACATCAGATACTTGTACAATTAGCACAGGGGCTCCCCAAGGCTGTGTACTCTCTCCACTCTATACACCAATGACTGCATCTCAAAAGATCCCTCTGTTAAAGTACTGAAGTCTGCAGATGATACAACAGTGATCAGTCTCATTCAAGACAATGATGAATCCGCATACAGATGGGAGGTTGAACAACTAGCCTCGTGGTGCGACCAGAACAATCTGGAAATGAACACCCTCAAAACTGTAGAAATGGTGGTGGACTTTAGGAAAAACCTTCCCATACTACCACCGCTTACAATATAGACAACAAGTATCAACAGTAGAGACCATCAAATTTCTAGGTTCTACCATATCTCATGACCTAAAATGGACACCCAACATCAAAAACGTCATCAAAAAAGCAGAACAAATAATGTTCTTTCTGTGCCACCTCAGAAAGCTCAAACTGCCCAAAGAGCTGCTGATACAGTTCTACAGAGGAAGTATTGAGTCTGTCATCTGCACCTCTATAACTGTCTGATTTGGTTCTGCAACCCAAGACAGACACAGACTTCAGAGGATAATTAGAAATGCATAAAAAACGATTACCACCAACCTGCCTTCCATTGAGGACCTGTATACTGCACGAGTCAAAAAGAGGGCTGTGAAAATATTTACAGACCTTTCGCATCCTAGACATAAACTGTTTCAACTCCTACCCTCAAAACGACGCTATAGAGCACTGCACACCAGAACAACTAGACACAAGAACAGTTTTTTTCTGAACGCCATCACTCTGCTAAACAAATAATCCCCTCAACACTGTCAAACTAGTTACTAAGTCTGCATTACTACTAATCTTCTCATCATTCCTATCACTCATCTCCTCCCACTTATGACTGTATGACTGTAATCTTTTTGCTGGTATCCTTAAGATTTATATTGACTGTTTCTCTATGACTATCATTAAGTGTTGTACCTTATGATTTTTGACGAATGTATCTTTTCTTTTATGTACTCCGAGAACGTATGCATCAAGACAAATTCCTTGTGTGTCCAATCACACTTGGCCAATAAAGAATTCTATTCTATTATATCCTATTCTATAAAAAAGCCACTTTTATCTCTCAAACAAAAGTTGAAAAGCATTACATTCTTGATTTATTATTATTATTATTATTATTATTATTATTATTATTATTATTATTATTATTTTATTTCTATACCGCCCCTCTCCCGAAGGACTCAGGGCGGTGTACAACCTATTAAAACAAAAAATATACAAATATCAAAATTTAAAATTATTAAAAATATTACACAATTTCGGCCCAAATTAAAACCCCCAATTTAAAACTCCCAATTTAAAATAATTACATAGTTAGCCCCCCATAGTAAGACCCCCAGTAGGGTCTTAAGGGCACAGCGAAACACATGGAGGTCAGAGATCTTGCGCATTTCCAGGGGCAGTTTGTTCCAAAGGGCAGGAGCTCCCACAGAGAAGGCTCTCCCCCTGGGTGTCGCCAACTGACATTGCTTGGCCGACGGCACCCTGAGGAGTCCTTCTCTGTGTGAACGGACTGTCCGGTGGAGGCTATTGGTGGCAGAAGTTGGTCTCGCAAGTACCCGGGTCCTAAGCCATGGAGCGCTTTAAAGGTGGTAACCAACACCTTGAATCGCACCCGGAAGACCACTGGGAGCCAGTGCAGCTCGCGCAGGAGAGGTGTCACATAGGCGCAATGAGTCGCGCCCATAACCACCCGCGCGGCCGCATTCTGGACCAGTTGGAACCTCCGAGTGCTCTTCAAGGGGAGCCCCATGTAGAGAGCATTACAGTAGTCCAGTCGTGAGGTGACAAGGGCATGAGTGACAGTGTGCAAGGCATCCCGATCCAGAAAGGGCCGCAACTGGCGTACCAGGCGAACCTGATAAAAAGCCCCCCTGGCCACGGCGGTCATATGCTCTTCTAAAGACAGCCGTGCATCCAGGAGGACACCCAGATTGCGAGCCCTCTCTGTGGGGGGCAAAGATTCACCCCCAATAGTCAGCGATGGCACCAGCTGACTATACCGGGACGCCAGGAGCCACAGCCACTTGGTCTTGGAAGGGTTGAGCCTGAGCCTATTTTTCCCCATCCAAACCTGCACGGCCTCCAGGCAGCGGGACATCACATCAAGGGCATCATTGGGGTGGTCTTGGGTGGAGATGTACAGCTGGGTGTCATCAGCATACTGATGGACTCTCACCCCAAAACCACAGATGATCTCACCCAGTGGCTTCACATAAATGTTGAACAGAAGGGGCGAGAGGACCGACCCTTGCAGCACTCCCCAAGCAAGGCGCCTAAAGGTCCACCTTTGCCCCCCTGCCAACACAAACTGCGAACGGTCGGAGAGGAAGGAGGAGAACCACCACAGCACGGTACCTCCTATTCCTAACCCCCTCAACCGCTGCAGCATGATACCATGGTCAATGGTATCAAAAGCCACTGAGAGATCTAATAGGACTAGGACAGAGGAGCAACCCCTGTCCCAAGCCCTCCAGAGATCATCCACCAATGCAACCAATGCCGTTGCTGTGCTGTACCCCTGCCTGAAGCCCGATTGGTATGGGTATAGATAGACAGCTTCATCCAGGTGCTGGGGAAGCTGTCGTGCCACCAGACTCTCAACAACCTTCGCCACAAAACGAAGGTTGGAGACCGGTCGGTAGTTTGCTAGTACAGCTGGGTCCAGGAAAGGTTTCTTGAGGAAGGGCCTCACCACCACCTCTTTCAAGGCGGCGGGAAAGGCACCCTCCCTCAAAGAAGCGTTTATAATCCCCTGGAGCCAGCCTCGTGTAACCTCCCGGGAGGCCTGTACCAACCAGGAGGGACACGGGTCCAATAAACATGTGGCAGCACTAAGCCTAGGCAGAATCCTGTCCACGTCCTCAGGAGCCACAGGGTCAAACTCTTCCCAGGTAATATTCTCAAGACCTACCCCCGTCTACCCCCCCCCCGGACTCACCCAGTCGGAGTCCAAGCCTTCCCGAATCTGAGCAACTTTATCATGCAGGAATTGCACAAAATCCTCAGCTCAACCCTGCAAGGGATCTTCCCACACTCTCCCCCGAAGAAGGGAGTGGGTCACTCTAAACAGAGCGGCTGGGCGGTTCTCTGCAGATGCGATAAGAGTGGAAAAATTGTTAGATTTTGCCGCTTTTATCGCCACTAGATAGGTCTTGACATAAGACCTCACCAGTGTCCGGTCAGAATCGGATTGACTAGTCCTCCAAATGCTCTCTAGGCGTCTTTTTCGACGCTTCATCTCTCTCAGAGATTGGCTCCTCAGAGAACCTAGGAGCCAATTGAGATCGGCATCGGGTCAGAGGCCGCAAAGGCACGACACAGTCCAAAGCTCCGGCGGCTGCACTCTCCCAGGCGACAACCAGGTCTTCAGTCGAGTCATGTGCCAGGGTCTCAAGAAACGGCCCAAGCTCCGTCAGGAACCTTTTGGGGTCCATCAGGTGCCTGGGACGGAACCATCTGGTCGGTTCCGTCTCCCTGCGGCGGGGGGAAGCGGCTTGGAAGTTCAAGTGAAGGAGAGAATGATCTGTCCATGACAAGGGTTTGATGACTAAATCCCCTCTGCCAAGATCATTCAACCACTGACCAGAGATGAAAATCAAGTCCAGAGTGTGTCCCCCGGTGTGAGTGGGGCCTTGAACTAATTGGGTCAGGTCCATGGCCGTCATGGAAGCCATGAACTTCCGGGCCACCTCTGACGCCTCACCGACGGATGGCAAGTTGAAATCCCCCACAACAATAAGTCTGGGGGTATCCACCGCCACCCCAGCGATAACGTTGAGTAGCTCGGGCAGGGTTGCCGCCACGTGGCAGGGAGCCAGGTACGTGGTCAGCAAACCCATCTGTACCCCACGACCCCACTTCACAAAAAGGGACTCACATCCGGCTATCTGAGGAACAGTGGCCTCCCTCGGACAAATACTTTCCCTGATAATCGCCGCCACTCCCCCGCCACTCCCGAGCCCTCGGCTGATGAAATGCTCGGAAACCTGGTAGACATATTTCAACGAGGGGAACCCCCCCCCCTCCTGGCCCAACCAGGTTTCTGTAATTCCTGCCAGGTCCGCACCCCCCTCCATAATAAGATCACAAATGAGAGGGGCTTTATTAACTACCGACCTGGCATTACATAACATCAGCCGAGGACTCAGAGCCTGAGATCCTGTGCAACCCAGGACATGAGTCGCGCATTGAGGGCCGGAGTGCACAATCGCTCTCAGACAGCGCATGCGTACCCCCGGAACCTGATGTGGCCCCCTGCGTCCGCCATACCTGCCCCTCCCACTCATAGTTTCAATTAAACTGCCCTTTCTTTTGCCCCCCCGGCTTAATTAAATTATCTTTCCATTGATATATAATTTTATGGTACTACTCCAAAAAAAAAGTGGTGTTATTAGCCATCAAACCTCAAAAATACACTTTTCCCAAAAGGTTTCCACAATTTTGGCCACCATTGTATAGCGTGGAAATTATATAAAAGTGGTCTGTTTTCAAAGCTTTTTTTATTCTAACTCCTTATTCATTATTTTGCATATGTTTGTACGTGGGTGGCAGAATGTCTAATGTTCACATTTTCAGACACACAGATTTATAAAATGTCTGAGGTCTTTCCTTTCTAACACTGCTTTCTAAGGAGTTTTGTTCATTTGTCCTAACCATGATATGAACATGCCAGGAAAATCAACATGGTACAGTTGCCACAATGTTGCGCTGGCATTAAAAATGCCCAGGTTTCAATCCACAGATGCTCACTGGAAGACTTGGGCCAGTCACTTTCACCCCAACCCACCTCACAGAGAGTGGTAGTTATGGGGGGGGAGGAGATAGGATGTAAATCTACATAAATAAAAAGCTTTCATCCCTCCACTATATCTCAGGTATTTCATGTCAAATAATTGTGCTGGTTTCCCTCAACTTGTAACACAAAATTTCCTATGAATACCTGCTCCACTCATACGAAAACAAAATTCTTTTGGATTTAAAGTAGGTAAGTTTACTGCAATGAGTAAGCAGTTGGGCTATATAACCTTGGAAAGTAGCTACGCGTGCCTTGGCTCTTGCCTTTGTGCACGTTAAAGCAGGACCTCCCTGTTGCCTTTGATCTATTTACTTACCAAGTCTTGGTTTAAGGGGAGGATGCTAACTACTTATTTGATACCACAGAAATGTCTATCTCTTCTTGTTTTACAATCTCTGGAAACACCCAAATTTCATTTCTAGACCAGTCCAAGTACATGGACCAGCCAAAGCAATTAACTCCACAGAATGGCTAAAACAATCTCTTTTATTGAGACTGCCTGAAATAAAAGATTCTTGCAAGTCCAATTTATCCTACACTCCTTATACTTCAGTGAATGAGGAAGATATCTATCTGACTGCTTACAAATGCTATCTGTCTGTGGAGGACTTAAAATGTTTTTCACCCTTGTAACAGATCTTGCATATCTTCATCAAGGTCATATTCCTTACTCTTTACAGAAAATTCCTTTACAAGGCTGGGACAGTCAACTTCTGCAGAGACATCTGTCTGCACACTGTCCTAACAGTCCTTTCCCACATACTTGTCAGGTCTGTCCTTTAGACCAGCAGCCCCCAACCTTTTGGGCACCAGGAACCAGTTCAATGGAGAGAGGTTATTCTGCAGACAAGAGAAGGCGTGCTTTTGCATGCTACCTGTATCCCATGGATGGGGCTTCGCACAGTTTTTGGCATGCCGCAGCCTGGTGCCAGTCCAGACTGGGGGTTGGGGGACCCCTGATTTAGATACAAGGTTGTACCTGTTTTTGAAATACAGATTTAATATTCTATTAAAATATTCTTGGATGCATCTTCATAAATTGCCCAACTGATGTACCAGAGAGTGCAGGAGGAGCACAAGTTAAAATCAGAGGAAATATTCATGCCACACACTTTCCTTCCTCTGCACTTACAGTCTGTCGGTTGACTTATCATTTGTCATAGGTTTCACATCCTTTCAGAAGAGCACTAGACACAGGTTAGCCCAATTGATAGGTCACAACACACAGGAAAGATTGCAGGGAATACCATGAGTGTTCCCTCCATTTTTACCCCATTCCGGGATGTGATGCTTCACCTCCTCGTGTGCACCTTGGATAGCATGGTAGTGTGAACCAAACGACTAGCAACAAGTGGTAGCCAGACTACATTGAAGAATTGGCAGTTAACGACAGTTGGCAGCCAGACATCTTTGTAGAACTCCTGGCTCTCTAAATACATGGCAACAGATAAATGAAACAGATAAACAAAAGGTCAAGACAGATTGGGGACATTGTCAGAATATGCCAAATTAATGTTGAAGGGCTCAGGAAATCTAAGAGCCAATACATATCCAAACTTTCATTTGAAAAGAATATAGATATGACCATCCTTCAAGAAACACATATAGAGAACAATGATCAGCAATACAGCAAAGATAAAATCCATGGATTTGATTTACTGGGGGCCACATACCACCACAGTTATGGCACAGCTACGTATGTCAGAAGGAATATAGAGAATGCTTTTCTACTGTCAACCTTCACAAACAAACAACACAATACACACAAAGTTGTTTCAAAATTAGGTGATCTCACAATAGTCAACATTTACAAGCCACCTCAGATATCCTGGCCATAGCATGTTTTGGATGTCAAACCTCACCTGGCAATTTATGCAGGTGATTTTAACAGCCATCATGTAAATTGGAACTATCACTCTTCTGACAAAAATGGGGTTCAGCTTTATGACTATGCTGTTGCAAATAAAGTACACTTGATTTTTGATGCCAAAGATGAGGGTACTTTCCAATCTGCAGCCTGGAAATGCGTAGCTAACCCAGATTTGTGTTTTGTCTCAGAAGGCCTAAACATACAGCCATTTCCAATAACCAGGATAGTTCTGGACAAATTTCTTCATAGTCAACATCGTCCTGTTTTGCTTGAAATCGGAATTCAGATTCCACTAATTTGCTCCACCCCTAGACCCAGATGGAATTTTCATAAAGCCAAATGGCCAGAATTTACCAAAAGCCTTGACGGTATCACACAATTGATCCTACCAACAAATCAACATTAGCATAGATTTGTGAGGGCTGTACTTGCTTCAGCTAAAAGATACATCCCTCGAGATTCAGAAAAGATTATATTCCAGGATGGAACAAAGAGACTGAAGACCTATACCAGGCTTTTCTACAGAGTGGCGACCCAGAGATTGCCAATGATTTCTTACACAACCTGGATGCAGCTCATTGCAAGACATGGGAACAATTCACAACCTCATTAAATTTCAGCAAATCCAGCAGGAAAGCCTGGAGCCTACCAAGGAAACTGGGAGCAGCCAGACAACCTGCTTGACAAACACCCAACGTAACTGCTGACTAAGTAGCCTCCCGAGTTGTCTCTCTCTCTAAAGCCCCAAATATGAAAGAGCACTCAACTACCATCAAGAAAGTGCTCTCAGCCATTTGATGGTCGGCTCCAACACTCTGAATTCCTCCAATTCTATCAATTGGCAGGCTTAAATTCAGGGAGCCTTCTCTGGCACTCGCTCAACAGCTGTCTAACAACTTTGACATCAACACACTGTGGAAAGCCAAATGGCTGCTGAATGCACAGATACAGGCAGTTACGTAGATGACCCTACACAAATGGTGCCAGGTTTTGACCTTCCTCACCAGCATTGGTCAACTCGGAACAGGATCCGTATCCAACATGGTGTCTGCCAGGACTTATTGTTTAAGTGGGGTCTTGTCTCTACCCCTCAGTGTGACTGTGGTTCTCACTGACAAAATATCTACCACATTGTGTCCGAATGTCCATCAAGAGCTTACACCAGCCCAATGTCTGCTTTTTTCAACATAGACCACACTTTCCTTGAATGGCTGGGTGGACCGGACATTAACACTTGAACTACTGTAAGTCCATGTATTTGCCATACACTAAATAAATAAATAAATACCCCATTCCACTCCTTTCTGGCAACTTATTAGGCAAGTCAGAAGTAACTAAGCTGCTATTCTAACTATCTGCCTAAACTCACCCAACCCACTATCTATGTTTGGGACAGTGATTGATAGTTATTTTTCCACCAGCAGCAAGCTGGAAGGGTAATAAAGCCAGGAAATCCACCAATCTCTTCTTTATTTGGCCTACAACGGGTATGTAAAGTTAGCATGTTTTAATAACTTATTACAGTAACAGAACATGAATCAGCAATGGGGGCAGCACAATTTATACCATCATAAATTTTTGCTCATTGAAGGACAGGTCAATAGCGCTTTTAATGCAGCAATGAGAAAGAGCTCTAAGAAAACATTGCAACTAAGTTGAATCACATATTATACAGTAGTGGCTTTGCTCAAAATAGAGCAAATTGGACATTATGGGATTTACTTTAAGTTCAAATTTTGCATTTTTAAATGGACTTTTTCTCATAGCATATGTTCTTCCTTCTACATTGCAGTGCTTTTAGCATAGCTGAGACATTACAATTAGCCAGAAATGAGTTGCAATGAAGGCACCACGCAACACACAAATCAAGTTTTGTAAATAGTTAGTGGGGTTAGTTTGTAACAGCAACTAACAGAAACAATGAACTTCATTGGACTGACAATGGTGTCATCTTGTGGTCTGAAAAAAGCAAAGGAACAAAATGTACAATTTCTAAGGAAAAGAAGTTGTATGAGAACAATCTATGAATCACTAAAAGTTCCATGCTGTTGTAGAGCAGCAAATCTGTGCACAATTGTTTAGGAGTAATCCCCAGTAAAGTCTGTCTGATTTATTTCTAAGTAACCATACACAGAACTGAATTTAGGAACTCCACAGATTTATTTATGAATCCATTAGGTACTGTACTATGCATAGAACTCTGGGCATGTTATTGCTGGCACTCAAGCTAGAAGTTCTGAGCGTTGCTGAAATTACAGATAGAACAGCACATTGCACAACAAGATCCAGAGACACTCTGAACAAATGGGGCTATCCGATTGCTCCTGCTCTTTGAAATTGTGGTGACATGTAAACAATACATATGTATACCTGCCCCTTGTGCCCTGATCAGTATACACTTGAGGACCTCATGGCAGCCTTAAGTATGTTTTGTTTTAATTGTGATGCTTCTGATATGAATAAACAAAAAAGCTTAGAGTATTACATAAACCTACCATAGTGGCTTGTAATCTATGAGTCCTAATTTAACCTGGTATATAAGTAGAACCACTTGTTTATATGTTAAGGATCCAGACCTGAAACATCTTACTGAGGCAAAATACAATATGGCATACCTCTCCATCTATTTACAGAAGCAAATCGGACTGATAATCAAATCTTAAAAGATAGTTTTCAGCTTTAAAGCACAATTGGGAATAGGATTGCTTAAATCAGTGAGGTCACAAGGTGTCAGCTTCCTGGGACATGGCAAGCAGTCCCAGAGCTCCACACTTCAGGGTGCAAAAAGTCAAAAGGGCATAGATGGGTGGGTGGAGAGTTGGAGCCAGTCCCTTACTTTACTGAAGCTCAGGGCTGGGAGGACCAAGCCTGGAATAGTTTCTATTGATCATTTGACAAGCGATATACCTTGGTTAACAGCTACAATAGGGAGTGCCAAGATTGCTGTGTTTAATGTGTAGATATTCCACCCATTAAAAATTGTGTATGTAATGGAATTCTTTTCTCAGAGTACACATAGAAATATTTTATATTATGCAAATATATTCAAAATGTAATTGTTAAATTACTTGCTTTCAGATGATTCGGTCAAAGAAAATATATTTTATCATCTTTACCAGCTTTATCTCTTGAAATAAAACCTTGGATTAATCTATTTAAACACTGAAGTTTGGGAGAAAAATATTTTATATTCATAAATATTTTCTTTTTCTTAAGCATCTGGCAACGGAAGATGTATCTGGCAAGAACATATTCAACGTGTTTTATCAAACCTATCATGCACAGGCCTCAAAGAAAAATATACATAACATTTTCTTCTGGAATTATTTTGTATTTCTGATTCTATTAGAAAATGTTGGCCTACAACTAACTCCCATTATACTCTTTCCAATTCTAGGATACTTTCAAATAGCAATCTTGTCTACTGGAAGTAACTTTGATGCTACTAAGGGTCTTTTAATTTTCATATGTAGAAATAAACATCCCCTGATAAGTACTGTTATATGCTGATTTGGCAATTTGGTTATATAGCAAAGCTTATAAATACTAAGAATAAAATACATTAAATACGTTAAAATAAAGTTTTCTACTTATAACTTCCATGTGAATATTCTACAATGAATCGATATGAATTATTAAATTGAAAAGAACAGTAATCCATGACTAATTTGATGATTCTAAGAAAACTATGACACAATTATCTCTATATCAGGAATAACAGAAACATCCTAAAAAATTAACGTGGGAAACCATTCTCTGCATCTATGTGATAATTGCCAAACAAAAAGAAAAATTCTTCTTTTAAACACTAATCCACAACTGAATAAGATTTGTCCAGGTTTTATATTTTAGAACTAGATCTTGGTTTTTCTACTAGTTGGTAGTCTTGTCAGTATTTACTGCACTAGCTTTTCCTTTTTCTAATCTTATTTCTGTTTGCAGCTGCCATGTCTAATTTACCATTACAGTAACCTGGCTTAGGGCTTGCACCAGCCAATTTAGTCTGATTCATCTGAACTGGTTGACAACTTTTTCCTACAGAATTGCCAACACTGTACCAGGGCCAGGAGCTAAGAGATTCTTTTCAAGGGTTTGGTTTTCCTCCTACCTTCATCTGCTAGGAGGATGGACTTATTAGCGTGCTGTGTGAATACAGTTACTGTCTGCGTTTGCACAACATATTAAATATGATCATTTTAATTTGGATTTACTGAATTGATGATGTTTCTCAGTTCACACAATAAGCTGAACCTAATGGTTGGATTCTCACAGAACCCTTACAAGGTCAAAACTAATCAAAATCATTTGTGTGATTACTGATGGGTGAGAGACTACCCCCAGTGCAATCAACGGTAAAAGTAAGGTTAAACTTTCTTCTATTCATAATAGGAGGGTATAATAAGGAAGAGGCCTGCTTCCTCTATAGACCCACCCACCACAAAATTATTGCAAGAATTATTTCTTTCATAATTTAGATAGCACACCTGCTTTTCAAAAGATGATGGATGACATAGTCAAGTGTATTAATGCATCTCCATAAAGAGAAATGCAACACTACTGGGAATAAAATGACATGTACAGAATTTTGGCAATGGGAGCTACAGTGGGTTTTTTTTTTATTATTACATTGCCTTCCTGATCTAATTCTATTGCCCAGATTCAATGTAAAAATACCAAAAGTTGCCAATCAGGTTTGGTAGAAGTCCTAAAACTTGAAAAATGTTTTCTTTTGAAAAAGACCGAAATCAACTCTACCTCTTTATAAAATAAAGCCCTTATTCCCCTTGTCAGTTCCTTTAGCAGGATCATGTTAGTTTCCTGCTGTCATCATACATTCATACATTTCCAAAGCAAGAGTCCCAACTAAATATTATCCTTTCAGCAGAATTGTAACTAGACACAATAATGTAATGATTTTCAATTCATTAAAGTCATCACAGCTAAAATATCATAGCTAGAAAGCTGTGTGATACAGTGTCTTCATCTCTTCCACCATAGTAACCACTTATGGAAATTGTGTAAGGCACAAATATGGATTTCCCCCTCCCTAGTTTTTTTTCCAGTACTTTAGAATATTTTTTACTAAAAAGAAAACTGCATATTCCAAAATATTCCTGAAGAAACTAAAGAGAACACTCAAGCTGCTTATAAAGAACCATTAATTTTTACTAAACTGCTGCAAATGGAAATCATAACTTTTATGATTTATGAATTTCCTGATATACCAAACCACTTACAGAAGATCAGAGATTATATTTTATATAAAGATTTGTGAGCATAAGACAACAAATTTGGTGAGAAAAGGCAGTTGCTTTGCCTCCAAAGTAATCCATCTAAATCTTTCTAGTCTACATTTGCCAAAGCAAACATGTCAAAAAATAGCTGCACACTCCTAAAGAAAAATATTTTTAAAAAGCTGACAGTATGCATTAATGGTAATATAGGCAAACAGTGAAGGGTTCCAGAGGCAAAGTTATAATACTGTACATGAGAAATTCCCTTTTCTACCAGATCATGCTGCTTTCTACAAAGATATGTGTTAAAATTTCCAAAAAGATTTTTACTCTTACACTAAGCTCATGAAAATATGCTAATTCTAAAGTATTGTTACAAATATAGGGCCAACATTGTAAGACTGTTTGGGCAAGTTCCTTTGAGTCAATATGAATCTGACATAGCTCTCAACAATGAAACATGTAAAATGCAGCAAAATATAGCAAAAAGGACTATTCTTATAACTTGCCATACATCTCTAATTAGTGGACCAGCAAAATATTATGCACATAGTATAATTGGAATCAGTAAGGCAATTGACAAAGTAGATCACAACCTTCTTGTAAAATAAAAAAATGTGGGATAGACAACATCACCACCAGATGGATTCATAACTGGCTGACAAATCACACTCAATGTGTAGTCCTCCATGGAACTACATCTACATGGAGAAAAGTATGCAGTGGGGTACCCCAAGGCTCTATCTTAGGTCCAGTACTCTTCAACATCTTCATAATCTATGAAGATGAAGGCATAGAAGGGGAACTTCAAATTTGCAGATGATACCAAGGTAGGAGGAAAAGCCAATACTTTAGAAACTAGGCTCAAGATCCAGAAGGATTACACAGATTTGAACAATAGGCCCTAACCCTATTCAGTAAAATTCTATTTAGTGGCGAGAAAAGTAAAGTTTTACACTTAGGCAAGAAAAACCAAATACACAGATATAGAATAGGTGGTACCTGGCTTGAGAACAGTAACAATGAGGAGAATTTAGGAGATCTAGTGAATAACCACTTCAGTATGAGCCAGCAGTGTGTTGCAGTTGCCAAAAAAGCCAATACAGACCTAGGCTGCATCAACAGAGGAATATTATCAAGATCACATGAAATATTAGTATCACAATATACTGCTTTTGTAAGACCATACTTGGAATACTTCATCCAATTTTGGTCACCATGATATAAAAAAGATACTAAGACTCTAAAAAAAGTTCAGAAAAAAGCAATAAAAATGATTGGGCTAGCAAAGAGAAGGACTAGGATGACATAACAGTTTTGCAATATTTGAGAGGTTGTCACAAGGAAGAATGGGTCAACCTATTCTCCAAAGCAGCTGAGGGTAAGACAAGAAGTAACGATGGAAACTTATCAAAGAGAGATCCAACCTAGATCTAAGAATAAATTCCCTGACAGAACAATCAATGGAACAGGTTGCCTTCAGAAGTTGTGGGAGCACCATGACTAGTTTTTAGAAAGAGATTGGACAGCCATTTGTCTGTTAATCTCTAAAATTGAGATGTTGGGGGCCTTCTCATTCCCTCTTTCCATACGCCTTCCCACTCAACTGAACCAGGGTTCTGAAGCCTACCCCTTACAATCATTTATTTCCATTAGCCATTTCTGGAGTACTTATTGCATTAGCTTATAAATAAGCAATCTGGCATCTTCCAGATAACTAGAAATCCTTTGCCACTGCTAGGGTTTCAAAGTTGTTCCTATGCTTGTTGTCCTGTTTTCCTTGAGTGCTCCCCACCACCATTAATACAAGCTGTGCAGATTCTGCTTGAATTATCTAATACTTAAGTAATAAGGTATATAAAGTAATACACCTCCTACTAGATTCACATTATTCATTTAGTTTATGTTTTAATTTTACCTGTTTAATCAAGGAATGGAATATAAGTAAGTTCAAATTTATTATTTAAAGCCTAACTAAAAATAACCTTATCAAATAATTTAAAACTATTTTTAAAAGAGAGGAAACATTGTAGCACTTTAGAACCTTTCAGAACCAAGATTGGCCCAACTATGTTTCTAAGCATTAGTGCACTCATTATGCAAACATATCACTGGAAAAACATGCCTAAGAGCATCTATATTAGTCAAACTGTTCATTTAAAAGGCTGGTCAAAATCATTCTGTTAGCAAACTTGATATTAATATTTCTCTCCAAATGACAAAATAAGCTCTCTTTTTTAGAAATATTTCAATGTTATAATGTTAATATATGCTGCAGCAGCATTTTTATTTTATTAAATTGTTTGTCCTGTATTTGTTAATTTTTTGCATAGTTCCTAAAGTATATTCCCAAATAGAGCCATAAATTAATGCCATAAGTGTTGGCATTCTAACATCGTAAACATTTCACTACTTATTAACTTTTAAGAAATAAATGATATGGCCACGAAGTCTATTCTGCAGCACTTACTTAGCACCTTGTTCCTAGATCAGATTGGCATCTACCAAATAAAACTACTACCTAAAAAGGAAAACAGAACAAAGTTGTATAAACTGAGCCAAATTGCATTCAGTGATTTCACTGACCTAATGTAGCACAGGTTTAAACAGTATAATTCCATTCAGTATATGAATGTGTTGAGAAGGATAAAGGCTTTCAGATATATTGTACATGTTCACTGGCTAAATATAAGATATAACTAATTAATGAAGAACACAACCCCCATCCCACCTGTAATTGATTTAGAATTAGGTCCCTCTGGTGCAATGGGAAGTATTCTGCGCATGAATGGGAGATAATTTAGGCTCTGTATTATTTGCATAGTGCCCCATTATTGAAAAATTAAAATGAAAAGTCTTTGATTTTTTCTTTAAAAAAAAGAAAAGGCTATAACACAAAATTTTAGGAGTACTTCAGAATCTTATAAAAGTGGGTTCCTATTATGCTACTCCTATGTATCTTTATTGTTCTTATGAATCCCAGTAGATGTCCAGAGTGACGCAGGATTCTTTCATTGAAAAAAGAAAAATAAGTTTTCTGTATATTCAGCTCAGAAGATAAATATTCTCCTCAAAGTGATTTTCAATCTAAAGACAATTTGATTCACATGTTTTCAAGAATTCTTTAGCAGCAAGGAATGATATATGGAAGTTCTAGTTATGAAAAACAATCATAACTAGGCCAGTTATGGTTAGAATAAGAAATGCTGACAGGTCTTATTTATGAAATGAATTAATAATCTGTTTTATCAAAGTCAGGTTAATAAGCCAATTCTAAAAGTCCCACCCCACCAAAAAAAATTGTGAATGACAGAAGCTTAACTGTACCAAGGCAAAACAGTTAATTCCAGAAATACTGTAGCACAAAAAGCACAGAAAGCTCTTTACTTCCCAAAACAAAAATATACTTAATAGTCTGTCCTGTTGATTTAACCAGATTATTGTATTGTTCACCACATACTATATAGCTGTTCTATGATTCATTGATGCTATTCAAGCACAAAACTCCAGGTCAGTCACTAGAATAGCAGCAATAAATCAAACCGTGTAACCAAAGATATTACTAAATTGAAAATATCATCTAGTTTCTAAAAAAATAAAACAAGAATTTTATTCTTTTGCATGTCCAAAAATTTGTTTTAAATGAGTGAACTCAAAGTTGAAATGAGTATCTACTCTTATTTCTAAAAAAGTGTATCATCTCTATAATACACCACATCTTAAACCACACAACATCACCATATACTACGGCAGGGGTGAAATTCACCAGGTTCTGACAAGTTCTGGAGAACCAGTAGCGGAAATTTTGAGTAGTTCGGAGAACATCCCAGAGTGGGATGGGAATGGGGATTTTGCAATATCCTTCCCCCAGGAGTGGGGAGGGAATGGGGATTTTGCCAGGAGCGGGTTCTAAATCCTGTTGCTACAGGTTCGCTCGTGTGCAGAAGTGTCCAGGCGGTGGGCGGAGCCTCCTGCCGCCGCCACTACCGGTTTGCCCGATCCGGTGCTAACCGGTAGCAACCCACCACTGGATTTTGCAGTAACCTTCCCCTGGAGTGGGGTGGGAATGGAGATTTTGCAGTATCCTTCCCCTGCCACACTCACCAAGCCACACCACACCCATCAAGCCACGCCCACAGAACCGGTAGTAAAAAAATTTGAATTCCACCACTGTACTACAGTATGCTACACATGTTATATTTTGGACTATGTATGCACAAACATGTTATCAGTAATGATGACACACTTCAGCTATATGAACTGCAAACCTTATTAGATTGCTCTTAATAATGCTACCAAAATTACCGTTTCTTTACCATCACCCAACTGAAGCTGATCATCTGAGTAAAAAGGTAAAAAGATAAGGCCTTTGGGGATTCAGTAAGCCCCATGGTGACTATCTGAACACAACATATAGTCTGTAAGTTACCCACATGTGCTGAATGTGTTGTTTTATATAGCATATAGTTATATTTCAACATATAGTAAAAGCAAATGATGATACAACTAATGTATTGGACAAGGTAGCTTGCAGTTTTAGAAAGGAAAGTAGCACTTCCTTAATGCAAGGAGTAAGATTTAATATTTTCCCATTTTCAAATGTGAACAGTAAAACAATATCTTATTTTTAAATATTAAGCACTTTATGTATTTCTTATTTATCCAAAATTTGAATCTTTATGAGATCTAGATTATCTTTTATTTGGAGCTAGGCTTTTCTCAGGAGCCCTGGTATTTTGGAATACCATTCTGTAGAATGCCTACTAATGTTCTTAGAATGTTTCCTTTCAGAAGCAACTAAAAAGCTTTCCTATTCCATCCAGCTTTTTCCAAATTAATTCTCTTCTTCAAATTTTTGTTCTCACTTTAATTTTTCCATTTATTTTATAGAATATTTCAACTGGCTTTAATTTATACAGTTATAAATTGTCCTTAATTTTATAAGACAAAAAAAAAAAAAAAACTATGCACATCAGCTGTTTCCTTAATGATTTGTAATCTATAAAAGATAAGCTTCCATGTGGAGGTACATATATGCATGTAGGGCTCCTTTCCTGTGGGAAAACAATACATATTCATTTTCTGAATGTTGTCCCTCTGGAAGGAGTCATGTGTACTCATTCCATGTGATCATTAGGCCCTATAAACAATAACACTAAGGGCTTCCGGTTTGCTCTTCGTAGCCACCAGACGGTCCTTCGGGACCGCCAGCCCCTTCGCCTGTAAAGAGCCGCCTGTACAGCGGATAGGCGGCTCGAAAAACTCCATTTCCAGGTGGAAATGTGAGACAGAGCAGGTGAGTGTAGGTAGAGCTCTCCGTAGCCCCCAGAGTATTTTTTTTTTTACTCTTGGGGGCGAGCGGATGACGCTCCCTATAGCACTCGCCGTTTGCTCCGGGCGTTGGGAGACCTCTGCTTTTTGCAGAGCAAGGCTACGAAGACAAGCTTTTCAAGATAACTAACAGATTAATCAAAGAGGATGAGATCTGGAACTGGACCTGGACCCTAAATTGCAAGTATTAATACTTATTTTGCAAAGGATATTCAATAAAGTAAAAAAGATCTTTTAAAATGGTTTCTTATTAAGCCACAAAGTAGCAGAATAAATGCTCCTGGCTACATTTGAAGAAAAAGATACACTTTTGTGTTTTCTTCTTCCTGGAGATTTGATTTGATACTGATCCTGTTTGGAAAGAGGCTGGGTTTTTTTTTTTCTTTTCTAAAAAGTTTGCCTGTGCGGAAATATGGTGTTTAGGCTTATAAAGCTGGACAAACAAGCAGGGGGGGGGATTCCCCCATCCACAAATTATATGAACAAGTTCTTAACTTACAGTCTCAGAAAACTGATTTTAATATAATTGAATTTCTTTTGGAGGAGATTGTAAGAAGGGATGAGATTATGAATCAGAACTTTGAGAAATTTAAGCAGGAAACTAAAGAATTGGTGCAATTAAAGTTTGATATTTTGCATCGAAAGATTATAAAAATGGGTAATGGTTTCTCAGAATTTATGATCAGGCTGGATACAAATACTAATCTATTAGAGTCCAAAGTGGAGGAAATTGAGGACAATTTGGAAAATAAAATAGAAAAAATTGAGAATGACTTGATAAATATTCAAGACAATAGTTTAGAAGAAAAACCTGAAATGGAAGCTGATTGTAATGAAGAAAACATACAGCAACGTATTGAAAGGGAAGTTTTATTGATGCAATATAATTTTACTGAATATGCGATCAGACTGCGAGGATTACAGGAAAATAACAGAGAGGATTTAAGGAAAATATCTTCTGAAGTTCTGGCTGGGATTTTAAAGGTTCAACCTGAGGAGGTATTTTGTAGGATCAATAGAGTTTATAGAATAAACTCCTGGATTGCAAAGCAAAGGCAATTGCCTAGAGATGTGGTGATTTATTTTACAGATAAAGATATAAGAAATAATATTGTGCAGAAATCTTTTAAGTCTACTTTGCAATTTTTTGGAAGAAAGATTTGGATTTATAAAGAGCTCCCGCCTAAGATATTATTGGAAAGAAAGAAATTTGGCTTCTTGGTGGCTGAGCTTAAAAAAAGAAATATCTTATTCAGATGGAATATTCCAGTTGGTATAATATTGAGATATCAAGGAGAAAGATATCAATTAAATGTTGAAAAAGCTGAAGAATTTTACCAAAAAATTTTAAAAATGAACTTAACATCTTTATGCACAACACAAGATAAGCAGAAGGAGTTAGAAATAAAGGAAAAACATCGAGTTACAGAGGCCTTTGCAGATGAATTGCCCTTGGATTCTTCAGATACCTCAGATGGATTATTTATAAATAAGAGAGAAGTGGCACCGGATTCTAACGTGATGACTCACCAAGTTACAGATAACCATGGAAATCAACCAACTGATATACAACTTACAGAAAAGAAATATGAGTCACAAAAACAAAACCAACAAGATCAAGTTATAAAACAGAATGAAAATTGACCAGTTGATACACAAATGGCAGAAAGGAAACCAGGATGGAGATCAAACCCACAAAAAGAAAGGAAAAAAAGAAATAGGTCTCACAAAAATAAAAATTTCTAAACTAAGCAACAGTAAAGCCAGTTACTTTGAAAAAATACATGACTGAATACATGAAAAGATGGATGAGGTGAAGTAGTGGTTGATATCATCCTGAGGAGAGTGACAGACCTCTGCAATGCTGTAATTTTGGGATGTGAAAAGGGCCTTGAATTGTTGGATTGGAATTATCTATTTTTGGTTTGTTTTTTTTTCATTGATCAACGTATTATATTTATGCTGAGCTATAAGGCAAGAGAGTTATGCTGGGGCATGCAGAAGATCTGGATGTTACCTCATTATGAGAATGAGAATTAATAATCCTGAAGAAAGCCACTATTACAGATATGGATTACAATTATAAAGTCACTCGGGTGGTTGTTTTCTTTTTTTTTATATACATATGTGAAGATATTCATTACTGATGGGGGCAGATGATAACTGAGGATTTTGAATACTCTGTTGCAACTGGGATGTTATGTTACCCTAATCCGGATGATGGAGTCAGTAATCCAGTGGAAAGACATCAAAGAAGATATTATATGGATTACAAGTTTAAAGTCATTGATTTTGTTTATATAAGGGAATATTTTCTTAGTAGGAAGGGCAGAAGAATAAAGATATTAAGAATTGTTGTGCATGGTAATCTTGTAGGAAAGTGGGTGGAGATAGGCTAGTGTATTGATTGTATAGATTAAGAAAAGGGATGCTTAAAAGACATATTTATGGGAAGTGGAGGAAATGGATAGAGTAGAACAAATGTAAAACTAGAATTCATGGGGAAGGCTGCTTTGAAATGTTATATTACAGACATAAGTATGGGGAAGGGGGGAAAAAAAGGGCAGACTATCGATAAATTGGGAGTTATAAATATTACTGTGTTAAATCAGAAGTTATCATATAGTGTTTTAATGGAATGTTATTTTGAAGTGTTTAGTAAGAGGGGGAAGTAATAGTATTAATAATATCACTAGAAGTAAGGGTCAGTACTTGGAGGGGGGAGTAAGGGGATGGTAAAATATTATATAATCTGTTATGTATTAGGTTTTTATTTTGAAGAAGTCACAGGGGGATGGGGTGATGAGGGGGGGTTAGGGAGGGGGGGGAAACGGGGGGAAATTTGTATTTGAAAAGCTTTTTCAATAAAAAAAAAACAATAACACTAATTACATGTTAGTGAGGGCTGTGCCTTTGAAATATCAGCAGAACATCCTTAAAAGATTGTTTTCAGTCTAGGAAAGAAGTATATGAATATTGTAAATCAAATAAGAAACTGGCAATGTCAGTAACTTCTAAGTAGAGAAACACTGGTGGCTGCCAAGGAATAAGACAAATTCCTGTTGAATATTAAGAGATTTTAATCATAAGAACAATTCAGTATTAGAACTGGTTACCAAGGGAACAGTGAACTAGATGCGTGCAAGCAAAGGAAGCTGAACAGCTATCTGTTATGAATGCTTTGGACTGCTGCATGGATCACAGGATTCAATTCAATGGTCTAAATGCCCCATTCAATCAGTGGCTTCCACAGGAGGATGGTAAAAATCAGCAAGAGAGACAGAACATTTGAATACAAGACCCATCCTTTTTAAAAAAACATTCAATCAATTTGTACAATCGACCAAGATATTATGGCCACCATAACAACCAATTTATTACAAAAATGACCCAGAGGGGAGAAGGAATCATACACTAAACCTGGTTCTTGTCTTAGAGTAGAGTTGGGAGATACTACTATCAGTCCCTTTTCTGTTTACCACATCACTCCAACCCACCCCTACAGGAAGATTAGACCTATTCAATCAGTCCCTCTGACTCCCAGACTGCTCGATTCCAACTTGGAAGGAACAAGGGATTGTCCCCAATACTGAGACTTTGGTTGCTATTTAGAATGAGGTAGCAAGGAGGGTTTAGATTGGATTGCACCATCTTGCCTGCAACAGATGACATTATGCCCTTGGTTTACTGAGGACCTCTGCAGAATAAAGCAGCAGAAGATATGCCTAGGGAGCTACTGGAGGAAATCTAGGAGCAAGTCTGAGCATCCTTTAAAGTTTACCTTATGGTAGAAATATGCATGTTTCTTTGATGTGGCTACTTTTGCTTTTGATCCAAGCCCCTCCAGGTTTGTCGAGCCTCCAAACTGGTAGCCCATGCCTGAGTTTCCAGTGAGAAACTATGAAAGGGGCACTGGTTTGTCTCTCTTCAAAAGAACATCTTTGGATCAGGCAGAGCTGGACTATTTTCATCCAGACTCCAATCTTTCTTCTTTAGGGAATTTTTTTTTTTAGAAGGGGGTTAGCCAACAGGTCCAAAGTGTCCCGGGGGAAGCAGATTATCTGGATCCCTTCCAATCAGGTTTCAGACTAGGGTACAGTAATAAGCAGCTTTGATAGTGTTTGATTACCTCTGGTTGGCTCAGGATGGGGAAGGTGTATTCATCCTGGCCCTCCTTGACCTCTTAGCAGTCTTTAACAACATTGACCATAGTATACTTTTGGACTAGCTGAGGGGTTTGGGGGAGCTGTTTTATAGCTGTTGTTCTTCCAGGGCTGATTCCCATTGGTGATGATGGGAAGAGGAAGGGTCTAGATCTAGACCCTACTATGTGGGATATTTCAAGGGTCTCCCCTCTGCTTTTTAAAATCCACTCCTGGAAAAAGTCACCTGTGAGCATGGGATACAGCAATTGTATTACATTAACTGGATAAATAGACTAACCTAGCGAATAGAAAATTGTGTTTTTAAAAAAACTCAAACCAATATGCAGGATGAATAGATAGTATAGGATTAGATGGATAAATGGTAGTTCTAGGCTAGTGACTTAGACTCAACTTGCTGAAGAACTTTACAGTATGATTCTGTGAGCCAGAACAGAAAGATAACACAACTTTCCTCAATAACTTTGTTTGAGCTTCCCCATGTTTCTTACCTTGACATAGATACATTGCTTGTACAGAAGCACCTTCTAGCTTTGATAAATACTAGAGAACACCAAAAGGAGAATGTGGCCTTGGAGCCTTTTCTATTTGCAAAAACTAGAAGAGATTTCTGAGGACTGATGTACATGGAAAAATCACTTTCAGTTTTGTAAGTATAGGTGATGCTGAGAAGAGGCTCTGAAGCAGACAAAAGAAAGCAACACGGTTGCTCTTAAATCCTCTGCCCCTAT
The DNA here is from genome assembly GCF_029215685.1 of Pituophis catenifer annectens. Lineage (NCBI taxonomy): Eukaryota > Metazoa > Chordata > Lepidosauria > Squamata > Colubridae > Pituophis > Pituophis catenifer. Next base: position 227,102,959 of record NW_027256882.1, on the reverse strand, counting down.
GTACTTAAAAAAGAAAATTACCTTCCTTTTACATTTTGATTCATTCAGTTCCATGAATGAATGAGTTTGTTTGTTTGTAACATTTAGATGGCCACCTAACCCTTAACAATCGGACTCTGGATGACATACAAAATAATTAAACAACATACAGAAGAAAAGTAACATTGCTAAAGCAAACTAAAACAATTAAACGGAGATTAGGACTAAACTATATCTCATTCAATGAAAACTCTACTTATCTTTATCCTCATGCCTAAAGAAAGAACCAAGTCTTACCATAACTGTCTTTCTAAAGGCTTGCAGGAATTGGGGCTGACTATGTATTGGAGGCGGAGATTGTTCCAAAGGGCAGGAGCCACCACTGAGAAGATATTTATAGGTTATATAAGGCTTCAAAAAAGGGATCTGGAATGTATCCTCCCTGTCAAAATGTGTGAAAAGGCAAATATCCTTGGGAGAAGGTGGTCCATAATAACCTATGTCATGTAGAGCTTTATAAATAATCAAGACCTTCAATTGCATTAGAGGCCTATAAGGGGCAGGTATAGCTTACTGAATGAAGCTATTATACAGGTGTAACAAGAAGCACTCATAGTTACCCTTGACACTGAAATCTGGACCAACTGAAGCTTAAGAATGGTAGTCAAGGATAGCCTTATGCACGGGTAAGTTCTAATCCATTTAAGAGATGAGTAAGATATGAGTGACCCTGAGCAGGTCCCTGAATCCAGAAATGGAAATGGACATAAGGCAAATGCCACTTGGTCTTTTCATGAAGGAGCTGTGAGACAAGGAACACACCCAAGTTACAAGCACGTCAGTGTTTCTAGGACCTGTGGGGCCCAAAACATACAACCACTTGCTCTTGGTAAGGTTCAATTAGGCAGCCAAGTCAAGCAATATACAATTCAATATATAAGCATATTGACTGTCAGATCTTCCTGGGGAAGCTTTCCAGAATCTAGGCTTTTTATAATCTTTTATGTCAATGTGTCTTAAAGTGTGGCCCAAGGACCCTCACCCAACACATTCTCAGGAAATCAAAACTATTTGTCAGATATTAAAGATAGCTGCAAAAATTTAAAATGTCATTCTTCTCATTCTTCTGTTTGTTAAAACAAAGATTTTTCATGGAAATATTTAAATTAATCTAATGAGTTTAATATTTCTATTTCAGTAAATACTGAACATATTCTACACATGCATGTCAATTTTTAAAAAGGCATTATTTATATAACCCATACAAACAAAATTTATTTTGGGGTCATCTATAATTTTTAAAAGTGAGAAGGGGTCCCAAGAGCAGAAAGTTTAGGAATGTTGCATCATATCATCTCCTCCCCCATCTATTAAACAGGACACCAAAAAAATGTGGAACATTCTTTATTCACAGATATTCTTTATCAGAAAGATGCAAGACATCCTGTCTGCTACAAACATATCAGCATCTCTACTTGAGACAGTGATAAAATGCTTAACTACTTATAGACAGACCCCCACAGAATGTCTGGAATAATTTAAATTCAAGTCAGTCAGTAAAAATGTTTGTGTGGAGTATGGAGGTGTGAGTGTGCATTTTTTGGAATTTGGCCTGCAACTAAGTTTGTAGATGGAAATCTAGCCTTTTAAACATCTAAAAACTACGGAAAAGATAATACAGTGTTAACTGGTATTACTATGAAAAGATGTGGTTTAAGAAAACAAGCTTAGGATGACCCTAGAAAAACCTTTTTCTTACCTTCCTCATTCAAAATCCATGGAAAAGCGGTGGTGTCCGTTTCATAGCCACAAGTGCTGTCTTCAAAGGCACAAGAGCCAGCAGAGTATGATTCAAGGGCTCTGGCTAACTGCAAAACTATAGAAGACAAAGCTGGCTTAGTTTACAACATAAAGAGAGTGGATCAGCTGTGAAAGGGAGTCTGTGATAAATATGCACTTCAGGAAAGCAAGTTCAGGGCAGCCTTTGGCTTAATTCAATGGAAATCAACTGTGCACTTCTGCAGCAGAAGCAATGAAACTGCAGTAGCAGTCTTAACAGTTACCAAGGCTGTCTCCCAGTCTTACAGATGCAACACGATTGTAGCAGATTCCAATACTAATTTTATCTCATTTGCTACTCTAAAAATCTATTACAAGACCCAGTAACCGCATGCTTCGTGCACCTGCTCTTCTGTCAATGTCATGCATTGTCATGCAATGCAGCCATGATCCACTGCACTTTCTAAGGGAAAAGCTGTCTTGACCCAATTTGGGGGTGGTGGTGGATAGGAACACAATTTTAAAAAATTGTAGGAAATGCAATACCCCAAATTAAGTTCAGCTCCCTAAAGCATCTCTTAGAGACCTCAAGATGCTTATCCTGGAGCAAAGAAGTCACGAATACAGACCTCACTACAAAATTAATTAAGAGACTTAACGCTTTTTCCGATTCGAGAGACCAGGTTATCAGCCACGTGAGACATACGCTGTTTCTATGACACACACACCCATTTTTTGTGAACGGTCCCCTCTCTCTATGCAATTATCGCTTTCTCAGCCTCATAGTTATCTCTGGACCTTTCCTTCTAGTAATCCCCTCCCCAAACAACAGGGGCGTTCATACTATTCCCTCATAATAAGTTTCCGTCTATCTGTCAGGCTACGGTTCCTAAAGCTTCTGTTCCAATTCCCATTTCTCCCCCTGAGGCTCTTCATCGTTTTCGCTGCAAAGTCACCTCAACGCCACCCTCACCCACCCCGTTCCAGGTGCAGGAACCGAGTCGTCCCCTCCTCTTTTCTCCCGCCGCCGCCTTACCTTGCACGGCGAGAAGGCAGCGTAAGATCATAGCGGCGCCGGGAGCGAGGAGGCGAAGAGGACAAAGCAGCTCGGTGGTCACCGCGCGGCCAAGCTCCCGCCTCGAGGAGCCGAAGGCGTTGCGAGCAATGCCAATTTAGAAGCCCAGAGCAGCCGAAGCGAAGCAGCAGCCCCTCCACCCCCGGGGAGGGAGGGGCTGAGCTTGGACAGCCTCGGAGTCAGCCTGCCAGCTCCGAGGGAGGGAGGAAGGGAGGGGGCTGCTCAAAGCAATAGAAGCAAAGATCCGTGAGGGAAGCCCCGCGGTTTCCACACGGAGTAAAGTCTTTTCCCCCTCCCTCAGCCATTGGCAACAGCTCCCAAGGAAGCGCCGGCGGGAATCCGCTCGGCTCGAAGAATAAGCTCCCAGTTGCTAGGAGAGCCTCAAGGCGGCTGGTGGCCTTTTCGCCGCCGCTTTCCATGCTCCGCAGCAGAATCCGGATGCCAACTTTGAGGAACTTTGGCAATACCCTTGTCAAGACTAACCTTCCTCTCATCAGGACATGCAGTTTGATGATGGATCTATGGCGAGTGTGTGTGTGTGTGAAAAAAGGATCCCATTCCCCTCATGAGGACATGCAGTTTGATGATGGATCTGTGCAGGAAAGGAAAAGAAAGGAAAGGAAAGGAAAAAAAGAAAAAAGGGAAAAAAAGAAAAGAAAAGTATGCCATCAGACTTGAAATTCTGGGCTTAGACAATTTAGAACTATGCCGCCTTCAGTATGACCTAAGCGTAGCTCATAAAATTATCTGCTGTAATGTCCTACCTGTCGATACAGCTTCAACCACAACAATACAGGAGCACCCAATAGATACAAATTTAAAGTGAACCGCTCCAAACTCAATTGTAGAAAATACGACTTCAGCAACAGAGTAGTCAATGCCTGGAATGCACTACCTGACTCTGTGGTTTCATCCCAAAACCCCCAGAATTTAACCTAAGACTGACTACTGTTGACCTCACCCCATTCCTAAGAGGTCTGTAAGGGGCGTGCATAAGAGCAGCAGTGTGCCTACTGTCCCTTTAATGTTCCCTATATCTTTATTCTTTCTTGTATTCAAATTATATTTATACTTATATATATTACCTAATACGTTCTTGACAAATAAAAAAAAAAACAGGGGGAGGAGGAGGGGGGCATAAATCTAGAGTTACAAGTGGCACTGACTAAAATCAGTGATATGGCATTTCAGGCTTCCTAAAACATTGTACAAGTAGTCCTCGACTTACAACAGTTCACCTAGTGACCGTTCAATGTTACATTGCTGAAAAATGTGACTTATGACTGTTTTTTCACACTTATGATGGTTGCTGCATCCGCATCACACGATCAAAATTCAGATACTTGGCAACTAGCTCGTATTTATGAGGGTTGCAGTGTCCAGGGATCAACTGATCACTTTTTGCGAATTTCTGACAAGCAAAGTCAATGCAGAAGCCAGATTCACTTAATCATCATTTTATTAAATTAACAACTGCAGTGATTCAGTTAACAACTGTGGCAAGAAAGGTCATAAAAATGGGCAAAACTCACTTAACAAATGTCTCGCTTAACAACAGAAATGTTGGGCTCACTTGTGATCGTAAGTCGAAAACAACCCTTATCTAAGGGTAGCAATTATTGAGAAAAGGAATGTAGACCACGGGTGTCCAAACTTGGAAACTTTAAGACTTGCTGGCTTAAATTCGGTGAGTTATGAAGTCCACAGATCTTAAAAGTTGTTAAGGTTGGACATCCCGATATAGACAATTTAAACTGCAAAAGAGCTGAGCTAGAATTCATTCCCTTTTAACATAATTCCTCAGAAATTTGTTTTTCTTAAATTACATTCTTATAACCAGCTCAGCAAGAACATTAACGAGCCATACAGTGTAGGTAGTTCTATCATGGTTTGGTTTCTGTCATCATTTTTACCTAACTACCGGTATTCCCTCCTCCTCCAAACAGAAACAAATTTGTATGTGTGTAGCATGCTTCTCCATACATGTGATGAGTTATTAACCAGATTGCAGGTTAATATTATTGGGAAGACTCCTGCCTTCACTGCCACTCACTTGGAATACTGCAATTTGCTTTGCATGGGGCTGCCCTTAAAAACCAGAAACTTCAGATGGCCCAAAATATAATAGCCCAGGTTAGCCAGGACTTGCCAGCAGGAACCCATTACACCAGTGCAGAGGAGGCAGGAGTTGGCTTCTGGGTGCAATACAAAGAGATAGTCTTGAACTATAGTTGGCTTGGCACCAGCCTACCTTCAGGAGCACATTTATCCACTAGAATTGGTTGGCTCAACCAATTCAGTCTTGCTGGAGTAAAGCAGCTCCTAATTTCTCTTGGGAGGGAGGGCAAGGCTCAGGGACACCGATCTCAGTAACAGTGCCATGCCTCTTGAATGGCCTCTCTCAGTGTATAAGGGTTCATGAATTGGAATAGACATGGTAACAGATCAACCAACGGGGACTGTTTTGTGACCCAGATGGCTCGGAGCCTTGGTGTGGCTTAAGTTAATATCTGTATATATATGAGTGCTTCTGTGATTATTGATTCTCTATTCTGTATTCTGAGTTCTGGTTCTGGCTTCTGCTGCATAGGTATTGTACATAAAGAAGTTTCTTATATAAATTAATCCTGCTGAATTATTTACATGTGCTGGTTGGATTGCTGCAAACTCTAACAGCCTCCCATTAGAATAGAGGTGTCCAATCTTGGCAACTTTCAGAATTGTGGACTTCAACTCCCACAATTCCCCAGTCAGCATGAATGGCTGGGAAAATCTTAAGGAGTTGAAGTCCATAGGTCTTAAATTTGCCAAGGTTGGAACCCCTGCATTACAGATTAAGTTATCTTCCTCTTTAACTACCATCTGGAAGCAGCTGAAAATACAGTGAAGTTCTCCCAGAAAGCATTTGGTTTATTTTATCCATTTTTAAATGCTATTTTTATGTTGGCCATGGTTATTTTCATTGTTGTATTCCTGCAAATTGCAAAATTACAGGATGATGGTAAGATATAAACATAGTTATATACATTTGTTATTGGTAATCCCATACTTTGAAATGCACATGTACAGTACGCAGTGCTATCTGGTGCTTTAATTTGCATCTATATTCAATTTTTTTTCTCAAGGTTGCACTTAAATGCAATAGTGTAGCACCCGCATATTAGTTTAATCCTGTTATTTTAATTTAAATATATGGCTTTTAATGCCTTTTAGTTAAGATCTTTCAATTTTATTTTATTATTTGCTGTTGATCTGAAAAAAAAATCAACATTCTCTGTTCTCATGTGAATAGAATAGAATAGAATAGAATAGAATAGAATAGAATAGAATAGAATAGAATAGAATAGAATATAGTTGGAAAGGACCTCGGAGGTATTCTAGTCCACCCCCACCCCACTCAGGCAGGAAACCATATACCACTTCAGACAAATGGTTATCTAATCTCTTCTTAAAAACTTCCAGTACTGGAGAATTTACAACTTCTGGAGGCAAGTTGTTCCACTAATTAAGGAAATTTCTCCTTAGTTCTAGGTTGCTTCTCTCCTTGATTGGTTTCCACCCTTTGCTTCTTGTCCTGCCCTCAGGAACTCTGGAGAATAGCTAGACTCCCTCTTCTTTGTGGCAACCCCTGAGATATTGGAACACTGCAAGCATGTCACCCCTAGACCTTCTTTTCATTAAACTAGACATACTCAGTTCCAGCAACCGTTCTTTATCTGTTTTAGCCTCCAGTCCCCTAATCATTTTTGTTGCTCTTCTCAGCACTCTTTCTAGAGTCCCAATATTTCAACATTTTCTCAGAGTTTATCAGAATCCATTCTCCTGAACGGTTTTCCTTTTAAAAACGACAGAGAAATCATAAAACAACTCTCCAGTACCTGAGAAATTAAAACAATTTAGAAAACGATTCAAGAAAAGTTATAAATTCCCGCCTAACATGAAATAAAAAAGTTGAAATAAAGCAGGTAAAAGTTGCAAGCAATACATTTTTAATTTTGAATAGACAACAAGTCAAGTAAATATTATAGGCAGGTCTTAGATTCAGGAAGAACTTTGAGAAACCATTTAATACTATAGCATGATTTGGAATTTCTATTTGAATTCTGTTTCTAAATGCTTGCTTGAAAGTAACTATAGTTCCATCCAGATAACAATAGTCTCGGCAAATGCCATAGTGTAAAGGATCTGTTGTTCCAAATATGGTTCCCCCTACCAGAAGTTTCAGATCTTACTGCGAGACAGAAAAAGAAAAACTACAGTTCAAATTATTATTCTCCAGGATGCCTTAATATGATAAAATCAGTTGCGTTCTGTAATCACAGTCACCTTAATGACTTTTGGGGAATCTGTGATGATTAGACATATTCTTTTCTAGAAGTAAGGGCATACCAAAATAACTGGCAACTAAATTGCATCCCAACTTCATAATTATCGCTAGAAAGATTCAGATTTTTTAAATGATCTATTTACAGATATTTAATTAACTGGAACCTTTATTTTTGTGCTTTACAGCCCTTTCTAAGTGGTTTACAGAGTCAGCATATTGCTCCCAACAATCTGGGTCCTCATTGGAAGGCTGAGTCAACCTTGAGCCAGTAAGAATCGAACTGCCAAACTGCAGGCAGCTGGTGATCAGCAGAAGTAGCCTGCAGTACTGCATTCTAACCACTGCGCAGAATACACAACTTTTATGAAGAATTCCTTGGAAGAGGTAGGATAATTTTTTATAAAGATTGACAGGCAATTCTCCAATTTCATCAGGAGAGTTGTTGCTGTTAATTTGTTAAGTGCACCCATACTTAATTTACTTACTTAATTTGCAAGATAGATCTTAAAGAATGGGAACACCAAGGGAGACACCAAGAAGGCAACAAACTTTTTAGAGAAAGTTTATTAAGAAATTAGATAATCAATTGGAAATAAGTAGGAATTTTTTGACAGTGAAAACAATTAAGCAGTAGAACAGCTTACCTCCCAGAGTTGTAGGTGCTCCATCACTGAGAGTTTTAAAGAAAAGATTGAACACCCATTTATCTGAGATGGTATGAGGACTTCTGCCTTGGGCAGAGGGTTGGACTAGAAGACCTCCAAGGTCCTTTCTAATACTATGTTTTGAAAATTGTATAAAATCGTCCCTGAATATACTTCTGGCATCAGGGGACCTGCCCCCAGTCAGTTGGATAAGCCTAAATGGTGAGAATGGTTTCCAGAATTCAAGTCACAAAGTGGTTGCTTTCTTTGGGGAAGTTGTATAGCCCTGCAACTTCTTTTTCTGTCCATCCCCAGAGTTGTTCAATTTAGGCATCAGGAAAGAAAGATTAGATACTAATTAATTAGGACTGGTTATGTGACTTGCTTTGGTAATGAAATGTCTGCAAGAAAACCACAAAGCTCAGAGACCGCCAATAACTCCACATACTAATGAAGATTAAGTGTCTAGCAGGCGCTGAGTGCCTGCTATAACAAAAGAGGAAAATGTTTATCGGATTGGGGTTAGCACTGGAAATTACCTCATGGTTCGCAAGAATAAATAGGAAGAGTTAGCTTATCTAAGCAGCTTGTCTTCCAGGTGTTAATTGAAAAATTCAGGTCAATCACAGGACAAGAGCCTTAAACTAGAACAAAAAGAGGGTTGGTGCAAAAGCCCAGAAACAACTATGCAAGCAAAGAATGGAGCCAAGAAAGCAGAACACAAAAGCAGAATACTGCAAGAAGAACAGGATGTGGACACTACAGGACACTACACTAGAGGCACAAGTAAATGATACTTGAAACATCAAATGTATAAACAATATCTTACAAAAACTGCTTTCTATACCCATGCACAGAATATGGGAAGTTCAGAGATAGATCCTAATTCTGGAAAACAAATATGACATCATGGGCATCACTCAAACTTGGTGGGATGATATTCTTGATTGGTACACATCACGGAAAGGCATCAATTTATTGTCAGAGTGCACACAGTGTGACTATTTTGAGACAACCCAGGAGCAAAATTCAGTAAACAGAGGTTTGTCTTTCAAATAGTGATTTATTTACAAAGAATATATACATACACATACTAGGCAAAATCAGGCAATCAATCATCAAGTATAGCACGGAAGCACACATGGAGAGAGAGAGACACCCTCACCGGGCCTCTCTTATATATACAGCCTCTTAAAGTCATAGCAACCCAAAAACCTTGATGACTCATTCCCTGCCTTATATCATTGTAGCAGCTGGTCAGCTCTTAAAGTATTTCCATGACATTTATGCAAAAGGAATGGATCCAAGACAAAGAGTATGGGTGTTGCAGTGTTAATAATGAGCGTGCGCACGCGCGCGCACACACACTCACAGAGAATAATGGAATGTATCTATAAAGGGGGAAGTCATGTGATATATTACAGAAACACAGCAGGTTTGCAAAAAAGAGGAAGCACATTCCATGGAGGAGTCGGGGGTGGGGGGGACAAGAGACAGTACAGGGCAGAATCATGGGAAGTGGGAGAAATTTAAGAAAGCCATTCCCTCGAATCTCCCAGGGTATTGTGATGGAATGTAGTCTGGATTCCCAGGCAGTTAGGGCTGCATTCCAGAGGACCAAAAGACAGCAAAGTTTAGATAGTTTTGTTAGGAGAAAGACAAGACAGCTCCTTCTTAGAATTTCTCAGAGTATAACATTAGTGATGCAGGTAGTTGCTTTAGTTTGGCAAAAATTCTGCTTATAGGAGACAAACAATAAAAGAAACTTCTTAGAAGTACCTCTGTGTGTGTTTCTTGGTTTTGGAGCCCAATAGTTATATCTGTTTCATTATCATAGTATAGGTTTAGTCTAGCAAGATTCTGTCTATATGATAGACTGTAAGCAAATAAAGAATTTTAGCTGGATTGTGTTACAGTACATCATTCTTAGGCTAGGCCTGACATACAGAGAAAGAGAGAGGAAGGGAGAGAGAGAAATTTGGGGACAAGTGCATGTAAATCATTTTGAAAATATTTAGTGAAGAATCCAATGCACCTTTCTCTTCTTTCAACGAAGCAATAAAAAAGTGATTATAGGTGAGTTCAATTATCCTGACATCTGTTAGGACTATAATTCTACCAAGAGTCAGTTGCCTAATGAATTCCCTTGTTCTCTTTGTGGACAATTCCATGTGCTACCTCAATACCAATGTTCAGGGTTTTTGTTCTACCCCACCAGTGCTACTGCAATTTTGTTGGAAAAGATTGCACAAAGAAGTGTTGTCCTGATGTGCTTGGCCCAGTCATACTTCTTAGAGGCTGCCAAATTGTTGTTTTTGGTCTCTTAGGTATTCAGTTTAACTGAAGGCAGTGTCTGGGAAAATGCATCCATCTTCCCCATTTCAATTATACTGTACATTTCTTTCATAAGTTAAATAATCATAGCTTGGATAGCAAAGAGACAAGCAAGCTCAGCTGGCAAAGACAGGATATTTAAGCTCTCTATTCACAGACATAGAAATGATGGTGGAAGTATGTGTAAATGTACAATATATTCTTCATCTTCCTCCTCCCGAAGGAGTCAAAAGAAAAACAAATGAGAAATAAAATAAAAATAAAATAAAATAATAAATAAATATAAATAAATATAATTATTTATAAAAATAATTTGGTAAGAGCAATCAGCAATATAACTATGCTCCCTAAAACAGGACAAAGTATAGACTATGAATACATTTCTGAGTCACTATAGGTTCATGGGACAACCATGTGCATTTGCCCATATATGTGCAAATGCAGCCTTCAAAGCATTTTTCATCGTTGCATCTGTAATACAAAAGCCAGTCTGGTGTAGTGGTAAAGGCATCAAGTTAGAGGCTAGGAGACTGAGTTCGAGTACTGCCTTATCTACAAAGCCAGCTGGGTGATTTTGGATCAGTCACTCTCTTTCTTTTCTTTTTTTTTTAAATTTGATTTATATGCCGCCCTTCTCTGGAGACTCAGGGCGGCTTACAATGTGCTAAGCAATAGCCTTCATTTTTTTTGTATATTTATACAAAGTCAGCTTATTGCCCCCACAACTGGGTCCTCAATTTACCTACCTTAGAAAGGATGGAAGGCTGAGTCAACCTTGAGCCTGGGGAGATTCGAACCTGCAGTAATTGCAGGCATCTGGTCTTAATAACCAGCTTAATAACAGGGTGCCTTAGACCACTGTACTACCAAGGCTCTTACCCCTAGGAAGGAGATAATGGCAAACCGCTCACCAAAAATTTGGCGAATAAAAGTGCACAAACCATCTATGTAGCTGCTATGAAGCAAGACCAATTCAAAGGCACTCCCAAAAAGTGTAATGACTGTCTATTCCTGAAATAGACTGCATTACCTCAACATTACATACAGCTATATAGATTTTTTTTTTTAATTTCAGGAAACCTTCTTCTTCCTCTTGGTAGAACAAATTGACCCAGCATGGAACCACAAAATGGTTAAGGAGGGTGGGTAGGGGGAAGGCTTGAGTTTTGGAGAGAGCCTATGGGTTGCCATGGATGCAAGGTTTAATTCATCTATTTGGTCCCTTAAACCCAAATAACAGTGCCACAAAATTGTTTTACCTTGGCCAGATGAGGTTTGCATTTAGAGAATTCCAATTTCAAATTCCAAAAATCATGAAACATGTATTTTCAGTGCTGTATATGAGTGTACTTTTACTCTCATACATTCTCAGTATTTAAAACTGATTTTTAAACCCAGCCACTGCCCTCTGCATTGCTCAGAGTAAACATACTAAATCTGAGCCGCAAAAATCTGGACAACCTCTAGATGGTAGCAAAGACACACATAAACCTCTTGTGACTCTCTCCAATTGCTGTTTATCGTGATTTTTGAGCCAGATGTGGTAGATCTAACATATCAGGAGTGTGTTGTGTTTCTGAACTATATTTTCCCAACTTGATGGTGGAAGTTGGATTCAAGTTACAGTATAATGTGAATTCCTTGATGACTATTAAATATGTTGAATCCCCTGAAATATGTCAATGTTAAAGGTCACCTAGGTAACTACAAAGAAAGCTGAATAAAAGGATAAAATTTCCTTGTTTAGGGATGATAAAAGAAATTAATTTTCCATACAATATACCTGGCTTCCAAAAGAGATGGTGTACCAATAAAATTGGACTGAATTAAATTAGGAAAACATGCATAGGGAGTTTCATTATTACCGTAAATTCTGCAATGTGCTAACCCATCTGACCTGCAACTAATTCCAAAAGCCATTTAATCCCCAGTCTGCTTTTCAATCACATTGTCTTCACTTACTGCAAATTGCAGAGACTTTCATCTTACTTTCACTTCTCCACCTGCAAGCCTGCTCCTTGCAGGCCACATCTTCATCCACTTACTCATCCAAAATTAGCTACCAGCCAAATTATCTGAAAATGTCCACCAGAAAATACTCATTCTCTCTGCCTCAAGCATAAGTGTATCCTGTCTCCACCAGATTCTAGCAATCCATGAAGGGAGAAGAAAAAACTTAGCAATAATTAATTGGATTCATTCTCTGTACACATATAAATCCATACATTTATACCCATGTGTTTTTATGGATTTCTGTGATGGTTTGCAAAGCATTAATAAAACAATTAGTCTTATGGGAGGTTACAACTAACAGCTTGTACAGATTCCTCCCTAATGATGGCACTGTGGGAGGCCATCCAAGGAACATGCAGCCTATCTACCAAAGTTACTGTAGATGCCCACAGAAATAAAAATTTAACCTTAATAACCAAGAGAGATTATTTTTAAAAAAGTTTATTTCCAAAGAGAACTGAAATATTTCAGAATGTACAGCATGTTCCAACACTTTTGTAGCCAGAGATGCGTGTTCAGTTGAAAAAGTGTGAAGTTGCAAAAGCGGAATATTCTGCCTAAATGATAGCCTTTATTAACCATTCATAACCAGTAAGCATTCCGAGATGATCTTCCAATGTCTTATAAAGAAGTACAGCTTGTACAATTACATGCCTTCTACGTGACACCACACAAGCATGAGCTAAACTAGACAGAGACTTTTCCAGCACCTTTCTGCAAATAATAAAAAGCCTGCTTTGTTTCTCATCATCTTCCGCAGCGTTGGAATGGATTCAAATATGATCTAACATGTAAGAAGGCCAAAAATGAATCAGTTGCAAATTGAAATCTAAACTGCAAAGGAACAAAAAAAAAACCCAGAATCATTCAAGTATTAATTAGATAACCAAGTGAGATCAAAATTCCAACTCTTGTAAACAGACAGCAAATGAAAACCATAACACTAAAGTCATACTTATTTTAATAAACAATTAATTTAATAAACAATCTAGCATTATACTTTCAAAAGCATTGTACTCTCTATATAAGTAGCATATTAATACTTTTGGAACTGAAGTGCTTGTGCAGATTTCTATCCCTAAGGATGCTGGCTTGACTTCATGGGATCTTGAAATTTCTAGGTATACTGGAAATGTGACATCCAATCTTTTGTAGTGTTCTTCACAGTAACTGGAGTAGTTGATAGTATCTACAATCTTGTTTCTACTAAATAAAGCCAACACAGTTCTAGGCTGCATAAACAAAGGGATAGAATCAAGATCACGTGAAGTGTTAATATCACTTTATAATGCCTTGGTAAGGCTACACTTGGAATATTACATCCAATTTTGGTCACCACGATATAAAAAAGATGTTGAGACTCTAGAAAGAGTGCAGAGAAGAGCAACAAAGATGATTAGGGGATTTAAGGATAAAACATAAAGAACGGTTGCTGGAACTGGATATGTCTAGTCTTATGAAAAGAAGGTCTAGGGGTGACATGATAACAGTGTTCCGATATCTCAGGGGTTGTCACAAAGAAGAGGGGGGCAAACTATTCTCCAAAGCATCTGAGGGTAGGACAAGAAGCAATGGGTGGAAACTAATCAAGGAGAGAAGCAACTTAGAACTAAGGAGAAATTTCTTGACAGTTATAACAATTAATCAGTGCCTGCAGAAGTTGTAAATGCTCCAACACTGGAAGCTTTTAAGAAGATATTAGATAACCATTTGTCTGAAGTGTGTAGGGTTTCCTGCCTAAGCAGGGGGTTGGACTAGAAGCCCTCCAAGGTCCCTTCCAATTCGGTTATTCTATTCTGTTCTGTTCTGTTCTGTTCTGTTCTGTTCTGTTCTGTTCTGTTCTGTTCTGTTCTGTTCTATTGAATAGCTCCACAGTTACATGTTGTTTATTAGGACTATAAAAACAAAGTGCATGGCAATCACATTCTTTAATCCTCTGCATATTCTTTTTTTTTTTAACTGGAAGAAGCACAGTATTTCCTCAGGAACAAAATGTTAGAAATTAAGGCTGGGGAGAGGAAAATATACGGTAGTAGTATCAATGCCCAATCTTGAAGAAAAATATATTGACTACATGACAGATGGAAAACAAAACATGTTTGACATTCACTGGAGAAGCAAGAACAAGATATTTGCTAGTAGTCAAAACAGTTTGGAGAACTGTCTAGACCTGTGATGGCGAACCTATGGCACGCATGCCAAAGGTGGCACACAATGCCCTCTCTGTGGGTACGCGAGCCATTGCCCCAGCTCAGCTCTGCCACACATGCATGCGCACCTCCCACGGGCCAGCTGGTGTTCGGGTCTCTGCCGCGCATGCGTGGGGGATGGGGCACATGTGGGGATGCGGATGCATGTGGGGCACATGCTGGGCGCATATGCAGGGGGCGCGTTCATGCACAGGGTATGTGGGGGGGGGGGCAGGTTGCATGCACAGGGGCCAATGCGTGCATTGCATTTTGGGGGTTCGCGTGAGTACTTTGGGCACTTGGTCCAGAAAAGGTTAGCCATCACTGGCCTAAACCATTCCAAATGAAGGAATCAAGCAGATGTCAGACACAAAAAACAGGAAAGGCGCAGGAATCTAAGCAGCAAACATAAGAGCAATAACTGTAGTGATACCACAGAAGAAATGGTGAGAAAATACAGTAGAATGGACATTTATTCTTTTTCCACCTATAAGATATATTCTCTGTGCTCACATTTAAAACAAGCTTTACAGGTTGAATCTTCCCATTTCATAACCATGTTTACTTTTGAGCCTCTTATCTGTATTTTAAAAAATAGATTAAAAGAACTGCAGCTGTTTACTACTCCAACTTCTAAAGAAGGAGGATGAGCAGCCAAAAATAAAGATAATGCTTCACTTAAGATATTTTTGGCAGTCAACTGAGTTCTGAATCAGACTTTGATAAGCTGTGCCATCAGACAATCTCTAGATGTTGTGCTACTTACACACCTTGCCTTTGAAAATTAGGGAAAACTGAATTTTTTGAACCTTGCCATAAGCTAGCGACTTCCAGGTGTCTGTCCACTGTCACTTTGGGGCAGTGGTGGGATTCAAATAATTTAACAACCGGTTCTCTGCCCTAATGATTTCTTCCACAACTAGTTCACCAAACTGTTCAGAAAGTTAACAACCGGTTCTCCCGAAGTGGTGCAAACTGGCTGAATCCCACCACTGCTTTGGGGGTTTGTGATAGACTGAAAGCAATTCAGTTTGGAATATTTTTTTTCCTCAGTAACTTTCTTCAAATCCCTTAGTGGCTACAAGCTGGGCACCAATACCATCTTAAGAAAGATGCATACAAGATTAGCACATTTTGAGAATAACTTGGTCTAGTGGTTAAGGCATCAGGCTAGAAACCAGGAAACTGTACAAGTTCTAGTCCTGCTTACGCAAGAACCAGCTGGGTGACTTTAGGCCAGCCCCTCGGTATCAGCCATAGGAAGAAACCAACGACAAACCACTTCCAAAACTTAAGGAACTAATTTAGGCAGTCACCAGAAGTGAAGATTAACTCAGAGACATCCTTACACAAATATAGCAAGGGAGACAATTAATTAAGCTACTTGGAACTCTAGAGATCCCTATCGCTCAGAAAAAATGAAAACTATAAAATAGTCATCTTTAAAATGACTCACATCGTTTTAGTGGTTTTAGTACTTAGGTATGTCAAGTGTGAATAATCTTGCTTCCATTACTTCAGACATACCCAGATGTTATACAAGGCTGAAGGCACAATGGTTGGCGTATATGGCAAAAAATACCCAGCCTTTCCCTTCTAAGAAGTTCTCTAAGGTTCTCACAGCTGAATGAAGCGCAGATGGGATTTGTTTCCTGCAATGCCATTCAGTTTCTCTGGAGACACCTACCACACCCTCCTGGCTCCCAGCTCATGTTTCATTCAACATGGGGAAAAAATTCTCATGCCTGCATGCTGGAAAAAAAAACCCACAGGAACTGTAATGTATGTCTTTGGAAAAGAGGGTGGTCACTTTTTCAGCTTATTTTATGAAGGGTCAAGAGGAACAGCTAGCTTAATAATGAGCACTGAAAATTCTGGAGGGGGAAGGAATAAAAAATGAATGGTTGATAAGTGTATATTATCATGCCTCAGGCAGTGGCTAGTCAAGTTGAATACTAATTACAAGAGGTGTGAACTCCTGGTCCAATTTGCAACCTCCCTCAGAAAGATGGGAACAACGTGAATACTTTCTGACCCACTGCTGGTTTGAAAGAGATGCATTTGTTGGGTAGAAGTTTGTCAACATTAGTTACAGTTCATTCATACAAGTTTGTTGTGCTAATTCATTGTGTGTTGTTCACTTTCCATTGCAAGACAGTAAGCAACCAGAAGAACGGGGGGTTTGGTTTAGAGCAGGGGTGTCCAATCTTGGCAACTTTAGGACTTGTGGACTTCAATTCCCAGAATTACCCAGTCACAGGTTTAAAGTTGCCAAGGTTGGACACACCTGATTTAGAGTATATTGGGAATGAGTTGAAAATCAAATGAATTACATTATTATGTGGTACAATTCACTACTGCATAAAAATCTGAACTATTGACCTAGGACTAGGCTAAAGATAGGCTCTGTGTACTCCTGCTAAGGCATAAACCCCAATCAAATAGAACTTGTAGTTCTGTGCAACCATGCATAGGATCAGTATTTAAGTGGGACTAGGCAGCTTTTTATGGTATTATGAAGATTGTTCCTTTGGCCAAATCTATTCTTAAATTACTCCCAGATGGAAAGGAAGACTCAGACTTTGAGAAATGTTTTTAGAGAAGCTTTTTAGACAGCTGGACTGCCTTTCCCTAGACTGCAAGTTGAATTGTTCCAGAAGAAATCTGTCAGGAATTTACAACAGTAGATTTACACGTTTTCCATTTGGCAATATTTGTTTATCAAACAACTGGACATATACTTGTTTCTAAACATATATTGCCATAGCACCTAGCTTGGACTGAGCGCCTAGCCTGGACTGAGGGGGTTTTCGATTATTTTAACGGGTTTTAATATTTGTTTATGTGTCTATTTATGTTTTTATTGGTTTGTTTTAATTGTTGTGAGCTGCCCTGAGTCCTATGGAGATAGGGCGGCAGATAAGTTATAATAAATAAATAAATAAATAAATAAATAAATAAATAAATAAATAAATAAATAAATATATTTACCATCTCACTGATATAGCAATAACTATTTTTCAATATCCAATGTTATAATTACTGCTGCCATCACTGGCTTCAGTAAATTACAGACCAAGTCAGATGACTAACAATGAGGTTACATATTTGCAAATATTTCCTAAATAGAAACTGGAGCTAAAAAGTTACAGTTTCTAATTTTGAGCTCATCCCCTAATATTCCAGTAAAATATTTTGTGGCTGTTGTAGCTATCTTATAAATTTCTGAAGTTCTGTTGTGACAGCATTTTGTGACAATATATGTGTGTGTGTGTTTTTAAAAAAATCCTTATTTGCAGTATTCCTATTGTACCATTATTTGGATGAGCCTTAAGCACCCTTCCCCACGCCTGGTGATTAGAAAAGGCTCTGAAACATTATTTTTTATTTTCATCCAACTATTTTTTATTCTTTTGTGTAAATCCACCACTGTGATTAATCTTAACTATAGTTTTGGGTAGGATAAGCAATATGTTGCACTCCCAATGCTTTTGATCTCCACTCACAGTAGCCTGGCCCATGGCATTCTAAAGAAGCTAACAGGAGCAAGGCAGATCTTAGTTTTTGTCTTGATTATCAATCACCTTGTTGGTGAAATGTGCTACAGTGGTCCAAAGCAAATATTTTGGTGTTGGAAGAGATGAATTAACATTAACTATAAAGACAACATACTATTGTAACTGAAGCCAGAATCACAGTTATGAGTCATTGCAGATATAAGTTTTTGGCATTTTTTAACAGCAGTTATTAAGCAAAGGCCACAGTCATTAAATGAATGCCACAGTCGTTAAGCGAATCCATTTTAACCAATTAATATTTTTAGCCAGAAACTGGAAATAAATGTTGGAAACCAGAAACAAATCGGGGTCTATGGAACACTGCAAATGGACGTAAATGCGGGCTAGTTGCCAAATGTCCAAAATAGGATCACATGTCTGTGGAGGGGTTGGCCATCAGAACTGTGAAACTGAATTGTAAATAGTTATAAAAAATGTAAATCATAACTTCGAACTGTTGCTAAACCACCAGTTGTAGGTCAAGGACTACTGTATGTGACCTTGGTACCCTATCCTAACCTGAATGCAGACTGGAATGGGTCTAGATGTCTCTGTAGTTGCAGAGCCTCCTGCTCAACAAGGGAAATTGATCAATAATTATTCAACACACCTAGGTTGAGCAATGGCTTCTTGAGGAGGAGTCGGGCCACTCCTCTTTCACACACAGCCCAGCCCATCTCCCAAGGATGCATTAACTATTGCTCTCACCTAAACTCCTGCCACCTTCTGGAGGCTTTCACCAACCAGTAAGGGGCCAGTGTGTTGTGACCCACCAGCAGCCAGCAGAGCTGGCAGCAGATTCAGACAGTGAGGAGGTTGGGGAGGAACGTGGGCCAGTCCTGGAGTCTGGGGAAGGCTCGGACGAGGGCTCTGAGTCAGAGGCAGAAAGGGGGCCAAGGTCATCTGGTAGTTCTTTGCTGCCTCCGGAGTCTCTGGAGTCTGACATCAGCGAGGCAGAAGAACAGCAGGAGCCTGTTCCAAGTGTGCGCAGAGCTGCCAGAAGACAAGAACAATTAAGAAAACAGGGTCAACTTGGGAGTAAGGCTTGGAGATGATTGGCTGCTCCCATAAGATAGAAAAGAGGAGTGAACGGGACGTGAGCTTTTGCAGGAAGCAATTAGTTCATCTGGTCAGTAAAAGCTTTGGGAAAATTCTGTTTGACTCTACGTTTGGCCTTGCCCTGTATGTGGCAATTAGTTCTCTGGCAGCATTCCAAGGAAGATAAGGTGGGTGTTTGTAAACACTCCCCTGCAAGACTGTTTGATAAGTCTTTCAGTCTGGGAATGACAATAATTCACAACTGTAAGAATAAAAGAGATTTGCCAGGACTAATCTGTATACTTTCTAAGGAAGCCTAGGTCAGAACACAGTGGTCTAATCCACAGGTGGCAGAGTTGAGGTCAGGAAGAGCTCTGTCTATTTCTTCAGGACTAAGAGACTCAAAATTATTCCAGCCTCATCCAACAGAGCCTCCATCACCTCTGCTGGTTCTGCCCAGCTAATGTCTAACTCTGGGTAAATCCAAACAACTTTATTTTGCACTGAATGAACTCTTACAGCACCCTATTCAATATTCTTCCAATCCCATCTTCCCTAGAAAGCCTAAAAATGGTTACGGGGCAGCAATCCAAGCATGGATTAAAAACAGAAAAATATTGACATTTGGTGCTGCTGTTGCTATAAGCAGTTCCTTTACAATTACAATTTTGTCTTTCAGAGTATATAGAATGTGAAAAATAACTTTGGCTATTTGGATAGTCTTCAAATATTTTGTTTCAGGTCAAAATGCGTACCTTTCAAAATATATATATATAACTTTAATTTCTCACTGGAGAATCAGTAAACTGCCAAAAAGTAAAACTCATCAGTTTTAATTCTATATAGTGCTTTTTAAAAGTATTATTCCTCTTTTTGAAACCTTCCATGGAAAGTATATTTGTCATTGTTCTTAGAATTTGCAATACTCTACAAACTTTTTTTAAAATTTAAATTTATTGTTTTATAATAGAAAATAAAATACAAAACAGTAAGACAAACAAACTGAAAGAAAATATACATTCAACTCTAACAACAAAAATTTTTTAAAAAGTGTTAAAAAAAGGAGGGAAAAGTGGTCAATTAAATTTAACATTTAAAATGTAAGGGATACATATACACATACATACATACATACATACATACATACATACATACATACATACCCATGTTTCCCTGAAAACTTTGGGCCCCAAAATAAGCACTAGGGCTTATTTTGGGGGTATCTTTTTTTTTAATGTATGGAAGGCCCATGGCAGGATAGGAGGCTGTGTGGTGCGCCAGTGCCATTGTCGCAATGTGGAGGGTGGAGCTGCTCTACGCGGCCTGCACTTTTACCTCAAGGCCCATGCAGCCAGGCCACCCCGCCCCAACACTTGCCTCGCCTTGCAGAGGCATCTCCGGCAACCCCATCCAGCAGGACCCAAGATGGCTGCTGGCCACTTCTTCTGCTTGTTCATAGTTTCAACAGAGCAAGAGGCCAAGCAATGGCCACGAAGTGAGGCGGGTGCACACTGCACCAGCTTACCTCAGGTGCCCCACAGCCAGGCCATCCAGGGCCCGACACCTGCCTCACCTTGCAGCTGCAGTGCAACCACACCACTCAGCCTCCTGCTCCATTGTGGCCATGAGCAAGCAGAAGTGGACCGGTGGCACAAGGGCTCCTGCTGCAAGGGAGGTGTCATGGCGTGGATGGCCTGGCTGAGGGAGCCCTGAGGTAAGCCGCTGCAGTGTGGGGCAGCTCCACCTGCCTGCCTCGCTCGTGGCCGTGGCATGGTGAACAACCAGATAGAATGGGCGGGCAGGCGGTTGCACAGGCTCTTAGGTATGGCTTATTTGGGGGGGGTAGGGCTTATATTAGGCACATGCATAAAAACATGTTAGGGCTTATTTTTGGAATAGGTCTTATTTTGGGGGAAACAGGGTACGTGTATGTGTGTAGATGCAAACATTTGTTTCTCATTCAGATTGGTTTTTTCCCCCTGTTGATTTAGTTGCCTTTATTAAAGACATCATAAAGGATCATTTTTGGCCAAATTCAGTAGCACTGTATTTTCTAAACAACTTCCTTTTTGCATACAATTCCTCCTCCATAACTACCACTTTTTTTACAGTTTTATCTATGTGTATTTGTTCTTTTGGATTATTTAAATGCTCCATGATCTTCAATGATCCTCTTTTTCTGTGGATTCCAGTCCTGAAAATATCTGTTTTTTAATTTCCTAAGGAAAACAGTGCTTTTTATTTTAAGAACAAGTTGATTTATTGAATGGCAAAGGCTGCATCACTAGGGTGCTCCTTAACCTACCTCTATCAGCTCTCATTATCAAAACAACATATGCCCAAGTCTAAAAAAAGACTGTACTATTTTTACAATGCCAATCAAATGCATCTCAATAAATAAAATGACCAGAAAGGACATCCAAATTCTTCTTTTATGGTAGAACTTTTAGTCACATTTAGGCTAAGCTACAGCTTAGAGATGTTACCAAAAAAAAAAAAAAAAGATTATTTGGATTGTTCCTCAAATTATGTTATTCCCCTGTTAATGAGTAAAAACTTTCTGTTTGAATTTTGCCTTCTGAATAATACCTTAGCCTTTTGTGATTATTTGTATGTACTCCCACAAATGGCAGAATCTAATTCTGAAGACATTATGATTTTTAGAGTCTTTGACCATAAATGCAGACGAAAATATTATCTATGATGCCATTTTGCTATAGAGCGTTTTGAGTTCTACAATAATGAAGTATAGAAATAACTATATTGTTCAAGCATACTATTTTTAAACTTATTTAGGGTTACTTAAAGAGATTCCCATATGTTTTTAATAATGCATGATCAGATATGTTGAAAATAAAGAAAATAAGAAAAATTGTCTGTACACATCTACACATCTCTCTCGCTGTGCCTTGATGATGCATTGCCAATCATTCCCCCTCCCTCCCACTTTTTTTTTTATGCCTTCAAGTCAATTTTGATTACAGTCAACTGCCTGGACTAATCCCAGTAGTGTTCTCAGCAAGGTTTAATCTGACTTTCTTCCTAGGGCTGAGAGAAAGTAACTGGCCCAAGGTCATCCAGCTGGCTTTGTTGCTAAGGCAGGTCTAGAACTACGGTGGATCGAATTTTTGCACAGCATAAGAGGTAATTAATTAATAAGAACTATAATAGAAAAGGAGAATATGAGCATTTTTTAATTAGAGACACAATGTTTAAGGACAGAGTCAATGTTATGAGCTAATCCATATTGGCAAGCATCCATTATTACAAATATTTAGTCCAACACTGTTATTAATGGGCAGTGATTATCAGCCCTCATTAGAAGACATGGAATTTGTAGAAATGGCAGACATAAACAAATATATGAGCACATCAATTAATAGTATCTTCTTGGTCTTAACAGCAGAAGAGGAGGAGAAAAGTCACTTTAAATTGTCCAGTTTTCTTGCAAGATTTTTTAGAAATGGTTTATCATTCCTTCCTTACTAAGACTGAGAGGAAATGTCTGGTCCAAAATCACCCAGTTAGCTTCATGCTTAAGGCAGGACCAGAATTCATAGTCTCTAGCCTTCCTTAACCACTACACCAAACCGACTCTCATTTCTTAAGGACAACCCTGCCTTCATGCATCCTCAGCCCGTAGCAGAAGCTCCAGAACTTTGTTCAGCTGTTCAGTTGAAGTTGTGTGTTCCATCTTTGTGCATGATTTGGGGTGCTTCAGTGATTAATATAGTAACGACACTGTGGAGAGTTGTGATTGCACAGCTCCTATTGGCCACTTGCAGTTGCGGTGTATCCACCCATAAATTTCACCTTTGGTATGGTAACTGCTTGTTGAGTTAAATTTTTGGAGGAGAGGAAAGGTGTCCTGTGAAAAATTACATTTCCTTTCCTTATTTGTTAAATAATTTCAAGAAAATGTTTGCTGTTTACAAATGGCACCTATGTAGCTGGGGCAATGGAACCTTTACCATCTGTTTCCTTTTGCAATTGAACTGAGCTGCATCCTTTGCTTGTTATTCTGATGGCAGGAACAGCTTTAAGCATGAGCTACAATGTCATAGCTGGGACATGGCAGGAGAAAATGGAGTCTACCTTACCAGTATCTCTTACTAGCCCCCTCTGAACTACATTTAGACAGAATGAGAGAATGAGTGAGAATAGGTAAGCAGAGTAAAAGAATGCAAGGCCTTGAGAGATCACAAGAGAAACAAAGCAAGTGAATGAGTAGGTGTGCAAGAGAGCAATACAAATTATACAGTGAGAGAGAATGGAACGCAGGCGAATGACAGAGTGAACAAGACAGAACTTGTGAGACAGAGCAAAGGAAATGGAGAGAAAAACTGACCAATGGGAAGCAACAAGAAGCAAGCAAGAGCACAGGAAGGAATGAGAGAGCTAAAGACTGCGCAAATGAGAAAGAATGCAAGTGTAGAAAGTAACGAAGATGACCTTGAAGGAGATATGCAGAAGTGATGGCTTAGGCCACGGGTGTCAAACTGGATTTCTTTGATGGCCGGATCAGCATTGTAGTTCTCCTCCGCAGGATGGCAGTGGGGTGGGGAGCAGGGGGGAGACAGGAGGAAAATCTCCTGCAATATTTTACTGGCCAAAACAGGATGCGGGGGTGTTGGGTGCTGCCTCCCTGCACCTTCTTCTCACCCTCCATGGCCTCCTGCAGCACTCTGCCGGCCAAAAATGGGCCGCACAGAGGCCTCCCGAGGTCCCTTTTTGGCCAGCAGAGTGCTGCAGGAGGCCATGGAGGGCGGAAACAAGGTGCAGGGGACCGCAGGGGGAGATAATCTGTGAATGGGCCTGATTTTTGAGTTGGATGAAACATTATCAGTAAAAGAGAGACAATAGCCTACCTTGACCTTGCAGATCAAGTTGTGACAGGTAGCTAATTCCATGAGGCCATCTGGAGAAACTTGTACCCTTTCCCAGCCCCTGTCCCACCTCATTTAAGAAAGAGTAAATAAGAGGTGTTTCCCTCCCAGCACAAAATCCTCCAATCATTTTCTTAATTTGCTCCATATTAAAGTCTTCATGCAGCACCAAACACTGGTCTTATTATCAAGAAAGGACAGAGATTGACTATTGAGACAAATTATGCTTTGGTACTATTTCATGCACCAGAGAAAAGTCTATTAAACCAGCCATTGGGTATGCTTTCAGACCTGCACAATATATGGTTACCAAGCATATATTGTGTCTTTCAAAGTTTGACAGCTTTATAGAAAACTTTAATAAGGATTTGATGTAGAAACCTGAAGAGCCTAAATAACTGCCTCTATTATATATGAATGACACAATTCATCAGTCCAAGTTATTTTTTTTCTGGTCCATATCTAAGATAATATCAAGTACATTGTAAAGCTTCTATTTTTCATCACTAAACTAGCTCCAAAATCCAACACCAAAAGATAACTAATAGAACAGATATCTTCAGTATATTCCATCCTGTCCTGCATGCTTTCAGAATTATACAATAAAACGTGTGAATATTGGAGCTCAAGATGCCCAGAGAAATTAATGTTTCCCCTGACAACTCCCTATAGAATCCATGCCACAGTAGGTTCAAGCTGGGTTGATTTTATGGCTAATGATGACACCATGCCATTCATTTTCTGAATAAGTAAATCTCCCTGCTTGGAGACATGCTCCCAAAATTCTGAATCTGCCCAAATGTTGAGAGTTTGTTGGTGAAGACCATTCTAGAAGCTTTAAGGAAACCATACTTCTGAGAAAAGTTCAGAAGATTCCAACAAATCCTGTGAAATCCATTCCAGGAAGTAAAAATGGAATCCATTTACATAATAACATTGCAACACTTTCTTCAACCATTCTGTTTTCCCAACAAAATAATCCTTCCCAAAAATCAGAGAATCCTGACTTGTCCCAAGCAGCCGAATATGTGCATTTGGTGTAAGAACTTGGATGTCATTATTAGGCTTGCTTTATATAGCAAAAAAAAATTGTTTGTCCTCACATAATAAAAAAGCACACAATGATTACTCAATCAGTATGGCAAATACATATGCTACTGTTAGAAGGAGAACATAAATTCTGTCAGATGTCACAATGATTAAATTCCCTGGAAAGTCACTGACATACGTTTGCCAAAATGAGTTCACGAGAACTGTTTCTGTGCCTGATGAGCATGTTTGGCACTGAGAAATTTCCGCACAAAGGGCTTCAATATTTTTGTTTTTGACAGGGAAGTTCAAAACCAATCCATAACAGCCAACTCTAAATTTCCTGCTTACCATGCTATACCTTTGAGGCATATAGATGAATAGAATAACATGATTGCTCTAGCTATGGCCCCTTCACAAGGAATTTGATGTTTGGCAATGCCAGACCTCATGACCTGATTATGGATTAGATGTGCTAAAATGTGTTATCTAATTTATTGGCAAAAACACTAATTTACCGGTATCTAAAGTGAAAATGTTCAGCTAGTATCTAAGCTGTAGTTAGTATTCGTGTAACAACTTCGATTTCCATGGATGGGACTAGCTAAGCATGGCAGGAAGATCAATTTTCCCCCCAAACAAGAGACGCCTTAGAAATATTGTTCTGGTTTACAAGAGAACAAAGTTGATATAGCTCTTTCAGTGTAAATGTCTGTGCACATACATTTAAAATAAACAACTATTGTGATCAGCAATAATTATTTTTAACCAAATTGTAAGGCACTGTATCACAGATCAACCCTATTGCTTAATGCACTGTAAGCCACCCTGAGTCTCCGGAGAAGGGCGGCATATAAAGCATATAAATCAAATAATAATAAAAAAAAAACCCTCAGTGAGTCCTATTGAATTCTATAAATTTTATTCCCAATATCCATTTACATCTTGAAATATGGTTGATTTTTTCCACAAGCCATATCACATGAAGTTCAGAGTGGCTGGAAATTTCTGTCTATTAGAAAAAAGACATTTTCTACTCCTCCGCTTTAAAGGTTTTTGCAGCAAAAACTAGATGATTGGAATATAGCTGTTTTATAGGAACTTGTAATGTAGATGTGTATTTTAACCCTTAGAATCTGCTCCATATCATTTTCTGTTCATAGACACAAGGCTAGAGATTCCAAGTCTTAATATGGCTAGAATGAAAACTCAACACAAATAAATTATTATTTGGGGTAAATTTGTTCCTGTTTCTTATAATCGGTAACCACAGAATAACTTGCTTCCTCTAGCTATTTTTATTTAGACTAAAATCAACTTTATATTTTCAGCTGTGGTCTGCAGTGTTAATTTATTTCCATGGAGCTTGAAAATTATGGCTTGCCTATCCTCTGGGTAACTCAATGTCAATCTTAATTTTAGTCCTTTAAATAACCGTCACTGTCCCCTGCATTTGGAGAATTACTTTTGTTAAATGTTTTCCTTCTCATACATAAGGAACTGATACAAGTTTTCTGGAAAATGATTGTGGCTTCCCTTTCTGCTTGAAATAGAAAAAAAGAGGGAATAGTCAATTGTGGCAGACACCAATGATAAGGTTCTGAAGAGGAAAAAAATGATCATGTAAGGCAACAAATATGAAAGACAACCACATTAAAGGAACTGATGGATTCAGCAAAGCTGTATCCGCACATCAGTACATAAGTAGACTTATTTCAGTGTGGTTTCAGTTGGCCCTAGTAGACAGGAAGCATATTTTTTCTTAAACTACTTTTTTCTCATTTTATGAAGTCAATCCTGAACAGTAGCTTAATTAATGGGTGTTTGGAGGGATATTATTTTAATAATCTCTAGTGTTAATGTACCATTAAATAAGACAGGCCTTTTCTTAGTACCATGATCAATAAGATTATTGAATCTTACAGTGTAATTTTTGTTATGGTATTCTGAGTAGGCAAATAGTCACGCTTTTGGGAATTCAGTAATACAAACTTGACCCTACATTCTTCAAACAGAAGGGGGATGAGAAGATAGCAATAATTTTCCAAGAGAAATGACAACCGATATTTGGACTTTGCTGTCATAGTTTGGTATATTTATAAAATCAATAAGAGCGTGACAAACAGGATTGATAAGAGCCATGGTGGCACAGTGGTTAGAATGCAGTATTGCTGTCAGTGTTCCAGAAAACCCCCAACTCCAAGTAGAACTCTGAAGCAAACATTTTTCAAAGTTCTATTTACTAGAATAGGTAAACTGGCATATCTGGAAAAACCCGAATCTGAGAGGTCCGGGTTTTCCCTCAGTAAATCAAAACCCCCAAAACCATTCCCTCACTCCTCAGACGATCACATGCTCCAATCATCATCCATCCCATCTCGAGACATCACTCCGACCCCTCCTTCTCCAGATGCAGGATCGGCCTGACCTTGGCTGACAGGAAGAATGCTATTATGTCTAAAGACAACCCCTCTACTAAATCTCCCTCCTACTTTCTCACACATGAGAAGGTGGCAGCATGGAAGCTTCTGGCCTAATATGGTTTCCAAAGCTGACAATTGCAGGCTAATTCAATTAATTGCCAGGAGTTTAATCCTAACCTACTCAAAGTTGACTCAGCCATCCATCCTTCTGAGGTAAGTAAAATGAGGACCCAGATTGTTGGGGGAAATATCAGTATACAGATATTGCACTATATAATATCAGTACAGTAAAGTACTGTGAAGCAGTATATAAGTCTCAGTGCTTTTGCTATTGGCTAAAGAAAGAAGACATGTCTCTATTTAGGAATAAATAGTGTTAGGTTGAATTGCATTCTATATTTATTTACTTTGTACCAGTTTCCCATGATCACTATGGGACATAAAGCCACAGACATGGATTTAATGATATTTGATGTCAAAATTAAACACTATTTCAATTTTGTTTATCATTCAAGGGAATACATGGGAAAGTGTCTACTTCTTCACTAATATGAAAGCATTTGTGATATAATGGCTAAGGTGCTAGACTAGGAGCATGCAAATTCAGGTTCTCATCCTCCATTATTTACAGAAGCTACCTAGGTGGCTTTAGTTAATTGTTCTATCTTAGCTGTAGATAAACAGTTCAGAAACATCCTTCTACCAACACACATTGGACCAGTGTGGCAGCTGTTGATCAATAACCTACAGTCTTCATCCTACAGTGGATAGTTTTGAGATATTGCTCATGATGATGATGATTACTTACAATACAAGATGACTAAACAGGAAGAATCCACCAATTTAATAAAGAAAGAGTTTGTATTGTAAAATGCCCATACTTTTCTAGAGGCTAAGAATTCACGTGCCCCGATAAAGAACAATATCTAGAAGTCCCTGGTATTGGTTTTGGTTTTGGTTTTTAGGAGAAAAGGTCAAATAATTTCTTAAATCTATTTAGAGCTGTCTATAAAAAGTCTACCTACCTGCTAAAGTAATCAACCATTTTAAAAATAGAAATTGTTATTGAACGTGGATAAGAATATCCAAAAAGTGGTTTCGTTAGAAACTGGACTCTAAACGACTACAACCAATCAAAATCAATAATCAAACCATTTTTTCCTGGATAGTTGAGAGCTGTGTCTTTTGTTTGCAAAACATCTATAATTCTCACCAGGGGATATATTTTTTCTGTCAATCCCTCTCATCTTCCATTTCTCCTCATGCTCTTCCGCTTCTACTTCTAAGTAATATATTTCATTCAAACACAGACTTATTATTCAGTCTTAGATTTTAAAAAATACACTGCAGGAGGCTGGGTATTTTCTCTTTCTAAGGATTTTCACAAACATTTTTCTTGGCTTTGAGTTTTATGTGCTTTCTGAATTTTAGTACTGGAAGCATTTGGAACCTCCAACTGAGTAAAATAACAATTTTTTTTATTTTTTTATTTGATGGGACAAAAAAATGCAAGATCACCAGTTTTACAGAGAGCATTAAGGAAAATGGGAAATCAGCACAGACTTGCCAAAGGAAGGCTTACATTGTTGTGTTGCTGCTCTGCGGCTGCTAGTAATTTATTTATTCAATAACTTCCCTTTCTGCTTCAACAAATGCTCAAAACAAAATTGAGAAACACATTTCAAAAGGTTAAAAATAAAACAAATACTAAAATCAATTAACATTGCAAATAAAGTATTAACCATTAAAAGAACAATGTATGATTCAATCTCTTAAAAACCTGGGAAAAGAGATGCATCTACAGATTTGGCAGAGGCAGAGGCAGAGGCAAGCTAGGCTACATAGCCTGCTGCTGTGACAGTCATGAAAACATCATGAATTCATTTATTCATATGATTTATATGGCTGCCCATCTTACACAAGTGACTCTGAGTTGTTTACAGAATTAAAACACACAAATCCACCAGCCCCAAACCCAAGGATAAACAACAATTCCACTCACTAATAGTGTTGATGATGTAATAGAGTAGATTTCAACTGAACTAAGAAAAACCTCTTATTGCTAATAAAATTAGTTATGGGAAACAAAGACTCCTTTTTTGTTCAAGTATTCAATCAGAGGCTGAATGGGCAGTAGTGTCAATTCTAGACTGGGACTTGAGTATATAATATGTATATTATTATGTATATATCTATGTGCATATATAGGTAGCAGGAGTTCTAGAGACATCATGTGATATTTCAATTGTGAACCATACAATATATCTCTTTTCCTACCCAGAATATTTCATAGTTTGCAGCTGCTTCTCTATGTCTAATATGAGATCAAATGAGCAAACAAACAGAATTCTTGTCATGCAACTAAACCTCATTATAGCAGTCTATAATTCTCTGAACAGCCAGTAATAGCCCACAATACACTTCTCAGTCCTCAGATCCAATTATATATGCCAAGAACACAGTGGCTGAGGGAAACCCTAACTATGTACTAAGAAAAGAGTCAAGAGCCCAATTACATCCAGGCAAAATTGAAAATCACTGGCATGAACCAATTATCTGGCTCCCATCCTTCCCTTTTCCTATCAACCTATCACACACTTCTTATTTTGCACCGTTGCTCAGCCATGCCAAATAGCTACACAACTCAGATGTCACTGTCCTAGTCTATTCTATTTTTCATCATACAAGAGTACCCATACCACTCTTAGTACCCCGAGAGTTCTGACATCTCCCTCTATAGAGAATTCAAAATAGTACCATAGTCAGTGGAAGTATTGTTCTTAATTAGCTCAACAAGCCTGTCCCCTACTGGAATTCTGTTCTGAAGTCAGCTGAAGCCAGGTTGTTCTAGGGTTTAGTAAAAGGCCCCCAAACTCTAACATTTCCCACAAACAATATTAGGTGTGATCGCTCAACATTTTCCCCCAGGAAAATGGCCCTAGCAGCTGAACAACATACTGAGCTCAGCTAGAGTTAACCATGATTAAATTTTTGCGACTTCAGTACCATATTGTGCCATCCCAATCCCCGTGACTAGTTATGGCTAGATATATTTTGTGAAACTGGAGAATTGATTAATTCAGTCAATTCTTTGATTGTTATGAACTGTCCAAGATGTTGGGAGTCAGGTAGCATACAGTTTAATAGATGAGGAGGAGGAGGGGGAGGATCCATGGTGTATGAATAAATAATAAAGTTTAAACTTTGTTTCAAGGATTTCTGAAATGAAGGATGCCCTGAAAGATAATAATCCTGTGGGATTGCTTTGCTGGTATTCAAGCAAGACCTTGTGTGTTTTGAAGTGTGGCTCCAAAGATAACAATGTTTTATCTTGTGTTCCTCCTGGCACTATTCCCATTGTGCTTTTCTTTGAGGGCTTGAAAGGAATGTGAGATAGAACTTGGTCTTGTAAGTCTGTAGGAAGCAATGAAAGAATAAACACAGAGTAACCAGCATGAACACACCTACTTCTTTATTGATCATAAGTGAACAGAAGTGATAAATGCTAACCCTTCATGCAATAACAGTATACATGTGGTAAACATAGGATTAAGCCATTGTTTCCCCATTCTGTCTTTCTACCTTCTGAGCCACAATGACTTTTCAGTTGCTCCCAGCCAGTGGTGGAATTCAAATTGTTTTACTACCGGTTCTGTGGGCGTGGCTTGGTGGGCGTGGCAGGGGAAGGATACTGCAAAATCTCCATTCCCATCCCACTCCAGGGGAAGGATATTGCAAAATCTCCATTCCCACCCCATTCTGGAGTCAGCCAGAGGTGGTATTTGCCAGTTCTCTGAACTACTCAAAATTTCTGCTACCGGTTCTCTAGAACCTGTCAGAACCTGCTGAATAGCACCCCTGCTCCCAACCCCTTGGTCCATTGAACCTAAGAATGGATTCTTGACATGAGATTGAGTATCAACATGTTCATTAACTAAGTTTGTATATGTGAGCGAGGGGAGGGGAGCTGAGAAAGAACCCAACATTCTGGTGCATAGCTCACATCAAAGGCCTATCATTGTTCTGAAGAGGTTAGGACCCAATAACAGGAAGGAGAAGACTCAAGCAGGAGGTCTTGACATTCATGTACATAGAATGTTTATGCTTCAAAACTCATGAACTAAATTATCATTTTTTTTAAAGAAACATCAATACAGGAAATGGCTCCCTGGGAGTTACAAGCACATCCACTCTTGCTATTAAAAGCATCCAACTCAAGCACAGCATTAACAACATTAAACAGAAGAGAAATTCCCAGTTGCTTCTGCTTTTCTGTGATTTACAGAAGAAGCCAAACAGGAACTGATTACATGCTGTGTTACGCCAATAGATCTGTGCTACATCTTCCATAATACACCCTAAAACTCCATGAAGTCATCTGCAATTTAGTGAAAAACACAGGGTCAAGATGAGAACCATGGACTCAGCTGCAGATAAAGCAAATAAAACTTCACCTTATTACCTGGACTTCCCTGTAAAGGAATTTTGACTGACCATGTTGAATAGGAGGCACTTTGTGTATTGGATTTTGTGAAGTATCTTGCTTTTCTCTTTGTCCTTGAGCAAAGAAATCTCCATCCCTTGGGAAAGATGGGTCCCTAGCCAAGCCATCCTATTATCAGTTGTTAAAAAAACGAAGTGCAATGCAATGGGATGAATACTACGGTAGCAGGAACAGCCTTAATTTCAATAGAGAATTAAGAGTTCAGAGGGAATGCTGTTGCTAAACTGGCATGGGGATCCATCTGAACCAGTGGTGAAATCCAAATTTTTTTACTACCAGTTCTGTGGGCGTGGCTTGGTAGGCGTGGTGTGGCTTGGTGGGCATGACTTGGTGGGCATGGCAAGGGAAGGATACTGCAAAATCCCCATTCCCTCCCCACTCCTGGGGGAAGGGTATTGCAAAATCTCCATTCCCACCCCACTCTGGGGCCAGCCAGAGGTGGTATTTGCCGGTTCTCCAAACTACTCAAAATTTCCACTACTGGTTCTCCAGAACCTGTCAGAATCTGCTGAATTTCACCCCTGATCTGAACTGATAGGTTGATTAGTTATCAGATAAAGAAATCTCTTCTATAGCCCAAGCTCTGGACATGTATTCTGAGTCTGAAGCTAAAGAAGCTGTGGAAGATCAGCCCCAGAAAGGACAAAACCAGAATCACATGAGAGTGATCAAGCACCACCTGCTCCTCCTGGAACTGAGGTTACTCTTAAGACTGTCTGGTATCATAAAAATGGATTTCAAAGAGATTATAGAAGAAGAACAGATTTAACTGGACAACAATGAGACTGAATCTGGATTTTAAAATGACAGGTTATAAAAATGATACAGAAAAAGATGTAACACTGAAAATGAAACTGACTGATGTCTTAATAATAAAAAGGGATATACAAATGGCAAACACAGAAAAGCGATTTGGATAATTTTCTTATTTTGGATTTGCAAAAGTTTTGAAGGAGTTTCTGAGAAGAGAAAAAGAGAAAATAAAAGGAAATCCAGTTTTGGGATGATGATGAAAGGGCTAACAGGCACTTTAAGTAGATGTGAATATTTCAGCAATGTTGCACAGTTGGTTTGTGGATCCACTGCCGTATGGTGGGATTGAAATTGTGACTTCTGGTGAATAGTTGTTTTTTAGTTGTTCTTTTAATTATGATGTACATTTTTGTACAATACCTTAAGTCACTTTGCAATTGGGCAGTGCTAGAAACTGAATAGGTAAATAAATAAATTCTGCAGGAAAGTAATCATATATGTATGGCTAAATGTTACTGCAGAACGATATTTTAATGGAAGTGATTTTTGGCAGTACCACTTCCTCTCACATCAATCTTTCCATGTCCTAAGATCTAATTAAGAGTCTTCTTCTAAGCCTCAGTTGTGAGAGGTTTACCTTGATAGGTATTTTCAATGGCCACATCTAAATTATAAAATGTGGGATAGGTTGAAATCTTCTTTAATAGGTTTCTGTCATTTCTGAAGATATTTTCCATTTCAGAAGAGTATTTAATTTACAGGAAATATTATATTTTTGTATCCTATTTAGCTTCTGAATTTACCCCCTTCTAGCGTATACTTGTGTTGAGCTGAGAATTTGTCCTGCAATGTTTTCCTATCAGATCTTATTCAGTTTGATAAACAAGAATTTGCTACCTGTAGTGTACCTAGTGTTAGGTACCTTTGTTTACTACCAACAAAGAGCTGGAGACATGCCTTCTTCTACAGCTAGAATCTTTCTTGCAATATATTGCCCACTTTGGGGCAGCCATCAGATGTATTTATATTTAGATCATGGGCAGAATTTCTATATGGAGTCAATATTA
The DNA here is from genome assembly GCF_029215685.1 of Pituophis catenifer annectens. Taxonomy (NCBI): domain Eukaryota; kingdom Metazoa; phylum Chordata; class Lepidosauria; order Squamata; family Colubridae; genus Pituophis; species Pituophis catenifer. The sequence goes on along the minus strand of NW_027256882.1, from coordinate 227,069,362 downwards.
GAGGCTTTATGAGTTTTCAAAACTATCATTAAAATAATAATTATTATTTATTATTATTTATTAGATTTCTATACCGCCCTACTCCCGAAGGACTCGGGGCGGTGCACAGCCAAACAATAAAAACACATACAATACAAAATTTAAAAATAGAATAAAATCAAATTAAATAATTTTGGCCCCGACAAATTTAAAACCCCAAACTTTTAAAACCAATTTAAAATTGAATATATAAAATACTAAAAGATATTTAAAATTTTAAAAATCTTTTATAAAAGAGGGGAAAAATTAGGCCAGGCCAGCCTGGTGAAATAGTAAGGTCTTTAAGGCGCGGCGGAAGGTGCGCAGATCCGGGATCCTCCGAATCTGTGGGGGGAGCTCGTTCCAGACAGTAGGTGCCCCCACAGAGAAGGCTCTCCCCCTGGGGGCCGCCAGTCGGCATTGTTTGGCTGACGGCACCCGGAGGAGCCCCTCTCTATGGGAGCAAACTGGCCGGTGGGAGGCTATTGGTGGTAGTAGGCGGTCCCGCAAGTACCCGGGTCCTAAGCCATGGAGCGCTTTAAAGGTGGTAACCAGAACCTTGAAGCGCACCCGGAAGACCACCGGGAGCCAGTGCAGCTCGCGCAGGAGGGGTGTTACATGGGAACGCCATGTCGCTCCCATTACCACCCGCGCGGCCACACTCTGCGCCAGTTGGAGCCTCCGGGTACTCCTCAAGGGGAGCCCCATGTAGAGAGCATTGCAATAGTCCAGGCGGGAGGTGACAAGGGCATGAGTGACCGTGCGTAACGAGTCCCGATCCAGAAAGGGACGCAACTGGCGAATCAGGCGAACCTGATGAAAAATCCTCCCGGTCACGGCCGTCAAGTGCTCTTCTAAAGACAGCCGTGAATCCAGGAGGACGCCCAAGTTGTGAGCCCTCTCCGTGGGGGCCAATGATTCACCCCCAATAGTCAGTGATGGCGTCAACTGACTATATCGGGACGTCGGAAACCACAGCCACTCAGTCTTGGATGGGTTGAGCCTGAGCCTGTTCCTCCCCATCCAGATCCGTACGGCCTCCAGGCACCGGGACATCACTTCAAGGGCATCATTGGGGTGATCCGGGGTGGAGATGTACAGCTGGGTGTCGTCAGCATACTGATGGTACTCCACCCCGAAACCACGGATGATCTCGCCCAGCGGCTTCACATAAATGTTGAACAGGAGAGGCGAGAGGACCGACCCTTGCGGCACCCCACATATAAGGGGCCTCGGGGTCGACCTCTGTCCCCCTGTCAACACAGACTGTGACCAGTCAGAGAGAAAGGAGGAGAACCACTGCAACACAGTGCCTCCCACCCCCAACTCTTCCAACCGGTGCAGCATGATACCATGGTCGATGGTATCAAAAGCCGCTGAGAGATCTAACAGGACCAGGACAGAGGAGCACCCCCTGTCCCGAGCCCTCCAGAGATCATCAACCAACGCGACCAATGCCGTTTCCGTGCTGTACCTGGCCTGAAGCCCGACTGGAACGGATCCAGATACGTCATTTCATCCAGGTGCTGGGGGAGCTGTTGCGCGACCACCCTCTCAACAACCTTCGCAACAAAGTGAAGGTTGGAGACCGGACGATAATTTACCAACATTGCCGGGTCCAGGGAAGGCTTCTTGAGGAGAGGCCTCACCACCGCCTCTTTCAAGGCAGCGGGAAAGTCACCCTCACTCAGCGAAGCATTTATAATCCCCTGGAGCCAGCCTCGTGTCACTTCCCGGGAAGCCAGTACTAACCAGGAAGGACATGGGTCCAATAAACAAGTGGTCGCGTTCAGTCTACCCAGAATCCTGTCCACGTCCTCAGGGGTCACAGGATCAAACTCATCCCAGATAACATTCTCAAGACCTGCCCCTGTCTCTCCCCCTGAGACTACCCAGTCGGAGTCCAAATCAAAATAATGTTTTAGTTTTTTATTTGGGAGCATCAGCACACCAATTTGGATTGTTTCATAAGCACCAGGAAAAGAAGCACTACAAGAAGTCCAAGTTCTAACAGAAAATAAATACTTTAAATCAAACAGATGTTAAATATTTACACAAAGCACATCCAGATTCATCATTTTATTTTTAACTTTACCAGATTATAAAACAGCAAAAGAGCACATAATGTAACAATGAAACTAACGCTATATCTGCCAAAAAGTATGTTTTTGTACCAGAGCACTTGCGTTAATATACTTTCCTAATCCTGTGTCTGTCCTTATTAGTGCCTTATTTTATGACTTCTGTGTATTTCGGTTGATTCAGTGAAGATTACTCTAAGCAATCAATTATTTCTAAATCAAGCATTTGCTAACATCCTCATTCAAAACTTCCAGAGTACTGCATATAATCTGAACTGAGATAAGGCAGCCTCCCCCCATATGTGGTCCCTAAATGTCTTGATCTTCAAATTGCATCCAACACTTTGGAGATAGTTATGCCTCTTTGGCAGGGCTGGGCAACTATGACCTGTGGACTTCAACTCCCAGAATTCCTGAGCCAGCATGGCCATCCCCCGCTCTTTGGCCTCTATTCATATAGGTAGTTACAAAACAAGTAGTCAAGTAGTACTTGGTAGAGTACAGATAATACAGACAGAAGCTGTCCCTACAGATTGGTAGCAACTCCTATTAATATGATGATGATGAGATACAGGATTTTGTAAGAAATTCTCAGAAATAACCAGTGCTAGCTAGGCTAGCTATACCATTAGTGACTGGATGCTGCGAGTACTGATTCTTCTGTGGTGAGCACAGATAAAGATAAAGCACATTAGCAAATAGATAAAATAGCATAGCGCAGCTTTCCTCCACCATTTCCCTCCAAAATGTCATGCTGTTTGCAAATTGGAAGTTGAAATTTAACAACACCAGAGGGAGGATTATTACAATAAATACAGGCTGCTTTAAGCTTATTAATTTTTTTTAATGACTTTCTTCCTAAAATCTCTTCAGTTTTCTTGTTATCTTCTGGTTTTAAGCACATCCATTCCAGGCACCCATAATCTTACAGGCCTAGCCATAACAATATATTCTCTCCATGAAACAGCTGTTTTTCAGGACATTTCTGTCTCTGGTATCAGCTCACCAAAGGATTCAGATGCCCTGACACATATCTTCCCTTTTTTTTTTCAAGGAGAACAGAAGGATGGTTTAATGAGATACGATTTCTCGGAAATTATTCCGACGTGTACAGACAGTAAGCAATTATGTGGTAAAATATATCCTTGGGAAGTTACAACAAAGTTCAAAAAATGTGCTAAATGCTCAGAGTAATCACTGAGGTAAATATTTCTAATCCTGTTTCAGAGCAATTTTCTCTTTACAGCAACATGGATAACTAAAAGTAAATTTTATGCAGATAAATGCACTTTTATATGCATGCACCAATAATATCTTTTATATATTTATATGTAATTTTTGTTAGCATTTAAAAAAAAACAATAAAAGTACACGTTTTTGAAAGAGAAAAATAAAGTTTAAAAAAGGAATAAGTAAATGAAAAAAAAGTACAAAGAAATAAAGAATGGGGAAAGGAAAGGAAAAAGAAAAGAAAAGGCTTCCAGTTTTAACACAACAGTTACAAGTACTTTTATACTTTACCCCCTCTCTAAGGTTACAATATAAACAATACCTTTTTATAAAAGGTTTTGTAACTAAAACGAGATACAAAATGCATACAAAAGTAAAGCCCAACTTGCTATGTTACAGGCTGACAATTGAAGGAGTAGTTTAAGATAAAAAAGATTTTGATTGTGGTGTGCCAAATGTACTGCCTTCAGATCCTGCAATTGTCAAGGAATACTAATTTTAAGTCGTCTAAAGTGAAGTTTGAGAAGGTTTCAATCGTACTTATTTTCAGAATAACAGTCAGAGGCGATAGTTTTTCAATTGTTTGATGGGTCATGAGGGTGGGGAAAACAGCTGGCACATGTTTGAGAAGATTTATCTACTTTGACTTATTTATTTTAAGAATTATTAAAAGAAAATTATTTTTCTTTTCAAAAAAGAGAAAATAACTTCATTTAGTATTAATTCTGCCCAATGAAATTATAAGAAACATTTAAAAATGGGACTGTCATTATATTCGGGAGGAAGAGAGATCTAGTTCTCTAAATGATCCTCTTTTTCATCTATCTTGCTTATCAGATAGGACATTTATATTTTCCATTTAAATAATTTTCTGATTTGATGTAAGAATCTTATATATTATTATTAATTAATAATTCTATTTTTATATTATGCTTTGTGAATCCTCTATGTCTGCCCAAAATCACTCTCGTGACATGGATAGTTAGATAAGTCATATAAATAAATGAATATATGAACAAAGAAAATGAATAAAACAGGATTAGAGAGGTCCTTTCCTCTTCATTTTGGGTAAGGAGGTTGGACAAGATGTTGATGGCCATTTTGACTTACAGTAACAGAAGTCAGTGGGAGGCAGGATGTAGAACTAGAACAACTGCACAGCATGATCATAAATGCCTCATTGAGGGAAGAAAAGGATTTTGATGGGAAACCATTCAAGAGGTTTTGGCAGGAAGAAAACTTGGCATGTTTCCAGACCTTTGGTGCTAATTGACTGTGCTGGCACAAAAGGCATCATAGTGATTTTCTCCCTCCCCCCCACATCAAGTAAGTTCTTGAATGAAAACAATGGCATATTAGCAAAAGCACTGTTTCCAAGGAAAATCTATAACATACAAAAACACATACATGTAGGAAAACCTATCCATAGGAACGAAAGCAACTGGACATTATATTTCTGAGATAGAAAGGTGGAAGGGCACAGCAGATAAACTCTTGACATGGTAGCCTACAGTCCAGGAAGAATAGAATAGAATAGAATAGAATAGAATAGAATAGAATAGAATAGAATAGAATAGAATAGAATAGAATAGAATAGAATAGATCAGATCACATCACATGATCTTGGGGCACAGCAACAGTCATAAATATGAACCAGTTGCCAAGTATCTGAATTTTGATCACCTGATTATGTGGATGCTGCAAAGGTCGTAACTGTGAAAAACGATCATAAGTCACTTTTTTCAGTGTCGTTATAACTTTGAATAGTCACAAAATGAATGTTGTAAGTTGAGGACTACCTATATTGCTGTCACTAGACTGCATTTACTGAAAGTTGATATCCAGGTTGGGAGTAAGTGGCTCAGAGGGAGGAAGATGAGGGGTTCTGGAACAAAAGGATGTTCCTTCCACCCATCCTGCTTTATTCTGGATCTTTGAATCAGCAATCCTACTGAAATAAGTTTGAGATGGAGATATTTCTTAAAAAGTATCTTTTTCTGCTGCACTGCTAATCAGTTCCTTACTGCTGGTAGCAAGAAGTCATTTTGATAAGGAAGTACAACAACACCATCAGTGTTGTTTAACATTACATAACTCAATGTTGGCATCATAATAAAGTTTATTATTATTCCTACAAGAGTCACCTTCTAGAATAGTTGGGCAGCATAAACATATTTAGTTAGTTAGTTACAGGCAATGTCAGCTCTGTAAAGGGAAGAAATCAGTGGTGGGTTGCTCCTGGTTTGGTCCGGTTCTATAGAAGCAGTAGTAAAACTGGCGGGAGGCTCCGCCAACCCACTATGATGTCATCATGGGTAATCTGCGCATGTGCAGAAGAGCACACGCACAGTCCCATTGCAAACTGGTATTAAAGGTAAGTAGAACCCACCCCTGGAACAAATGGTTTATAGAACAACCTGCTAACCTTTGAACATTTGTTGACTGAATTCACTCAGTTGTTTGGATTCAAACTTATGGAAATATTAGCCTATCACACTGTCCAGATTAATATACCTTATCTTGTGTTACAAATTGATCAACCATTTTAGTCTTATATGCTATGTAACTCCAATGTTTGTTTTTAGTATCCACTGAAAGAGAATTTTTTTTTTTTAATTTGATTTATATGCCGCCCTTCTCCGAAGACTCAAGGCGGCTTACAATGTGTTAAGAAATAGCCTTCATACTTTTGTATTTTATACAAAGTCAGCTTATTGCCCCCACAAACTGGGTCCTCAATTTACCTACCTTAGAAAGGATGGAAGGCTGAGTCAACCTTGAGCCTGGGGAGATTCGAACGGGTGTAATTGCAGACAGCTGGATGTTAATTACGGTGCTTTAGTCTGCAGAGCTAAACCAGGCTCTGAGTGCAGAATATACTAGCACTTGGTTTTCAGGGCTGGTTCTACTTTCTTTACTACTGGTTCACATCATGCCCGCGCGTGCTCTTCTGCGCATGTACAGAAGCTTCTGATGATGTCCGGGTCAGTGGGCGGAGCCTCCTGCTGGTTCTATAGAACTGGTCTGAACCAGGGGCAACCCAACACTGTCGGTTTTTATACTCAGTTATATATGCATATTCAGAGAATGAAGAACTTGTCCATTTCAGCCAGTATCCCAGTATCCCTATGCTGCTATAGGCAGTGACTTTTTAGTGGAATTAATGGCCAGTGAAATGGCTGAGTAATGACTCAGTTAAACAGCTGGGTCTCCCAACTGTGCTGCAAATCAGCTACAGCTGGTTGGAGAGAAAATTGAAACGAGCTAAAAGAAAGTAGCAGTTCACCATGAATGTGCCCCTAGTGACCAATTAACTGAAGATTTTGAAGGAAGTAAAGCTTAAAAGTGGAACAAGTCCAAAAAAAAAGGGGAATAAAGGCACTGTCATTATAAGCAGCTGGTGGAAAACAGTGTAGCAAGGGATAGGTAAAGTTGTCCCCAGCTAAGGATTAAGATTGGCCCAGCAGGTTCTTACTGGTTTCTTTAAACCAGGGGTCTCCAACAACCTTATTCCTCAGCCAGCCTGGGAGTTGACATCTACAAATCTTAAAGTTGCCAAATTTAAGCCAATAGGAACTATGCCCTCTGTTTAGTTTGGAGAGTAAGAGAGCCTGGTTCTTTCAGGGTCAGCTCACCCTGTATAACTACGGTAAGTCTCTAAGATGATCCCCAGCTTGGATTCGCTAGCAGCTGACCAACAGGAGTGTGTGTGCTGTTTCTTTGCCACCTTATGGTGCAATCCTCCCTTTATCAGCTGTTGAGATCTATTTGGACGTGGGTTTAGTGCTATTATGGAATGAGGTTAAACCCAGGTTTAAAATGTCTGAATTTTAACTCCGCCCAGATATTAGCTTATATATCAACCAATATCAGGCTTCCTTTGAATACACTGTGAAAGACTTGTACAAAACCAGACTGAATTTTTCCATATGTCACAAATTAGTGGCCTTCCTATCAAGCTCCAGCCCTGTCCCACACAAAGAAGAATGATTGTTGGGGAATTTTGTTTTGTTATCACCTCATTGTTACCTAGGGAGTGAAAATGGGGAGGAAAGGAATGATAGAGAGAGGGGGGAAAAATAAAATCCCACCATTGGCCATGGTGACAGTGGTATAAGCCGGCAGTGGGTTTCACATTTTGTTACCACTGGTTCGCCACGCGTGCGTGCCTTCCACACATGCCCCCAGACTTCCGTGCATGCACCTGGCCTCAAAAATGTGCCTAAATAGGATGACTTAGAGCTGGGGCAGGCCTACCTGTGATTTCCGCTACCAGTTCAGCCGAACTGCTCCGAACTGGCTGAATACCACCTCTGGTATAAAACTATAAACCTTGATTGTACCACTGTGAATCTCCCATCAGTCTGGAAAGTGGAGATAAGATGCAGCCATGTTTGAAACTAGAAGGATGTAGATCATGGCTCTCTCTGGTTCACTGGGTCATCAGCACATGTGCTGCTAGTACAGTAAAACAGCTAATTGGGTTGTGTGATCATGAGCATGGCCAATTCCAAAATAAAACCAATTAAAATTTATCTCCCTTTCCAAGACAAGACACAGTGCAAAGCAATGGTTCTTCTTCTCCCTAGATAGTCCTAGAGTGAGTGCGTCCCTCAACTTGAAGCCTCTTTATAAATAAGTTAGGGAGTTTGTTCATAGGCACAATAGTGTTCATTTCCTGAGAGACCACAGTGTAAATCTGTTTACTCTATACGTCACTCAATGAAACTAAACTCCCTGGAGGGATGACTCTCAGGTCATTGTGCTGAGGGTTGCAACATTAAAATAATGTGCCATTGGTTAAAAGCAAGCAACCCTATCAAACAGAAAAGTTTATACTGCTGAGTGTATAACAGCAGTTTGTATATTTTTTTAAAGTAAACTCTATTAACTGAATTCTTATTTAAATGAAAATGTTGCAAGCAGTTAAGTAATTATAAAAGATGCCTTAAGTCTTACGCTGTCTTGGAATTCTTGAGAATTTTACATAAATTCTTAATAGCATTGTGGGTTTTATTAGTGGTATTTTTACTAACTCGGCTCTCCACTTCACTTATGCAAACCAGACATATAAGCACCAGTGGCAAATTCCAAATGTCATCCTGCACTGCTTAAACAAATCACTTGGCTTTTCCTTAGCATTTATTTTTGAGCCCAGTGCTGAGAATAGCAAAACGTTTATATGTAACATTTTTCCATTCTCCTCCTTAATAACAAATAACCTAGTGGAGCAAATGGGATTGTCATAAAACTGGCCGGTTTTCCCCCCTTTAACCATATGTCCCAAAAGGTGACAAGCATGTTTGGAGAAGGGCAAGACCATCTAGGTTTGAGACCATTATTCCTTGAAAGAAAACATGCCATTCAGGGTGGTCTTCCCATATTATTTTCACAACAATGAACAATATTTTATTTCCTATCGACAATGCAAACTGAAATAAGGATTGCAACAAAGGAGAAGCAAAGAAACAGAGAAGAATTTGAAATTACTCAAATTAATGGTAACAATAGGTCTCACTATGGCAACAAACACTGTTCCCAATTCCAAAACTTGGTTAATTTATTTCCCAGATTGATGCCATCAAACTGGGAATTTTCCTTTCTGTGTCTGGTAATCATTACAGAAATATGCAGATTGGTGAGGAACTTTTATGATCGCATCATGACCCTAAGAAATGTGTTTAGGATTTTAATTTAACACAGGGGAAAAGGGGATTAATACATAATCTTGCAATGAGAAAGAATTCTCCCGTAGACTTATTTTATTATAGTGGCAATTTAGGTAGCATTGAGTTTGGGCAAGAGCTGCAAATTTCTGATGATTTGATAAATGTGAAAGTAATTCTAGTGCTTTTGAGTACAATTCCCACTAAACAGTAGTTAAAACAGGCATTCCATGTAAAGGCACATAAATGTAGATGCTAGACACGATTCACTTGTGAAAAACATGGTAATGATCATATAAATCCAGCTGGTGCATAGCTGCCACTTGCTGAGAATTCATCTTATGAGCTTTTCTGCTTGTTTTCATCTTCACCTTTAAGCAGAAAGGTCTACTTTATGCTCAGGAGTGTCTGTAGAGAGGGTTTGGAAAATAAGGTGGTGGCCAGAACCATGCAACTGAAGCCCCTCCCCCTTTTTTATTTATTTATTTATTTATTTATTTATTTATTTATTTATTTATTTATTTATTTATTTATTATTCGAATTTCTATACCGCCCTTCTCCTTTCGGACTCAGGGCGGTGAACAGCCAAAATAAAAACATTTATACATAAAGTACAATTAAAAATAGATTTAAAATAATTAAATTTGGCCCATAGTTTAAAATTTATCAATTTAAAATCCATATCAAAATTTAAAACCAACCATAAAATCATAAAATCAAGAGAGACCAGCTAACTGAAAGAGATGAGTTTTTAGGGCCCGACGAAAAGTCCGGAGGTCGGAGATCACTCGTATCTCTGGGGGTAGATTGTTCCAAAGGGTAGGTGCCACCACAGAGAAGGCTCTCCTCCTGGGGGTCGCCAGCCGGCATTGTCTAGCCGACGGCACCCTGAGGAGGCCCTCTCTGTGGGAGCGAACTGGCCGGTGGGAGGCTATTGGTGGCAGAAGGCGGTCCCGTAAGTACCCTGGCCCTAAGCCATGGAGCGCTTTAAAGGTGATCACCAACACCTTGAAGCGCACCCAGAAGTCCACCGGAAGCCAATGCAGCTCGCACAGGAGAGGAGTCACATGGGAGCGCCCAGTCGCTCCCATAATCCCCCGCGCGGCTGCATTCTGCACCAGTTGGAGCCTCTGAGTGTACCCCAAGGGGAGCCCCATGTAGAGAGTGTTACAATAGTCCAGACGAGAGGTGACGAGTGCTTGAGTGACTGTGCGTAGGGAGTCCCGATCCAGAAAGGGGCGCAACTGGCGTATCAGGCGAACCTGATAAAAAGCCCCCCTGGCCACGGCTGTCATATGCCCTTCTAAAGACAGCCGTGCGTCCAGGAGGACGCCCAAGTTGTGGGCCCTTTCCGTGGGGGCCAATGATTCGCCCCCAATAACCAGCGATGGCATCAGCTGGCTATACCAGGACGCCGGCAGCCACAGCCATTCAGTCTTGGAAGGGTTGAGTCGAAGCCTGTTTCTCCCCATCCAGACCCGCACGGCCTCCAGGCACTGGGACATCACTTCCAAGGCATCGTTGGGATGGTCTGGGGTGGAGATGTACAGCTGAGTATCATCAGCGTACTGATGGAACTCCACCCCACAACCACGGATGATCTCACCCAGCGGCTTCACATAAATGTTGAACAGGAGGGGCGAGAGGACCGACCCTTGTGGCACCCCACAAACAAGGCACCTCGGGGTCGACCGCTGCCCCCCTGTCAACACGGATTGCGACCGGTCGGAGAGATAGGAGGAGAACCACTGCAAAAC